>NC_137930.1:52398378-53598378 GCF_963969265.1 Rhamphochromis sp. 'chilingali' | reverse complement strand
TTAAACCGCACAAAGCCCACTGGCACCTTGCAAACCGAACAGAGTAAAGGCTTGTAAAACAAACAAACAAGTGGGGCTGCGCTCCCTTCTCAGCTCTCCAGGACCCAGCAGCAATCCTGACTGTACTATTATACACTAATGGCTTTGGCATGCTGTTTTTGGTATAGGCTGCCAGGTCTGCCCAGCCAGATCCCCTCTTTTTCACCCCGTTGCCTGTGTGGAGCTGGGAGCTCATAAGCAAGGAAAAACAGTGTAATGTTAGCAAAAATAAGTAAATAGGTGTCAATTTTACTCATGAAACACGTCTGTAAAGTCGGTATCAATAATGTAGGCCTTCACGAACAGATTTTCACTGTCTGTCTGACATATTTCATATCATTGTCTTTGAAACCTTTTAGCTCAGAATATAGGGTACCCGCACTGAGGTTTTCTCTGGGTCACGGCATCCTTGTCGTGTGTGCTTTCACCCTCAGAGACTGACAGATCTATCTCTGGCAAAGATTCATACAGTGGGTTTCTTCTAGGATCAGCCAAAGTCTCTCCCAGGAAACATAAAGAGGATAAATCCCATTAGCCGCACGTTTGAAATTATAAGCATCTGAGTAAGAACATGTCACAGGCAAGAGAGGGGAGAGGGAAAAGCCAGTGTGCACATGCAGGACTAATGTGAGAAATATGTCACGGATCACGCTTGAGCTTGTAAGCTTTTTAAAAAAAAATTTTTTGGTGATTTTCTTCATTAATTGAGTGCTTTGCAGGAAAATGAATGTGTGCGAGAGAGTGTGTGCACACATTTAGATGTACATGTGCTAATAAAGTATGTTCCTCATTCCCCGCACACAGCCCCCTCCTCTGCCCTTGGCAGCCCACCTCAATAGTTCCCTTCCCTCTAGCGATGACGCAAATGACCCACGATGACTGACCCCCACGGTAAAACCTGTAAATCATTAGCCAGCATGAATAGGAATGACTCTCCATGCACTCAACTCAGCCTTCAGGCAGAGAAGGATTTATAAGAGTCCTCCCCAACTGCTACACTTGGGACGGATGTAGCAGAGGAGAAGGTGGGGTGAGGTTTTTGCAGTCACCTGGACAAGGAGCCACACAGTTTGGATCGCAATTTTTTTGTGCGTCTGCCTAAACAGGCTGTAGTTTCGCATTAAACTTTAGCATACACATACCGTTCAAACTATCACCCTTTAATTTTGGTTTTTATCCTTTTGAAAGTAGCTTGTGTCAAGACACATTCATTAAAGTTTACAAAGACATGTTTAAGTCATATGATAGCTTGCTTAACGAAAAAGACAGTAGAGATTACAATACAGGGTAAAAAGAAAACCTTAATGATCACACTTGTGCACCATTATGATTACTTTTATCATTAACATGGGTCCAATTCTCCGAGCTAAATGGACTTTATCTGTCTAGATTTCAGGGCCAGGAAATTATAACAAGACCCTGGTAAACCAAGCAGATCGATCATGTGTCCAGAGTGTAGCTGGTAGATAACTAAGATATTAAAGTTTATCCTGAGAAAACCCCTATATGATTTGGTCTAAATTCTGTGTTATATTCCAAATGCTACCATTATTAAATCCTGATATTATTGCATATTTGTTATCACAATATACTTATTTTCTAAAATGTCTCTAAAACTCATAAAACAAACAAACAAAACTTTTCAAAGGGCGTCCCAGGAGAAACCGTACTGTGACACTAATCATGAGAATACCTCCACCTGCAGGTGTAAAACAAGACTACACCTCGTTGTCAAAGGTAGGGCGAGCAAAGTAGAGTTTTACTGTGGTTCTAACACCCATGAAAGGGAGAATAAAGTTCTTTGATTGTTGCCTTGATGGTGTCCTTAGGGCTAAGCCGCTATAATTTCTGAAGCTTTCATATAGAAAGACTTAGTAGAATCTGACCTACTTTCTTTATGTCAGCTAGAGTGAAAGCGAGTGCAGGGATGTCTGAGTCAAACACTACAGACATCAGAATATCTTTGACACAGTGCACAGATAAAAGAACAAAGGAAAATAAAGAAAGGAAATACTCAGAGACCTCGAGGCGGTGGGTGTGTGCTCATGTATGAACAAGTTCGCGTGCGTGTGTAACGGACATATGTGTGAATTCATGACTTTGCAGACCTAACCGTAAGTGAGAGTTTAATTGGACACAGAGGTGCTTCATTAAACCTTTGGGTCAAGCTCACTGGAAATCCTGCAGACTGATCTTTTGGCCTCACAACAGCACCTTAATTAACCCGACCATACTGAAAGACCTGGACACAGCTCTTTTTCTCCCTCCCTCTTCTCTAACAGGGTGATCGGCTGGCACCGACTTCTCATCCCAGCTTCTAACAGCCCTATGTATATATATATATATATATATATATATATATATATATATATATATATATATATATATATATATATATATATATATATATATATATATATACATATATACAGGATATTACGTAATACACTATTATATAAATATGCAGAACATAATGAAAAAAAAGAAAGGAAATAACCCATATCGTTGTTCAAAATAATTCATCTTGTTTAACTTGATAACAGTGGGAAGTGTTTACTGTGAGGCTTCTGGTTAGTCACAGTAAAAGTGGTGCTATAGGTGCTGCTGCTGCAGCTCCCACCACTTCACAGCCACAGAGATGTGGTTCTCAGCTGGATATTGGCGGGAGCAAGTGAAACAACAAGCATATTCCAGTAGTTTGTTTGTGCTTTGACACCATGGTGTTTGCCCAGCACCTCAGAGGCACGGCAGCGTGCCATGGTGGTAGAAAGGGCATTTTCTGTATACTGGAATCCACACAGCTGCCCTCTTAACACTCTATGCTTGAGGACGGTTGGGAGTTTACTTGGCTGGTACTGTTTGAGCCATGAGATCACAGCTTGGTTGGGATATTGTGCCTGGCTGATCCCCATTACAGTGTAAGAGCATCCTTATTCATTCTTGTAATGCGTTATGATGCAAATCCTGCTGCGCTGCATTTTACAGTCAAATGTGATCAGTTATTTACGCGAGATAATTAGAAATAAAACTAAAATAGCTGAGACGCGAGCATATAAATTGGTTAGTGTGGTTTTATTTATCAGTGCTGTGTACTTTAAATAGCACTCACACCATTTCTCTCTCTGGCTGCAGATTTTACTTTTGTGTTCATGCCATGCTGCTCTGCACCATGCAGACCGATGTCCTTAAAGAGCTTCTTTACGCTTTATTTCCACCTATTGTTGGCGTGCTTCACTGTGATTGGTGCACTTCCTTCAGAGCAACGAGACCAGAGATGTGACTGGCTAAGAGTCACTTTACTGACCACCTCACCCTTTTGGTTTAAATTCACCTTCAGCCAGTCCTTTGAACTTTATGTGCAGCTGCAAATAAAGGAACCAAAATAGCAGGTCCTGTGGGTCAGGCAGATAGACAGTGTCAGCTTTTTGTCACAACTGAAAATATTGCCTTCCCACTCCAATTGGCAAGTAGTATAAATGCAAGAAGGACTGAATGTATAGTGTAATGTGGTTACTTGTTCCTGTTACTTATTTCCATCTTATTTTACGGAAGGAGCCTCAGTCTGGCTGCATCTTATAAAGTGAAGTAATCTGCTATTACTATTACTGACGAGTACCACTCATTCAGATTATAACAAGAGTCTCATAAAAATGCCTCGGAGCTTATTGAGTGCGTCATGTTATTCAGGTAACTACAGCAGAAAGTCTGAAAGAGACGACTCTACTTTCAAATCACCACCATTAGACCTGGCTTATTCTGACTTATGGCCCGGAATAATGAATCAGAGGGTGAAACAAAGGGCACAACTTCTACAAAGTTGTTATTTTTCCCAGTAGGTGTACTGGAGCTTTAGAACAAAAACAAGTCCATTTGAAAGTTTTACTGCTTCAGCTGTGTTATGCTGTCTGGACAGTGTCCACGAAAACCAGGAGATATCTAAGAAATCATTCATGTGTGGTTTTACCTCTTCAGAAATGATACTGGCAGTGACCTTTCATGTGTTTTAAGTATTATCTTTGACCACTCTCCTCGATCCCTTCGAAGCAAAGCAAACATAAAGCAAAACCAAGACTTACTTTCTTTCTTCTAGTTGCTGTAGATTGTATACACTGATGTTTAGTCATCTAGTTCTTTTTCTTATAGACTCATATTGTTGCTTTTTGCCTCTTTAAAACAGATGATGTGTGTGCATTTGTTTGCTTATTGTTTATTCTAGCACTGGCAGCTTGTATTTAAAAGCATAAGTGATTTTCCATCTGTGGTTAAACGCACACACACATACTGGCATCCAACTGCACCCACCGTTTGAGAAGAGCAGCTACTGTACATGCACATGTATTAACATTTTTTTTTTCAGTACTCTCAGAAAAAATAAACTTCTGTGGCCGGGGAAGTCACTCTGCGCAAGAGGCTATCGGCACGACTCAAATGTTGTGCTCAGCTTAGGTATTGTGTGTGGGGGTTTTTTTTGGCACATCAAAGGCAGCGTGTAGACTTCTGTATAGTCTATGTCCGTCTCTCAGAGCAAGGAGATGAAAGGTTGGGTTATATAAGATCGTCAAACAGAAAGGCTGTTTACTCGTGTGCGCCTGGAGAGACTCACTGATACTAGGACTTTCTAATGGAGTTCGACTCTAGCGCAACTGTAGAGTAGCCTACTGCCAGCTCCATACTGTAAGAAAAGCTGTCATTAGAGCTGTAAAGAATAAGACAAATAGCACTGACTGGGTAATACTATTGTCTACAGTGATTTACATCCACTGCATGAACATACGCCTTTTACACATTTGATTGTTGACTTCCTTTTGTACTCTATCGAGTATAGCTCTGTTAGTGCATGAGACAGTATGTTCAAGCTCGAAGGAGTTTAAAGCAACTCACAGATGTTATCGTGCATACAGTCATTGCCAAAGCACAAGAGTATGTTTTGGGTAAACCCTTCACATTGTGTTTTATTCAACATCCTAACTGTAAAACTGTGGCACGTCAGCTGCACCTAAAGAGCGATTTACATTATATAGCAGTGACCTTGTTTGCTCTCTGTCACGGTCACCACATTTTGTGCTGCAGTACCCATTGTTGTGAAAACCTTGACTAAAAGGATGAGCGATACAATAACTGTCCCACAAACTTAACAGCAGATTGCACTTTACATTTTGCCACAAAATATGTCGAAGCTGTTGCTTATTAAAGCAATTTAAAGCTGCTGTGACTCCTAAATTCAAGACCTTAAAAACTGTTTCCCCTCACTGCTAAACAACCTACTACTTCTGACTATGAGCGATGGATCCTGTGCGACTTTCTCCCAAATTTGGAGCTGCTTCTGTTTTCTCACATGAGAAGTTTCTGTCTTTGCTTCTTCTTCTTTTTTCACAATTTAGAAGTAGGTAGAGCTCAGATGGAAAAAAGGATTTGCTGGATTTTAGCAATACTTGACTTCAAGTGTGGTGACAGCTGGAGGGTTGTTTGCTTATTTTGGCCACTGTCAATCACGTGTGATTAGACGGTGCCCACGCAGTGCAGATGAAGTGTGAAACTGTTCATAGATAATACCCAGAAGCTTTATTACCAAAACTTTATTTTTGATTGCTGCTTATTGAGTATTAATTATTTAACGTTAAAGACACATACTTTAGATTTGAAGTACCCAGTAACAAAAACAATAACCTGCTTAATTTTTTTCAGTGATTTTGTACACCTGGCCGTAAACCGAGGCATTTTTTCCCAATTGTAAAAAATGACACTTAAAATTAACAAATTTTTTTGAATAAAAATTTAAATGCTGTGAATAAAAAAGCAAATTTTCTGTTGGCCTCCAAAGTGTAGTGGGGGTAAAATCCCAGTTTATTAAGAAGGTACAATCCCAGTTCATTAATGGGTACAAGAAGGCAAAAAAATATATAAAACTAAATTACCCTAATTGGGCAGCAGTAACAATAACTCTAAAATTGCATTTGTTTAAAACAAAGCAGCACTGTGGGGGAAAAAAAGCTAAACAACAGCGCTGCCCACACAAGCCCACACAAGCCCACAGCACCGGCAAATGAAAACCCACTGTTTTCCTAATGTTTTTACTCACAGCATGACACAACTCAATGACCTACACTGACACAGTAAATTACACCTGAATTATCAAATTGGCTCTTATGCTGGAGCCTCTTGCCTCAGTGTGTACAGCAGCAATTTGTCAAAGCAGCCTGCTGGGGTTCTCAGGACTTCTCACTTATGGGGCAGAAAGCCCTAACAGAGCCAGTTGGGCAGAGGGGTGGCTAACGTTGACTTGGCTCTGCAGTGTGCCCACCAACCATCAGTGACAGTCGCTGCACTCCTGCATTTAGTTACTCCCAAGAAGGTGGAAAACGGGTTTACAAGGCCTGTGGGAGGACACAGTGGCTGGTAATTAAACAGCGTAAAAATCCTCAGCCTTCAACAGCCCCTTAGGCGGTGAATAAGAGCTAAAGTAAACCAAACCTGACTGTGAAATTGCATTAGACGTCTGTGCTTAATGGAAAGTGAAAAAAATAGACAAAACCCATTTTTGCTTTTATGAGCGTTTCCATTTCCCCCACACTTCTTCCACTTCTTTGCTTCTTTTTCCTTTCTATTCTGCTTGAGCAGAGTTTATCTGCATTATGGTGGCGCTGCTGCTGTTGTAGGAAGCGAACAGAAACAGGATGTGCAGGACTGTGGTTTGAACATGTTTCTGTTTTTGTTTCCCACAGATGCTCCCCCGTTCGGATTGGGACCACAAGAGAGGCTCCCGAGGATCACAGGTTAGCAGTGTCCACAAGAAAAAGAAAAAGAGAGACAGAGAGAAGAGAGAACAGGATCTACATCCCCGATCTCTAGTATTCGCCTACATGCACCTTATAAATGACGCAAACACCATAAACCCTACCGCTAACTGGCCTGTTCACACCCACTTATTTTAGTAGTGCTTAAACAGCATTTCTCTTCCCACCAGTGTCCTTGTTGCACTGTTAGTTTAAAGGACGCGTGCATGTGAGTTGGCTCTGAGGAGCTGCGAAAGCCACCAAAGATCAAGGGAATAGTTCAGTGTAGGGGACGCAGCTTGTAGAGGGCAGGCACAGCCACATCCTCGACATTACTGTACCATCTCCATCTTTGTGTGCGCATGTGTATGTTTAAATTTATGTATTGAGTTGCTACAGTGCCACAGGGCAGGACTCTGGAGGACACGGATAACAAACAATGCCCTTGGCACTGGCATGGCCGTATACACTATGCGTGTGTCCTGTACTGCATGGTCTCCTATCAGGAGGATATCCTTTGGAAATAAATAGACGCTGTGTCTTTGCTGACGATGTATGCTTGAGTAGCAACAGATGTTGCAAAAGCTGTAGTTCAGGGTAAGGCAGAGTGGGGGGATAGTGTCAAAAACTGTACAGAGCAGGATTAGACTTGAAAATTACAGCATATAATTTAACAAGAGATACAGCTAATGCAGTTTTGCTAAAATCAGCCTTACAGTAAAATCCCGCTCCCCTCACGGAGAAGAAATTTTCAATCGCATGCTACCCTCTTAAAATATTGTCCGAGGCCAGCGAGCACATATTTTTTGATTGATGCATTCCCTTAGCTGCCATTTAGATTCAGTGGTCAGTTCTGTCTTTTTTATTTGGACTAGTGCAGTGCATTCGTCAGTGGAATCCTGTAATAGTCCAAGGACTGACAAGACATGTAAGAAGTCGGGGCTTATGTTGGCATCTCTCTCCATCTTGTGGCTATTTTCCCTTGGCTCCGCTGTCTTGGACCACGTTGTCGGTCAGAGAGGCCGGTTGCACTTCACTATAGCACCTCATAGCGTGTGTAAATCACACAGAGAGAACCGGAGCGCTTGATTGATCTCCACTGCGTCGCATTCGCCAACATGCACACATTAGCAGGCTCATTTTCCAAACCACATCTTCTTCTTCTTCTTTTTTTTCTTTTCCCCCGTGCAAAGCTTGCGGTGGATGTTTTAGCTTAGGAATTGACAGTGAAGTTATGTATGGAAAAGAGCTTTTTAAATATTTGTATTCAACTTGGAGATACATCGGTTTTGGAATATTACCCGAGGAGATTATCGGAGAAAAGAGTACTTGTAGGCCCAGATTTTGTGGATGTTATTCTAAATTACAGCATGACATCGCAGTCATGTAGAAGATTTTTCAGAAATCGCTGTGAGCGCTTCAAACACTGATCAACATTTTTGAAACTGCAAGTTTGGAAGTTGGAAAATTTCTCTGACGTCTTTCTGGTTGGTCCCATAATAAGAATCTAGTAGATTATTTTCTCATTACGCGGTGTCCTGTGGCAAGAGTGAATTTAAGGGTGATATAGAATGAAAACACTGAACTACTTGTGCTTTTGACTATCCAATGCCTGAAAAAAATAAATAAAAAATGGAATAATATAGATGAATTGCCACTTTTAAGACTTAGTTTTTTCAAATTACTTTTAATTTTAGTATATCTGCTCATATTCTCTAAACACATGAGTGTGTGCACTGATGTGCTCATGATGAATACATTAACCTCTGGTTTTACACACACACACACACACACACACACACACACACACACACACACACACACACACACACACACACACATATATATATATATATATATATATATATATATATATATATATATATATATTCTTATATATCCTTTTTTTAGCTTCTGCCTCTACCACTCTGTCTCACAGCTTCTGTTTTTTGCATATTAGCTATATTAGTGGGCTCCTTTGCTGGAATTATACACAATGAAATATGTGGAAGAGAAATGTGAAGGGTCAGTGGGCTTGACCTTTCCCAGTAAATCATAAATGAGGCAGTTATGCTTTTTTGTTTTGTTTTGACACCTCGTACAACCTCCCAGACGAGCCACGTTTTAATAAAATATATAATAGCGTGTAATTGTACCCTGGCTGCAGAGCCGGGACCTGGCTCAGTCAGTCGGAAGGTTTGTGAGGAGAGTTGGGTCGCAGTGGGGCCGAGCGTTGGTCTGAAAGTGAGAAGGGTAGTGCTGCTTCACGAGCTTTGGCTGGGATTTCGGAGCGTCTCAGTGGAGTTTTGTGTTACCCTTATGCTGTGATTCATACTGTATCACTCCTCTGTTATTCTAGAGAACATCGTCGTCTCCCTAGCTTCTGTTCGCCTAATCCAACCCGACAGATGCAATCAAGGCCATTACGTTAGCTGCGCTACCGCTGAAACTGAAAACTGCATGGTAATGATTATTTCAAAGGTGGTCAAAGTTTTGGGTAAATAAAGTCAAAGTAAGGAACACACTAAATTATTTTCAGATATATTCCCCAGCTTCTTGCTCAGCACATTCTTGCTCTTCCCATTTTTCTTTTTTTTCTTTATTTTTTTTTTTGCGTGGGGTTAATTGCAAAATAAGCTCTGCAGTATATGTACCTTATGAAAAAGCAGAGTTGCTTACATTATTGCCGGACCTTCAGCTTCCCTCTGGGACACATTATATTCTCACCATTGCACAATTTTCAGAGGCCCACATATCACTGTTACTTTACTAGAGGCTCAGATGACTGTATGTTTAGATGAGTGAGCCGAGAGGTTAAAGGTGCATCAAGTGGACTCTCTCAAAAATTACAAATATGTGACCTTCCTGTCTGTGTATTCCATTAATAATCATCATTAGACAGAAGGATTAGGATTTTGTTTGTTGCACCGAGTATATTTCATCTGTCATCCTCAAAGTTTTTGGCAAAAGACATGGGGACACAGCAGGAACACCAGTAATCATATTTCCACTGTTCTGGGTGGTTGCACTGGTCAGCAATGTTGTTTGTAACAGCTAATTCTCCAAAATGTACAGTTTGTGCATATATTTAAAATTAATTAAACAGTGTCATAGGCCTTTAAATTAACTGTTTATCGTGAGGTCAGGTCATCTTCAGGTTAACCCCTACTAAGAAGCATCCGCTAATAACACATTGTATTTTGCGGTACATTTCTACAGCTAAACCTACCTACACAATTGCGTATAGGCCATATATTAGTACAGAGGAAAAAAAACAGACTCTCACTCTTCAGGAATGATTGCTGGTTTGTTTTGAATGGCCCTCAGTTTAGTTTATATGAACTGCTGCTCGGGTGCTAATCTATGGCATGGCTATTGATGTACGGTTCTAAAGTGTGTTCACATAAACAATTAAGACCATTGATCATGTGCACTGCTGTTATTCATTGTACAATGTCATAACAGACTGTTCATGCATGGTTTAGTATATGACTTAGCTTTTTGAGCAGTCATAAATTCTGTTTATTGATGATGGTAGTCAGGTTTACCTAATGTAGCATGTCAACCCCCTAACAGTTCGGAGTGTGTGACTAATAGGGCACACATTTCTGGTAATTTTGTGATCAAACTAGGAGGATAAATTGGTGGTTAAGATCAGCAAGCTTTTTGTAAAAGGTTAATGCAAAACATGCTTTATAGCTACAAGCAGGAGTGTAGCCACGTTTGTCAAGCCTGGAGGCAACTGTTGTTGTGATTAAATTGAACTTTTCTGTTTATTTTTAAACAACTATCGAGTCAGCAAAATTAACTTAGTTAACATAGACTGTAAATAAAAGATGAGCTTAACCAGCACAAGGCCTCCCACTGTTTTTTGGACTTTTAAATAATTATGGCTGACAGGATCTTTTGAGAGCTGGGAGTAGCCATATTTAGACGAGAGTGGAGTGCAAAGTAATTGGCTAACTTCAGCAAACTTCGTTAGCAAGCTGCATTTACAGTCATGGTTAAAAAAATATTACACCTTCTTTATGGTTTTGCATAGCAGGACATAATTAAAAAAAATCTGCAAAAAAGAAAGTCTTTAGCGGGTCTTAAAATGAGATAAATACAGCCTCAAATCAACTCCAAAACACAGCATACTACACCGTCTCATTATTTATTCAACAAAAATCAACTGAATTAGTTAACACAATGCCATAAGTGGACATCCTAGCAAAGGCGTGAACGTCCCAGCAAATCCATCCCAAGATCAGACCCTGCAACGCTTGGAGAAACTCTATGTTAGTAAATACAAATCGTTATTATTCTTAGTAAGGATTTTATTTGACATATTAAAAGATTTGTGTTCAAATTACTAAGGCAGCCAGGCTGTGATATGTATGCTCAATGATTCCAAGCAGAGCAGCAAATCTACAACAGAATGGCAGAAAAAGAGAAGAATCGAGGTGTTGCAACGGTCCAGTCAAAGTCCAGACCTCAACCTGATTGAAATGCTGACCTTAAGAGAGCTATGTGTAAACAAATACCCGTAAACCTCACTAAACTGAAACAACACTGTGAAAAATAATGGGCCAAAATTCCTCCACAACCGTGAGAGACTGATAAAGTCATATAGAAAATGATTACTTTAAGTTATTGCAGCTTGTAAAAGCGGTTAGACAAACTACTGAATCATGGGGCGCACTTATTTTTTCACACAGTGCTTCTGCTTTTTGGCTCAGTGTTGTTAAATAATTAATAACACCATGTACCTTCTTGTTGATCTCTTAGCAAGTGCGCAAACTTTTCTAAATTTCAAACTTTTAATAATTGTGAAGGAGAATAGCATAAGTTCTTTTTTAAAGGAATAACCATATGTACGATGTACTATTCCTAAATGTTAAAACCCATTGTTTGAATATATTTGATCATTATTTAGTTTACAAACACGCATGTGTCTAAGTGAAGAAAGGTCTATTTTGTAGCGGTCACATCTGTCTCCAAGTGAAGCCTGCTGTTGCAGCTATGGCAGTGGCCTATGAATTAGACCAAACATCTAACCTTTACACAAAGTGCTTATATAATTTTTGGATATTACATAACTCACTTACAATGTCATCTATTCCAGGACATCCATTGATGATTCTCAAGTGTTATGTTGCAGACTGTTGAAACATTGGGAACATCGGGAGGTATTTTCTGGGCAAGACGCATCTTTTGAGGCATAAGTAAAAGCTGAAAGGCAGGGATAGTTGGGATTTCACATTCTTTATGTTTCCTACAATGTGCTTTTAATAGCTCAAAGTTTAAACTCCTCATGTCTAAATTTTATATAGGTCTCACAGAGCAAGGGAATGGCTTAAGTGTTATAGCAGACAGGCTTCGCTAGCTTTTCGAGTAATAGAAATACTACGAATTCCACTGTGTCCAAAAACTCCCACCTCAAACACTAACCCAGCACCTGGAGTCTTTCACTACGCTTGAATGTTCATGTCCTGCTCTTAGCTTTAAGTTGCTTACTCTAAGTTCAGTTTCAGACCCGGTGCTTTCATCATTAACATCCAGACTGTGGAATTCCCTTCCTCAGGACTTACGATCCGCTGATTCATTGATTACTTTTAAAAAACAGCTAAAAACACATCTTTTTAAAACTGCCTCTTGCTAACTTTGTTTGTATTTTGTCTTTTTAATCTGTTATATCTTGTAAAGCACTTTGTGATCTCTATCTAGAAATGTGCTATATAAATAAAATTTTACTTACTTACTTACTTACTTACTCTTATGGCCACTTAGTCATGCAGTGTTCATATTCCTTACCGAGTGTTCATCTGTCCTTGCATTGCATGCTTAAAATGATGCCCTCTCTGTATTCACTTATCAGACTTTAGTGCCTTCTTTATGTTTTCACTTCGCTTCGGAGTTGCGGCTGTCGCGTGAAAACAAAAGACAGAGTTTGCAGAAGTAGCAGATGAGTTTGCGTGTGTACATGCATGTGCGTTTGGAGCCACTGAGACCCCCTAAGGATCACTGTTGTTTTTGTCCAGCCAGATGTTTTTCAGCCACCATACTTTTGTTTAACCCCCTATTTAAATCAGGCAATAAATGAGCTGAAAGACAGGTGTTTACATCTCATGCTCGCAGTGTAAAGTAAAAGAGTATAGGAAATGTGAGCGGGACAACAGAGGGCAGCGGGGATAAACGATGATCTGTCCAGAAGTGTTCCATTCGCCTTTTAGAGGATGTCTGCGTGTCATCATGCGTGGGTCACCCTATGTGGAGGACTTTGCTTAAACTCAGAGAACACATGCCTTTTGTATTCTTGCAGACCAACAGGAAAACGTGTATAAATACACCAACTTATCTGATAGGATACTAGGAAAACAAAATGCGAGACCTTCTCTGTTCCCACAAGAGGAGACGAATGAAAGGTATACACACGTGTTGTTAACGTCAACCGCTTGCTACTTAGCCAGTGTAAATAAAATAAATCTGGGTGCCCGGCAGCTGGTGTCAAAGTGAATGGGACACTGGGGGGAGAAAAAAATCTGATAACATTCTTTGGGGGGAAAAGGGAACTCGTGGGCTTATTAGATAAATTAGCTGGCAGCCAGGACTGACCTGTGTTTAGCTGTGGTTGTTCAACTGCTCAAGGCACAGCAATTAAGAGTGGGTTGTGAACTTTTCACTTTACTCTGTGAAAACAAGGCTGACTCGCGCAGCGCCGATGCCTTGAAAGCTGTGCAGCAGACGGTCAGAAACAGACGATGGCTGTTGGCCATCTGAGAGGTCAGGAGTGAGGAGGCCAAAGGTCAGATTCTATTTGAGACACTGCTAATGAGTCCATTCAACAAGGATCAAGTAATCCACATCTGTGCTGAACGTGTTTCAAACTTATGTTGTTATGCGGATAGTTAACAGGCTGCTAGAATATCGAGGTCTACTACTGTGAAGTACATCGCTGTACTCCTCCTTCTCATGTTTTAAAAAGAGCCATATAAGGCAAAAATAAAGACTTTGATCTATGAGTGGATGTAAGTTTGCGTGTTTGTATGTGTGCCTGTGTAACACCACAGCTATAAAACAAACCCTGGCAAAGTCTAACACTACTACTGAATATATTTCTATACTTAATAGTGGCACAAAAAGGACTATTTCTTGTTTTTATATCTTTATGTGTTGGGTTTGGATCTTGTTTATTTATGCGATTGGCTACTTAGCATTTGTATAATTTGTTTTCTGATGTTGTTGTTTTTTCCTGAACTAAATGCACATTTCAAGGGATTTCGCAGCGTCACTCTACATAAAAGATATGCTGTAAAAGTTGAACAAAGCAATTGATGACTTTGAACTTTTTAATAATTTTTTTTAATGATTATATGCACAGACACCACTGGAAAGCAGGAAAATCAAGATCTGTATATTTTTAATGCTTAAGATTTTATTCATAGATTGTTGTCTCATTTAATTTTTCAGTCATGTTTTAATGCCCCGTAGAAAGACAGCATTGAATTAAAATGCATAATCCTGAATATATACTTAATCCCAAATTTCTATTTAGTCACTTCTGAAACACACACACAAGCCACCAACACTGCATTTACATATACCATACAGTAACATCATGACATGAATTCAATTCATATCAAATCAATTCAACTCGGTTTTATTTATGTAGCGCCAAATCAACCGTTGCCTCAAGGCGCTTTATATTGTAATGTAAAGACCCTACAACAAAACAGAGAAAACCCCAACAATTACATGACGCATATGAGCAAATGCCTTGGAGACAGTGGGAAGGAAAAACTCCCTTTTAACAGGAAGAAACCTGCAGAAGAACTAGGCTCAGGGAGGGTGGCTATCTGCAGAGGAGAGGATGACAGGACAAAGACACAATGGAAGAGAGCCAAAGATTAATGTTGTCTAATGACCAGAGATGGGCAGTAACGCGTTACTTGTAACTCGTTGCTGTAATCCGATTACTTTTTTCAAGTAACGAGTAAAGTAAGGGATTACTATTGCAAAAACGGTAATTAGATTACCGTTACTTTCCCGTAGGAACGCTGCGTTACTGCGTTACTAAAACCGTGATTTTTTTGCAGAATGTCTCATGACAGTGACGTAAGCGAGTGCGCTATTCGTGGCAACAGCTGTGTGCAGATCAACAATGGATCACATATCGAGTGCAGGAGAGAGTATGAGCGTGCAGCGTTTAAAGCGTGGAAGTACTGACCTTACTTTAAGTTTGATTCCATAAAAAGTGACAAAAACATTAGCGTCCATTAGCGTTGTGCGTGGGAAGAAAACTTCTTTTTACAGTGAAAAAAACCCCCTAAACTTCCAAGCAAGCACCGAGTGCGCAACGACGTAATGGGAAACTCGCAGAGAAACTCGCGGATTCTTCAACTGACCGCTGCAGCACACCTGCACCAGTGTAAACCTCCGCCTACGCCACTCCTGCTTTACAGGTGAAAATAGAGCAACAGGACCGCTAGTCTTTGACTTTATTTATTTTCTGCTGTGTTTTACTTGCATCTATTTGAAAGAGTGAGTGTAAACGCAAAAAAAAATAATTATATGTGCTGGAATGTGCAGAAAATAGGTTTAAATGTTAAACAAATATCTTCCAGTCAGAGAATGTTGCATATAATTAAATGTTTGCTTGATGCATAAAGTTAAAAGATTAAAACTAATAAAACAAGTTTTAAAAAGGGACTTTTCCATTTGATTACATTTTGTATGATGGATTATGCAGAAAAAGCAGAATTGGGCTGAAAGATCTATCGCTTTATCACCTATTCAGGTTGTAAATCGTGTTTTTAAAAAGTAACTAAGTAACTAAGTAATTAATTACTTTTGAAAATAAGTAACCAGTAAAGTAACGGGGTTACTTTTTTGGGGAAGTAATCAGTAATTGGTTACTGATTACTTTTTTCAAGTAACTTGACTACTAGCAGAGTGCTGTATAAAGACGTGCCATTCATATATTCCAAACTGTTTATTTAAAAGTTCAAATTCTTAAGGATGCACTGGAATTCAAGACTGAAAATCAACAGATACCACAGCATAAATTGCTAGAATAACAACTTGTACAATGATCTGACCACCACCAGTAGGCAACATGGGGTTAGTATCTTGCCCAAGGATATTTGGCATGCAGCCAGGAGGCAGCCTGGGATCGAACCACCAACCTTCTGATTATTGGCTGACCGGCTCTGCCACCTGAGCTACAGCCACCCAGATAAATATTAGCCACTGACACTGGCAGGCCAAATAACATCCAGTGATTATTTGGCATGTCAATGGATTCCCTTTGATTCTAGGACTTACAGGTCTTATAGTTTTTAAAGGTTTTATAACCCCAACTCCGAAAAAAGTTTTAGGGCACTGTGTAAAATGCCGTAATTTGCAAATCTTATAAACTCACATTTTATTCACAATGGAACATAGAAAATGTTTATATGTAATGTTTATGTTTAAACTGAGACAATTTACCATTTTAAGAAAAAATGTTAGATTTTTCATCTCATAAAATGTCTTCACTTGGTGAAAGATTTATGTGTGCTTTAGTATTGTCTTGCTGAAATATGAAAGGCCTTCCTTAAAAAGACTGCTCCCTTTCCAGATGAGCTAGCTGAATAGGCACTAATACACCCCCCATGCCACCAGACATGAAGGCTTTTGAAGTGTGTTTTGGCCAGAAAAACAGTGTTTCTGAATCATGTTCACATATGGTCTCATCTTTGTGACTTGTGTTCACAGACAATGATTTCTGGAAGTGTTTTTTCTCAGTCCATGAATTCCATGACAGAATGTTCCAGTTTATCCTAAAAGTAGTCACTAAAAAAGAAATTGTCTTAATGTAAAAACACCATCTAACCTTCAGCATAGTTTGACTACCAGTTCTTTAGCATAAACAACAAAAGAAATTCAGGTGTCACAGTTAACCACATTATATACTCAGAAAGGAGCTGCTGACATAGTTTACACACCCGCTCTTCATGCCTGCCATCGAGAAGCGGAACACGGCCGCTATCAGACTCAGCCGTTAATTAGCATCAGCTCACATCAGCTACTGTTGCAATGATGATTAACTCTTCGTTGTCTCCTTGTCATCCTACAGTCATCAGGCACAACTGTCATGGTGGACATAGCAGTGATGGGAGAAGCCCATGGACTAATTACAGACCTGCTGGCTGACCCCTCTCTCCCACCCAACACCTGCACGTCGCTGCGGGCCGTCAGCAACATGCTTACCACCCAGCTCACTTTCCAGCCCCTGCACCGGCCACGCCCTGCCCCCCTGCATAACCCCAGCGATGTCTTCACCTGCTCTGACTCAGAGGAGGTACCTGAGAAAGGAGAGAAGACATCCATCCACAAGGTAACAAAATGAGTTAACACAAAGAAATGTAGCCCTTGGAACCAAAGATGAAAGAAGGGATATTTTTCATCCTTAAAAGAAAAGTCAAACGTGTTAATCAGAAGTAGTCAAGAGGCTGAAACAAAATAATTTTATTTGGAAACAGTGAAATATTCCTTGGATGGAAATGTGGTCCACCTTATTAAGGCCAAATGATTTATATACCACACAGCACTCCCCACACATGTTAATCTTTTAGCCCATGTTTCAGCTAATGAGTGCTTCCTGCTCTCAGAACTTTTAGCATCAAATGAAGGAGTATTTTTGTAGAGTTGAGTGAAGAAAAATAGAGCGCTTGGAGCACTGTTCTTCCCTTCATAGCTGCAGCTGTGTCAACATGACAGATGTGCAGAGCCATACAGAGTGTGTGCGCACGAATGTGAGGAGCGGAGTAGAAGAGGAGAGGCGACATGGAGGTGAATGTATTCCTCTAAAGGCTGCAAAGACCGACAAGCGTGTAAGCAAACCTGGACCTCCTCCATGACCGTCCAGCTATGCGATACCTGTTCTGGCCGTTGTGGAAAGTGTTGTCACGTCGCTGGTCTGACAGGTGCACGTTTACATCATCTGAACTGTGGAAAAGTAGTCAAGATGAACTGCACCTGTGGAGTAGCCTGCGAAACTGTGCTCATTAAGACTTTCCTCCCCCGAGGGACAATGTGCCCAGTTCTGCCTGCCCAGGAGGAGAATAACAAGAGTGAAGGTTTTCCAAGCTCATTTTCTGTCCAACACAGGCATGTTCTCTGTCTCCATTGCAAAATGGCAACTCCATTGAAAGGGCTACAAAAAAAACCATGAATGACAAAACAAATAACTACTTGTTAAATGTTGAAACTCACTCTGCCCTCTTAAACGGTTATACAAATGATGAAATGTCGACACTGCTGTGTGTGTTTCTGTGCCATGTATTTCTGTTTTTGGTTTTAACGTGATAGGGCTTTCTTTATGGAAATTTAAAATTACAGCCTTGCACAATTTTACCATTGGAAAAACATAGATTTTTGATGATAGAAAAAATGGTAAATATGGTTGTATTCATAGCAGAAACAAGATTTTCTTTTAAATTTGTGTGAATGGAACTAAGGTTACATCAAAGCTCTAAAGGTAATGTAAGTGAGATACATGGCTCCTAATGCTGTACATGAGTTTGTGTGTCCTAGCACTCAGCATATGAAGCCTTGTTGTGAATGGGCTCATTCAGGATTCTAAGGCAATCTTTAGTAGGTCACTCTGCAGAGGACGGAGAAAGAGAGTCTGCCATGTTTAGAGCTGCTGTGCCAAATGACTGCATGGCACAGAGCAGATGGAGGCATTGCACGGGCACAGACTGGGAATCCCAGGGAAGGAAGAATAGAGAGAATAGACATAGAAAGCCTGTGACTGACAGAACAAGACAAAAGAGACTTACAGAGAGAATAAGAAGCAGAGAGGCTAAAGCCTATATGATGAAAGGCATCTGCACAGTGCTATATAGAGCCACAGCTGCCTGCTAATGTCCGATGCGGGGTTTATTCTCCTTGGATCCAGCGAGGCAGATTGTGAAAAATGTTCCAGGTTATCACCAGCGTCATTTGTTTCAGATTGGCCAAGTGCAGAAAAAACAACAATCTCATCCAGATGATTTATTTGCCTGGAGACAAAGCAAACAAGCATTAACTTTATCTTACAGGTGGGAGTATTTTTAAAGCTTTTATCTATTTAATACAAAAGCAAATAGTCATGTTTTCTGACCCTGCGGCCACTCACTGATTTCGATTTTTATTAAACAACAAGTGATAAGATAGGTTTCCGGGGTGGTTAACTGTGTATCTGTACTGTGCATTTTGTGCAGCGTCTGAGGCGGAGCCTCCACCCCGGCCTTCTGAGGAGGATCTCTTCCACGTGGACCACCACCACCTCTGCCACAGGACTTCCCACAATTGAGCCGGGACCCGTGCGAAGGGACCGCAGCGCCAGCATCAAACCCTATCATGAAGCACTCACGTGCAGGTACCTGAGCCACAGCTGTTTCACATGCACCTCCTGTATTTTTAGACCCCAGGTTTTAGTCACTTTGGTTACTTTGTTCAAGATTTGGCAGATGTAGTTCCACTTACACCTTATGGCTTGCTTTTTCAAATCCCTGTTGGGAATTTTGTTAGATTTTTAAATAAAGGAATAGGAATAGAATAAGTCCTATTGTACTATAGATATACACGACTGAGGCACAAACACACTAAGGAGGGCTCCTACAATGCGAATCACTCTGAAGGATATTGGGTTTTTCAGCATTATGGCTGTAGTCATACTAAAGCCATCAGTGTCAGTGAAAAGCAGTGGCACAGTTCAGAAAAGGATGTGTCTGCAGTGGGAGCCAGAATGGAAATATGCCCCACAGGCGAACGCATTAACCTGAATAACTAAGACGCACATCAACCCTGAGCACATTAGTGCTGAAGATAGCACAAGGCTCACGCTACACAGAAGTATCATGGCTCCAAAGTCGATCTGTGAGCCTTTCATAGAATAGACAGTGTGTGGTTTTATGGAGGTGTTTTCAAGCTTTTTGTACTTTTTAGGAGAAATATGATGCAGGATGGAGAAAGTTAGAGGTTACATAAGTCCTGATAAGCATTTGTTTGCATACAGTACTAAAGCAGATGCAGTGAATCTGATGGGAAGTGCTAGGTTTTTCTGTTTTTTTCCTCTTGGTTTTTTTCCCCCACTAAATCACATTGTTGCATGAAATCTTGAATAAACACAGGATCCACATGTATTAAAGCTGTTGTGGTTACTAAGTGAATTGTTTAAGCACAATTTACTGTGATCAGTGCAGAGATAGCATTCCTTACAATTACTTTGTGATTACTGTAACATTATGTTTGGATTATCTTAGAGCAGCACAGGGGAAATTATGCTTTTTTCATGAATTTCAAAGGAGTTTCAGCTTGAAATTTTTCAGCTGTGCATGCTCGCATGAGTTTTCATGCATACAGTATTTCTGTGACACAAAAGCAGCACTAGACAGCACATACGCTCTGATTTTAAAATATTAAATATGCCTCAACAAGAAAGAGTCTATTAGTGTTTCATCCACCTTATTCAGTCTCTTCCCATCCAGTTTGTGGCGTTTGTCTGCAAGTACCAAAGCTTCCGGGTGTCCCTGGATTTCAAAGCAGTGTCTCAGTTTCCTGTAGTGTACCAACCAACGGGGAAAGTAGGGTTTGTGTATATGCAATTCTCAAATGCTGCATAAGAACATTTGTCTGATCTAATATCTGAAATATTAATAAGTGGGAGAATTTACGACAGCTACGTCTGATGATTCTAAGATTCACTGAAAACTGCCAGCATAGATTCAGAGAATACAACTTCAGCTCAGGATAACCTTTGCATTGTTCATTAGCATTCATTAGCCCGTGTTAAAAATAAAGAGCAGCGGTAAATGTATCTCTATGTATTTATGGCTCGTATTCTAACAAAACCCCAAATTAATACATGAAGATTTTTTTTTCCAAAATTACAGCTTCCAAGTGCAGAGATTTGAATCAGCTTACTTACATACTTACAGTCAGCAAAGCTTCAGGTAAAAGCGACCTCGCTACTTCTGCGAACTCCCTCAAAACCTATTTTAACAATTGTTTGGACTAAATGTTGCAGATGTAAAATGAGGCATGACTCTGCAACTGCATGGCCTATTTCACTCGCAGATGAATTTAGAAACTCATTTTGTGTGGATGGTTAAAAAAAATATGCTTTCAGAAGAGCTCCAATGGTCTTTGAGATGTATATATATATATATATATATATATATATATATATATATATATATATATATATATATATATATATATATATATATATATATATATATATATATATATATATATATATATAACCAGCTGCTAGTTATATATATATATATATATATATATATATATATATATATATATATATATATATATATATATATATATATATATATATATATATATATATATATATATATAACTAGCAGCTGGTTCATTTGTGCTGCTAACCAGCTGCTAGTTAACGAGAGACACCCGGAATGGCTAACTGAAGGCCGGACGGTCCTGATCCCCAAGGACCCCAAGAAGGGACCGGTACCCTCCAACTACCGACCAATAACCTGCCTCAGTACTACATGGAAGCTCCTGTCAGGGATCATATCGGCTAAGATGAACAGGCACATGGGTCAATACATGAGCGGGACACAGAAAGGAATTGGCAAGAATACCAGAGGCGCAAAACACCAGCTACTGGTAGACAGAACAATCAGCCGAGACTGCAAGACCAGACTGACCAACCTGTGCACTGCCTGGATTGATTACAAGAAGGCCTATGACTCAATGCCCCACAGCTGGATACTGGAATGCCTAGAATTGTACAAGATCAATGGGACCCTAAGAGCCTTCATCAGGAACTCAATGGGGATGTGGCGTACAACACTAGAGGCCAACTCCAAGCCCATAGCACAAGTCACCATCAAGTGCGGGATCTACCAAGGAGATGCTCTGTCCCCACTGCTGTTCTGCATAGGCCTGAACCCCCTCAGTGAGATCATTAACAAGACTGGCTACGGATACCGACTACGGAACGGAGCAGTTGTCAGCCACCTCCTGTACATGGATGACATCAAGCTGTATGCCAAGAGTGAACGAGACATCGATTCACTGATCCACACTACCAGGCTATACAGCAATGACATTGGAATGTCGTTCGGACTGGAGAAGTGTAGTCGGATGGTATCAAAGAGAGGGAAGGTAGTCATAACTGAGGGGATTGAACTACCAGAAGGCAACATTGCAGACATAGAGGACAGTTACAAGTACCTGGGGATCCCGCAGGCAAATGGGAACCATGAAGAGGCCGCTAGAAAAGCTGCAACCACCAAGTACCTGCAGAGGGTCAGGCAAGTCCTGAGGAGTCAGCTGAATGGTAAGAACAAGATCCGGGCCATCAACACGTACGCCCTGCCCGTGATCAGGTACCCTGCTGGGGTAATAGGCTGGCCAAAGGAGGAGATAAAAGCCACTGACATAAAGACAAGAAAGCTCCTTACCATGCATGGAGGGTTTCACCCCAAGTCCAGCACCCTGAGGCTGTACGCTAAGCGGAAGGAAGGGGGCCGGGGACTGGTGAGTGTCAGCACCACAGTCCAGGATGAATACATTGGGAAGATGGCCCCAACTGACCGAGTGCTCAGTGAATACCTCAGGCAGCAGAAACCCAAGAAAGAGGAGAGAGACGAGGAACCATCATGGAAGGACAGGCCCCTGCACGGTATGTACCACCGGCAGATAGAGGAGGTGGCTGATATCCAGAAATCCTACCAGTGGCTGGACAAAGCTGGACTGAAAGACAGCACAGAGGCACTAATCATGGCAGCACAAGAACAAGCTCTGAGCACAAGATCCATAGAGGCTGGGGTCTATCACACCAGGCAAGACCCCAGGTGCAGGCTGTGTAAAGATGCCACAGAGACAATCCAGCACATAACAGCAGGGTGCAAGATGCTAGCAGGCAAGGCATACATGGAAAGCTATAACCAAGTGGCCGGCATAGTGTACAGGAACATCTGTGCCGAGTATAACCTGGAAGTCCCGAGGTCAAAATGGGAGATGCCCCCAAGGGTGGTGGAGAATGACCGAGCTAAGATCCTGTGGGACTTCCAGATACAGACGGACAAAATGGTGGTGGCTAACCAACCGGACATAGTGGTGGTAGAAAAACAGAAGAAGACGGCCGTAGTGATCGATGTAGCGGTTCCGAATGACAGCAATATCAGGAAGAAGGAACACGAGAAGCTGGAGAAATACCAAGGGCTCAGAGAAGAGCTCGAGAGGATGTGGAGGGTGAAGGTAACGGTGGTCCCCGTGGTAATCGGAGCACTAGGTGCGGTGACTCCCAAGCTAGGCGAGTGGCTCCAGCAGATCCCGGGAATAACATCGGAGATCTCTGTCCAGAAGAGCGCAGTCCTGGGAACAGCTAAGATACTGCGCAGGACCCTCAAGCTCCCAGGCCTCTGGTAGAGGACCCGAGCTTGAAGGATAAACCGCCCGCAGGGGCGTGCTGGGTGTTTTTATATATATATATATATATATATATTTTTTTTTAGAGTAGCATAAAACAATAGCAATCACAGGGCATCGATGTTCAATCAGGTGTACAAGTCGTGGCTAATGAGGGCAGGTACCCTGGCTCAAGTGATTTCATCCATGTTGTCGTTAGCAAGTGATACCAGCCAGACTTTAGTTGTGTATTGTTAAGTTTTTTGCTTTAAGATTTGTTAAGTGAAGCTATCTAATGATAATGGTCGTACTGTAAAAGTAAGCGTTTTCCATAAAAACCACATGTGTGCTGTTTCCAAGGTAGTTTTTTACATTTTTTTATACCTTGGAGAAAAAGTCTAGTCGGCAATGCTGTGTCTTCACCTCGTGGTAAACAAACCCACAGTTTTTATTTCAGTTTGTGGTCGTTAAACTCATGTTCCATGACCAAACTGGCTTTCTTTACTTACTTACTTAATTAATTCCAACAGAGATCCCATTAGAAATTCTTTGCCAAAGACCCATAAGTATTCCCGAAATTATATTCAGGACTATGTCTAAAAATTACTGTAATACCTTAAAGGTAAATTTTTGTTAAACTCCTTGAATTAAAGCTGAAACTCTGCACTTCAATCACACCTTAAAATCCACTGCAATGGTGGAAGGAGGCAAAAACAGTTAAAATTGTGTTGTTGTCCAAGTTCCATACTCTTATGGAAAGACTTTGCAAAGGAGTCCTGGCTGATATGGTGTCAGAGTGATGCTCATAGTATTTAGGGTTAGATGTTGTATTGTGTATATTTTTCTACAAAAATGAACCTTGTGCCTCTTTTTAAAAGCTCTAACAAAAGTCTGAGTGGAGGCTTATTGTAATAATCAATCTATATTAGAAAGCCTTAAGTTCTTTTTTTACTGCATTAAACTCTTTGCACTGCTTTCTTTTGTGCCTTCAGCCCTCCAAAGACCTGCGTAGCCTGTGCCTGCCAGCGTCGTGTTTGGTCCTGTTTGCACAGTGACAGTGTGATACTTGAACACAAAGCTTCTGTACACAAAGCCCCGTTGCCTGGTCTTATATCTTAGCGCAGCCCAGCAGCATGCCCCAGCTAAGGCCACTTACTGAGTGTAAACAAACACCTGGTTCTCTCCCCAGTCACGAGAACACCACAATTAACTCACACACTCGCACTCTTAGATACAGCTGCTTCTTCTGGCTTACACGGTCCGGAAACAATTGGAAAACACAGAGATTTTCCAGGTTTCGTTCACAGCAGTGGAGAGGGCTCTTTTCTGAGCAGCACTTCAGTTAAATGCATTGTAGGCATCTAGCTCTTATCCAGATGCCTGAAATAATCAAACAGGGCTGGTAAGGCTTCGGTGTTTAGCTGAAAGACACTTAACCAGAGCCCATGCTGACTGAAAACAACTTGCTGTGTTTGGGATCCGACCTTTGATGGTCTCTTAGCAAGCAGCAACCTGCCAACACGTCATTTCTCAAGTAGGCTTTGACACCTAAATCACACATGTTAGGGAGTAATAAGGAGTGTTTTTGGTAATTTATGTACTCTAAACTGTATTTGTTAGAGTGTCTGGCCAAGACCAGAAGCCTATGAATTTCCTTTCACATCACTGACACACCACCACTAATCATTCCTGATACATCCTCACACAGAGTGTTGGGAAAGAGGGAAGGCGAGAGAGAGCGAACACATGGAAGGGAGGTTGGGCGAAAATGAACACATGGCTTCGATTGCCTTCTCTCTACTCCATCATCAAATCTGCACAATCTTAATTAGGACATTAGGCTTCTTTTTTTCCCCCTCCCTCGTTTTTCCATCATGTCAGCCTTCAATGACGTACACTGTTAAGAAGGAATAACACCAACTTCAAAGCTACATTATCACCTTTTTTTTTTTTTTTATCAGATAGACCCTGTTTAAAGGGCCCAATTGAATGCCTTCCATTTCCCTCAGCCCCAGCCACTGTGTTGTTATCTTCTTCACGTCATCTGGCTCGAGAGTAGGTAGATTACTGGAAGCAGAAATAATAGCTGCGGTGTTTATCGTGGCTTTGGCACTGTCCGTCGTGGCTCTGAACCAAAGGTAATCTGTCAACCTGCTGCAAGTGGCTGAGTAAAAAATCTGCAGCGGAAAGGTTAGCAGGCTGAGGCCAGCCGGAGCTTACGGCACGGCTCAGGCCATACAAGAAGAAGTCCTCAAAAATGAGGAAAAGCAGGCAGGGCTGCAATTTAAACTGAATTACATTTGCTTGATTAAGCATCATAGTTACAGAGTGAGTGCCAAGTGCCTTTTGGTTTAGAGATGAAGAGCAATTTTTTTTTTTTATGACTTTGAAAATTATGTATGTTATAAGGCAAGAAACCAACCTTGACCTTGATGATGAGACAAAACTGCGCCTGATCCATAAAACTGATTTTAGAGCACAATGACATAATGAAAAAAGGACACGAGCAGTTGTACTAAGAAGAACCAAAAGAAGTTGTGTGGTTAGTTGATTGAAATATAGCGCGTGTCATTTTTTAAATCTAAAATTCACTGTATGATGCATGTTAAATTTCCTGTTTTTTGAAAACAGGGGAGATATTTTGGAAAAACTGTATTTCTTTTTTGTTCTTACCAACAATGAGCTTGTGTAGAATAATCATTTACACACTACCACATATTGAAATTGATTTGAAGCCCTCGGTGCGTTTATTTTTCTGTAAGACTCATCGCTCTACACAGAAATATTTTTCAATCTTTACGTGGTTAAGGTTACAGAATTGCAGATAGCGACATTGTTGTATTAGAGAAACCGCAACCTTAAAACCTTTGGCTAAATGTAACTAAATTCCACTTTGAATTCCTCAATAAAACCACACTATAGGATGGTGTCTGTTGACTCCACACAGCAAATGTGTTTACAGCTGACAGTTGCGTTCTCCCAAAAGGCAAAGTAAATTCTTACTACTGGTATATAAATGTTATTTCTAGCATAGAACATGATAGCAAAATGAAAGTGGAGTGTGTATCATGTGTACATAGTTTCTGCGTGAGTGAGAGAGCGAGAGATAAAAGCAGAGCCACTTGATATATGATTGGCAGATTCCTCGACTGAAAATGACCGGCCTCCTTATTTACATTTTGTGCTCAAGGCTCAATGTCAGTAGCCGAGGTTATTCTGCTGCATTAGCAGAATAGGAAAAGTGTCTGCCAGTTCTTCAACTTTCATTAAAAGTAAACCTTTTAAGCCAAGTGCTGCTGCCTGCCCAGACCCCCCTGACAATAATGTACTAACTGTTCAACCGCCAAACTATCAAACTATTTTATATTCCACACCTGCTAGGCATTAGACACAGTGGTCCAACCTGGCCGTACAAACACAACAGAACTCCCTTTGTTGGGGCCTTAGGAGCATTATGCTGGGTGGGTACAGCTCAAAAGTGTTCCAGAAACACTTTATCAGGAGGAGATAGACACACTACAGGCCTTTGTGCTCCCTGTGACACCATGCTCTAACGGCAGGCATTTCCTGCTCCGAGTAGGCAGGTTTTACAACATTTAGGGAGAGGTATTTTAATTGGAACCACCTACAGCCTGACAGTGGCCTCAGTGGAGAAACACGGAAAATCTGTTGGGAAAAGTCTGGGAGGCTCCCCGTGGTGTCACACAGCTAACTGACCAGTAAAGGCCAGTTCTTTCCACAGAAGATAACATTTGCTGTTTGATTTATAAAGCCAGTCATCAGATGGGAATGTTTTCATCTGAGACTGAGAAAGTGAGTTGTTGTTGAGGCCGACACTGGTCTGTCATAAATCTCAAAGAGGGTGGGCTCAGTTTCTAATGAATCATTCATAACAATGCCAGCGTTTGGAGTTTGCTTTCTTGTTTATTCCAGTTGCATTGTGTTAATGTGCGCATCCATTAGATTCATTACTACGTATTTTCTTGAAGCAAGCGTGCAACGGCTGTTTTCGTGTGGGGGCTGCACAGTAGGAACCCCATTAAGTTCTTTTTTTTCCCTACTTGACAACTTCTTCTGACTGTTTACACATCGAAGACAGATGTGGCGAACGGCGATATTCACACTTCTTTAGCAGAGCCGCAGATAGACTAATACATATATTCTGTATTTATCTTCCATGTGTTTTGCCTGTTAACTTTGAACTGCTGTGAATGGTGTGGAATTATTTGCATTCTGATAATAATCAAATAATTAAATCAAAGGAATAAAAATTTCATGTTATCGTCATCTGCTCAAAAAGATACAGGTCACTAGAGTGTGATTGTAACTCAAGTATATCCACACGCAGTAGTTAGGAATGCACATCTGAGATAAATAGAAACTCTTTTATTTAACTAACAGTGAATCCCCTCTTTTCTACAGTTGTGGGAGACCATACATCAGACTGAACCACGGTGAGGGCTCTTTAGACAAGGGAGACAGGATACCACGTTCAGGTATGCCCCCAGTCTTTCTAGCATTCCCGCAAAGCAGCATGGGAAGAGTGTTTGTGTTACGTTTGCTGGCATAAACACTGAATCGCTTTTGTTTCTCTCTCTTTGAGACTGTTTGTTTCCATTGCACTCAGCTGATATGGGAGATTGATATATATAGTAAACACGCACAGAAAACCCCAAACAAATGACTCGAGTAATGAGTTTGTGTTGATGATAAAGGAACACTACCTCTGCAGTATCTCATACAGTTAGTTGCCTCTCTACACCATCACAGTGGTTTTGAATTCAAACAGTCACAATGTGATAGAAGTGCAAACTTCAGCATTAATTCAAGGGGTTTAACAACCACTTTTCATCAACTGTTTAATAATTACAGCTATTTTCACACACAGTCTGCATTTTAAGAAGCTCAAAATTAACTCGACAAATTAACATAATTTTATACATTAATGGATGCATAAAGTCTAAAACACATTGTCATCGCCAAATTCTTGCTTCCCTCATTGAGAACACCTGGTGCTTCTTATTTGTGGATCTTCCTGCATCAAGTTTTGTATTTGACAACTGAAAAGCATGCTCCGTTGGGCTGAGATCAGGTGACTGACTTGGCCAATGACTGACTTGGGGTTTTTTTTGCCTATAGAAACTCTTGGGTTGCTTTTGCACAGTGAAGAGCTGTCCAATCAGTTTGGCTGAATCTATATAGCTCCCTACACATCAGAATTCCTCCTGCTGCTCGTATCAGCAGTCACATCATCATCAACGATGAGTGACCCGGTTCCACTGGCAGCTATAAATGCCCAAGCCATAACACTGCCTCCACCATGTTTGACAAATACCTCGGTTTGCTTCAAATCACGAGCTGTTTCTCTCGACCATATTTTTATCCTCCCATCATTAATCTTGGGTTCATCTGAAATTCTTGTTCTTGAGCATAACCAGTGGTTTTTACTTTGTTGTAAACCCTCTGTATTTATGAAGGCGTCTCTTGGTTGTAGACCTTGATTGTAGACGATGATACGCCTACCTCATTGAGAGTGCTCTCAACTCGGTTAAATGCTGTGAAATAGTTTTTTCTAACTATGGAAATAATTCTGTCATCGTGCATTTTTTGTCTTCTGTGGTCTTTCGGCTCTTTTGTTGTTGCTGAGCTGGTTCATTCTTGTTAAAAATGTACTACAATGTTGTTTATTCTACTGCTCCTAAAGTTTGTGAGCAGCACTCAACATGAGCACATATAAGTTTCTGTAGAAAGAACTAAGTGTGCTGCTTTATAAAGTAGCACCTCCAAGCAGACTCACTATTAAAACTTGCTTTCAGTCACGTGAGAGGCAGCAATCGGGGATCTTTGAGTGTTAATGAAGGCAGCAGTGACTTTCTATGGGACCTGCAGAAAATAACCTATTACAACAAGCCAGGATTAAAGGAAGTGGATATAGAGAAGACGTAAATCCACATACTCCAAGAAACCTAGTGATATGCATCAGTTTAAGAAGCTTAACAGTGGATTTTCTCCCGAGGCCGCAGTGTGACATCTCTTTGTTTTTCTTACACCAGCAGAGGACCAAGTGGTTGTGTCATCAGACTATGACAGCACCCACGAAGCCAACCACAGTGACAGCAGTGATGTAGCACATACAGAGGACGATGCAGAAGAAGGAAAAAACTCCCAGAATGTCATCCTCCATGCACTAATACCTCCGGAGGTAAGGCGGGCCAAAGCAGCTGTCTCAGTCACATTAGTACTGCTAATAAAACAGGAACATGTACTCCTTATGTAATATTTTCCTTATTGTTTTCACGTCTTTTGACCATTTGTTACTCACGCAGGACAAACCAATCTTGGCACCAGAGCCTTTAATAATGGAGGGCCTGGAACCTCTGATGAGTCAGCTGAACAATTGGAACTTCCCCATCTTCACCTTGATAGAGAAGACCAATGGGAGATGTGGACGAATCCTCAGTCAGGTCCGCCAGAGTGTCAAAGTGACAAATTATTTTATATTACAAAACAGTAGCATACTTTACTATTTATAACACTGTCTTTTAATTTTTTTCATTACATTTTTCAGTTTTACACATTTATTGAACACTTTTGTTATATTTAATATATCTGGATCTGGTGATGTCCATGGGGTCTGATATATATATATATATATTTTATCTTTCAGGTATCATATAGGCTCTTTGAGGACACTGGCCTGTTTCAGACTTTTAAGATCCCCGTAAAAGAATTCATGAACTACTTCCATGCCCTTGAGAATGGTTACAGAGACATACCATGTAAGCTCGAGCATCTTCCTGCTTTTGTTTTTCACTTTGCTTCAGATTACTCGTTGCAAGGATGAAAGCAGCCACTAGATGGAAATGTTGAGCAATCTATGCAGCATTAGTACTCTGCACTGCCTTGAAGTTTAATTGAACAGACATTAGCAGCCCAACACTGCACCCTGGTGGAGACGATCACACACACTGAGCAGACTTGTTATCTTCTCTAATCCAGATCACAACAGGGTCCATGCCACAGATGTGCTTCACGCAGTCTGGTACCTCACCACGCAGCCTGTGCCTGGCCTGCCCAGCCTCATGACTGACCACGGCTCTGCCAGTGACTCAGGTATGTCCATCAGTGCATGCATGCTGACAGCTGATGTCCTGACAGGTGTGTATGTGTATCCATCAGTCCATAAAAGTATGCAAAACTTGTTGTCAAGTTTTTAAATAAGAACAATATTTGCTCTACTGTACTTTTTTGCGCTTAAGATTTTCTATATGTAGGTCATTTTTTTTTTATCCTGAATTTTTTCACATCCCCTGCAGCCATCTCATTAATGTCAAAGTATCAAACCTGCAGGAGTGTGTGTTCTTATCCCACTCAAAGTTGGTCTTATCTTACTCAGGCTTTTGGCACTTGCATACCAAACACTATTTGAAGTCTAGAACAGCATGAAATTGCAGGCAGATTAGAGTTCCCTCTTACCCATATTTCCATAACCTCATTTGTATGCCTTACTTGGGCCATCCCTTTGATCCACATATAAGTGGATTTGAACGTTAAAGTATGTGTGTGTGCTTCTGTGTGTTGTGCTCCAGAGCACGTGCGTGCGCGTGTTTAGGTGTGTGCAGATGAAGGTACTGTACAGTTGTGTGTGTCTTGTGTAAATTCTGACACCTTTCTCTTCAGCCTCCTCACTTTGTCTTCTCCCCCGTGGCTAGACTCCGACAGTGGAATAACACACAGTCACATGGGCTTCCTGGTTTCAAAGACCTACACTGTGTCAGAAGATGGTTATGGCTGCCTGTCAGGCCTCATACCTGCTCTGGAGCTCATGGCTCTTTACGTGGCTGCCGCCATGCACGATTATGATCACCCAGGGCGGACAAACGCTTTCCTCGTGGCCACCAGCGCCCCACAGGTGCTCATGCTATTCAGCCTACAGCATGGTCAACAGTATGTGATTAAATAAAAGTTTGTTTACTTGATTTACTGTCACACCCTTGTTTTTCTTTTTCACCTGAATTATGATTTGATAGATTATTTGTCTATTTCACTGTCAGCCTGCTTCAAAAAACAAACAAATCAACAGTTAGAATACCTGTTTACAGGTTACCAGGTAGAAATGTTACTGTTTGGTCTAGTTCTACATTGTGTTATCAATAAAAAGAAATCATAGAAATTATTGTATTAAGTAAATTACCCAATTTTGAGCAATGATGACATAATGATACTGAAAGAGTAGCTTGCCTATCAGAGAGCAATAATGTAGGCTTTAATTTCCCTGTCAGTAGTGTCTAACAATTATGGTTTGTTTTGTTTGACAGGCGGTGCTCTACAACGACCGCTCAGTTTTGGAAAACCACCACGCTGCCGCAGCCTGGAACCTCTTCCTGTCACAGCCAGAGTACAACTTCCTGGTCAATCTGGACCATGTGGAGTTCAAACGCTTCCGTTTCCTGGTCATTGAGGCCATACTGGCCACTGATCTGAAGAAGCATTTTGACTTCCTAGCTGAGTTCAATGCCAAGGTATTCTAAAAACATCCCTGTTCAATGTTTCACATTCATTTGACAAATTAAAGAACTCTTCAGAGGTAGTTTATCCTTTTAAGCCAGTGTAAACATTGAGTTGAGCATATCTGTTTTCAAATATAACATGAAAAGCTTACAATTGATTTTTTTTTTTGGTTATTGTTAAAATTAAATAGCCAAGTAATAAATTGCTTGGAAAAGTTGGGGTCAAACATATTCTGTAGACATGCTTTCCTAACAGATCAGTTCTTTTAAAAACTGGGACAACGCTTCAGGAAAAGGAAGCTGTCAAGTGGTCTTCAAGGAGCAGATCTGTTTGTGCAATACATTGCAGTGCTCTCAATGTAAGTCAACAACACAAAGTACCCCATAGCCTTCAAGAACTCACTGGAGTGCAGACACAGTGTTGGCTTTCGATTTGAGGGTCCGCATTCCTCTCATTGTGAGTTCTACTACAGCGTTGCTGCTCAATGGCCAAGGCCTGTCAGCTAACATTGAGGTTGCTGGTTTGGCAGCAGAAGTAACAATAAGGTCTCTCAGAGTCCCTGCTCTGCTCTTCCTGGACGCGAATTAGCTTTGGGTGAAGTAGCCGTCAAGCTTTCCTGTTTCCTGAGCCTCTTTAGATCCGAAGCTCATTAAGCTTAACTAGAAATAATCGATTCATTCAAAAAGTGCTGAGATCAACTTTATATATGATTGAGTCCTGCTTTTCTTAGAAATATGTTCAAGCTCTGTATAGGTTAAAGCACCTTATTGAAGCATTGTTTATATAGTAAGTAGCTTTGACAACAAGAATTGGGTTATGTCAGTATTAGCTTAACTACATAATCCTAAGTCTTATATATGTTTGTTTCGTCCTCAGTCCAATGAACTGATGCTGTAAACTATAGCTTAACAGAAAACATTTCAGCAGAAGATTATAGCTGTGGTTACATAACATGTTTGAATATGCTAATGCTGTCATGGCTGTCTGTCAATCCCTCAGGTAGGTGATGATCCATCTACAGGTATCGACTGGTCTAACGAGAATGACAGGTTGCTAGTCTGCCAGATGTGCATCAAACTCGCTGATATAAATGGGCCTCTGAAGTGCAAGGAGCTACATCTGCAATGGACAGAGGGCATTGTCAATGAGTTCTATGAACAGGTGTGTGAACAATCTTTTATGGGACCTAAGAACTCAGCTAAGCTAAAGGTCAGGGTGCACCTGCACACCAACATGACACCACACAGTACAGTATAGTACTGTCGCATAACACTAATCATACCAGTGTCAGTGTAACTTTTTAGCCATGACCTTTTTAGTAATATTCGGGTGGTTTATGCATTAATATGTATTATTTGTATAATAACAATAATGTGTAAATAACTGATTATGATTTCATAGACTGAAATAACATTGCTGAAGCAATGCTAGCAACAATTTAGCTTTTATTTCTATGTAATTTACAGGATATACTTAGAGGTAGTAGAATTAGACTACCCCTAATGTCATGACATGCAACACATACAATAAGATTTGTTGTCTTTAACAAGAGAAAGTTGCATTTTACACATGCCCAATAAAGCTGTAAAAACAAAACAAAATAAAAAAGTAATAAAAAATGCAATACTATAGAAATCCAATCTATAAAGCAATGTACTTAAAAGATAAAAATAAAATAAAAAAGTGCTATTTCTGTGCAACTAGTGACTTAGAGCTATTGGAAAGATACTGGGAGGGGAAAACTGAGTTCATTTTTGGCTGTTGGATAGAAACGGTTCCCGGATCTGGAAATGCAGGTCTTTAAAGTCCTACAAACAGAGGAGAAACAGAGAAACAGAAACAGAAACAGAGGAGATATTTTAAGCGAGAACTGAACTCTAACTAATCTTGAGTTGAAATGAATGGCTTGAATTCTGCAACAGCAAAGGTAGAGGGACGATGTGATGGGAAAGATTTTAAATTTGATTCTGGAGCCATTGATAATAATATGGGAGAAATATGCTCTCTCTTTCTAGTCCCTGTCAGTATTCTTACTGCAGCATTTTGGATCAAGTGAAGGGAGTTTTTAGGACAGCCTGATAAGAACGAATTACAGTCTACAAGTAATAGATGCATGAACTAGTTTTTCAGCTTCACTCTGAGAAAGGATGTTTCTAATTTTAGAGATATTGAAGAACATACAACGACTTCAAGATTGCTCACAGTGTTATTGGAGGCCAAGGTAATGGAGGATGGAGGCTCACTGGCTCACAGAAGGCAGGCAGAAAGATGATTGGACTACAGCAGTGATGTCAGCAATGAGTCTGACAACATGAGAAAGTGGAAATTATGCAAAAAATAAACCAGCAGTCAAACAGCCAGGAAAGCCGGCTGGATTAGCATACAGTAACATACTCTTTCTTCAAAAAGATTCCTTCTGATTTACAATTAAATAGCAATCTATTTCCAGGATAGCACTGTATCAAAGAACCATGAAAGAAAACATAACCCTGTTAGACAGAAAATAAATAAATACATGTAATATTTGTAAAAATTGGCCCTAAGAAAAGCACAGCATGTATGTTGTGTGTGACGTCTTCCCGGATATGAATGAATAACAGCTATAGCAAGGATTCCTAGTTGCCTTGGTAACCAACCCCAAGTGTCATACTGTACACTATAGACTAGAAAGCCTCTGTTCCCACAGAGCAGAAAGATTGGAACGCAAAACCAAATGAGTTTTATAAAACGACTGGATCTCAGACAGATCTTCAATTTGATGGAATTTATTAACAGTTGGACTCACATAAAAGAGGATACAACGAGGGGAGGAGGAGCTCTGAGATCCGGTTTTCCCTGTCATTACAGTAGCCTAAACAGAAGCGTTATATAATGACAGTGAGCAGATGCTGTCTAAATTAATACAAACTCTTGGCTGGAAGAAAATTTCATTAACTGCCTCCTCATGTAGGCGCCTGAATTTTCATTTATCCCAACTTCCCTTTGATGACACTTTTGTGCTCTGTTTAGTTTGTAAAAGTTGAGGCGTTCCCCATGCAGTGGCACAGTATTTATAATACTGTAGATTTATATCTGTACATTGTGTAGAAGTCGTTCTTTGCTGTTCTTTGTTTCACATCTAGGGCCTTTGGTCCATCTCCTTTATGAACTTCAGTCTTACCTGGGGCATACACACCAATCTATTATATTGCCAGATGCTCTCCAAGAAGTCAGCTTTTGTTGTTAGTTTTGGCAAGCATCCATCCATCCATTTCTTTTGCTTATCTAACTCGGCTGTCCCAGGGGCCTGGAGCCTGTCCCAGCCGTCATAGGGGGAGAGGCAGGGTACATCCTGGACAGGTCCCCAGTCTATTGCAAGACTGTTACATAGAGACAGACAACCATTTACTCTCACATTTACACCTACAGGGGGGTTAGAAAGCACACACTAAAAGATACATATAAAGGTAGGAGAAGCTGACAGGAAACCAAGAGTATTTACCTGTGGCCTCTGCCAACTCCCTGAATACTTGTGACAACTTGTAATACTTCACCAGCGGATTGAGTAGACTGATAAAGAGCCATAACAGACAAGACTGGAGGCCTATAAGAAAAGAAAAAGTAAAAGAAAATGAAGTTGGGGAAAAAGTTAACAGAAGGAGCAGAAGGGAGAGAAAAATAGAGTAGAAGAGCAGGGCCCACGCCTATGAGGTGCCGTAAGGGACATTATTACTGAAACGCTCTCACACACACTACTGAAACGCTCTCACACACATTACTGAAATTTTAGCTCTCACACACACTACTGAAACGCTCTCACACACACTACTGAAATTTTAGCTCTCACACACACTACTGAAACGCTCTCACACACACTACTGAAACGCTCTCACACACATTACTGAAATTTTAGCTCTCACGCACACTACTGAAACGCTCTCACACACACTACTGAAATTTTAGCTCTCACACACACTACTGAAACGCTCTCACACACACTACTGAAACGCTCTCACACACACTACTGAAACGCTCTCACACACATTACTGAAATTTTAGCTCTCACACACACTACTGAAACGCTCTCACACACACTACTGAAACGCTCTCACACACACTACTGAAACGCTCTCACACACACTACTGAAATTTTAGCTCTCACACACACAACTGAAACGCTCTCACACACACACAACTGAAACGCTCTCACACACACACAACTGAAACGCTCTCACACACACAACTGAAACGCTCTCACACACACTACTGAAATTTTAGCTCTCACACACACTACTGAAACGCTCTCACACACACTACTGAAACGCTCTCACACACACTACTGAAACGCTCTCACACACATTACTGAAATTTTAGCTCTCACACACACTACTGAAACGCTCTCACACACACTACTGAAATTTTAGCTCTCACACACACTACTGAAACGCTCTCACACACACTACTGAAACGCTCTCACACACATTACTGAAATTTTAGCTCTCACACACACTACTGAAACGCTCTCACACACATTACTGAAATTTTAGCTCTCACACACACTACTGAAACGCTCTCACACACACTACTGAAACGCTCTCACACACACTACTGAAACGCTCTCACACACACTACTGAAACGCTCTCACACACACTACTGAAATTTTAGCTCTCACACACGCTACTGAAATTTTAGCTCTCACACACACTACTGAAATTTTAGCTCTCACACACACTACTGAAACGCTCTCACACACACTACTGAAACGCTCTCACACACACTACTGAAACGCTCTCACACACACTACTGAAACGCTCTCACACACATTACTGAAATTTTAGCTCTCACACACACTACTGAAACGCTCTCACACACACTACTGAAACGCTCTCACACACACTACTGAAACGCTCTCACACACACTACTGAAATTTTAGCTCTCACACACACTACTGAAACGCTCTCACACACACTACTGAAATTTTAGCTCTCACACACACTACTGAAACGCTCTCACACACACTACTGAAACGCTCTCACACACATTACTGAAATTTTAGCTCTCACACACACTACTGAAACGCTCTCACACACATTACTGAAATTTTAGCTCTCACACACACTACTGAAACGCTCTCACACACACTACTGAAACGCTCTCACACACACTACTGAAACGCTCTCACACACACTACTGAAACGCTCTCACACACACTACTGAAATTTTAGCTCTCACACACGCTACTGAAATTTTAGCTCTCACACACACTACTGAAATTTTAGCTCTCACACACACTACTGAAACGCTCTCACACACACTACTGAAACGCTCTCACACACACTACTGAAACGCTCTCACACACACTACTGAAACGCTCTCACACACACTACTGAAATTTTAGCTCTCACACACGCTACTGAAATTTTAGCTCTCACACACACTACTGAAATTTTAGCTCTCACACACACTACTGAAACGCTCTCACACACACACAACTGAAACGCTCTCACACACACAACTGAAACGCTCTCACACACACTACTGAAACGCTCTCACACACTACTGAAATTTTAGCTCTCACACACACTACTGAAGCGCTCTCACACACTACTGAAATTTTAGCTCTCACACACACTACTGAAACGCTCTCACACACTACTGAAATTTTAGCTCTCACACACACTACTGAAGCGCTCTCACACACACTACTGAAACGCTCTCACACACACAACTGAAACGCTCTCACACACACTACTGAAGCGCTCTCACACACACAACTGAAACGCTCTCACACACACAACTGAAACGCTCTCACACACACTACTGAAAAACCAAGTCATTTCAGTTAAACAGGAAGTTAATTCTTGACAAGGAAACTGAAGGAAAAAGTGTTAGATTTCAAACAAACCACTACACAGATGTCTACTCAGCAACCTGTTAGTTAGGGGTGGGTTTTTATAATCGATTTATTGATTAAAATCGATTCTGGCTTGGATAACGTGAAATCGATTCATTAAAATCCTGAATCGATTTTTTAATATAAATTTATTTTACCCGAAATCCCAGAATCTCTGGTGAAACCTCACAAAATTTCAACAACCACCAAACAGCTAAGACAGTAAATGAGAGCAGGTACATGGCTTCTGCACAAAGACGTAAACACACAGCGCGGACCCGCGGATCAGAATCAGTGAGATGTCGCCTTTCTCACCCGACAGCACGGACACGGTCGGGGCTGAAAGCCGACAGCTCGCTGACTCGGCAGGTCCGCGCTTTGTTTTCACGCCGTTTTTGCGCCGATTCTAAAGCTGTTAGTTTGATCTCTCTCCAAACAATATTGACTGAACCAGCAGCAAAAGAAGATCCAAACTGCGCTTCACATAAACATCGTCATGAATTCCCTCACTGTTTTGCTTCCACCACGATAAAATCGCACGTCATGCACAGCCCTCTCTCTCTCTTTCTCTCTCTCTGTACTTCAAGAACAGTTTCCCGTCTAAAAATCTGTTTTCTGTATTATTCGCTTGCTTGTTATGCACAAGTCTACTGTTGTTTACAGCGCAGTCGGCCGCTGTTTTTTTTTTTTTTTTCATTTTACATACTTCCGAAAAGAAAACCTAATTTCTGCCGTTCAATACTGAATAAATTTAAACTTTTTTAAATTATGCAAAATGCAAAACGTTAGCCGTGTCTCTAATAAAACCGCTGTAACGTCAGAGGTAACGTTCATATGTTGATTAATGGTTTTCTTTCGTTTTTGATGTACTGCAGAATATTTTTTATAAAATCCCAGGCCAGGAAAACCACCTTCATGTTTTTATGTGTTTTATCTTCAGCTACTTTGACACAAAGGCATCTGCTGTGATGCTCACACCTTTGATAAAGTCTTGCGTGTGTCAGCTTCCTTTTTTTAAATACAAAAATATGTAAATGTACTGATCTGAATTATAATATTTCTGACTGTCAAAATTCCCCATAATCAAATCGAATTGAATTGAATCGAATCGTGGAACAAATCGATTCTGGACCTTAGTGAGACAGCTGCATTACTTAACAATATATTAGCCTCAGCATAAGTCAAAATTTAGAATAGCGGGAGACGTGCATTATCCTGGTTATTTTTTTGGCATATGTGCTTTTTGTCTTTTTTAGCAAAGAAAAATATCTTAAAATCATCAATAAAACCAGGGAGAGAAGGCTTAGCGTTCCTCCATTTAGCACAATGGATATGATATTTACTCAAAAGTATGATGATGTTAATAATGTCTGAGACATCCAATGCTAGATGATCCATATAAAAAAAATTATGATGTAATTCAAACAGTGGCACATCATTAATATTTAGGGAAATCCAATTTTTTAAGTTGCACCAAATACATTGTGTGATAGGGCATAGGGAAAAAAAAGATGTTCTAGGGTTTCATTTTCATCAGTACAAAAAGAACACTGATCCACCTCAAAGCCAAATCTCTTTTTTTAGAAATTCTGCCACAGTATTAGTTTTGTTTAAAGTGTGTTTCTTTAACTTTAGGTAGAATAGGCTATTTCATAAATTTTTAGTATGCTTTATCCAGTGTATATGAAATAACTAAATTAGAACCATGCCATGTAACCATTCTGTTGTAACTATGAAATATTTTGTCTTTGAAGAAACTACTAACAAATTTCTTATTGCATTTTTATCAAACAGCTGACATTGCCCTAGCAATAAATTTGGGAGCACTGATGAGAAATTATTGTATATCATAAAAATTTTAATCAAATGAAGCAGAGGCAGTGGGACCAGTTCACAAAATTTGTTATATTCTCTTTGAGAACAGTTTAGACAATGTTTTTCTGAAAAGTCTGTGTAACTTAGAATGACACCGTTATCATCCAACAAATCTGTTATGAATATAATGTTTTTGTTCAAACCAGTCACTCTTGAAAATTGATTTTTGATTAAGTGTTATTACCCTATTATTCCATAAGGTTGAATTATGGGGAGAAGTTGTGGGTAAATCTCATTTTCCCAAAAATGCAACGTCTGTTTTATAAAGTTTGATATCTTTATGGGGATTTTATTTGCCGCAAAATCACATTTCGAATAAATTCTAATCCTGTATACTATTTTATTAAACAAGAATCATGGGATGTGGAGCTAAGTAGAGTCTGGCTGTGACAGACAAGATTTTAACCATTTAATTCTAAGGGTGCCAACCATAAATTCCAATTCTGGAGTTTTGATACCACCTTTATTGTATCCCTTCACAAGCTGAGATCTTTCTATGTAATGGGTTTTATTCCTCCACAAAAATTCGAACACATTTCTATTTATGGTTTTCATGGTATTTATCGTTTTTTTATTTTTATATCGTTTACGTGGCGCAAAAAAGGTTGGGGACTGCTGTACTAGCAGGTTGCTGAGTAGAAATCAGTGGCGGCTCCTGAAAAAAATCTCAGGGGGGGCAATTTTTATGATATCGACTAAAATGACCCATTTAATGAGTACATCAAACAACACAATTTTAATTTAAATTTAAAATGAACAACCATATTCTGGCCATTTGTATAGATTTGTAAAAATGAACAACCATATTCTGGCCATTTGTATAGATTTGTAAACTCTTTAACTTGCAGTTTTTCTGCCATTGTCCTTCTGGCAAAAGGGTAGGTTAGAAGCGATCTAACCGAATTTGGGGGAGGCTGTGCCTCAACCGTTAACAATACCGCTGCCATCGTCTCTCTCTGACCTTATAGCTCACTTAGGCTACTGACTGAGGTAAAATTCTAGAACAGCAAATCTTCGCGCGTTTTCTGCAGGGGCGCAATTTTAAGCGCCCCCAAACCATTTAATTCAGCGACGCTGATAGGTCAAATATTTATTATTTTCCCCTGGCAACCATTTAATGATAGGCTATTTCGCTGCATATCAAGGGCGCTTTGACGAGCGCCCCAGAAGAAGAAAAACACCGTTTGTTGGTTGAACTTTAATGAGTCAGCTGGTGAAAATGTTAAAATACGCCTGGCTGTATATGGGCACACACATAGTAAAACTATCATTGATGAATTTTTTAAAAATATATATTTTTACTCCTCCACATTTGGGGGGGCGGAGCCCGAGCGCCCCCTATGGGCCAGCCGCCACTGGTAGAAATCCTTGTAGTGTTTTGAAATATACCACTTTTTCCATCAGTTTCCTTGTCAGGAAACAACTTCCTGTTCAGCAGAAATGCCTCTGGTTTCAGTGGTGTGTGTGAGAGCGTTTCAGTAGTGTGTGTGAGAGTGTTTCAGTTGTGTGTGTGAGAGCGTTTCAGTAGTGTGTGTGAGAGCTAAAATTTCAGTAGTGTGTGTGAGAGCGTTTCAGTAGTGTGTGTGAGAGCGTTTCAGTAGTGTGTGTGAGAGCGTTTCAGTAGTGTGTGTGAGAGCATTTCAGTTGTGTGTGTGAGAGCTAAAATTTCAGTAGTGTGTGTGAGAGCGTTTCAGTAGTGTGTGTGAGAGCTAAAATTCACCTAGTAACCGTAGTCAAGATAAGGGCTTGAGCATATTCTTCTTGACCCAGAAGCAATTAGCTGAGGTGTGTGCCAAGCCTAAATACTGTAACAAAAATTCACTGTGGGTGGGTTTAGACTAAAGGCAAAAACAGATTCTGTTTGGTACTGCAGGACCAAAAAAAAATAGGCCATGATTACATATGATATTATTACAATGACAACGAAGCCAAGCATACATAAGGCCTACAGCATATATGAATCATTAGTTGTTGTTTTTTAAACAAAGCTATAAGATACCCCAGCTGTCTCCACTGTTCTTCTCTTATATGTAGATACAATGTAAAATTAAAATGTACAATATGTGACTGAAAAGATACAATAGTCCTGTCATGGAGTTATGACAGCTCCTTACACAATAGCAGCTCTCAGAAGGAGCACTTCCATTACTTTCTCAATATGTCAGAGGGATTAAATGAAGGAGGAATTAAGGGAAGCAAAAAATCAATCATGCCTGAAATCCAGAAGTCTACGTACAGGAAAAAAATACAGAAGAGGGCGACTATGTTTCAGTATTAGTACTTGCTCTTCTTTGATTGGCATATGACCTGGACAAAAACAAATGATATGAATCTTAAGCAGCCGGCCTTTGCAGTCATTGAGGCGACTTATGTTGTGATTTGGCGCTATATAAATAAAATTGAATTGAATTGAATTAACAGATGACTAAAAACATCTCTTATTGCAAAACAAAAAATCTATGGCAGCGGTTTTCAAATTTTGTCTTGCGTATCAGAAGCTGAAGTGGGATAAATATATTAATTATGGCCGGATTCCATTTAGGAGAGATCCTGCTCTTGTGTGTGACAGGTCACTGTTATGGTGTACTGGAAAATTTGACCTCTGCCATCAGTTTTTCCACCTGGTTTCCCTTCAGTCAAACCCAATCTCAGAATCAACTATGCTTATGCTAACCACAATTACTCATTTCCTGTAAAACAATATGAAATTAACTGGCGATAATTTTATATCTAAATGGCTTGTACTTTGTGTAGGGTGATGAGGAGTCCAGCCTTGGCCTTCCTGTCAGCCCTTTCATGGATCGAGCAGCCCCACAGCTTGCCAAACTCCAGGAATCCTTCATCACCCACATCGTTGGACCCCTGTGTAACTCCTATGACTCGGCCAGCCTCATGCCTGGACGATGGGTGGAACCCAACCCGGAGGAGGAGGGGCCAGAGGTTGGAGAGAATGAGGAGGAGGATGAGGAGGATACTGCAGAAGAAGACACGTCCACCTGCTCGGAAGCGTCCCGTAAGTATTCAAATGTAAATCTGCAATAATGATAACAGTATTTATATTTGAATGTCTATCTAAAAAGAGAAATTTATTTGTTTAGAATAATTTGTTTGTGCATTCATGGGCAGCATTTTTTGATTAACAAAAAGAAAAGAAGAACTTAGATTCCTGTAAAAGATGAGACGTTTGGGGAGGCATTTCCTCCCACTCGTAAGTTTTTACCCCTGCCAAAGATGTCTGATCACAGAGAACGACGGACGTATTAATTCACGGAGGTGTTTGTTTTCTCCAGAGAAAGCAACTCCCAAGAAGAGGAGGAAAGTCTTCTGCCAGATCACGCAGCACCTGCTGGAGAACCACGAGATGTGGAAAAAGGTGATTGCAGAAGAGAACCAAAAACAGGCACAAGGAGCGGAGCCTGTCCATTTAAACAATGTAGCTGAACCTATTCTGGCTATTCATGAAGAGGAAGAGGAGTCAGGTAGCAGAGAGGAGCTGATAGAAGGAGAGGATCCAGAGGAGGAACCAGAATGGCCTGTAGCTCTGAGGGAAGACTCTAAACCTCAAGAGCAACTAGAGGAGGGGGACCCACAATGAAACAACACAGGGGAAATATGGCATCATTCAGGACAAGGACATGAAGAAGTGTTACTTGGTTTTCTATTAACTGACTCCTGTTTTTGCCAGCACATCACTTAGACACAACACTGTAGATGTTTGGGAAATGTGTGCCTATAAAGAAAAAAAAACAGGGTGGCAAAATATGTGCTTTACACATGTTATCTGAATATTTGATTTCACCAAACATATAAAGCTTTCCATATTGCAATACGGGACTATTCCTATACTTTGGGATAAAAACTCTTTTGCTACTGTCAAAAGAAGAAGAAGCCTGGTGGCACAAGCTTCAGCCCTTTGTGGTAACGCAGGACTCCAGAAATTTGCTGCCAGTTTATATATAATTACTTCCTGAGTGCATATATATATAAATATATATATGAACTTGTGTTTCAATTTTAGCATTTTTGAGCTCTCCCACTGGCTGTGTGTTATTTCTTTTGTTTTTGTTTTCTATACATGGATTATAAAGGGGGTCAAAAAAATGAGGAACATTGGTGTTTGCCAAAATAAATGACTCACCCTTGGGAATTAGCATACAATATCAACTATTTACACATTTTATGTTTTCCATTTGTTGCCATTTTAGTTTCACACAGAGACCCGAGGCTCGTCACGCTATGCATATGTGCCCATTTGTGCGTGCCTGCATGTTTAAATGAATGCGCTCATGTGCACAATTCCTCTGCAGATGACATAGATGAATTCAGAAGGTTTCTTGTTATTTGTAATACATTACTGTCCCAGATATTGTATTCAAAGGACCTGCACCGGCAGCAATCATGCATTCAAACAGAACCAGAAAACAGATCCTTTTACCACTTAAGAAAACTTAACGCCATCTCAAAAAAGGTGACATTTAATTCAAATTCATTTGTGTCCCCTCAAGTATTGTTTAAAAATCGCCTTTTGACAGGAAGTCCTTTTTTCTTCTTGTCATCATCATTTTAATACTCATGCAGCTGGACTCAGTGTGTCGTGCAATCTATAATTAGTGTTGCTTAAAATCTGTAAACGATGCTGACCTTGAACCCTCAGGAAACCCTCCCCAGCTGTTGAAATTCAACGTGAACATCACATAACAGGACATTACGTGAAAAACACACCAGAAATCTAAACTTTAACTCTGTTCATAAAATAAGGCTTAGTTTATGTCACAGCTGCTGACTTTGATTTTTTCATGGTGACTCTCTCTGAATCCCATCCTGGCACCTCAGGGAGTTAATTCTTCTCTTCAAGTTCAGTGCAGGCAGAGTGCATCAGCTGGTGGATGAAGTTTCGCAAAGAATATTGATTACATCAGTTTGCATGATAATACACGAAGGGAATGTTTCCCCTGTCATTTCAAATTTAGATGATCATAATCTGTCTGTTTTTTTAACATCACATGACTTTCTCTCACGTTAGTCTTCTCACACTGGCGGTGCAGCAGCATTGGAGCCAAAGCAATTCTCTCTGTTTATGTAACAATTGCAGCTGTTTGGAGTTTGCGCTTTATTTAATGAAACCAATGTTCAGCAGATAAATGCTGGGAACCGTTTTTATGATTTCACCCGGGTCAAGATAACAGCACTGCAGCGTGTAATGTTTTATCAATTTCACCTTTCGTCACATCAGCTTCTTTCCATGTGATTTTTGTCCCGACTGTCTCCCGTTTCTTTGTGATGGTGGGAAGTATTTATGAGTAACATTGTAAAAACTGTGAAATTTCACAGGAATTATTTTAGCAGCCAGACATTCACCAACAATTCTGACAGTTAAATGTTAAGTCACATTTTTCAACTGAAATAAAGCCATAAGTGTAAATAACCAAGTACATACAGAAGCTTGAATAAGATACAAAATCTAATGAATATCCAACTTAATTTGAATCACTGACATTTACACACAAACTAAAAAAATGAATGCATTGAATTGAATAAGTGCTCTATTTAGAATCAGCAGTTCAAATTTCTGTTACGGATGCAGTCAGCAAGCATCTCATGCTGCACCACTGCTCTCTGTCATAATCTGATTTCTTTAAACTGATCTTTGGAAAGGTGGACGGCAGATATACGAGTCTGTACACATGACACGAGAGGTGAAATTACACTGTAACACACGGCTGTGTCAACGCATTGTATTCTAGCATATCCTGCGTTGACGTAGCGTCACACAATATGTCCGGCTGTGCTGAATAGAGCGCCGCATCCACAATGGGCCGTTCTGCTTTTTCTGCCTCTCCTCTGCAGTTTGTCTTACACAGGGAGGAGCGCACGCACAAGCTCAATAATTGGTTGACCTACTGATTAGTAGGTCATCTCAGATTTACGAAACCCTTTATCAGGCCAGAATTGTTACAAGCCATTGAATCGGGACAATGTTAGTTCTTTGGGCCTCAAATGACCATGGGTTGCTGGGTGCATTGTGTCTTGTAAATGCATGCTCTTTTCTGTATGCTGATGCATTTCATGCCCAATGAGCTATAATCATCATTACCTGCACAATGGACACATTTTATTTCGCTTTGGAAAAGCCCCGTGAGTATTCATCAATGTTATGTAGGAAAGCTGTTCAGTGTATCTAAGCTTAAGTGGTGCAGAATTGGAAAAACATACATTCTGTCTATGACTCATTGTAACTTCCACTTCCAGGCTGTACAATTACACAATTGCATCACCTCAAACACTCTAGAAATCCTTCCTTTTTGAATGTATATATACATTATTTAGTGTATCTGCGAGAGCAAAACAGTGTGTGTTTGCTTCTATGTCTATTCTTCCATTGACCCCTCTAATGTGACTCCGTCCTGTATTTAATTATCTTGTACTGTTGGGGAGAAGGGGATAGAGATTGTGAAGTAATGAAGGGCAAAGCGATGCTGTGAGTAGTTCTTCAATTCTTCACGGATACTCAGATGAAATTATTATTCACAGAAAGTCCTATAGGATATTTCTCCTCGCGCTTCCTCTTTGATCTGCGTACTCTTAGCCTCACAGACATAAGCACTAGAGCATTCATCACGCAACATCTTTAAAGGCCAGCGGACTGTGTCCACTGTGTTTATTTCCTGGTGATTGCAAGTGTAACGCGTGCGCATTTTGCCCCACAGTCACATCAAGTCAATACTTGCATTTGAGTGGATACCACCGTATATCAGTTTTATATATTTTGTGTCGTCATTTGTTTTAGTTGATTGCCATGCTTATTCACACATGTAGAATAATTGTAACCAAGAGAACCAAACAAGTTTTACAATTACGTAAACAAAAGGAGATGATGTATTTTTATATAGTTGACACATAATTAACGAATTAATTGCTTTCTTCTCACAAGTACCTTGCACTTACCACATGTACTAAAGAAGAATATGTCCAAATACATAGTATTTGTGAAAGTAAAATAATTGATTTCCTTGCAGGTCGATGCTCCATTTTGTACAAAATACATACATGCTGTACAGTGAAGAAATTTTAAAACTACAAAAACTCTTTTAGATATACATTATTTATTTTTACCATTTTGTAATTTAGACACTATACTGTAGCTTCAATATTGCCAGACTTACTGGAAGTGCCTATATTGGTATTATGTATTATACAGTGAATATATTTGAAGATCAGTAGACGTCACAAACTGAACCATGTGGATGTTGTAATGTGAATACATTGAATTACAAGATTACAGTTTCTGTGGTATGCTTGTGTCGATGTGTCGCATCTTCTTTGTATTTAATTCTATAAACGCGTACATGATAACACAATTTCCTGATCACTTCAAAGTGCCATGTTTTATTAAACCATCTTTGAGCTCTGATTGCATTTAGAGTTTAACCATTTCTGTAAGTATGGGTACGTTTCTTTAAAAAGGCACCTCTAATCAAATATATACTATGCTACTGTATATACTTGAGTTGATATATTTGAGCCTGTGTATATAATTTCGGGATTTAGCTGTGATTATAGCTAATATACTGTCAAGTCTTAAAACAAATCTTAAGAATTAAAGTAATGTGGCATGTAGCTGCTATTCATACTTGCTGATATTAAAAAGGATGTTTATGTTCATGCAGGTAAACCATGCTTAGGTCACAGCTTCTAATTGTTCAAGATCCAAGAAGAAGAAGAAGCAAGTGCATAAAGTGCAAATTCACTGTGTTTGAACAAAATGCATCAATATGTGACAAATACTGAGTACTGTAATAAAACAAAGGCACAAAAGGAAGCTGGGGAAGATGGCATATGAAGATATTACTACTGAATGCTGCCATATGTAGACAAAAATGCTTCTAATTTACAGCTATTAGCTTTTCATTAAATATTTTATTATTAGCTGGGATAGGCTCCAGCCCCTCCCGCACCCCCAAATTTAATGGATGGATGAATGTATGTACCTTGATATGGTACAAACCATGAATTCTGTTCTACCATGTTTTCCGTAAAAATCCTTTTTACTTCTTAAAAAAGAAACAACAGCAGGAAAAATGGTTTTACAGTATATCTCAGTGTAGAACATCATGTTCTAATAAAAATAAAAAGATTATGGCTTAGGTTATGGTTATGGCTACTTACTGTCTATGTATGTAACTAATAGGTTCTATTAAGTGCTACTAAATCCATATTCTAATTTATTTTAGGACAGTGGGGGATCTTCAGCCATGGTCAGTCTCCTGTCTGTTAATTTATTTATTATCATTTCATGAAATTTGGTTAGGTAATATAATCTTGTTGACAGACTGACAAGAATTTGATACATATGTGAGGAACAGCGTTGCATAATGGGCACAGAGAATAAGCACACCATTCCCACCTGACAGCAGCTGTAAGAACTGGAAGCACATTAGATTCGATTACAGGCAGAATTATAGAATATTTTTAAACCTTCGCTACATAATTTTCACGTTATACTAACAATGAAGCTATATGGGGCGTTTTTGACATATTCAGTAAAAGCTACATAGGCCAGGTGTCCCCATGGCAACAGAGGAATTTAAGAGATTAGGTCCCTCCTGTGTTGATAGGCACAGTGAGGAAATCATGACTTAATTTATTGATTTTTAATTATTTTTTATCAAGGGGACAAACACTGAAAGCACATTTGAACCTTTGTTGTTTGTGCAGACTTTTACTTTTGTCTAAATTAGTTTGCCTGTTTGTTACAGAGCATGCATTTTTTTTCTGAGGCCAGTAAGAAAAGCAGTCTGAAGTTGAACTGACATTTTATCCTACATCTTATCCTATTCACGTGATACATGTCTAGGGTCAAGGCAAGTTCACTGAAATGTCCAATTAGTTTTCAAGCAAAGAACTGAATCTCGATCGAAAACTTGATTGAATATTCACTGTTGCTGGCCTACTTTTAACAGAACTGACTTTTCCAGGATTCACTAAGTTTCACTGGATAGAAAAGTATACAAGATTTGTCCAGTGCTACCATGAACACCAGACCTTAAATAGCCAGACTCACTATAACTGAGTAACACAGTCATGGTTTGATCAACAAATGCGCAGTGAAAACTGCTGCATTATTTAGTATCTGCTGTAATTACAAGTAAGAACTACGCCATCAGACTATTATCAGCTTAATGACAGTATTATGCACTTCATTTGCATTTGTCTGTGAACGTCGAATTGTTCACCTTTAGTGTCTTCACCCCTTGAAAGCTGTAAACACTGCATACTGTTCAGCGACTGGAAGCCACTGGCAAATAATCCATGCACTATTTGAGCGGAATTATGTGAAAAGCAGAGCGGCTATTGCATTTTTTTGCGGCAAATTTGCGTCACAACAGGTCTAATCTATTAGATAATCAACGCAGAAATTCACGACTTAGTTATTTGGGTTGCTTGACCTACCTGCACTCATGCACCCATATGTAACGTTTGACAGCCTGCAGATTACTAGGGCTCAATGAAACGCAGGCTGGGCATAGTTTTGCTCCCCCCCCCCCCCCCCCCCCACTCTGTTCAGGGTATATGCGTGCTCCACCGAAGATCGTGCTCAGTGTCTACCGTGTCCAGCGAAACACGCTGTTCTCCCTTCATAGCCTAAGAGCACACCGTGTGAGTGTAGGCGACTTAATGAGGAGAGACTGAAGATTTTCTTTTAAACCACTGGATGTCATTTCATCTCCTCTTTGTGTGCTGAATAAGAAGTAGCCTCAAATACGTCGTTAGGAGAGAAAGCTTTGAAGCCCCCACAGTTGGGTAAGTATCATGATGTTCTTTCGAGTTATTATCCCCAGTCATTCATGAGAATGAGAATATTCCTTTCTTGACGTATGTGTGTATTTAGTGGATAATCAGCGGTATAATAATAGCTGTAGATTCAAGTGACAAGAAAAAAAAAGCCCCAACAGAAAACTGTCAGTGAAGCTTCAACTGTGCATCATCAAACACTTAAATGGTGCAGTGCACACAGCTGTCTGCAAGAACAGCAGGTGATTTGGAGAATTCGGTGAAAGCTTACTGAGTACACAGTGATTAATCAACCTGCACGCACTGCCACCGATGGATAATTAAACAGGGGTCACGTGCTTACCATCATTTGAAGTTTCTCGGTGTTTTGAGCTCAGCTTGATTAAAAGTGTTTGCTTTTCGCTCGGTGATCATTTGTCTTGCGCAACTGAAAGCGCAAAAGATCCTGGCGTGTTTTTCCACAGTGAAACTGTAACAGAGCAAAGAGCCTCACACATTCATATCACTGATATTTGTAGCATCAGAAATGCAATTTCTGTAGGTGTGTAACCATTAATCACTGAGATTCAATAAAGGACCTGCCAACAGATGGCACTTGGATTCACCAGGACCTTTAGAGAGAAGGCGGTATGATTGTACAAAAGGAATGCTTCCTATCAACATCTCTATCGGAGGAAACTTAAACAGGCTTCAAGCCAAACATATGAAATGTTTGGGGGATTTTGTGGATGTTTATGCACACTAATGATTGAGAAACCTTTCATTACACACAGGGGGATCTTTGTTGTGTGTGCAACCTTAATTGGTCGAGGTTTTATAAAGAAAATGTAGCTTTGCCAGTGCAAAACATGAGTGTGGGCATTTGTATAGTTTCCAGACTAGCTGTGTCAAAAGAAACTGCTGCTCCACTGAATGTCTGTCCTTGTTGAGTGAGTGTTTAAGCCTTTACATCTTCAGCCCTCTCAGCTTTTTTTTCTGTAAGACAGAAAGGAGTAGTTCAAAGCCATGCTATGGTTCAGTGCACTCAGTGAGAAGTTCACATCACTGAACAAGCATCCTGGCCCTGCTGTCTCTCATTCTGTATCATTTGTAACACTAGACCACATGCCACACACAAGGTTTTTTCTTTATATTTTTATATCACCAAGTTGTTGCTTCTTCGTCTCCCCAGGATGAAATAGCCAATTTGGTGTATTTACTGAGCTGCCCTTCATCCATAAATCAGCTGCTTGTATTTTCCATTAGCTTCATGAATGAGCTGTTGTTCCTGCTGACGTGAATGCAGTTATATGCTGTCATATAGTGCTCGCATTATGAAAACACTGCTTCTTTTTTTGCATCATGAAATCATTAACATAATGTCCCCAGTGTTTAAGAACGAGTGCTGCTCTTCTGCTTGACTTACTCTAAATATTATTTGCAGTCTGTTTTGAAGACTGTCAGATGAATTCGCTATGCTTACCTAACGGCGACATTTGGAGAGTGGCTCACACATTCATTGTCTTTATCCGCTTTTTTAAAAAACAAGGGTGTGGGGATTTTTTCCCCTTTGAAATACCATTCAAGGAATTGCACTAGTCATTCTTGTAGTTCAAAAAGCTAACAATCGTGAATAAGAACAATTAACTGAAAGCAGATTTGATTGAAATCTGGTGTACAAATTTGACAAAAATTGATTGACTAGATCTAACTAATAGTCACATTTATACCACACACACATTAATTTATCGGTTCTGGAGATTTTGTAGATCTTGTAAGTCTCGTGTTGATCAAGGAAGAATTTAAGCATAAAAATGTGGAAACTTAGAAGTGGTATTGTTTAACAAATTCTTAATTTGATGCCAGCATCAAGTCTCAAAAAAGGGCATATAGGGCTGTGCCCTACATTTTTCATAGCAGGCTTGTACAAGTCATTTTATGAGTATTTCTTTAAGTTATGAAAGCTACTTTCATCTGCTTCCTTATTCATAAGACGTCACCCCAGCAGGTTGTTCCACATGATGTAAGCCCGAAGGGATTTGTGTCTCCTTCCAGGATTGAACCAGGGACTCTGCAAATGCTGTTATCCACTTATTTCTTTAAGCTATAATAACCCTTAACAATAAATATTCCTGGACAGGGCATATATTACTAATATAACTGCTAAAATAGGAAATGGTATTTCTATAGTTAAATGCCATGCAAGGTCTTTGGCACCAAAATCCATGCAATTAATCCAAGCATTGATATTTTCTAATCTTGATTATTGCCCAGTAGTATGGTCGGGTGGTACAATGGAACGGATTAAGAAATTGCAAATGTTACAAAACAAGGCAGCAAAAATGATTTGAATGGTTGTCAGCGTAGAACAAATATTGTAAGAATGCATAAATGTCTTAAGTCAGTTAATTGTAAAATTTAGATTTCTTTATTCTTTACTTGTATTTATTAGAAATATTATTGTTACAAAGGTAGTAATTCATTTGTATAAACACTGTATTTCAGTATAGACAGAATATGCTACTAGTTAGGTTAGTTAGATTTTTGTTACCCAAACCAAGAACTAGTTCAATCAAAAGAACAGTTTTGTATAAGGCTATGGAAGAACTGAATTTGTTACCAATGCAGATAATACAAGAAACCAGTAAAACTGGATTAAATAATTGGAACTGGATTTGGTCTGACTTTTGACCAGTGTTAAAAATGGCAACATGAATTTGAAATATTGTCTGTGCACTGTAGTAATGATGGTAAATCAGTCTTATCTGTGCAAAGGTTAGGTGATCAATGCTTACCCTGATACGAGACCTTTGCATTATCAAAATGTAAAGCTGCGTTGCAGCAGCTGATGGGGATCTTAATAAACTAAACTAGACTAAACTGGTTGTTGTTGCACAATAGTGGCTTGGTATGTAATCTCTAAATCTGACTTCATTCCAATAGGCCCAAGTGAGAACAGCTACAGTAAGTCATCAAAAGAGAAACCACAGTAGGAGGCTGCTATGAAGAAAATGGACAACACAGCCACAGACAGCTGGATTGTGGACAACAACCCTGACTCCTCCACAGTGAAAAACTCCTGTCACCCAAATCTGAAGGTAGTCTACTTTCTCCCTCTTACCGAAAACAATCTTAAGTGAGTTAATATTCACAAAAAACTGGCATCATGTATTTTTAATTTCTAAATATTAAAAAATATATATAATTCTTTTGTTCTCATTCTTAAAAAGTCCAAACATCAAACTGGGAGGACCTTCCTTTCTACGTTTCTTTTATAAAGCCTGTAATTACACATGAGACCAGCCAACGGAGACGGTTATGTTTACCAGAGAAAAGTCATATGAACACGTAGAAATCATTTCAGCCAAAATGGACAAAGGCCCCACATGTTTGTCATTTTCCCAAGTCATCTGACTGGCCTAGAGGGTGCACACAAATCTCTCTCTCTTCCTATCAAGTGGGGTCACGTGTGTCTAAAAGACACAGAGTAGATTCATTAGTTGGCGGCACTCATTTATGTGCTTTCATGTGTAAAAATGGTAAATGGTAAATGGCCTGTATTTATATAGCGCTTTTACTAGTCCCTAAGGACCCCAAAGCGCTTTACATATCCAGTCATCCACCCATTCACACACACATTCACACACTGTGTAAGTAAATGCTACTACTCGAGATAACTCTCCAGCCAGTTTGTGTAAAAACACTTTATCACACTTTTTTCTCTGTGTTGACGAATCTATCAAACACCTACTTAAAATCTGAGTTAAGTGTAGGGCATGTAAGCCTTGTTAATGACCATGCGAGGTCTAGTGCAACAGCTCACGGTGCCCTTTGGACTTGGTATTAAGTCGCTGTGAAAAATTTCTTAGACAAAGTTTGTGCTTTTGTAAAAGAGGTCTGAAAGGAGGTTTTGTACCTCTTTATTGGATTATGAGGCACACTGAGCAATAATTAAAAAGCTGCTTAGTGAACTGCTTAGGTAACTACAAGAAACAGTTACATGGAATTCCAGTAATGCTGCTTTTTTCCTCTGTGTGTGCTTTCCATTTCTGCATAGTAAAGCTATAACAAACCTCTCAGCTGGTTCTACTGATACAAGCGGTCTGCATACTTTTGATCTGAGCAGTCTCCATGCTTGTTAATCTCAGATTAGGCTTGTCCTATGTGCATGTGTTCTATGTCACTTGCAAACACTCTGAATATTCCAGTTGACTTTGCATGAAACTCTCGTTTAGATTCTTGTTGAAATGTGTTTCATTTGTCTAGTAATGATTTACAGAGACAAGCCACCAGAGATTTGGCTTTAGTTTTGTGGAGAAATTTCAGTGCTTGTCCAAATTTCAGCGTTTTCTTTTTAAATTAGTGTTAAGATTTTCTTTATGTGAAACGTTACCTTTTCTTCAATGTACAAAACAAAAATGTTTCTGTAAGCATATTATCTGTTTTTAATAGAGGTTTCAATAAATGTTAAATGGTAAAATTTAATGTGTTATTAAAAAATATAGGTTAAAAAAATTCTTGAAGAAATTAATACAGAAAATTCCTTCATTTTTAAAATGTACATTGTACCATATTTATACAGATTTCTTTTTACTGTGTTGGTATATATAAGCTCACGGCTGATGGTCAGTTCCTATAGAAAAGTGTTAATGGTGAAAATTGATTCGTTTGAATCAATTCGTTTTCTTTTGCTATAAAAGGAAAAGTCCAGAGTTCATTATTTTTCACAGTGTGCAATACAAAGGGAAGCATATGAAATGGAAGTAAGTAAGTAAAGTAAAGTAAGTCTGGATTGAGTGCTGCTGCTCAAATGTGGATATAGTGACAAAGCAATATGATATCCTCAATGCCTTCAATAGAGGAACGAGAGTCTGCTAATTATTAGGGCCGAGGTCACTGTAAAAGAAAAAGAACAAGTACGCTGGCAGGGCCCTTGGATGTGGATGGTTTCCTTAAGGATCTAGCTTGGGTTTGCAGAGACTTGTGGAGGTTTTTTACTGAATGATACACGTCTGTAACGTCATGTAGCAGGGGTACTAAAGAAGAGAGTTTATGCAATAGTTGACCTTTGGAGGAACAATGCAGTTTTCACTGTGGCCATGGATCACTGGGCTGGCACTGTCTCGGAGATATTCGAACGTGTATGGGAGTTTGTCCAGCTTGTGTTTTGCGCATTTATTGTGGTGTCCTGTATGGGGTGTGAATAATGATCCTATTTATGATAATTTTGTCAGTTATGCAATCATTATGTTTTGAAATTAAACTTTAAATTGTAAGAAAAAAACAAAGTGAAAAGAATTTGATATTTCTGGACAAGTAGGTTATATTGACATATTTATTATAATGCATTTATAATGCATTGCAGTTTGTTGTTTGGAAGCAGTCTCTTCTGCTTTCACTATTTTAATCCCTTACAGTGCAGGCTATGGTTACCGCACACCTGTTTCCAATTATGTGTGCAAAGGATGTGTCTGTGTCCTTGTGTGATTGGCTTCTCTAATCCTCCCTTTGTGACTGACTGTCAGTGTCCACAGGCGGCTGAGCAGAAGAAGGAGGCTGCTCAATACACTCTCTGGCCCAGCGCATATTGCCAGCTGCCCTTTTATAAAGATGTATCTGAACTGCAAATTCATGTCATACACACACACATGTATCCTCAAAGAAATGCATTCACGTGCACTGCTGTAGCTCACTGGGTTCAGCATGCAACCCATATCCCATATGCCCATATAAGACTATTGCAGAGGCCCGGGTTTAAATCCACCCCCAGCAGTTTACTTTGTCTTCCCTCACTCTTTCTTCTAGCTTTTCTCTCCACTGCTCTGTCATAATAAAGCCTTAAAACCCCCGTATAAAAGAAATACATTCACTAAGTCTTGTGATAGGTTTAAGGTTAATTAGTGCAGGCTTGTGTTTTTGCTTGTTAGTCGAACTTCATTCAGAAATTCATTTTTATTTTGTAGTTGTATTTGAATCTGCGCCTGAAAAATGAAAGAAGGAAATTATGAGATGTTTGGACTGCAGTCAAAATCAAAAACAATCATATATCCATATCAGAGCCAGTGTGCCTGACATTGTATTGTTTTTTTCTTTTTGTGTCTCTGCAGATGTTCCTTGCAGCCTTGTCCTTTGCTTACTTTGCCAAGGCTTTATCTGGCAGCTACATGAAGAGCACAATTACACAGCTAGAAAGGCGATTTGATATCCCCAGCTATCTGATTGGCATCATAGACGGCAGCTTTGAAATAGGTGAGTTTCTCTGGCTCTTTGTGTACATTTCTGTATTTGGTGGCTGTATTTGTTTATTCTCTATTTATTGTATTTTTATGATACTAATGCTACAGCGAGACTGCTTAAAGGAGGCTTAAAAGTAGAGACGGGTGACAAAGCTTATAGTTAGAACTGGATCAGGTGACTCTAAACCATTCCTTAGTTATGCTGTGGAATACTGTGAGGTCTTGAACCAGGAATATTATGACGGCATGTTAATATTCCCAATACCATTGCATACTTCCATCTCATTTAAGCTTTGAATAGTGCCTTGTTGCATACCTAACTGACTATTGAAGAGTGAAAAATTGTTTTAAGCCACAGTATGCAGACTTGGAGTAATGGTTTATGTAGTTAGTTACAGACTTGTGGATCAGAATCAGTGCTTATCAAAGATAACACATCATGTGTATGATGTAGTTAGTGAGACTTTTCATGATTTATGATTCTGAGCAGTACATCTCATGTTTGGTGCCTCTGACTCCTCTCCATCTTCTTTTCTGATCATCTTAACCCTGTAGGGAATTTGCTGGTAATTGCGTTTGTGAGTTATTTTTGTGCCAAGCTCCACCGACCCAAGATCATAGCAGTCGGGTGTATTTTGATGTCTTTTGGAACCTTCCTGATCGCCATGCCTCATTTCATCATTGGCCGGTAGGCAAAGCGCAGTGTCTGAATGCATGCATCGCTGTTCATAAATTCCATTCACATATTACTTTGATCTCTGTAGTCTCTGATGTATTTGTGCTTCACATTGTGAATATCTAACAATACCTGGTGCTTTCTCCCTTCCCTTGTTTAACAGTCACATTGGTATTTTATACGCAGCTATAAGATCGAAACATCAATTAGATCTTCAGTGAATTCGACCAATAACCTCTCTCCATGTCCGGCAAGCTCACCTGAGTCCCTGAGGGCAGGTGACAGACCCTCTATACTGCCTTCTAGAGGTAAGACAAAAAACATTTATGTTGTTTATGACAACATGTGATTAAGGTTGAACTTTGTTTTTGCAGATACTGTTCGTGCTAGCATCGTTGCTAGGTCAGCACATGCGTGTTTATGTTTTAAGTCATTTTTGATGATGAATTGTGATAACTTGCACATATCCATGCTATAGTACTAAATGAGTAGGCTATTCATTCTGTTGGCTGTGAAATAAAAATGATACAGTACTTTTTAGAAGGTGCTATAGGTACATAAATGCAAAAAAGGTCATTTTAGCCCATTATAGGGAAGTTTCTAGGAAATGTGATGGTGTTATATCATACAAAGGCCAGCTTTTTTGAATATATATGCAGATATGAGAAGTTATCGTCATGAAATTAAAATGACTTGATACTTACGTAAAGCTTTGTAGGTGCATGAGGGCCAAAAATAGGTCCTTTTAGCCTGTTGCTTGGTAGTTTCTAAATGTTGATGTCAAAATATCTAATGCTGATAAGAACCTTCAGAAGTGTGTGGCCAACTTCTGATAGTGCAGGCAAAGTTGGGGGACAAAGAAACAAACATACAGACAAACAGAGAGAGATTGCGGGGATTATAGTAAGATGTGTTGACTTATTGTGATAATAGAATATTTTTCATCAATGTTTTGTTAGTGTAAATCATAATGTATAGTTTCGGCCCATCTGGCAGATGGCGAGGCCGTTCATAGTTCACACAAGTCTTCCTATTGTATTGTTCAGAATTCAACCAATCTTACACATAACAATCACCATGTGTGTCATAATCCAAACTGTTCTCAAGGTCAAGCTCAAGGTCACAGTTGTTGTTTTATGGCCAGTAACCTGCGAAATTGAGATGGATCATGAGCTGCATAAGGCTCTATGCCATTGACATTCTGACTGCTGTTTTTAAACTGCAGGCTGTGAAAAAGAGTCCAGTGTTTCCATGTGGATCTATGTCCTGGTGGGAAATATCCTGCGTGGGATTGGAGAGACTCCAGTGCAGCCTTTGGGAATCTCCTATATTGATGACTACGCACAGTCCGATAATGCTGCTCTCTATATTGGTAATCCACCTTTGTTACAGCTGATAGCTTTGATAGGAATTGGGGTTTTTTTTAGAAATTTTTTGGAAGGTTATTTTGAAACTAGAAAATTAGATACTACTAAAGATGAGTTAACCTTCTATAGATTTCTGTAATAGGAATATTCTTGTTTCACTGTGCTTTCATGTTAGGGAATATTGGATGTCTTTAAAAGAAATAAAAAAAAACAAAAGTGCTGTCAACAGGCAGAAAAACAAAAAGTTTTGTAATGTTGTTTGAGTTGCACTTAAACAATAATATACTGCAGGGACTGTACAGGTAGGCGAACATCTGCTTATTACAGATGAGAGCAGGTTCACCCTGAGCTCATGTGACAGATGAAAAGTGGTTCTGGAGAAGCTGTGGAGAACATTATACAGCCTGTAACACTGTTCAGCATGAGTTTGGTGGTGGGTCAGTGATGATCTGGGGAGGTATATCCATGGAGGGATGCACAGACCTCTACAGGCTATGCAAAATAACCATGACTGCCATTAGTCATAAGGATGAAATCCTTGGCCCTACTATCAGACTCTAGTGCAGTCAGTCCTGGGTTCCTCCTGGTGCACAACAATACCCGGCCTCATGTGGTGAGTGTGCAGGAAGTTCCTGGAGGATGAAGGACTTGATACCACTGACTGCCCCCCTCACACACCTGAGCTAAATCCAATAAAAAAAAAATCTAGGAGCTATTATGCTTCGGTTCATCCAATGTTGCCAGGTTGCACCTGGCCGTCTCATTAGGAGCATGCATTAGTATTGTCCTGCAAGCACGGTGGGGCCATACAAACTACTGAGCACCATTATGAGCTGAAATTTTGGCAAAATGGGCGATCGTGGCTCAAGAGTTGGCAGTTCGTCTTGTAATTGGAAGATCGCCGGTTCGAGCTCCGGCTCTGACAGTCCTTGGGCAAGACACTTCACCCGTTGCCTACTGGTGGTGGTCAGAGGGCCTGGTGGCGCCAGTGTCCGGCAGCCTCGCCTCTGTCAGTGCGCCCCAGGGCAGCTGTGGCTACAATGTAGCTTGCCATCACCAGTGCGTGAATGGGTGGATGACTGAATGTGTAAAGTGCTTTGGGGTCCTTAGGGACTAGTAAAGCGCTATACAAATACAGGCCATTTACTAAAATGGACGAGCCTCATGCATCATTTTGTCACTCTGAAAATAGCTCTTTTCCATGAAGCAATTTGGCATATTTCTTTTTTGGTAACCTATTACCTGGTCCATATCAGTATAGAGATCCAGATTATTTTTTCCCCCAATGAGATCTGACATGTTTTCGAAGTGTTCCTTTAATTTTTTGAGCAGTGTATTTGAGCCATTCCTATTGTATAAATAATATAAATATAAATAAAATTGAGGGCAGCACGGTGGCACAGTGGTTAGCACTGTTGCCGCACAGCAAGAAGGTCCTGAGTTCAATTCCACCATCAGGCCGGGGTCTTTCTGTGTGGAGTTTGCATGTTCTCCCCGTGTTTGCGTGGGTTCTCTCCGGGTACTCCGGCTTCCTCCCACCGTCCAAAGACATGCAGCTTGTGGGGATAGGTTAATTGGACAATCCAAATTGTCACTAGGTGTGAATGTGCGAATGAATGTGAGTGCAAATGGTTGTTTGTCCTTGTGTGTTGGCCCTGCGACAGACTGGCGACCTGTCCAGGGTGTACCCCGCCTCTCGCCCTATGACAGCTGGGATAGGCTCCAGCGCCCCCCGCGACCCTGAAAAGGATAAGCGGAAGCGAATGGATGGATGGATAAATAAAATTGGAACGTTTGTTGTATGTAAGCACAACCAAAGCAAAGATGTCAAGTTCAGAGTATGAGGGGAAAGAAAGCCCATTTTGAGAAAATAACCTTTAAAAAAACTTAATGCATCTTTATTAGAAAACACTAAATATCATCATACAGCTGCTCCATCATACAACTAACGGTGCCTGACTACAGTTACACTGTTTTTGCCTGTAGTGGCTCTCTTCATTTTCAGTTTTCAGAAGTTTTAAGAAGATTTACTAAACTATCCAGTACAGTTTGATTTCTTTTTGTTTATAGGACATAATGTAATCCATTATGATTATGATTATGATTTTTTAACGATACAGAGATTAACCCAATATATATTAGGCTATAAGTAGGTGTTTTTTGTGTGTCTCAGGTTGTGTCCAGACAATATCAATAATTGGTCCTGTCTTTGGGTACCTGCTGGGGTCCCTGTGTGCCAAAATCTATGTCGACATTGGATATGTGGACATGGGTGAGTAACATGTCATCTAACCATCAACTACATCTTTAAGAATTTGAAAAGGTAATCAGTAAAAGTAAAAAGTGATCGTTTTTGCTTCAACTCAAGTGCTTAAGGAGCATGTGACTTTAGTAAATACATAATTGTGGTTAATTACAACCATAAAAGAATGAACAGCGCCAATAATGTGCTTCTATCTTTACAGAAACTATCACTATTACTCCTGGCGATGCCCGCTGGGTGGGCGCATGGTGGCTGGGCTATCTCATTGCTGGTGCCATCACCCTCATGTCGGCCGTTCCTTTCTGGTTCCTGCCAAAATCACTGCCGATGCCTGTGGAAAAGCATGACACCAACTGCACACCAGAGCAAACCAGATTTATTAAAGATTCCCCAGGCTTGAAGCACATGTTCAGACCCGAGGAGCCAGCTAATTTACATCTGATGGCCAGTGGTAGGATAGTGATCACAGTGTGCTTTATGAAAGAATGTTGATTTTCCATTTTAACCGTATTATTAAACTGACTGTGTGCAATTAATGGAATCTTAACGGCTCTAAGATCTGTTTTACTGCTATAGTATATATAATACTGTCATTTCTGTCGACAGTAAACACAAATAGAAGTTTATTCCTTCTTGTCAATGTGAGAAAATCAAAATAGTTTTAATGATAAATCAAAATAAAAGGCTGAGGTTACTTCAAGAAGTGAAAATCACTCATTTAAACATCCTTTCACAGAATTCGTCCCCACATTGAAGAGTCTCCTTGGAAATCCTGTGTACACCATCTACTTATGTGTGACCATTGTTCAGTTCAACTCTCTCATTGGTATGGTCACCTACAAGCCCAAATACATTGAGCAACACTACGGCCAGTCAGCTTCAAAAGCCAATTTTCTCATGGGTGAGCAAGATATTATACTAATTTATATTGTTTACCTTATTTGGATTATTTTGTTCTTTTGTCTTTGTAAGTGAGATCTTTGTAGAGCTAAAAGCTTGCTTAGAACCACTGCTGTTTGGCTGAAAAGTACCTATTTAAGGATGCAAGTGATGTGAGCTGGATGGTAATCATAAGAGTTTCATGAGCTGGCTTTTGATCAATTTTTTATACCCCGACTCCCACTTCCCTCTTAAGTAAATGCTGCAAATTCAAGATGACAACCTGGTTTACCTCAGTCCTTGGGCATTTGACAGACAAACGACAGACATTGATTTAAAAGCACTTGAGGCAATCAGACCAATTAACATGTCTCCCTGATGCGAATGGAGACAACGTTGCTCTTTTTGTCCCCTGTAACCGAGTGGGTTAAGAGTACATCGGCTGATGAGAAATACGTCCCAGATCCTCTGAACCACCATAACTTATTTTCATCTTTCGCAACATGACTTAAGTAAAATATAAATGAGAGTGCTTTGATGTACATGAGTGTTCTGACTTTGATCCCTTCTGGCGAGTGATGTTGCTGCCTGATATCGCCTGTTTAAGTTCTTTCTCGATTCTCCATCCATTTAAGGATACGCTGTATTCTGCGGTGTTTCATAGGCATGATCAACATACCTGCAGTGGCCCTTGGGATGTTCTCCGGAGGGGTTGTGATGAAAAACTACAAGCTGTCTATCATGGGAGCAGCTAAATTTGCCTTTGGGACCTCTCTGCTGGGTTACTTTCTGTCACTCCTATTCTTTGCCATGGGCTGTGAGAACGCTAAGGTCGCAGGCATCACAGTTTCATATAGTGGGTATGTAATACCTTTGTATATTTTCCTTAGTGGACTTGATAGTCATCAAACCAGGAAGTAGATTCAGAGAAAAAGGGATTGGGGTTTTATTTATTTAATCTGCCACTGTTTTTAATTCCATGGCTTGTTTTTCTTGTCTGATCGATGTTTTAAAAGGGCTGACAATCACATGCCTTTTTTTTGTGTCACATGCAGACTGGGGGGCTTATCTTATCAGGAGCAGTCTCTCATCTCTGACTGTAATTCGGATTGCTCGTGCACAAGCAGAGAGTGGGATCCAGTGTGTGGAGAGAACGGGATCACCTACGTGTCCCCGTGTTTGGCTGGATGCAACTCCTCCACTGGCTCTGGCAAGAACACGGTCAGACACACACCACTGCCCTCGTGAAACTTGCATGCTTTTCAGTAAACGCAGCATGATATTCAGGCTTGATTCTCAATTTTCATTCATATCGTACCGCAGAGAAGCATGTGACATTTCCGTGATTATTTACAGACAGAACAAGTGTTTCCTGCTGTGCCGCAGCTCATTTATCACTGAGTCACACCTTGTTTTCTTTTCTGTCAGGTGTTCAACAATTGCAAGTGTCTCGCGGTGGCTAATACCCAACCAGGCAACTTGACAGCCAGCCTGGGTCAGTGTCCACACAGGGACAGCTGTGAGAAAGTCTTTCCATACTTCCTGGCTATGTCTGTCCTCAGTTCCTTCATCATCTCTCTTGGGGGTACACCTGGCTTCATGCTGCTTGTCAGGTCTGTCATATTCTGCTTTTGTGCCTTAAAGCCACTTTTTGCTGTAATGTTGTTTGTATTGTTCTGAAACGTCTCCCTCTAAGAAATACAAACGTCATTCTTTCATTGTCATTCTTTAAGTGTTGCCAGGTTAAAAGTTGAGTCCTGTCTAATACCACAGTGTTGTTTCTAAAGGTGCATTAAACCTGAGCTGAAGTCTCTCGCTCTTGGAATCCACACCTTGGCCACTCGTACCCTTGGTGAGAACCACCTTTGCTGTTCTTGGCATACATCACTGTCTATTTCATTTACATTTCAGGCTCACAGACATTTCCCTCAAGCTGACTTTCAGCATAATATATATAGTGAGCACAGTTATTGGGAGATCACCAATAAAAATTACTTTTTATGTTAAATTAACCCAAAGTATTTAGCTTAGTACGGCTAATTATCAGTTTAGCTGTATAATTATTAATATTCAAAGTTATTGTAAGGAAGTCTGACTTGTTTAGATTGTAACGTGAGTTCAGGCGAACCGTGATTTGACTTGAAATTCTGACATAAGTTACTTTATATGTTGTAACTCAGCTGGAATACCTGCCCCTATATACTTTGGAGCCATAATTGATACGACCTGCCTCAAATGGGGATACAAGATGTGTGGAGGAAGAGGAGCTTGCAGAATATATGACACTTCAGCTTACAGGTACTTGTAAGATGCCTTTATTTTAACTTTGCATGTGATTTCTATGGGATTGGCTATCCTTCAAACTCTTGATTTAGTGACCCTGTAATCAAGTTATGTGCAAGTTATTACGCACAGCCATGAGTTATGGTTGATTTATTTAAAATGCTGAACCCATAGCAGATCTTAAATGTACCGCTGGAGGAACAGTGCATTCAAAATAAAAAGTGAAGAACAATTGTTAACAACTGTCAGACCAGTGATTTTAAACACTTTCTGGCATTGATTTCTTTTTCTTTGTCTCAGCTTCAGACACCAAAACAAGCGCATGTTCATTTTTTTTAAATCACTAATGATAAAAAGGGATTCAAGTTCAATTCTACCTAAGTAAGGATTAGCATCAGAATTCTATCAGACATTTTCATTACAAAATAATATTGATTCATTCTCCACCCCCCCCTCCTCCCCCCACTGCACCAAACTACTGTTGGGGCTCTGCCCATAATCTGAAAACCACTGAACTGCACGCTGTCAGCAGTGAACTGATGGTGTTAGGCACACTAGGGAAACTATTGGTTAGAGACTTCTGCACAACAGAATTATAGCAACCATGTTTAATGACCTCCTTGCACTTGAAATGGTTGCTTCAAAGATGGAAACAAGGTCCAAGACCACTTCAGTCAGTTTTCATCTTCAGACCGACTTTGGTGAGTCAAGACCACGAAAAAAGGGCAACAGGATGGATTCAGTCAAGTATCAGTTTGTCACTGAATGGAGTCAAGTTGGCAATGACAAACAATTTGCTTGTTTACTGTGAAAAATCATTGAAAATGACAAACCTGGTTCTGTCTGTCTACATGTTTTCGTATTACTCTTACACTTTACTCTTAATGTTTTTTTCAGGGTGGAGTGATTGTACGGGATAGGTTTTTAATACATTTAAAAAAGAAAACTTGGGTGCACTCGTTTAAATTTAGTTAAATCATTCACTTAAATCTTTTAATAAGTGGCTCTACAAAACCTTTTAACTTGACGAGGCCAAGTCCTGTTAACTTCTTGTTAATGATCAAGATTGGCTACAACTGGTAGTTTCTTTTTGAACTCCTAACCACAAGTGTGCATTGAGAGTCTGCCCAGAACCTCACAGAATTAAAACAGAAATTCAGAATTTCCTCCACAAATAGTGATGTAGTTGCTGAGGAACAGCAATTTAACCACAAAGTGGCACGGGCGCTCAGCAACCCTGCTTTTATATTTCTGTCTCTCTTCCACAGCATGCCTTTTAGCCTGTCTTCCTTCTCTCTCCCCAACCGATCGCGGCAGATGGCCGCCCCTCTCTGCCGGAGGTTTCTTCCTGTTAAAAGGGAGTTTTTCATTCCCACTGTTACCAAAGTGCTTGCTCATAGGGGGTCGTTGATGGTTGGGTCGTTCTCTGTATGTATTATTGTAGGGTCTACCTTACAATACAAAGCGCCTCGAGGCGCCTGTTGGTGCTGTATAAATAAAATTGAATTGAATATAGGAACTAGAGTATAATCACTTGGCAGGCAGTTGGGTCAAGCCCCCTACTGGAAAGAAATGCATTGCAGGCAAGTATTCTTCACTTGTGATCACAACATGTTGGAAGTGTGTCTGCGTTCAGCAGCAGCTGTTTGGAAACTTTCACTCGTCTTTCTGAGACTGATTGCAGTCGGTCCAAATTGAACTGCAATTCTTTGACAGGTTGCTTCCCACCAGGTGACCGGTGCAATCGCTTTGTGACAGAAGGTGGTCATCCTAGACGTTGAGGGTGTTGCCCACCCTCTGGGCAACCAGCTGCAGTAGTTACTGCAACTACATGCAAAATGCAAAAATAGTTCAGTAACATCCCTGGGCTATTACAGATTTGACCTTGTCACAGTCAGGTTTACTGCTGTGTTTTAACGGTAGTGCCTGAGAGATTGCAGTTTTGGACCAAAGTATTTTGACTGTAATAAATAAAAAGAGCAGTAATTTTATCTTTTCTTAATTTCAAGTCCTGTCTTTAGTAGAGAGCTAAGATTGTGGCATTACAACATCTTCCAAAAGGACTAGAAGAAAATGCTATTTATACAACTTTGAATGGGAAAAAGTCCAGTAGTGACTAACCTTTAGGGATTTGTAGCTTCACTTAGAGCTGGCCTAAACCGTGACGGAGCAGTTCGTACTCTTAACTGTTGCTTTTTTTTTTGTACAGGAGAGTCTACCTGGGTCTGACTTTGGGCTTGAGAACAGTCTCCTTCTTCCTTTGTATTTTGGGATTTGCTCTAATCAAAAGACATATTAGGAAAGAAGAAAAACATGTGCTGACCAATGGGAGTGCAGAGTTGGAAACACTGAGGAAAGAGGAGAACAGCTCTATACATTGTGAGCAGTTTGTACTGGCCTTGGACTGCAATCCCGACAGAGAAACTCGCTTGTGAGCCTCGGCGCATCTTCTTTTCTTCTGACTCAGCCCGACGAGCACCTCACCTCACATCTACTGAGGAAGACACACTGTGGACATTTTTCATAGCACACAGAGTATATATATTTGTAAAGGATTTGCGTAGATGTACGGTATCTGAAATTAGTCATTTTATAAAACAGTCTGATATTTCTGGAATGTGTATGTGTTTGTGTTTTTCATGAATGGAAGACTTTCATAGAAAAAAAAAGATTGTAATTGTGTTGTACTTTCTGTTCTTCATTTTTATGATTAAACGTGATAAAATCAGATTTTGCATTTTAACATTTAAGATGCCTGAATATGATGGTTTAACATACCTGTTTGTGCTGTGCTCATGGCTTTGCTTTTAGTTCATGCATGCACAGGTCTGTCTAGTGTCTCTCACACCTGCATCGCGTTTCTACTTGTGAATGAAACAATTGGTCAAGGGGTAGATCAAAGCTTGAGCAACAGGAGTAGCTCCTTGAAAGGGTATCTCCTTTCCATACAGGGTAAAACCCATCACTTCCTGTACAGATATAAGGGGATGTATTCAGTGACCTAACTGTGCCTTACAGTATGAAATTAAATAGCACAAATTCCACAGCTGTTTTATTTTTGACGTATAGTGGCTTTCAAAGCACCTTTTCTAGGTGATTATACAATCATCTACTACAAATATACAACACTGGGCCTCTTAATCACACTGATCATAGCAACAAGTTCAGGAAATATTATTAATTATTATGAAAGTTTATTTTTCATACTCATATTTATACCATCAAACTGTCACCAGAGTATGATACAGTATGTCAAGATTAGGTTTGCCCTCCTAAAGTCAGTTCAGTTAGAGCCACTAGCTTAAAAGAAGATTATTATTTCCATCTTCCATATTTTATACTTGAAGATATGGGTCTTACAACCCAAGCCTTCCCCAGAGGCAGACGAGGCAGGCAGAGAACGAGTAGAGCTCCTCATACAGAATAAAGTGGAGGTGCTATTCAAATCGGCTTCCAATTTGGCAGTAAATAGCATAGATTATATGAGATTTGTTGATAATCAGCCATCAGCTGATGGCTCACAGACATCTGGTGAAATGGCATTTGTGAGCAGCTTATATATATGTGTATGTATATGTTTTTACAGGAATCTGTGCAGGTTTCTGGAAAACTAAGTACACCATTAATGCTTTCATAGGAATTACTATAAGAGGGTAAGTAGCAGTCAGGAGCTGCTAATCAAATGCACATGATTAACTGATCAGCAAGCTTGACTAGCTCTATAAGCAGTTCTGTCAGTTTGCTGGTCTGGAGCATTCAGGTGTATGCAAAATAATGCAACAGGCTGTGAATCCCCCACAAATTAACCTCAAAGTGACACCTTCTATTGTTCACAGAAATAGGAAAAATCTAAGAGCAACATCTCAAATTACACAGCTCTCCATTCACATGTGAAATGTTCAAGTTCATGACAGCACATCCCATTACAGTGTATAGTTTATAGTGTGCATCCCATTGATGTACAATATAAAAGTCATTACAGTAACACTAACACTTTGTGTTTATAACACAGCTTAGCAGTCAGTAAAAAAAAGAAACAATGCATATTCATAATGAAGAGTTACTGTAAGTTAATAGCAAGATTTGTCTATTGCACTCAGTTCAAACTTTAAACAACAATGAAGATTCAAAGACAATAAAAACAGGTCGGGTAGCAAACTAGATACAGCACACAATCGAGAGGTATAAGGAAAAAAATGTCCATGGAAGGAAGTAAGAGCTGATACTGTGTTTTAATGTTCACCAATCCTTTTTGTCTTCAGCGCTCTGAAGATTCTGTCAATTAAAAACAGGATCAATGTGGGATTAGCAGTGTGAATATACAGGAGATATTCTGTGATGTGTGTTTGTCATGTATTACCTGGAGCTGATGGTGTTCTCTGAGCAGTCTGTCATACTCCTGAGCCAGACCTTTGGCTTGTCTCCTCATTGCCTCAATATCAGCATCAGACTTACGAACAGCTACACACACATACACGCACTTAATGATTACAAATTTGGACTACATATCATAAATGCTTTTCAAAATGTATCTATTGTACAACCATATGACCAAGAGACCTCTTTGTCTACATGCTCTGCAAACGTAGGTGCAGCTTTCCATTAACGTATTTAAATTAGGTCGCTCACCCTCCTCGGCAGTCTTCAGCTGACCCGCCAGCTTTTCCACCTCCAGCTTCAGCTGCTGCTTTGCTGCTGACATGGATTTTTCCTTTTCCAGGAAAGACTAAGCACAAAGGATTCTCCTTAGTTACTGAGCTTAAGCTGATTATTTAAACAGCAGATGACAGAGCACATGTTAAGTAGAAAGCATAGGAAAATGAAATCACAGCATGGTGTGTGCCTACAGTATGCTAATGCGTGGGCATGACCCAGAAACAAACAAACAAAAAAAAGCAAAGTAATTTTTATTATGTTACTTGACAAAAAAAAAGAAAAAGAATTAAAAAAAAAAAAAATTAACTCTGTTTCTCACTTGCTTGAGGGTCAGTTTGTCCTCCTGCTGCTGCTTAGCTGCTCTCACAGCATTGTCTATTTGTGACTGAAGACCTGCGCTGTCCTCCATGGTGACAGCAACCTGGTTTAGCAAAGTGGCAACCCGACGCATCATACTGTGTTGAAGTCACAAGACAGAAAAAACACAACAAAATAAGACAGTACTTCAACACGTGTGAAGGGTGTGCAGATGGAGCAAAGTAAGTGACAAAATTCCACTAACAGCCAGAGAAAGAGAGAGAAGCCAGATATGTAGAGGTTCCTCTGGGCTCTGAAAAGCTTCATGTGGACGTGGTCGTACACATTTGGGTTCACTTTAGCATCTTGCATGGGCTCAGGACCGGAATACTTCTGCACCTCGCGTAAAGCGTCTGGAAGGGTGGACAGAAACACGACCAAGTGGGATTTGAATACACTTGCTATTATTTTTTAATATCTGTCACACAAAGGAGATTATGTCTGACTCAAAAAAGCTCGCTTACCCAGGAAAAGAACAATAAGGACCATTATTATTGTAAAAAAGCATTTATTCCAGTAAGGAGATAACCAGCTCCATATTCGCCACCTGAAAATCAAACGCCACCTGCAATGTAAAGGTATAGACGGTCTGCTGGGGAAGGATTTGAATGCACTCTACTGGCTATTTGTGTGAACTGCCCGTTTGGGATGATATATCTTTTTAAATATTTCAGAAATTGTGCTCCTTAAAGCAAGTATCTAAATAAGCTTTTGATGACTTATGATATGCTTTTAAAATTGCCTTACCGCTGTGCTGATATTAAAGGCACACACAAAATAAGGTTGACTGTGATCTCTGCATACAGGAAGAAAGCCACCACCGTCCACTGGAGAGTCATTGCCACTGTGATTCTCTGCAGAGATAAGCACATTGATCTATGGGTAGTGTTTTATACTTGTGGAAATCTGTTTTGCCTCCATTGACGAGAGCATTTGTCTGATAGATACTAGCTTTTAGATTAAATTACTCTATTAAACAAGCGGAAGTGGGTGTGAAAGTGGCCAAGTATTCCTCTATTTTGATCTAAATTTCATCTAGGAAACCAGGCACCACGCACGAGTTTCTGAGCATGCATATAAATGTGTCTACAGGCCTACAAAGCAGGCCAACAGTAGCAGCTATTCGGCTGTTTTCTCTATATGGGACATTTATATCAACATTTATACCAAGTCATTCATCACCGGCTGTTCTGAATGCTGAGCTGGAGCCTACAGCGAAATATAAATCTATGCAAAGCAAAAATATAAAGTTGTTGGCTTACCGGACAAAGTTGTATGGTGCAAAGTAGGCTACTGGAAAGTCCAGACGAGCACACATGCGCGCACACATTCACGACAGCTGCTGGGGAGCCTCAGAGCACCCACAGCCCTAAATAAAACTCTGCCGGATGGCCTCATTAGGGAGTCCCCTTTGGATTGCATCAAAACCCTTAAAGTGATCAAAAGATTAGTTTTTAGTGACAGAATGATTTCAAGAAGTTGTTTTTGTTTGCCTTCATAATGTTACTGTACAAAAGAACTAGGGGAGACCGGGGATAGTTGTAACGTGGGTCAGTTGTAACACTTCCAATTTCTCCAATCAGGGCTAAGTTTCAAATGATGTGACTCATCCTGTGCATGCCCAATTCAGTTCTGCTATCACATGTGAAAAATCAGCACATTTTGTCAAACACAGACAATTTAACACGAAAAAATGTAATTTGTATGCCAAAAAGTAAGTTTTTCTACTGTATTTCAATGTTTAATAGCATTATCTGCTTTACAGTTAAACTCATCAAATTTAAATTATGTTATTTGTATGTCTATGGGGATATATTCTGTGTAGGTCTTTAGAGCTAGTGTTTTAGCCGTTGGCTGTAATGTTAGCTAGTTCATGGCTATAGGAGTCTGGGTCAGTTGTAACAATAATGCAGATGTTACAACTTACCACACTATTACTTTAACTTATATTAAACAAGTTGGGGCAACGACATCAGCAGAGAGAGCTTCACTGGTTGCTTTTGTATATGTGGTTAATGCCATTGGCAACACAATTACTTCACTGTTTGTGTTCCCCACACATATATTATGCAGACCTCTGTGTCAGAGATGGACCAGTAGGAAGTACTGGTAGTGGAAATAAATCAGGATGGGTGCAAGAAACAGATTTCCTCATCTTTCTGAAGCACTTTGCAAACCACACCAAGGTATGATAAAAAGTAATGGAATTGCGATGCTGGTGAACAAATACATTTTTTCAGCTTCATTGTTATGTTTAAAATTGGTGCAAGAGTTGTAGGTTATAATGCCCACTGAGCCAATGAGGCCAAACTCAAGGAAGACCAATCAAAATTAATGAAATATTCAGTTGCAGAAAATTCCATAATTTGTCTTTTTTGGGGGGGTTGGAATATGTTCAAAAGCTAGATTTCTGCATTCTGTCACACACACACACACACACACAGCTACATAAATGGCTCTAAGTGCATTCATGTGTTGAATAAATAAAGATTACATGTTAATATTTTGTCAGTACCCTTATTTCATTGTGTTACATTTCACCCCAGGATATGTTACAACTAACCCAGACTATGGGGTTAATTGTAACATTTCACTCTTTGTGTTTGAGACCATACCATGCAATGGGTAATTGTGCTGCAGAGAAAATAGCTGCACTATTTAATAGCCGAGACATGTAAATACTTTGCATTACATTTTGAATCCACTACCTTAAACGAGCTCCAATTTACAGACAGAAATGTCAAAAATGTTACAACTATCCCCGGTCTCCCCTACCCAGTGATCATTATATGATTATAGCAAATCATTAAAGCAAATATAACTGATGTTTTTCCCAGATATTATAATGAAAATAAACGGAATTCATATTTGCACTTCGGGTATAAATATGTTGGCTTTTCTAAATGATTTTTCTTTTCATTGAAGACTAGAAGGCCGTCCAGAAGGGGGCGATGTTGATTAAAGTTAGCTGTTGCAGAGGCGCCTGGAGGAGGACGACTTGGATATCTTTTGCAAATACTGCATTAAACTCACTCCAACACAATTCCTCATGTGATAATCAAATATAAGCACATTGAAAAGTGTGGATAAACGGTTCTATTTACAAACCAACATAATGTAAGTGTCAGTAAAATAAGGAAATACGAGCTCATTACAAAAGCAAATTGATTTCTTAGTTGATAGAATTGCTCTTATTGTGTAACCTTTAAAAAGGCTTCAGATGAGGGTTTTTTTTTGGACATTTCTTCCTCTCAAATGTACTCAGCTTGCAAAGTGTATTCACATGGGCTTCCTCTGTGAAAGAGACTGGGCTGCTATCCTTTTTGACTGCATTTCTCAGGAGGGCTGAGGAGCAAAATCTTTACAGCTGCACCCTGTGATAGCTTTTGGAGAGCGGGTAAATGAGTATGGCAGAACTGAATGTGCTTTGATTGCGCTCCTCTCCACATCATGTTAGAGGCTACACCCACTGTTTGTACTCATAATACATCTACAGGGAGGCATCCATAAACATGAAATTATGTACACACACCAAACATTTTATTAGAAACACCTGTACACCTACTTATTCATATAGTTATCCCATCAGTCAATAATGCGGCAGCAGTGCAGAGCATAAAGTTGTTCAACTACAGATCAGGAGCAAACCATCCATGTGGACAAAAAGAAACAAAAACACGATGGAAACAAAAACAAGCAATTACAGACATGATTCTGCAGGTTGGGCAGGTTTAAATATTTCAGGAACTCACAATAGAAATAGAAAATACTTGAAAAGAAAAATGGGAGTGAATGGCAGTTCAGTGGATGAAAATGCTTCGTTCAAGAGCGAGGTCAGCCGAGAACAACCAGACCGGTTTTAGCTGACAGAAAGGTGGTATTGGTTCAGATAACCACTCGGGAAAAGAGCATTTCAGTGTGCACAATCCACCTCGAGGTACAAATAAGTAGGGTGATTTGTAACACGATTGTACAGATTACAAATACATAAGCTGAGAGTAAAAGGGGGAAAAAACGCATTTGTAAATTGACAGTTTGGACTCAAGTGGTTTATTCACTCAAATGGTCCCACTTCAGCATTTACTTACAGATGAATGTCAATGCTTCACATTTCTCTTGCTAGAAATATGATTAAGCAGTCTTTATTAACAGGCTACGTACCACAGGCTTTTAAGGTGGCAGTAGCTAAACCATTACTTAAAAAGCCCTTAACTGATCCATCTGTCTTAGTTAATAGACAGTTAGTTATTATATTCTTTTAGTAGTCTTCACAGAGTTAGCTTATTATTTGCCAAGAACTGGTTTATTTGAAGAGCTTCAGTCAGGATTTAGTGCAACAATGTACAGAAACAGCATTAGTGATGGGTACTGATAAATCTTCTTACAGTATCTGACAGTGGACTCATCTCTGAGCCTGTTAGACCTCAGTGCAACATTCAACACCAATGACCACAATTTTTTTACTACAGATATTAGAAAACATAGTTGGTATTGTAGGAATGTTTAGCTGATTTAGAGTTTAGAAATGTGTTAACATAGAATGTAGAATTATTGTAGAGACACTGACACTGCCCGCAATGTAATAAAGGCCTGACCGTGTCATGAACTTAGGAGTAGATTGTAGGAGACCCCTCCCCCAGTTGAACTGTGAAAGGTCTCAACATTTGTAACTGGAAAACTGTGGTCTGGAAGGGAGATGGGTTTTTATGACCCCTAGGGAGTCGCCTACATCCACAGTGTTTTAACTGTCACGCACACTCACTCACGTGCACACACATACACACAGGTATGCGTACACAGTCACTCACAAGCACTCACATAGACACGCGGGAACGCGCACATGTAGGTCCTCACCTGCTTGTGCACATAGACACAGACACAGAGTTTGCAGCACACCGTGGGGGGGGGGGGGGGGGGGGGGGGGTTATGATGGGGTCGCCTCTATAAAGCTGGCTGTAACTAACAAAGGGGTGAAGATTTTGCAGAGAGTCACACCGGCCTCGCCTTCCCTTCTAGAAGTGCATGCTTAAATGAAGATGAATAAAGATGAATAAAGGTTTTGTGAAATAACTACTGAGTTCCGGTGCCATCTCTGGAAGTTTCGACGAATAAAAGAACCGGGGTGAAACTGATTTCGTAACAGTATTAAAGGAACTTCACACTGTGATTTGTAATATATATATCTGATAGATGTAAATGGTCCTTCCCTTATATATTAATCATGGAGTTCCACAGGGTACTGTGTGGGGACCAGTTCTATTTACATTACACAGCTTCCAATAGGCAAAATTATTAGATAAATTCTGTATGCATTTTCATTGCTATATTGATGACACCCAGCTTTATCTATCTAAGAAGCAAGATGATACAAATCTATTACTTAAACTGTAAGCATGTCTTTAAGCTATAAAGGCCTAGATGACCTGTAATGCTAAATTAAGACAAAACTGAGGTTATTGTCCCGATCCTAAAAATCTAAGAAACATGACACTTAACTTTTATTTTATAGAGCAGTACCTTAGCCTCCAGTACGACTGCAAGGAATCCTGGAGCCATTTCTTGATCAAGAAATGCACATTAAACAAATCAGTAGGACTGCCTTGATTCATTTGTGAAATATCTCTAAAATTAGAAACTTCCTGTCACATTAAACGTGATGCTGAAAAACTAGTTCATACATTTATTATTTCTAGGCTGAACTACTTTTACTTCATTATTATCAGACTGCTCTAAAAGTAGTAGAAGAAAAGGCTTCAGTTGATACAGCATGCTGCAGCAAGAAAGAGACCATATTTCTCCCATATTAGCTTGTGTTTACTGGCTCCTTGATAAATTCAGACTTCAATTTAAAATGATTTTCCTCACACACAAAAGCTTGAATAATTAGACGGTCATATTTGAAAGACCTCATACTATCTTATTTTCTTAACCGAGCACTTTAGTTGTGGCGGCCTTACTTGTGGTTCCTAGAGTTTTCAAAGGTAGAATGGGAGGCAGAGCCTTCACTTATTGAGGCTCTTTCCTGTGGAACCGGCTCCCAGCTTAGATTTAGGAGACAGACACTCTCTATCTTGAAGATGAGGTATACAACATTTTCATATAGCTTACATTGAGGGCTGGATCAAGTATTTACCTTGCAAGATAAATCTCCTAGAGGCAACTGTTTTTGTGAATCAGCAGTATATATTAATAAAATTGAATTGCAGAGTTTATGAATAGCATCAAAATATGCACCTTTTACCTTCTTTCTGACATTTTCATGTGACAAACATATGCAATATATCTTGTTTCTCTGACATTTCAAATCAAAGCTAACTACAAACAGCTAACTTGCTAAGCTTCCAGTCCCCGGCTATGCACAGCATGCGTCAGTGAATGTCAGGGAAGGCTGCCTGACATATGAGGCCCTCATAAATTTCCAAACTGATATATTTGAAAAACAGAATTGTTATTAAGCTGTAATAAAGAGACAAATATGTCCATAGTTTTACTTTCAGTTGCAGGTAGACTTACCCATATTGTAAATGGTTATGGAAGGTCACAAATGTGTTTGTATTCACTGCCGTTCACTGACTTTGGTGACTTCTTGGCAAAATTGTTCTGTGGTTGGTTACAGTTGTTATCAAGCTGATGATTTCAGCTCTCTCTGAGATTGCTTTGTTAAATGGGACATGTTGAGAGTCATTGATGCAATATTGAAGAGCCACGCCAGCCTCACAAAATCCAGGGTATTGTCTCCCCCAGCTCTTTGTCCTTACACAGGGACGTGTCATTTGGGCTTTAGATTTCCTTAAAAGTGTACTTTCCTGCCTCAATTTCCTGTCATCCCAAGCCAAAGTCAGCATTTCCTTACCTTTGCTGAAAAACAATTCTGAGGCACATTTCGCACAGCTCCTGAGAGCTTTTGCTTTGGGAACTACAAAGATTTTTATTTTTCCCCGGTACACTGCTTTCTAGACTAACAGCCACAGTTAGTGTGATGTTCATCTTTCTGTTCTCAGGTGTAGTAAGCACACGGGTTTTCAGTACATTACAACCATAATAATTTCTTAGCTAGCTTATTGTCATCAATAACAAATCACAACTGATTAAATCAACTTAATTGCAACATCAACATTTAGCCTACATTTGCAGGTGTAGAAATCTCACTGCAGTCAAAAGCCTCGAGTTATCCAAACTCATCAACCAACTATTTTGGGGGACTCCCAGAGCTTTTACTTGCCTTCTGTTGTGTTTGCTTTAGACTTAGGTATTTTAAAGACACGGAACTGTGGTCTCATTTGCATACACCTATGCAAGTGCCAAAGTCACAATCTGAACTATTATGAGCACTGAATGTGAAAGACTCCACTAAGCTAAGGACTCAGGTCACTGTCTCTGCCTTGGTTCAAAGCTACAATCTTTATATTTATAGTTAAATATAAATGTTTGTGCAACCTGATTGAAATGATGTAAAAATACACAAAAAAAACATACATGCCTTTATCCACACAACAATGTAGAGAGAAAATGAGCATTAGTGACACATAGGATAATTCAACCATGCATGCACACAATTTCAAGCCTGATCTGGAAATGAAAAATAAGGTGATGCATAATTTAACAAAAACAAAACAGACAATTTCACAGAGCATGCATCTTGTGTTATTTTTTGTAACATTTTTTTTCCCTTCACATATTGACCCAAACTCAAAAGGTGTGATTTGATAGATTTAATGTGACGTTCCTAAAGATCAAATCCAAAACATTTTGGGTTTGTAAACAAATGCTAGTTATAGTTAATAAGCAAGAAATTATAGCTCTGCAAGGATGGAGAACACTATAATTTGAGGATGGAAAGGTTTTGTACATCGTCTTTATTTTGCTAACTGAAAACGTTAAAAAATGACATAAGTTCTGAAAACAAAACCTTTTTTTAAATCGCAGAAGTAGTAACAGAGAATTATCAATCTATGTTGTTTCTACTGATGTACCATGATTGATTTAATATATAGATTGTATTGCAGCGTAGTTTGTGAAACAATAAAGTTCAGTGCTGTCTGCTGAACTGTGAATAGCAGACTGTAGCTGATAACTAGCTTTTGAAATACAACGCTGGAAACAGTGACATAACATATTGTATATATATACAAATGTTGAGGGGTATACGCATGTGCATGATCCGATATCGTCGTGTTGGTGCTGCTGCTGATCAATAAAACAGTTTGGTTTAGGTTCAACATTGTGAGTGACCAATCACATTGTAGTGATGTCATAGATTTGCAAAACACATCACACGACACAGTAAACCACAACACTAACCCCATAACCGTAAACCTAACCCTGACTATAGCCCTGTAACCTTAACCCTAAACACAATCACATCCTAACCCCCCCAACCGCAAATGCCCCTTTTTTGAATTTCATCTGCAGTTTTTTTTCCCCAAGTTGCAAAGCTATGACAATGTAATTGGCCAGATGCAATGTTGATCCTGGACAAACAGTATTATGTGTAACAACACAAACGTGATGATATCAGACAGACCATATGGATGTAGTCATTTATAACTTGAAGACAGCCCAAAAAATCCACTCTGTTGGGCTCTTCTGCCTCTCCATCTGGCAAGATGCATGATTAAAAACTGTCAACCAATCATTCGCCTACCTATGATACTGCTTGGTGCATATTTGTTTCAGAAACAGAGACCATTTTAGTTATGTTAACAATACACACAATACACATTTTTGTGATAAATATGGACTAAAAGTGTAAGAAAGCACTTTATTTAGGCAAAGAAAGATATTAGGTATTCCCAGCTCGACAAACACTACACCTGTGTGTAATATCCCACAACCACTGAAATTTTGCAACTCTGTTGCGACACCGGGACACTTGAAATCCAGCAGAATGTAAATTTAAAATTCAGTTGCCAATCATGTCTGCACCGAATGCAAACCGCATCGTGCCAAATTTAAGATGCTGGGCTCTGTTAGTGAGCTTTGTTATGGCGGTCCCATTGATATCATTCCACGAGGGGGGAGGAGACTGGTGTATAATCACCAGACAGCAGTCATCACTGTGAGGAGAACTGGAGGGCAGCAATTTTCTCTCTGCTGTCTACCTTCTCACACACAGTGGTTGACACTCTGTCATTGCCTGATAAACATTTGGACTGATATGTGGCTTTGTGCACACATTATATGGGCATAGCAGCACATGCTGGCATATACACTCATGAATTTAGGGTGCACACAATGCTGAATAGTGAATAGTGGACACACATGTGCACATGCAATTGGTTTCTGACTGGCAGGTGCAGTTAGACACACACAGCCATGTAGCCATGTCAGCGCAAAACTTGTGACTTCTTTTTGTCCTTCACAAGTTTGGTTCAGAATGATAAGAATGTTCAAGTCCGCCTTTTTTGTCTATTCAGACTGAAGGATGAGAAAGATTTCACAACATAATGGCAAATCCATGAGTCTTAATAACTATGCTTGATAAATAAGAGTTTCTGTAGTTTCTTACTTAGCATGTATCCAAGTTGCTTATCCATGTTTACCCCTCTGGATTTCTTTGTTCTCTGACATACAGTGGATTTTAGAGATGAGCACTTGTCTCATTAAGTGTCTGCTTTCTGCTGATAACAACAAGGGAATACTGATCTGCACAGCACTGTTTAAAAGGCAGGCAGTGTTTCATGTTTTTTCTGTATCAATGATGCCATTAGGGTCATGTCAGGTGGAGGTTATGTTCCATTGTATCTGTCTGCCTTTAATTCCTGCTTCTTCTTTTCTTTAATATCTCAGCCATAGATTTTCTTGTACAGAGATTATAGGTTTTTATCAGAGTCATATATCTTTCAACTCTATAAAGTGTCCTTCCATCTCACTAAATGTGGCTTGGTGAGAGTAACATTTGGAAAATGACCACAAGCAACGATTTGTCAAAGTGTGCTGGCTGGTGTGCTCAATACACTTTCTTCTTCTCTACAGTAGCAGAATTACAGTTGAGTGTTCGCTGACCTAATGCAATAGAGGCTCCATACGGACAGAGTAATGTGATTTCCCAGGCTTTTATTCTGTGTCTGCTGCTAGATAGAGAGGAGCCCCGAAGAGATGCCATCTGAATTGGGGATGGCTGTTGGAGAGAGGCAGCCATTGAACAAGGGATGGAAGGACATAATGCATGTGATGCAAGCTGCAGCCTGGATGTGGACCGCAGACGAGAAGGACAGAGGAAAAAGACAAGGACTCCCTGGGGTCAAGTGATTATTATAAGGCTCTCAGTGAAGCATCACTGACCCTTTGGTATTAACTGTGCTGCTAAATAAGAAAGTACGGAAATGCTTAAATATCGAGCCTGCGTAGCATTTCCAATGGGAGAAATGTTTCGTCACTCATCAATGCATTAATGCAATCACAGCATTGTAGCCATTCCCCAACTCTCTGTGAATGGCACTCATGGCCACTGATCAGTGGTCTTTGATCAATGATCGTGACAATTTCCTTATTAATGATCAAGGAACTGACCTCACAGTCCATTGCTCATTCAATGGGCTGGTTTCAGTTATTGTGCAAATATGTACTGTTTATACGATTGGGGAAACCTGCAGTCAGCTGAGACTGAAGAAGTCACTTGGATGAGTGATGAAATGTTTCTCCCGATGAAAACGTTACGTCCAGATGAACAGAATCAAACTTTTTGGGAAGCTTATCAGTCCCAAGCTAAATGGAGAATGACTGAGACTGTTTGTTTTTTCTTTGCTTGTTTTATGTTTGGTTTCTTCGATGGACAAAAGATGTTGATCAGATTTTAAAAGATTTTTTTAGGATGTAACTAAAGGCTCCGCACATTTTCAGTATATCTTAGAAACATATGGTCTGGGAAAAATATTCAAAAAGATTTGATTGTTATAGATGAGCCCAAGACAAAATATGTTCCACAATAGTTGTCTTTATTAAGACTGAACTCGTTTCCACTAACAAATGCCTGCAATACGTTAAAACCAAATGAAATTTCATTTTTGCAACAATTACAGAGATAAACACTACAAACTAGTGCACGTAAACAACAAAACAGTTAAAGGGAAAAGAAATTCACAGCCCTGTTAGTAAGCAATGTCCAAAGAAAGATATTCATCGTTTTAATGTTGCCGTTTTGATTTTGTGTTAGGTAAGAAAGGACCTCACAATAATATTTAACTACTTTAAACATAAATAAGACAAAAACAATCTTTTAAAATTGGTTTTGAAACAGTGGAATGTGTGATATATTCATGGTCTATGACAACTATGTTGAAAGCATTGTTTGAGTAGAGAGCGTATCGGTGTAATGTGGTGTTTTACTGCAAGTGTGAAGGGATTAAGATGTATCTGTAGTTTAAATGCTGCTGGTGAGCAACTGCATATAAAATATGGATGTATAGTACTGTGCAAAAGTCTTGAATCACCCCTAATTTCTTTATATTTTGCTCTCAAGGCTCCAGACTTTCTTTCTGTCATGTTAAGAAGTGGTCCTGAGCAATAGTTCTCTAGGCTTTCTGCAGATCAGGTTTTTCTTTGGACATTGCCTGTTTTTTTTTCATTATTTTTCAGTCCTGTCCTTGTACCTGACCATTTTTAAAGCAAATATTATTTTTGTTTGTTAAGCCACTTAACACTGACCTAAAAAAGAAATCCTTAACTCAAGTAACGAACCACTGTGTCCAAAAACACAACAGACAATTTAGCAAAGAACCAAAATATAATTTTAAATTGTAACTTTAGGCACTTTTTAGAAGCAGCCTGTTAAAAAAAACATAATTTGTTCCCATTACTTTAGCTTAATCTGAAAAAAATGACCAGAAATAACATTTTGACAGATATAAAATAGGATTTTTGCACCAACAAAGGGAATTCCAAAAGAACTATTATCTGAAACTTGGCATATCTTGGCATGGGGTGCAGTGTATGCTTAAAATATGTGAGGAAATTGGTCAAGTGAAGGAAAAAAACAAAGTAGCAAACCTAAACAAAACTACAGCAGATGAACAGTATCAGTGAGTCATGTCCTTAAGAAATAGGAAAGAATACAGGAAAGAACTGGCACAGGACCTGAAAAATACATCTGGCCCTTCAGTTTATCAATTTAATGCTTGCCTCAACAGAAATGGTCTCATTTTCAGGGTCACTGTCAAGGAGAGGTCAGAAAAGAGGTATAACAGTGAGTGTCCACAGCCATCAGTAAAACACAGTGAAGGCTCTGTCATGGTTTGGGACCGGCGGCCATATTTAAAACGTATGCTTGTATATGTTGCAATAAATGGTTCTACATATTTCCTATTTTGCTAGCAAAATGGGGAGAAATGAGGAGTGGCTTGAGACTTTTTGGACAGCAGAAGCTGACCTCTAATAAAAATAAATAAATAAAGTAAAACATAATGGGAAATAGAAGAATGTTTTCATTTCGTTCTCTAGTTTCAAGCGTTATTATATATTTTCTGTAACCTATGACCCTCATTAGAGTCAAAGCGAAGTATGAAGCAGGATATGTTTTTGCGATTGACAAGTCATTATGGTACTAGCGAGCAGTGTGGCTCTTTTATCAGTCTGATCCTCCCATTATGACAGCTGTCCTCCTGCTTAAGGCTTGACATGGTGTTTCACTAACCAATAGGTGATGCCAGAGTGGCTACATCCATCTTTAATTTTCAACCTATGGTCAGCACTCAAAGTGTTTTGCTATCCCAGTTTAGAAAACACATTTTTCTGAAGGCTTGTGCAATGTGTTTTGTTGCCACAGAGGAAATGAAGCATTAAAACAATTTTATAGCGCAGTATGTGTAATCCAGAAATGAATGAGGACACTGCGGCTCAAAAAGGTCAGTCTGAAAAATGCCAACTATATTGACAAGAGACCCAGGCTTGATTTTACACATTACTCTAGTTCATTTTTCAGTTGCACAGGAGAAGAGCCTTTGCAATGAAGAATATTTTCTCCTCTGTTATAGTCATGGTGTTTGTAACAACATCATATCAATAAAAAAGGTCTTAGTTGGGATAGTTTGGAGCATTTAATAATGCAATATGAGTGGAGATTGATTTGGTTTAATACACTGCTAGCCTTTCCATTTTTTCTATGAAATGGGCTACAGTGTGACAAAATAATAATTTTGTATTATTAGATATTAAGTAGATAGTCAAACTTCCAGACCAACAAAGCAGCTTTCATTTGTGGCGACAGCAAACAATACAGGCCATTAACACTAACCTGTAGTAGACTTTGTGAAGATTTTTGCCACTAGTCAAACTAATGTATAAATAAGATGTCAGCTGGTTAGTGTGGTAGAAAAAGTGTCTTTTTCATATGTCCTCTGCATAAATGTGGAGGTGTTATTCCTGCTTAGAGAAATTTTCAACGGTCTCTGTGAACTGATAAGGACCAAGGCTTGTGACCTGACTTTAAAATAGCTGGTAATGGGAACAAGAAGCTACAAAACACAACAGAAGTCTAACCAAGTAGGCCCTTTAAGGTCAGTATGTATAATAGAAATAATGCAAATAATGGTATTAGCATTGCCATTAAATGATGTACCCAGTACTCACACATTTCTGTGTGTGCAGGAAGTAACATCAAGGGAACTGATACATTACCCAGCACATCAGGATATGTTGGTGTGTTCACGAGATCTTTTTTTGGCTTGTTTGTTTCTCTCCAGTGTGGCTGCACTTGTGGATCGAAAACAAATTGTTAACATAAATTGTATTGGTCTTTGCGGGGTAATTTTAGGAGGGAATCAATAAAAAAGATTTTTTTTCCAGCAGCACTGATGAAGTTTAGAATAGTACCTGGCATTTGAGCACAGATCTAATTCACGTGTTTTCCAGGAAGATAATCCTGTTGGTTATTGTGTCTCACTGTTGTATGCCCGTATAAATGTATAGACTTATTTCTGATGCCTCACCTTGGAAGTCTGTCTTGTAAAATTCCGACTTGTATACATATTCATGTTAGGTTTATCCTCTGGCTAAATGTGCCATCTTGTAGGTCACTTTCTTTGCCCTGTCAGCTAATCTATTGCTGGCAATGTTCCCATCTCCACTCTCAATCACAAATGTGCCCTCAAGGCACCATGACATCCACACTGCTTGTTAACAGCGGGAGCCATAAAGAACCTCGCCTGCATCAATATTCCCATATCACTCCTTTCTGCTGTGCTACAAACCAGACGCCGACAGCTAGAGAGGCATCTGATCGAGGTTGTGTAATCACTCTGGTAGCCAACACAACTGTGCTCTCGGGATTTAAAGGGCTCTTCAGTTTTCTACCATACCTGATGCAGCAACGGCACGCATGTAAAAAGTTCATTACAGAAATGTACCATGGGAACAAATGGAAATGAATTTGTGTGTACCTTCATGTATGCATGGAAATGCGATGTGTGTATCCACATCACAGATAGAGTCTAATTGTTGACCCTGGGATTGAAATGAAGTAGACTGCCACAGTAGCTGAGGGGGGTTTTACATGCTGATGAATATTGTTACTCTGCATCCAGATTTGGTATTAAAGTGCACATCAAATGTATTAAGGTGACAGTATTTTTTTTTCCTGCAGATTTTTACTTCAGAAAATCTTCTGCAGCTGAATGAATAAATTATTCTGAGTTATTTAGGGCAAATGTGTCAACTAGACAAGTTGAGCCAAAAATACAAAGCTGGCTGCATCATAATCTATCAGCTGAAAAATACAAACACATTTACCGTCCTTTCTCTTTGATAAACAATCAAAGGCATGCACTACTGGTAGTTACACGCAAGCATGGAAGAAGAACTTCATTGTTGTGTATTGTAAACAAAATCTTTTATTTTCCTTCATGATATTTGCAGTGATCCTTTATTACAGTCACGGATTTGCTTATTTGGAAAGCATTGTCGTTTGGCTGTTGTTGTTAAGCACAGACAATTCGATAATACAACAATTTCCCTTCGGTTAAGAAACTTGTGTATTGAAACGTTATCTGTGGATTATTGTGCCATCGAAAATAAACACAATGCTTGCTGATCATTCATTCAGCGTGTTCAGCATGTGCTCGTCACTGTCACAGTCTCCTGTTCTGCCACAACACAATTCATCAAATGAAAATAAGGCAACTGTAGAATTTCCATTTGGCTCAAAGAGGTGACTGCTAATGCGAAACAGATTTTTCATAACATCTGTTTTTATGTCAGACGTGATGATGAGAACTGTGGCGTTCTGTTGCGTCTGAGAAATGTGATCTTGGTCTTTGTCGACTATAAAAGCGGTGTTTGTGAGCGGCAATCTCAAAGGGTTTTTTTTACACTTTTAGCTAAAGCAATAAAACATCCACAACTTCCAATACCTATGTTTCCACATTACATTTGACCTGTGTGTGTTTTGGTGTGGCTTCACGCTTATTGTCTCATTTAAGTGTGAGTGCTCTTTCTCGGCAATAAGGTCAGTGGTCACTGGTGATATCAGGGTCTGGTGTCAGAACGAGTTGCACAGTGATGAATGGGAGTAATCTCACAGCTGTTACACAGTCACAGACATTTTACTCGGGGGAGGGGAGAGTACGAGTGAACACAAAATTTATTATAAATATACATTTACATAACAATTTCTATGTCTTTGTCTCTCTCTCTCTGTCTATATATATATATATATATGTATATATATACTTTGTTTACCCTATTCTGTACATGTATTTGTATGTACACAATGTTATTTATGTTGCGACTGATACAAAAAGCCATGCAATATCTACAGTACAGTAGACAGTATATCTATGAAACCTAGTTTTGTTCTCAATAAATAGTAATAAATAATCTAACTCATGTTGTTGTATGTTCTACTGCCCATAACATTTACATTACTGCTTTGGATTAACGTTTTCCCTTTTTCGTCATGACCTGATGTCAGTTTTAGCTGCTTTGACTGTATTTGCTGATAAGATGATAAGTTCCTTCACTCCACATTCTCTGAAGATAGACATTTCAGTTGGGCGTCTTTGTCCTCAAACGTCACCTTTTTGTTCCTCTTTGGGTCAATCCAAGAGTTGTGAATAATAGCGTTATTGGGGGTAGGGTCCGCCTCAATTATTGACACCACTCGCTTCTTCATCTTGCTTTTCAAGACTTTCTGGAACTTCTGCCTTGTGAAGGCATAGAGTAGTGGGTGAAAGATAGTTGTCCCATAAGCCATGACCAGGAAGCCTAGTCGCAACTTGACCATCAGGTCACTGAGGCCCACGCTGAGGATTACTGTGTTTAGTACCGTGATGGGCGTCCAGCACAGCAAAAAAGTAGACACGATGAGGAGGGACATTCTGAAAACTCTCTTTTGGCGTTCTCGTCTTTCCCTGTGACGTTTAACTGCCCTGCGCAAGGCAATAATGACGGAGACGGAGGTTCGCATACCCAGCGTGGGATTACGGGTGCCACTGCTCTGCGAGCCGTCCGTGGTCTCTTGCTGTGTTGTCATGGTTGTCATGGACAGACGCTTTTTCCTGCGAGCTTTCTTCTTCTGTGAAGCATGGAAACGCGTACCAATGCGAATGTTGAGCGCTTGCAGGATCTTTGAGTAGGTGATTAGCATGACAATTGCAGTAAAGAAGAAAATAGGAATCTGAGCAAGCAAGTGGTAATAGAGGCCAAGTTCATTGTAGTACTGGTTAGTGGGGACCACGTTCTCCACCAGTGTCTGGTTCTGCTCTGTGTGGCCTTGAGCAAAGAAGCCCACCTCAATAAAGGGTACAAGGAAGCTAACAAAGGATAGCACCCAGATGGTGGCCAGCAGGGCCAGGGCACGACCCATGGTCAGGACTCTGTTGGCTGGTTTGACAGAGATGTCGTAACGATCAAGGGTGATGGCCAGTACATTAGCAGCAGTGGCAACACTAGCGAAGGAAACACAGGCTTCATGGAAGCAACAGACGAGGGCTGTGTCTCCTTCCAGGGAGAGTAGGACCACCACAATGGTGAGAGGGATGCAGCACACGCAAACCAGTACATCCAGCACATGGAGGTTCATAGTGACGATGTTACTGACGGAGCTAATGAGGTTTGACTTCATGCAGTAAAGGGCAAGCACAGTGAGGTTGGAGCTCAGGCCAAGCAGGATTTCTAGCATGAGGAAGCCTGTCAGGGAGACCTGAAAACTAACAGGATATAGGCTGGGGGTCGCCGGACTCATGGTGCCGCTGATGGGCTCAGTGTTGTCGGTGACCGTGACGTTGCTCATGGTGGCTTCTTTTTCAGGGCACATTATCCTGTGTGTAGGGAGTGAAAAAAAAAAAAAAAAATTATGAAGTGGAAAAGGAAATGACGGGTTTTTGTTTGTGCATCTCTGGGAAGTTCCATTTAACACTTATGTGATAACTCTTATCAGATGAAGTTATCCAGTAAGAAGGAAGCGTCAGCATTTAAATGAGAAATACCAAGAGCACACACTTAAATAGAGCAATGATTTTCTTTCCTGTTATGCCCTGAAGATTAGATTGTCTCACTACGTGATTGGCATGACTCCTTTGTAACTATACTGTCTCAGTGATCCTATTTCAGGCTGTTGCGTCTACACCGGAGTCATATCACAGACTGAATTCCAATGTTTTCATTTTCAAGATTGCTTGGTATATTGTTGTTTTGTCAAAACCTACTTGTGGCACAGTGTAGTTCTGAGCATCTACTGAATAACACTTTATAACACATTATATGTTCCTTAGTAACTAAACTAATCATTTTTCACAGCATTTTCTCCACTGCAAAATTATGAATTATAGTTTATAACAAGATGACTCTGCCAAACAGGGATGTTTACATTGTCAGACTTCCAGCTATTAGAGATGCACATTAAAATACTGAGTGTCCATTCAGGCTAATCAATGGATCAAAGAAAAAAAGCTGCTGGCATTTGGAAATGTCATAAAATTGTTGTTAGGAAGAAGAAAAATTATATCTTACTCTAGGATAAATCATAACAGCTTATTAGTGCATGCATTATTAAACTCATCTAGCCAACCCCAGTCAAATCTGAATATGGTTATTAGATGACATGGAGAACAACAAATGTTTCTGTAATATTTACCCTTGCCTCCAGCACTATCTGAACACCAGAGCGGTGTAATCAGGCCATAGAGTCCATGTTAGATCCACAGAGACGAGCATCGCATCCAAACATCGCTTGTAGAAAAGTGCTTCCGTTCAACTAGAGCGAGGCTTTTCCTTTTACTGCTAGTCCCTCCCAGAGAGGCCGAAAAACCCCAACTGTCTCACCAAAGATGTCAATGAGTTGTCACTTTTCTCCTTTCTGACCTTGTTGGCAAGAAAGCTAAGCAATTAGCCACCTGTATCCAGTGGATGCTGGGGAACATAGGCTGATGTCTTCTAGGCTGATTTTTTTTTTCTTCTCTCAGATCTCTGGTTTGATTTGGTAATGCTGAGATAACTGATAGATGAGCAGAGCAGGGATCAGATGTCTGAGCCACCTCCTGTTTATAGTCGCATGATATTCCCAGGCAGGAGAGTCACAGCCAACCAAGAAAACAAAGAAACGCAGACTCTCTTTCTCCAGTGCAGTGCTAAAATGTACTGCTCATAACATGAGCCTTTTTGCTTCTTTTGTATACAGTGAGAAAATAGCAGTCAGATATTTGTGTATAAGAAAATAGTTACATCCATATCCATGTCTGGTACTCCAAGAAGCGCAGTTGTCTGTCTGCCATGCAGATATTTCCGGTGCACACCACAGTAATGTCCCACATGTATTTGGGAGAGGTCAGAGTGTCCGGCCAGCATACAGGCCCATGCTTCCCCTGGGAGTACTAATGGAACAGGCCTTCAATCTCTACCTTTCTCATTAGTCTCTGTTCTCTTGGCTCCAGCTGCCATTGACTGAGCACAGATCTCCAGTTTGTCCCACGACATGCTTAAACCTAAATCACCGGAGATGGCATGACTGTAGCGTATGTGTATCCAGTCGCAATGACATATGTGAACACTGTCATTTGTGATTACCAGTATTTAAAGGTACTCAGGAGGGCTGGGGTGGGGTAGGGTGGGGGCTTGAATCTGCAATTCAGGCAAAGGTCATTATCGTGAGGTAGTGGATGTCAGTTCACCAGAGAGAGAAATTGCCTTTTAGATTTGTAAAGAGATCCCAGACAATAATTAGTCTTTAGGAGGCCGGATGTGTAAACGGTAACATCTACATGTCCTTCAGTTCCACACCTTTCATTCACAGTGACCTAAAGAGACAGAGAGAAAAAGAGAGAGGACAGGAAAATGGATAATAACGAGAATAAGATAAGGACAGAGAGGGAGTAGAAGGAGAAGAAAAGGGAAGTGTGGGGGACGAATTAGTGAAAGTAGACATATCCTCAATAGAGAGGCGACAAAGAAATTCTCATTAACAAAGCAGCAAGCCTCTGATGTCTTATCGTGTTCCTGTGCAGAACCTGATGCACTTGGTGAACGAGACAGTAGCACTAATAAAGGGATGCACAAAAGCCACGGAGTATTTTACATCTCATCGTTCTGTTTTGAGATTCAAGATTAACTGCAGCATTATCTTGTGATTCGTGTTATGCATGTACATATCAATAAAGGAAAATGCTTATTAGGATGCTACTTGTGCAGCAACAGTGTTGGTGACATTGCTGTTGTTGCATTCTCACCAACGGCACAGACTTGCTTAAAGCTTTGGTGGAGTGCGATCCGTTGGGAAACTTGCTACAGAGACATGGATGCCTCCTCGCATGCCCCGATATGTGATCCATATAATCTCTCTGGAAGAACACATCTGTCACTCTTCAAGGTTGCAAAAGTGAGATATGCCTTTACTTGTATACCAGAGTGCCATCATAAATGATCGTTCCTCTGTAGCACGTAAGACATACAGCACAATTTTAAGGTGAACAACCAAGATTTCATGTTTAGTTTCTTATATCACAGAGCATAGGGCATGTGCTTGTTTGTAAGTAGGTGTGTAGCAGTAAGACACAAGTGTGCCCACAGTGGAATACACGTACATTGCAGTGGATAAAATTGAAAAAAGAAGAAAAAGCCTTTTAGACAATTAGCTTCCTTGAATTGCCCATTAAAAACCAGAATTGGTTTTATTTAGCTACTAATTGGTTTAAGCAAAACCAAATGTTTCTCAATTAAAGTCCTCCAAAAACACATCATGACTGAAACTGTTCAGGAAATTATATTTGCGATTTCTAATCCTTCACAATTGTTCTAACAGAGATGTTTGGTCCTTCATTAATCTTTGCTGCCATATACTCTCTGCTCGGCTTAGCGCTGTAGATCAAAGCAATAAGTATAGAGTGCCCCATCACAGCACAGCAAAGCTCACCATGCAGAGTAAACACAGATGCTCCTGAGCTGGTCTGTTCACCACGCTGTCCCCTGTCCTTCCACCTCTGCAACAATTCGGTGCGACTGACAGAAGCTGATGTTTTTCTCTTGCACTTCTCCCAGCAGGAATCCAGGACTGAATAGTGATGAACATACAAGGATCACACAACTGACAGATGTTCTTTCCTTCCTGAGTACCAGACAGAAGAAGTCCAGAAAGATGAGTCTTGACATGGATGTTGGTGGGATTCCCCTTTTTTCCCTCTTTTACCCATTTTACTTTCATCCATCCATGCGCACTGTGAAAACTCCTTTAGCCACCCAACTCTCTGTTGTGATCGCTCCTTCTGTCAGGATAGGAGTGCAAACCATCACACTCCTGGTATCTCTCTCCTGCTCTGCTCCCCTCTTTCTCCCTCACTCCCTCGATCCCTCCCTCTCTCTCTCTCTCTCTCTCTTACTGCGGAGGTTTGCAGTGCTCTCCCCGTCCTGATTGGTCTTCTGTAATAGGCTTAACTCTTTCCTCTCTGGCAAGGGGAGGTATTTCCTTTTGTTCTGATGCTCTCCTCTTTCCCTGTCAGTGATTGTAGCATTCCATGTGAGCCTGTAGTGAACAGCGTGGGATTAAAAAAAAAAAAACTACTACACTTATGCACAGGGACTTTAGATGTCACTGCGCTAATCACACATCCTGCTTCAAAAGCAACCGGGCAGACTTTCGAAGCAAAAACAGGGGTAATGCATCCAGGATGATGTATTAATTAGCTCTGTCACAATATAATGAACAAATAATGCGTTTGTAGACCGTGGAAGGAATGATGAGGATGGAGAGCCAGAAGAGAGAACCAATATTTCAGCATTGATTTTTGTGCACAGGTCTAATTTTGCATGTGCAAGTGAGCATGAGAGACAGCAAAGCTGATAGAGAAGAGGTCAATTCTACGTGGGGGGGGAATGGATAATGCAGGAAAGGTAGAATTCAGAAACAGGAGATAGAGTATTGTGGGCTCTGATTGATAGTTTCAATTAAGTTACTTTGTCAGATCAGTGAGAGGTTGACCACCCTCTGTTTCTTTTTCAAGTCTCATTTGTCAGGTGCAGTTATTGTCAGAGGGCATCCTGGTACCTGACAGCCTGCAGTAAAGAAGATGATGCCAACTGTCATTCTGGCATAGTGACTTGAAAAGAGCAATTAGCCCACACTTAGATTCAAAATTAGACCTTTACAAATGCGTTCAGGAGAAGAAAATCTGGGAATGCGCAACATATCCAACCTTGAAGTCAATGAGTGATGGTGAAAAAAGAAATCTGTGGTGGTCAAAAGCTCACCAAAACTGGGCAGCTGAAGATGAAAAATACACCTAAAATTAATAAAGTGATTGTTTGCAAAAGCTTTAATTTGCAGTTTCAACCTGCCTTATATCAGCAGTCCATGTTTGTGGTTGTGTGCGATGGTGTGGGAAATGTTTTCTTCACTCACTTTAGGCCCCTAAAACCAGTCAATGAATATGTAAATGCTTATCTCGGTATCACTGCTGAATATGTGTCTTAATAGCCCCCTGTTTTCCATCTTCTAATGGCTACTCCTGTCGTGTTATTACACTATATCACAATCCAAAAGTTGTGTTAATATAGTTTTGTCAATATAACATTGGAGACAGTAGCCTATTAGGCATGTGCTCTGAAGATCCAGATTCAGAATCTTGGATGTTGTAGAATTGAGACATTTTTAGGATGAATGTGTATCTAACACATCGGCAGAAGTGACATAATGCAATAATTTTAACATGGACTCAGGAACATTTCCAGCATCCAGCGTTGAGAGCTAAAGGAGAAAGAGGGGTTGGTAAGTGCTCAGTAAGTGTAGTAATTGCACGTTATCATCTGCCACCTACTTTGCAAGGCATTTAGAGTTTTTTGTATCAAAGGTCTAAATAAGACTATGAATTACAGCACCCAGTTTCAAATAAATCAGTCACTCTATCAAGTATACATCCATGCATCTTCTTCTCCTTTTATGTCAATATTTCACTAGCTTGAGCACTTCAAAAGTGAGGATTTTCTGATTGCTCAATTTCAAATTTACATTGTTGTTCATCGATTCGGTTTGAAAACCACAAGTGTGAAAAGGTAACTTGTGATGACAGTTTTTTTTTTTATATTTTATGACATTAGATTGGGTAAACTTTTATAGCCAACTATTTGTAAAGAATTATTTTTGCCAATGTAATGCGGTGCCTCTTTCATTTTTATTCTGTTCTTCTGCTAGAGCTGAAAAAGAGTTGTACACCGATGGAAATACGTAATCTGTAGAACTGGTAGTGCCACATAGACCTGGCGTTGTATGGTAACAAACCAGTTGAGATATGGGAAGTCTTTTCTGAGCTAATAAGCTTGCAGCTCAGGCAGTTATGTGTTTCTACTTTTTCTCTAACAGATTCACACGCTGATTAAACACGTTTAGTAGAATTTGTCATTCATTTGATCATTTACAGGATGCATGGCAATCTGTTAGATTCCATTAGCAAGAAACAAAAATAAACTCTAGTGGATGATTCTGTATCTTCCTCTATGAGTGTTACAGTGCACACTTCTACCAAAATATATGCGGGGCTGACGGACACCGGTTGAAATTAGTTTTTCACATATTGCTGAACTCTAGTTGAAAGTGAGGTGGTGAGCTTTGCAGCGGGTTTAATGGAATCAACTGCTTGACACTGTACCAATGCCAGCTCCTTCAGTGTAAACCAAATTGGAAGTCAAGGGGAAAACAGTTTCACCATCACTATCACTGAATCATGTGTTTTCTCGCAAAAAATCCATAGAGTGATAGCTGTGAAAAGGTAGCTGCAAATAAAAATGCATTCTCAAAGCTATCAATAGAAAGGATAAGGTTAGTATTTCATTTCCATGAATATTTCATTGAGCTTTTTCGCTCCATCTCATATACTCTACTGTCTGATATTCACTGCAGTTTTATTATTTAGTCTCTGCGTGCCTGTAGATGTCCACGGATATGCTGTATGCATGTTTTTGTACATATTCAAATGTGTGAATATCTTCGCCTATGCAAGATCCTCCTTGTCACAGAATGTGTGATGTGTCTGTGAAGAGGACCCTCTCTGGCCTTAGCCCATCAGATGAAGCAGATGCAGATTTGCCAGACAGGGGCTGTCTTATAACAAGTGTACAATTTGCATGCCAAACATCAGCAGGCAATCATGCATTACAGGGAGGGAGCAATATGGGCCAGAGAAACCTACCGCATTCACTTTTATCTCTGTCTTGCAGCATGCATTGTGCAGGACACAATTTGGTGCCACTGTGATTTGTCCCAGAACGAAACTGCTCTCACCTGATCTATGGAAACTGCCCTTTTAACAAAGCCCGAGGAGCTCCTGCTTTAGCCTCATGCGAACATGTGCGGTCATTTGGAAAAGGAGAAAGGAAAATGATGTCTCCTAAGCTGCTCCTGTATTTGCTTTTCTTGTTGTAGGAAATTCTTCCCAGCTATGGCTTAAATCCCTCATTTGCCTATTCATCGCTAATCAGTCATTGCTTTCGAGAGAAATCAAATGCCAAACTCTTATTTTTACTCTTAGGATCAACGAGGGCTGAATGATGAGCTAGTCTAAATAACCACTGTGTTGTGCAATCAGCACTTAGAGTGAAAAATTAAACTGGCAAAATGAGAGTTGTTAGCTTCATGAAGGTCGATCTTTCATGGAATAATGAGGAGGATTAAATGACTTTGTGAACATAAAAAGCTTGAAAGAGTGGAGTGTCTTGCTGGAGTCATGAAAACCATATGTCCTAAAAATGAGAGATCATGAAGCTGTCAAAAGATTTGGAAGCAATTGAGAACACAGACAAATACTTTCTATGGTATTAAAAGAACAGCTGCAAAAAGCTCATCTTGAGCAGCAAAGTGGCATCAGCAGGAAACTCAAACCAGCATTTTGGGTACTTGTAACCAAAACCCAGACAGAGAAACATTTGCAGTGAATTGCCACTCAGCCCTAACAAGACTACAACATCAGAAAGGAGGTGGTGGACAGATGATCTTGCTGGAATATTGACCAGTGAAATGAAAATATCTCATTAGAATCTCTTCTATGGTGTGAAAAGAAGATATCTTCCAGAATAGTATTATCATCATGCAGGGACAACACACCATCCCATGCTGCACAAAAAAGACTTCTTGGTTGCTATGGAAATAAAAAGAGAAAGAAATTCATGGTGTGGCATCATCCCCTGACCTAAACCCTGATGAAAACCTATCTATTTAAGAAGGATGAGGGAAGGTATAAGCATGCCTTGAAGCAGTAGTGGCAGAAACCATACATGGACTTAAAGTTGAAAGGATTAGAGAGCTCGTAAACTGATAACAAAAAAGGGCCTTTGTATGACTCTGTTCTGTTCATGACACAAACACAACACATATCTGTTTGGCATCTGTTACGACCTGCTGAATGGTTTTAAACTTTATTCTGCATTGTAATTTGGTCCAATGTATTTTGTTCTTTTCAAAAATGTGTTAGATTGTAAACAGTTGAGCACAATCTGATAGCGTTATGTTCTTGTTCTGTCACTTTGTGCTGTGGGCTTGTTTCCATCCTCAGAGAGGAATTTGAAAGATTATCAAACAAGACTTGAATACTCCAAATTTGTTCATGTTAAAAAAAAAATATTGTATTAGATTTTTTTTTTCATATGCTCTAACTTGATTTGTCCAGCCACCTATCCCACACAGTGATATAAGTTTTTGAAAGTTTCCACATGTACTTCTGAGCGTTTTCTCCAGTGAATTATCAGAAAACAGGTAAATTATCCAGGGTAAAAACTATATATTTTTTCTTTTACTCAACATACCGTATTTTTCAGGCTATAAGGTGCACTTAAAAGCCTTTAATTTCCTCAAAAATCGACAGCGCCATATAATCCGGTGCGCCTTATGTATGAATTCTGGTTGTGCTTACTGACCTCAAACCGATTTTATGTGGTACACGGTGCTCAAAAATCTGTCAAAAAATGTTTCAGTATGACTTTGGTAAACTATGAAGCCACACCGCTTGATGGATTGTTGTAGCATTACGGCTGCCGGAGTCAGGAGCCTCGCAGAGTAATCTGGGTCCAAAACTCTGTCTGTTTCAGGTCACAAAGTCAAACAAACACTGCAGCATCACTGAGAGTTAAAAACTGTCTAAATTCTTTAATCCTTAATAAAATGAGTGTGAGGGTGTAACAATTAAGTTTAACATCCAGGCATCCATGAAAACAGAATTTATTAAATTCAATTTAGAAGTTAGCAGGAAGTTAGCTCGCTAGTTTCCACCTAAGCATGATATAGCATGTTCTGACTGAGAGATTTCTGAAAAAATTAAAACATACAGCTCTGCTATCACTTCCAACATAAACAAAGACAGAAAACTAAACAGCAGTGTCGTTTGTAGGGTTACCGAAGTTGGGCTAGCTGGTATATAATGATGTGCTACGTGATCGCTAGCGATACAGCTATGTTAGCATAACATAAACACAGTAAAGCTGGATGATAAATGCTAACTTTTTTCCACTCAATAAAAGTTAACGCGAGGGTCCCCAATGGTTAGAGACAAATGCAATCGCATGGCAGGATGCTGTAAACGGACCAAACTTCAGTCAGGAGAACAACTGAGATAATCCATCCACAATACAAGGTTAGTCATTAATATACTGCAAAAACATGGGAACAGAGCAACTGCAAGAGAATTCAACATTAACGAATCAATGGTACAGAAGTGGAGGAAGCAAGAAGACTGAGTTGAGTAAAGTTTGACTTATCTGACTGTTTATATGGTAATCAAAATTAATGCAGAGTTGATATTTAAGCTATGAAATTTCTCATTATATTGATGCTTAATAGTTTATTCTCGAAAAATCAGCCTGTATTAAAAACTTTGACTTTAGATTATAACAGCTGGAGATGATATATGATTGAATTACTGTAACTTGGAAAATTTCTACAGTATGAAGGTAATATTACGCATGACTTCATAAAATATGCTAAAATGATTCAAACATTTAAAGTAATGCATAATCTCTGAGAGATTATAAAACATACTGACCTTAACCTTCAGTGAATAATACATTTACACTTAGAATGTAACAGTAAACATTGTACTTTCATACGGTGCTCAAAACAATTAAATGAGCACTTTTTAATCAGAGTATAGCATCAAGTCAATTAACTTATAGGATATTGATCTGGTCAGTCAAATAGCAGAGGGGGGTGTTAGTTAATCAGCTGCTTTGGTGTTAATGAAATTAACAACAGGTGCACCAGAGGGGTAATCAGGAGGCAACTCCCAAAACAGGAATAGCTTTATAGTTGGAGGCCACTGAAAGGGCTGTAGAAGGTCTTTTAAAGATCAGATACAAACCTCTTTAGGCTAGACAACAGCACCCTGGCTGCCATTAGGTATTAGGATGACATCCTTGGACCCATTGTTAGAACCTTAGTGCAGTGGAGTGGGTCCTGGATTCTCAACAATGCCCGGCCTCATGTGGCCGTCCATCAAGGCAATTCATGGAGGATGAAGGAATTGATAGCAGGGACCAGCCCTCACACTAAATCTAATAAAACACCTCTGGGACATTATGTTTGCGTTCATCCGACTCCAACAAGTTGAATCTCAGACTGTCCAGGAGCTCAGTAATGCTCTGGCCCAGATCTGGCAGGAGATCCCCTAGGACACCATCCGTCATCTCATTAGGAGCATGCTCCGGTATTGTCAGGCATGCATACAAGCATTTTTTTATTTTTTTATTTTTTACATTTCAGTGTTGCCTTTGAATTCAGCCCTCTGTAGGATGATAATCTTTATTTCCATCAAACAGTTTGGCATCCTTTCATTCTTAAATCATTACCCAGTCCACACCAGTATAGATACTCATTATGATTTCTTTTTCCCATTGAGATGTGATGTGTTTTTCAAAGTGTTTTTTTAAATTTTTGGAGCAGTGTTATGTTTACATGATGATCATGATCATCCCTTCGGAAAGATGACTTCGTATACATGTTTTCCATCCCTTCCTAACGAGCAAAGATACCCAGTGTTGCTGTGGCCTTCAGAGTCTAATGATCTTTGTTGTCTGTGTGTTTCAAACAAGGATTTCCTTCTGTGGTGGGTCTCCGATGGCTAGTGAGCACAGAAATTTGGATTTGTATTAGTAGTTAGTCAGAAAGCCAAAGGCACCGACAACATTCGGGCACTGGCAGTGTCACTTAGTGTTATGTTTTCTAATGTTACTATGTTCTATGTAGAGCAAGCTGCTTAAAAATGTCCCTACAGGGATTAATAAAGTTGTTTGAATTCTTTTTTGTTGTTGTTGTTTTTTGTAATAATACTAACACAATAAAAACAGACACAAAGACGTGTGCAGACCGACTTCAAGCCTCTGGGGCTGAGATGTCCTTTGCACAAAGCATGCTTGAAAAATAATCAATTTGTCCTGATGTGTATTCAAAGCATGGACTATTCAAAAAAAATCCCCCAAACCAGTTACTAAATAGTCAATGACAACAAATTGGTTACTGAAGTCCTTTAACTGCTTGCTCATATAGAGTGGCTGTTTAAGAAAAAAGCCATATTTCCCAAGGGCAGCAGCTTGGCCTGATGAAACGCTGAGATGACAAGCACTGTGTTGCTCTGATGGCCGCCTGCCTGTAGGGAGTAGCCTGAACGTGTGCATCTGCGTGTTTATCTGCAGAATGTGTGTGGTTTGCCTGTACGTGCTTCCCCCAAGATTCAGGCTCTCACTGCACTCGTACCTCCCTGTGAGCGTGTGGGGGTCCCGCATGCATCGCCTTGCGTTCCCACGCCTTGGTCAACTCTCTTTGACATTGCTAACGTAAACAGATGTTATGCTGCAACAGGAAATGGACTTCTGAGGGGCTGATGGAAAAAAAGCTGTTATTCTCAGTGACAGAGAACAGTGACGAGGTCACAGTTCAGCAGAAAAAAAGCAAGGAATGTCTCCCAGGCGTCAGCATTTGCGGAGCCTATTGGGGATTGAAGAAACTCGATGGACAATCGCCAATTTCTTGCTCAAAGTTAAACAGTTGACCTCACCTAGTTACAACTTTATGGTTATAGCCCTACTGACCTGCTGCATCATCAGGACTGCAAATCACAGGCAGAGTACCAAGGTCATATCTAAGCACAGCAGGGAAGGACAGGTGATTGACTATGACAGAGAGAGACACAAAATGACAGAGTGAGAGAGAGAGGAAGACAAAGATTACATAATGGTGGCACCTGTATATTCAACTGTTGAGTAATAGCTGTAAAAAAAAAATTAAATAAAAAAGATTAAATCACAGCTTTTATTGAAGCTCTTCATTTAGCGCCACAGTATAACACAAGCCAGAACAATAAAACTGTTCAATAACTGGGAAAAGACACGCTTTCACTACCCATAAGATTCAGACTCGTGTTCACCTGTTCGTCATCAATCTCAAGGAGGATGTGAGAACGATTTTCCTTTCACCTTTTCCAAAGGTACACTTGGACCGAGGCCAAAGAGGACTGCTCGGTGGTCAAGCCCCAAGCAAAAAACACCAAGGACGTTGGAATTTACTTTTATCCTTTTCTTCTCTTCTTCTCTCCTTCAACTCTGTCTCTTCAAAATTGTTTTCTCAATTACATTTACTGTAAGTGCCTCATAAATAAAATCTACTGTCTGCAGGGAAGGGTTCCAATATTACACCTTGTAGACACAGGCAGTATAGCACAAGCCTTTTTGCTGTGCTTCTCTCCCTTGAATTTTTTTTTGCTTCTGCCCTTTCTTGTGCCTTTGCATACTTTCCTCTTTCTCACTTTCCTTAGTAGGGCCTAACGATAATTAGACACTGCTAGCTTTTGCCTTGTGCCTAGTCACCGCTTGTCATTGAGGCCACTCTTGTCAGCGGTTCGCCACTAATGGCCTACTCCCTTGGCTCTGTCAGCCAGGATGTGCCCATCTTCTTCACCTGCTACCAATAAGGCCTGCCTCAAGCCACTGTTGCACAAAGACCAGAGCCTTTGTGTCTGCATATGCCACAGCATTTGGGGATCTTCACAGCATCTCGGCTCCTCCTTAGACTCAGTTCATAATCCACATGCCAATTCGAACGCCTCAGCAGGGATGGTATCGTGGCTGCATGTCCGCTCGTCTGGTGAAAGCAAAGAAGCAAGTCAGTGAAGCTGGTGAAGGCTACTATCAATCATATAAAAGTAAGGAATTAAAATTGACCTAACCTCTAATCCATAAGACAAGATGTAAAGGGTCTCAATGTGTGCAAAAAAAAAAAAAAGCATGAAGACAGCTCTCACTCCTACTTCTTGACTGTGTGAATGGGATGAAATAGATGTCAATTATATATAATTAGGGTAAAATTCAGCACTAGGCTGCTCATCTTCCGCTGCTTACTGCAAAGACGACGTTAGCTGTGAATTGAGTTCTTTATTTTATTTTGGGATGGATGGATCTCGACCTCTGACGGGTGTGGCGTGGACGATTTATCTTGCACAGAATTACTGCAGTGTCACTGCAGAGTATTTAGCCTTTTCAGAGCATCAGTGACACCAGGTGCATTTCAGTCCAGTCTCCCATGTTTCACTGAGATGACTGCTGCTTAGGAGTGTGACAGTCTGCGTGGGTGGCAGCTGTAGGGTATGGGCCCTGTCTGTGTGCATACTGGGCTCCTGCCCTTGATTGTCTGGCACAGGGTCAAGGTAAGAGGGCTGGTCAGTACTGTCTGCACTTCTCACTGCACGTAGTTTAATAACACTCAGATGTGTGTGACTGAAGTGTTTTTGCTCGTAGGTGTCCGGTCTGTTCTTTTAAGGTGCTATTAATTTTGATGCTGTTTTTTTTTCTTCCTATGTTTTGCTATTAGTCATGTTAAAGTAGACTGCCAAAATATTTCTATATACTCAGTACATCATTACATGACATAGTGACTGACTCATCCGCTTGCACTCTAACATGCACATCCTGTTTCGTGCGCTTAATTGTAGTCTGTGATCAAACAGTTTCATCCGGTAGTGTCACAGGAAATTGTGCACTAGTTCATTCAAAAAGTAGGAAGAACCTAGAATATTATTCACACATCTCTGTGGGGTTTATTATTTAGCTATCATTTTCCATTAAGAGATTTTTGCCTCCACTATGAATAAGTCTTGCTGTCTGCATGGAGGAAGCTTACTCATCTCAGCAGAATGCAAATTGATCGTACTTTATCCAGGCAGAAATCCAGGGAGGGTGACTTGGGAATTTAATTGAGTGGGTGATGGTGTAAAATAGCGGTGGGTGAAATTACTGTCACTTTAAAAAAACAAAAAAATACAAGAAAACAAAGAATCTATCTATCTATCTATCTATCTATCTATCTATCTATCTATCTATCTATCTATCTATCTATCTATCTATCTATCTATCTATCTATCTATCTATCTATCTATCTATCTATCTATCTATCTATCTATCTATCTATCTATCTATCTATCTATCTATCTATCTTAGTGATTCTAGGTAAATGGCACTCCAGCAGGGGTCCTTCTTACAGTCACTGTATCTATTGCCCTAGTAATATTATTTTTTGCTCTTTTTATAAACTAGCAAGGTAGGCTGAGCCTGAATATGCAGGTCATATTATTTTAATGGAAAGAAAAAGTAAGTGACATCACTTGCATATAAATACTAGGGTTTATTGTCTTATTACCCTCTCCATTTACAGTTTTTCTCAGTCGCTTTGGTGCGTTCCTCAGAACACCATTAACATTTGCACAGCAGTTAGTGCATTTCCCAAAACAATTAGTGCAAACTGCAAAACCTAGTGGATAGCCTGCAAAAGCACGTCACATGCACAGAATTGATTATCCATACCTCAAAAGCAAGTATCCATGTCAACGAAACAGTCAGTGCCATCAAAATGAAAAGTCTTGACACCATCTTTATGAACAAGATAGTCAAATGGCATTGTCATGTTTCCACTATGACAGTTTATAATTTCAGTGTTTCCCATTGCAAAAACAATTGGTGACACCTGAAAATGCTGACAACAGCACTATGGCCTACCTGTACAGCCATCTGAAATGTGCAGTAAAGTCACTGTAGATGTTATGGGAGTCTTGGGAGTAACTAAGACACTGAATACGTACGTTTCACATTTCCATTGTGTAGAAGTGTTTGTAATCCTACAGAATTGTGCAAAAGAAAAATATGCTACAGTCACTTGTTCACTGTAGAATACATGTAAACATAAAATCACCCATTTGGTAGAGCCTCCTCATGAGTGACAGCTGTAATTCACCTGAGATCAATTGTTCAATTTCGGAGACATTTCCAGGAACAATGATACAGAAAGGTATAGGATTTGCTTGACAGATGGCCAATATTTGGCATGTGATAACTAGTTCAACAATTTTGTGTGTGATGACTTAAGCAATGGATGTATGACTATTAGTTTTATTGGGAATGACTATTCAGCATCCATAGGTATGATTACTTTTGACTGACATGACATAAGCAAATGGAAATGTCAGAAAGCAGCAGGGAAATGTATGGAAGCAACTGATTCATGTCCAAAATCATTTGCAGTTTGTTCAGAGAGAGGAGAAATTGCTACTATGATGTGCACAAATGACTGAGTGTTGTGGAGGTTGAACTAATAGTTATGAGAATTTCAATTCTGATCTGAGAAACGCACCAAAGCGACTGAGAAAAACTGTAAAATGATTTCAGATAGCATTTGAAACAAAATCCAGTTATTGTGGAATGTGTGAGTAACACACACTTACATGTTTCAGATCCATCAAACACATTTTAATAATAGACAATGGTAACCTAAATAAATACGAAATGTAGTGTTTAAATCATGTTTTCATGTATTAAAGGGAAAAAGCTACTATGACCTACCACCCCTGTGTGAAAAATTCATTGTTCACTAAAGCTAGTAACTGGTTGTCTCACACTTGGCATCGAGAACTGCAATCAAGCATTTGCAATAACTGGCAATGAGTCTTTCACATCACTGTGGAGAAATTTTGGCCCACTCTCCTTTGCAGAATTGTTGTAATTCAGTGATATTGGAGGGTTTGAGCATGTTTATTGTCATGCCAAAGCAGCTTAATTGGATTTAAATCCATACTTCATTTTATTTATTTATGTATTTATTTGAGCCATTCAAAAGTGGACTTGCTGGTATGTTTCAGATCATTGTCCTGCTGTAGAACCCGAGTCTGGTTGACCTTCAAAGCAAAAACTGATTCCTTCAGTGTTTTTTTTTAGAGAGCAGAATTCATGGTTCCATCATTTACACTGAGCATCCAGGTCCTGAAGCAGCAAAGCAGCCCCAGACCATCACACTACTGCCACCATGTTTGACTGTTGCTATGATGTTCTTTTTATGAAGTGCTGTGTTACTTTTATGCTAGATGTAACTGAAATCAAATTGTCCAAAAGTTCAGATTTTGTTCCAACAGTCCACAGAACATTTATCCAAATGTTTTGGGGATCATTTGATGTGTTTTGGGAAATGTGAGACAAGAAGTGGTTTTGACCTCAGAGCTCTCCCTTTTTGCACAGTTTCTTTCTTATTGTTGAATCATGAACACGACATCAACTGAGCCTAGTGGGGGCTGCAGTTCTTTCGATGTTTTTCTGAGATCTTCTGTGACCTACTGGGTGTTATAATCATGCAGCACCTTCTTAGCGCCCCTAACAGCAACCACCAAACTCCTAGAACCACTCAGGGAATCTACATTTTACCCCTGTGACCAGTGATTGTGTCACTTTTAAATGTGGCAGACAACTCTCAAGCAATGTGCACATGTTGTCACACAAAAAACCCTTAAGCTAACAGTACGGTGATGATAGCTCTAAAACTGATTCTGCGACTGTGTGGATCTAGAGCGAGGTTCTTGGCGGCATCTAAAGTTTGGATGTGATAAGCCAAGAAGGCGCAGGGCTTGCAAACAGGCTGTTTAGTGGGCCCTGTAAAAAGAGCTTCGTATCATTAAACAGACAGATTAGATTTTCGTTCCACTTGACAAATTGATTGAAATTTCTTTTGCTGTTTGGATGAGACTGGATTCTGCTTGGCTCCAGACAAATTTACCAGAAACATTAGCAAAAACAAACATCTAACAACTGATTCGAAGTGTCTTTTTACATTACCTTGTGCCCAGATCGATTTACTCTAGACTTAAGAATATGTACGACAATGAATAAGAAGCTGAACTGATTCAAAAAGAAACGATAAGCTGTCTTTATGGAAGGAGTGGCAGAGTGAGTAATCGATGGTGCCCCGCAACAGGAAAGATCTCAAAAAGGAAATACATGCCACAGTGCCAAACGTGGCAAACAGATGGCAAGCAACAGGGCCCTGTCAGTCCAGTGCAAGGTTGGGCATGTGGAAGAAAATGCAAGGAAAAAATGGTCAGGATGGATGATGTCAGGCCATCTGTCTACATTAAAACAAGGTGTCATTTTTTAAGAGGGTGGATACATTCGCTCCCACTCTTTCCTCAGATCTAGTCTTTAAAGCACAGCACTCAAACAACTGTGCTTCTGCCTCCTCTGTCTTTGACTTTTTATGCAATCAAATCCCACAGTGTCAGTTGCATAATCGTATTTGTTTTAACGTTTCTAAATTCACGAATACTGTATTGTAGCACTGATGTTTTCTCACACTCTTTTTCAATGCATCCTTTCTGTGCCCTCCCTTAGATCTGTCTGTCTATCTCTGTCTGTCTCCGCTTCACTTTTGTGCTGCATCTGTACTGCACTGTGGTCAATGATGCGGTGTTGATTAGGGATGTAACAGTTCCTACAATTTTCTCTTCAGTGTGTTTTAAGCAGTGAGAGTTACATATTATTGCATTTTAGAAACCTATCATTTAAAAGGAGTAATAATTTTTTAAAGACATGATCATCTGGTTTTATTAAAAACTGATGACGCTTAAGTAGAGGTCTTTTTTTAATATGCAAAACATCACATACCACACATAAAACATTACATGTCATTTATCTTATGCATAATCATAGTCATCTGCACACTATCCAGCCAGCGTCTTGCACTGAATTATTAAATAAATAAATTACATTGTATGGTATTATGCAATGAGTACTTTGAGTACTCAGATTACCTTTTTGTTGTAATGAGTAACGCAGCACTTTGTAGTTTAACAATTTGGTAATTAGGTAAGTTTTAAAATAAGTTGCTTTTCCCTGTTCGCTTTTATTGCGATCACTGATGCATTTGCAACATTCCTTGTCACGTGGCTGCCTGCCAGATTTTCTCTTCACTGTTGTTGTGGTCAGAAAATTCTCAATAACTTCATTGTTGTGATATAAATAGAAAACATGTTTAGAAAATGTAGCAATGACCCGGTTATTTACAGTAATATGCATACATATCTGCATTATTGGCACAATATTAATATATACGTTTTTAATATCAGGGTAAATAAATATCAACAAATACACGGTTTGATGATCTATATAATTAGAATTGCTTAAACTGAAATTTGGAATATTCTTCTTGGGTACAGCGTTCACTATTCAGTGTTTACTATTTCCTTTTCATTTGATACATGTAATGATATAGTTCCATTACAGGTGATTAAACTTGTGTACTGGAGCCTGTACTGACTGGCATGGAAATATGAAAACATACGGACACCACACTGCACATTTAAGACAATAATCTACACCAATACTCCACAAGAACTTAGAGTATGTGTCTAAATGTATCTAAATTTTATAAATTTGCATTCACAGCCTGACTTTTAGCTCTGTCAGACACATCTTTCATCAGTTAACTACAAAAAAAATATTATCCAATCACCTTATTGCTGGTGTCCTGCCAAACAGCAGGTAAAACATTACTCTAATGGCAGAGATCATTTCGAAAACAATGCCCAAAACTAAGCTGAGTTACAAAGTGCTAATAATATAACTACTACTAGCTTGTTTTAGCCTGCTAGCTATGCAAGGTGACTGTCACGTGGTAGCTAGCAGAGAGAGACACACCAGGCTGCTCTGCTGGATAATTTAACTAAATGTTAAATTTCAAAGAAAACAAAGGAAATAGTGTGAAGCTAGTAGCATTTATGTTACAGATAAGCAGTATTTAGTTATTAACACTAAAGTTAATAGGGTGACCATATTTTGATTTCCAAAAAAGAGGACACTTGGCCCAGTCATGAAGAATTTTAATAATACTGTTTGTTTAAAGAAAATGTTAACATATTTAAAAGATGCCTTCTCTGTGCGGTTAGTAAATGGTGAAATAAAAAATGTCATATAGGCTTTTACAAGTATACAAGTGCAAAAAAAATAACTTAAAAACCTCTGGAATTAAAAAATGTAGCAGAAATAATGCCTCATCTGTATAAGAAAAATTACCAGTGAGGTATTGTGCAATGGTTTCTGCTGTTTCATTTGTACAAAATTAACCTCTATTAATTTTGTTTGCACGCCACCATTCTTACAGTCAAAGTATGATTGGGAATATTTTTTCTGTCCCATGGTTACTTAAGTCTGAGAAATGCCCCAGTACTGGATTTCATTAGCTTCAAGAGTGAAAATAACTTTGGTGCGGGCACTGCTGAACTTTTTAGCTGTGTTAAAGTCTGGAAATGCTTTTTTTTTTGCAACACACTAGTGCAATCCTTGGATCTGTTGCTATTGTGATGCTTCATAGTATGAAATGCCAGTGCACCTTCTGCTGCAGATACAATAGCATCCTCGTTTTTCCAAGGTGTAACAAAGAACTGTCAACTTACTAGATGAATTTTCGCCTCGCGCAGCCTTTTTATGTTTTACTGTGTCCATGTAAGCAACAAGATCTCTGGCACCTTTGTTAGACAAACAAACGTATGTGCCAGCTCCGCACACAGTGCACTACGCCTCCCATTTATTCCGACCGGGATGGTACGAGGGAAATTTCTTTTGCAGTTTGTCTGAAAAGATGCACTTTGGCATCTTTTCAGCCTGCCGCTCCGCGCTCTGTCCCGTCTGTGAGCGGGGAACAACCACTTACAACACAGCAGTTGATGACGTTGCACATATGGGTCCTCTGTAGGCCTATAGGAAAACCCGGATATTTTCATCCATCTTGAAAATCCCCCGGGACGCCCTGGACAGAACGTCAAAAGGGTACATGTCCGGGGAAAAGAGGACGGTTGGTCACCCTAGTTCCCTTTTTTCTCCATCTTTTTTACCCCACAAATGAAAAGTCCTCCAAACTGGCATCAGTCATAGGGTTTCAAATCATTAACACCACTGGCAATGGGAATGAGTTAAGAGGATCTCCCCTAGGAAGGTTACTGCAAACTTTGCACATTGCCACGGTTGGTAGGTTAAAGTCTATTAGCCCTCTTGGCCCCTCACAGGCCTGGGGAGCCAAGTAGATGCCCACCTTGCCTGCTGGGAAATGACACCTGTTACAGTAAGTCTTTATTGCTAACGAGATTTGGTTCAGGTATCAAAGAAATACATGTGAGGCCAGTTCAGCACGGCAACAGTTGTAGTGAGGCTGCTGCCCACAGCTCAGAAACAACAGTGGTTGCCTTTTAGTTTGGCTAACTGTCCAGGGAACATTAACAGGCTTGTTGTGGTGGAGCACACAGCTCAGCTTACTATGTATTGAGATGGAATTACAATCACAGATAAACTTACAATATGCTGTACATGCTGCAGAACATAAGGAGGGGGGGTTCAATATAGCATAGCATCACAATATTTTGTATAATGACAAATATTTACATTATATAAATTGCAAATTCAGTTTTATTTATGTTGCACCAGGAGGTCATCTGCACCTGGTCTGTTTTTAGTGAGTTCACAGAGGTGATTTCAGCATGTTAGACAAAGTTTGTAAAAAGATCAGATCAAACATACAGATTTTCTTTTTTTATGGAAATGACACATGGGGTTTTCAAGGAGTTTCGGAAAAAAGTAAAATACTTTTAAGGACACGCAAAATGCAACGGATGTTTAATTTTTGTAATCCAAGAGTGCTTTAACAAGTTACTTTACTCAAAAGATAATGCTATAATGTAATGATTACTCTTTACTGGCATAAATCTTGTAGAAGAAACACTTTGAAGCACAAAAGCCAAAAGTTCGCTGTTACAGTAAGATAGTGGTTGTGCTATTCAGTCCGTTTCGCTTGCTGGCACTCAGCTTCCACTATTTAAAACCATATTTTTTTCATCACTGTGAGCTCCACATTATGGCCTGACAATTGACCCATACAATGTGAGATGAGAAATCTGCAGGTTCTGCCCAGGCAGGGAGGCACATTAAAGTGTGCGGTGAGAGTTAAAGCACAAGAATAATAAAAATCCCATTTCCCCAGTTTTATAATACAAACCCTATTAGCACGAGAGGGCTGGTGACAGTCTTCTAAGATTAGCATTTTGGAGGCAAGTGTGTTTTACATAAATAGACTACTCTGACAGTCCTCTAAATTCTGAGGGATACTGAACCTAGGAAGTCGAACATGTTGTACCAAACAGTTTGGAACAAATACACAAAGCCTTAGACACGTAATGCTCATGTATTCTAATGACATTCATAGATAAGAGGCTTTGTGCAGAAGGAAGTACTGAAATTCACACACGAAGGGGGACATTCTTGCAGTTACCAAGTGGAAAGGAGTTTGTCCGCCTACACACTCAGAAGACCAGGAGATGTGTGTTTGGGCCTGGTTTAGAGGCTGCTGGCTTGCTTTACTGTAGCAGGTGGTGAAGATTTTTCATTTACAAGAAAACACTAAGTGTAGGCAGCAAAGAGGAGGTGCTGTCATCTATGCCTGCATCGAACAAAGCTGTTATAAACTACTTTGTGGCAGCATGAATGATCACTTTGCATGGATGCCACTTATTCTGGCCTCTGTAATATTTCAAAGTTTACTCAGAATAAATCAGAATATTGATTAACCTCAGTTAAGTCTTTCAGACTGTCCTTTTTAGTTAGTATCTAGTGTCAAAACTAGCATATTTAACCGATACAGCAAGCACTTTCTGCATGAACACAGCTGAGTTTCAGAGAGTAGCGCTGCTACCATTCAGGAACAGCAGCGCTCTGGCGACACGTGCTTTCAGCAAAATGAATGCAGAAGTGATGTGCTATATCAATGCCCCACAAAGTTTGAGTCTTTTTCCTGAACATCTGTTCTAGCTCAGAGTTTTCAGCAGGGATCAGTGGATATGGGAGCTTTTCAGTTTCTAATGAAGTTGTTATTTGGTGTTATTTTTAATTACATTAATTTGGTCTCTCTTTAATTTGTTCCTCAATTTCATGATGAAGACTAGAATTCTAGTTTTGTGGTTAGAAAGGTTCTGGTATGCTATGGAAAAATGCTGCTGCGCTTTTCAGTGATTTTTAACTATTATATATAATAGTTGACGTGGATGACTAGGGATGCAATTGCATTGCATTCCTGCCAGAGACTAACAAAATCCAGCAATCGTAAATGAGTCACCCAGCCAGCAGTAACTGAAACAGTTCATTCCAGTCAATTTTCATCAAGCAAAGAATATAATTTAGCCTACGATAATAACGTAACAACACAAAACTTACTCCATGATACACAGAACACTTTCTATTTTACCAAAAAACATGTAACCACACTTCAATAGAAGGCTTCAACATGCTTCCAAATAATGCCTGGTAGCCTTTTTAATTAAAGAAAAAGAAAATCAAGAAAACACTTAGCTGGCAGCCGACAATGTTTGATGAACTACTCAAGTAAGACTCTAAAATTAGTTCCCTTTTTCTGTTTAATGAATAGAGGATCGATTTTGAGTTTACCAACGGATAGAGGAATTGAACAGTATAACAAGAGTTGTAATTGGATTGAGCTTCCCAAATATTTCCAGCCCTACAATCAAGAACATGCTTTGTCCAGGGATGAATATGTCCTCGTTAATCTAAGTATTCTTGCTTAGGAACAATTTGACCTATTTTTTTTTGTTTTTTTATCACCCCGAGGCTAGTTTATCACTGTTCAATAATGTCTGTCTGTATGAGAGAGATATGTGGATCAGTGTTATTTGGGCCAGTATAAGGTCATCTATTTAGGACTTTTGATTTGATCTCTTTGATGGCAGACAGAGAATACCATGCACGTGTGCCAAAAAAAAAAAAAAAAGAGGGACTGACAGACACTGAAAGCCATATTGTCATGCAAGACATGAAATGTAGATAAAAATATATAGACTCAGTTTTGGCTCTTGTCATCGTGACCCAGAAAAGTCATGGAGAGCTCAGGGGGGCATTGCCCTGATTTACGTGTCTTTCACATGCAGGACTGATGGAAGGATGAAGTGTGACTAAAAATCAAGGACAGATTATCCCTGCCTTTGTCAGGCAACTGCAGGATCCCACACTAAAGGAGTTCAGCAAATAATAGAGATTATGCAGTGAAGCACTGGTTACCATGATTGGGATTAAGGTGGAGCTTCTAGGGATTCGTAGTTGTTGAGGTGTCCTTCACTGGGTCCCTGACAGACTGCATGGTGGATGTTGTGTAGGTATCTTAAAGTTTGTTTGTTTTTTTACTGTTCCATATAATTCAGCAGCATTACCATGTACATATATAAATACATTGATCCTTGCAAATGTGTTTCATGCAAATAAGGCGGCACTAAAAAAAGATGACACAGACTTCTTTTATGTGCAGCAATGGTTTGTATATACACTGAACTGAACATTGATGCTGAGTAATGTTTGATGATGGCCCAAGCTTGTTCAGTTCCCCGAATGTGATGCGCCTCGGTGGCTCTGGTCATTATACTCAGAACGAGCATCCTTTAGAAGCACTTTTAATGACAGGCGTGCTGCAATAAACTGCTGCGGTTAGACATTAAATGATGAAATTATGTTCACGTGGAGTTGTTATCACCATTGCTTTTCTTACTAAATAATATTATTTACTTGCTAATATGAGTTCTGCATAGCCTTGTTGATAGACAGAGACATACTGATTACATTACCGTCTCACTGTTGTTGTAGCGCCGCACTTGTTCGGGGATGAAGAATGAGGAATCTATTCACACGTGGCTGAACGCTGGAACCTCGTTTCCCTCATTCACCTTCTTGTTTACACTGTGAAAAAGATAAACTATACATTGATATACATTTAAACCTAAAATACTTTCACATTTTTCTTGAAGCACTCTTATAAGATAACACGTGATTTCTTGCTATTTCTGGAGCCTCTACATCCTACTCCAGGCAGTCATTCACCTCACACATTGCAAACAATGACAGATCCTTGCGTTTTGCAGGTCTCTCCCCCTCTCACGCTACAACCCCCGCCCCCTCCCAACATCTTATACCCCCACTCCCACCACTTCCCCTTGGGCAATAAGAGCCGAGATGGAAGGAAAGATGGATGATGTTATTTTGAACTGTGACATGTCTCCATGCAAGTCATTCCATTATTATTCATAAATAATTGGCCAGCACCGTCTGTAGAAGCTATTTATAGAGCTGATTGCTGTTTTGATAAGGAGTGCAAACTCTTAGAGCGTGCTCTTGTTTATACAGCAGAAGGTTCAGTTTTCATAAAACTCTTGACTTCTTGCTGATTTTCGTTTGCCCACAAACACCGGTCAGATATTACAGCCGGAGTAAATGTGTAAGGTATTGATTCTAACTCTGTCAACTCACCTCTTCATGCTGAAGTCTTGCGAACAGTTTTAGACGCTTAGATGCATTTAATTCTCTTTTACCGGCAGCTAGAGATATTAACTCCATCCCTCTTCTAAAGATCTATCTTCCACTTAAATTGAAAATCAATAGAGACTGATGATGCCGGTCAGTTATGCTGTATTAAATAGTGCCACAAATCTTGCTCAGACAAATAGCTTGCACACACATGAACCGCTACTCATTTGTTCACTCGGACTGCAAGATTACAAAATTAGTTGCATCAGTGGACGTACGCATATCTGGAGGTACTGGTATAACTAGACATGCGTGTGCCCTTGAATGATGATCTTAACAAAGAAAACCAAGAAGAGAAGATCTACATGTAAGCAGTGAGGAAAAAATGAGAAACTAATCTGTTTGGGAACAAAGGAGTGGATTATTTAACCTTCATTAGGATAAGCCCAGAGCCTTATGATGGATATTACACTTGAGCATTAGGATAGATGAAAAAGCCTTGCCCAGACAAGTTATGCACACATGATAAGTGCAGACTTAATAAATGTCTGTTTAAAAAGATGGATTCTAAAACAGTAATTGCAAATGAAAAAGAGCCGTGATTTTTTTTTCTTTGTTTTTTGGCATTTTTTGAGAAAGCACTTGGAGTTAATGCTCCTTCCACATGTGTGCGGAATTAAGAAGAATCAAGTGCAGCTAGCGATGGAAGGATTTCACATTCATCAACTATCCCATTTTAGAAAATCAGGATTTTCAGGGATAACACGTTAAACTAAAAAACCAAATACAACAACATTACGTGTTTGGCTTGAGCTTATCTACCTGAGAATAAGGAATTTGATTTGAAACACAAGTCGGAGCATTGCACGTGCTGTAGCAAAGCAGACCCCGATGCAGCGCCTCATAAAGCGCTCCATCTGCACCGCAGCGTGACAGCATGAGAACATGGCTGGAATGCAGGATGACAAGGCTGTGTGGTAGAAACAGTTGACTGTCATTAGTATGCAGCACAGACCCATCTTGTCTAGCTGGACCTTTGCAGAAACTCTCTCCCCCTGAACAGGAGATAAATTGTCTGTAGTGAATTGAGCAGCTGAGGCAAATCTGTGCTCTTTTCTACACAAGAAACGATTTCTCTTGTTTGGAGCCGCTCCACATACAGCAATCACAATGGACCAACTACAGAAGTTGTATGAAGAAAAGGGTCAAAGTTTAACTTCCCTTTAATGCTGCCATGAGAAAGAGAAGCTGGGAGACAGATAGGGAACCTTATTAAGACCTGCTCTCCAGAGGCTTAGTTCTCAACTCCTGAGTGAGTTTTATCTGAGAATCCCTTCAAGCATGACCACAGTAATGAACCTATTAGCCATGAAATTGACTTTTCTGATAAATAGGGAACAGATGAGAGTTTAGAGGACCAATTCCGCATTACAACCCTTTTGTTTGCAATTCGTAATTACATTTTGGCTTTAGTCTCTTTTTTTTTTTAGACAAATTGATTTGCATTTGTGCACATGAGTTTTTTGCCATCCCTTTTTGCTTTAGGCATTTCCTGTTTAGTTGCCACTGCATGTCATGGTCCTGCGTTTTGGAGGCACTGTTTTGATTTTTATATCCTTGGTTTCATTTTTGTCATTTGCATTTACCCCTTTGTGTGTTTCACTTTAATCTAGCTTCTCCTGTGTGGTTTTTTTTCTTACATGGTGTTGTCAACTCTTCGTCTCTGTTTCAGGTGTTCCCATTTTATTTTGACAGTCGTTGCATTTAGTTTTACTTCCCTTGTCTTGTTGTCCTTGATTAGTTTCAGCTTACGTTACTGTTCCCTGTGTTATCTTGTGTATGTTTTGTCTGAGTCTCCTCTTGTCGCACCATCCACATTGCTATTTCCCTTGCTCTGCTTTCTCTGAGCTTCCTATTCTGGATGTTTGAATTATTTGTTATCTTTTGGATTTTGGACATGTTAAATATTATAAAATAGCATTTTTGAAGTAACAAGGTAAGCCTGTTAGCCTAAAACCCAGTGTCACGGTTGTGAAAGCAGGACCCAAATGCAGGACTTCCTGTGCAGAGAACAGTGCATTTATTTAGAGTGAATAAAATGACAACAAGCACAAAGATCCTCTGTGAGTGTTTCTCTTTTTGTGCGCTCGCTCCCTGCTTCCATGCTGTGACTTCTCCAGTGTTCGTGGTGAACTTCTTTTCCCTTCGGTGTCTTAGTACAAAGTGCTCCCTTTCCTCCGCTTGTTTCCGCAACACTCTGGAAAATAAACACAAGCTGCCGTTAACGCACGTAATCCACTCCACTAGAACACTATCACACACTAGCTGGGGACTGACTGTTTTCTCACAACGATCCAACGTCGACTGAAGCTCAGCTCCGCTCTTAAGTAGCTCTTCAGATGAGGCTGATCAGCAACAGGTGAGTGTCATTAACTTTCAGGTGTGTCTGGCTCAAGGGCAGGAAACTCTGCGGGCCCGACGTCTCCGGAAAACTGCTGTACACACACACCAACTCACACAAGTGGAAACGACAGGTCACCCAGCGGGCACTACGGACCATGACAGAGGGTATCTCAGCATAGTTTATAATGTGTTCTTAGAAAAAACTGAGGAAATTGGACAAGTGGAGGACAAAAGAAAAAGTGTCAGGCCTAAAATCAGGTTCGCAGGTTTTATGGAGTAATGAATCCAAATGTAAAATTCTTAGGTTGAAACTGATGTATGGAGGAAGTTTGGTGAAAAGCACAACACTAAGTTTCTGCAGCCATGTATGAAACACGGCAGCGGCTCAGCCATGCTTTGCAGCAGGATTTCAGCAACTTTGGGGATCTTGTCAAAACTGATGTAATTATTAACACAGAAAAGATGTGGAAAGCAGCTTTGCAATAGCTGGATAGAAAAACACACAGTGGTTTGACCTCACCAGAGCCTGGATCGAAAATTACTGAAACAGTGTGGGTTCACAGAGACACATGACAGAGAATGGCGCAAAAAGCATCCAACATCTAAAGAAGAGCTTTGAATGACCTTCAAAAAGCCTGGAGAACTATTCCTGAAGACAAGAAAGCTGCCTAAGAGAATTCAGGCTGTGTTGAATATTAAAGGTGGTCATATCCGATACTGACTTTCAAGCTCTTTAATTGTGCAGTTTCTGTTCCTGCTTTAATAGCATGTAAGGAATGCATAACTACATTTGGTACAAGGACGTTACACGTGGAGGTTGTTGGTACTGGCACTGCTTGACTGAATTAGAACGTATCCACTGGGAATAACTCCAATAAAGAGACAACTGTTTAATCTTTTCCTCCAGTTAATTTGAGCAAGACATCATTTTAACGAGAGTAATGTTTCTCAGAGCCACATATTTATTAGTTGTAGTTCCACAGATGTTATTCCTGTCACAGATACCAAAATAACATTTGAAGTTAAACATAACATATAGTGAAGTAGTAGTAGTACACATTCAGCAGCAAAGAGAGCTTCCTGAGGTATGTTGCCCTTCAGTTCTGTTTTCCTTTTGCCTCCTCCTCATTTCTCCACGCTCCATCTTACATTTGATTTAACCCATCAAATAAACACAGCTGACCATCAAAATGAAATGATTTATGACCACCCTTACAATTGTCCATGGGGTAATCTGTAGTGCTATTTGGCTATTGAGTTTCCAGGCAATCAGCCACACACATAAACAAATTTGCCAGTGCAGATGAATATATCACTGATAAGCTCAAGCAAAATGCATCCCAAATAAAACTGGCAATTCCAAGTGGCTCATTGTCATATGCTCTCCAATTATCACAGACTTTTCTGGGATTTTGGTGACAGTCATGTACAGACAGTCTGCCTTTGTCCTCGGGGGGAAGAGGAACTGAATAAATAAAATCTGAAGAAAGCAAAAAATATTTCCTTAAATGGAGTTTATGCAAAATAAATATTATACCTTCATCTTGGCATGGCAGTTTCCTACCCCGGGGTTTTTAAGCATGATGCTGTTCAGGGTTCCATCAGCCTTCATATTTTTTCTTAATACCAGTACTTAGACTGCTAAATTTATTATAATATGTTGTCATATTATTGTTTATAAAAGTGAGACTTTGTGCTTTTTATTTTGGGTATCATTTTTATAAATTAAAGACCGAGTAATGTAGTGTAACAGGCTGCCTGAAGGAGAGATTTGAACGAGTGCTGATCAACAGGGCTAAGAGTCTGACATGTATCAACTCATAAACAGGTGTCAGTCAACATGAGATAAAGTCTGAAAGGTTTTGGATAAAAATACAAATACTAATAACATGACATTCAATCTAGTATTATGTCAAAATCAGCTTGACAAACACAGCTGTCTGTAGATTCTTAGAGTGCCTCTCATACTTGCAGTATTTTGACCACATTCTTGTCATCACTGTGGAGAAGCAGTCAGGGTTTTTTTTTTTCTGAAGCAGGTGTTTTGGGGATTTCACTGGAAAGGAGCAGAATACCAATGAACTTAAACTGTTGCTGGTGTGAAAAGACCATCAGACCATCTCAATATATCCCATTGTGGTGAGTGTCAGACCCTTGTTGATTGATTGTAGTTCTGCTTTGCACCCCTCTGCTCAGAGCTCAACTTTGCAATGACAGAAAGGACACACAGATGAATAATGCATGCCTTTATCAACCCATCTTGCAGGCGCAATGCAAGGAGAGAAAGCGATGGATAGATAGTGGGACAGATGGACATGGAAAGTGAAAGAAAGACATGAAATTATGAGTCACGCCATCTCGCATAAAGTGTCAAACATGACATGGGAAATAAATAATTAAAACCACTATCTTTCATTTAGATAGCTTCACTAATTTCAGATAACTCTTTTCAGTAATTTAATATATGGCTTTGAGATGGCTTGTTCGCTCAATACATAGTCTAATTAAAGGTCAGTTTCTTTGAGGTCTCACTGTTGCTCTCTAAATTTACTAATTATAGGCCTGAACTATGCCATTTGCTCTGCTAGACAGAAGACTAAATTACTCAGCACCTGCCACAAAGCAATATTACTTATTAGAACAAACTCATCAGTGACTTGAAATATACGGTAATCCAGATGGAGGACAGATGCTTTACTCTGCACAAGAACATTTACCCATATACTGACTAGAAAACCAAAAATACACACTGGAGCACAAGCCTGTTTCCTTCTGCTGCACATTAATAGACAATAGGAAGATTCAGAGATATTGATATCATTATCATTTCCTTGTGTAAAACTTAGGTTGACTACATTCCTTTATTTCACCGGTGTTATTTGTTTAAAGTATGGAAAAACTCAACAAAGGCATCATATTCGGGGTTTTTTTTTAAATATGGATAAATAGAAAATCTCCCTCTCACTCCCTGGGGGTTGGTATGTGTGTCATCAACTCTGGACAGTGAGCTCTGATGTTGCTCTTTCAGGTTAAAGGTTACAGCTCCCAATGCTCCTATTATCACTGGGACAGCTTAGGACTTTGCCTTTCACATCTGGTCCAGTTGTTCCCTCAGCCACTGATGTTGGTAATGGTGCTGTCTGCTAGGATTGCCACATCTATCACAACTGCAGTTTTTCCACTACTATGGTTGGTTGGCCAGCAGCTGTTTGTCTGTGTGGGATTCGACGTCCCACAGGACTTTACCCTGTTGTTGTCAACCCCCTTTGGTGGCATCTCCCATTAGGAGTTGGGGACTTCTATGTGGCATACACACACACACACACACACATGTCCATCTGTCCTACTATCTATCCATCGCCTTCTCTCCTAGCATTGTGCTATATATCGATCAGGACTGTCCGGCCTTCAGTTAGCCATTCCGGGTGTCTCTCATCAATTAGCAGCTGGTTCATTTGTGCTGCCAAATGCTCATGGAGAGTAGTCAGCTTCTTCAGCCAGTTGGCATCAATCATGTCAGGGCCTGGCGTTGTCCAACTTTCATACTGGAGACTCTTTGTTGACGTTTGATGTCTGTCACTGTGATAGTCACTGGATCTTGTTCAGTGAGGTTGCTGTGATCTACTCTTAGATCCATTAGCCACTGAGCATTGCTGTTATAGGTTTCATCCTTCTCCCAGATGCTCTTGTAGTATTGCTACGTCTCCAAGGCCTCAGGTATGGGCAGCTGGTTGTACTGCCCAGGCACACCTTTGTTCATCGCATAGTCTCCTTGTTCATGGAGGATACCACTCCTTGTGGCTGTTCAGCTTGTAGCCAAGATTCTCCGTGATCACTGCAAAGAAGAATCACAAAAACTGGCCAAGCTTGTAACATCATACTCAAAAAGACATGAGGTTGTAATTGTTGCCAAAGGTGCTTGAACAAAGTATTGAGCAAAGACTGTGAATACTTATGTGCATGTTATAGTTTTGTTTTTTATTTTTTATAAAGTAAGAATTTCAACCAAGCTTTTTTCACTTTGTCATCATGGGGTTTCTATTGTGTGTAGAATTCTGAGGTGAAAAATGAACTGAATCCATTTTGGAATAAGGCTGTAAAACGACAAAATGTGGAGTGAGGGAAGCACTGTGAATACTTTCATGCACTGAACAAAATAATCACAGGCACCAAAAAGCATTAAACCACTCGATAGCATATAGTGCTTCTAAGTGGGGTATTTTTACATTCACTGGCCTGATGAATTAATCATCATAACACTATCGTCATGCTCATCTTCACCCTCGCAAATGACCATCAACATTATGTAGCAGAAAATGGTATTAAAAAGACTGTGTTTTCCTCTCTATTTGTGCTGCCATGTACACATTTAAAGAGCTCTGAGCCCCCCTTTCCGTCCCACCTATTTTACTCTTAAGGTGTCTGGAAGTTCTCTGTCCTTTCCTAGCATGTGAGCTCACATACAGAATGGGGTTTAACAGGGACTGAGAAGAATGAGTGTGTAGTATAGGACCTGATGGAAGTGAGAAAGGGTGACTTGTTGGAGCTGCACATTATGCTAATCTATGAAAAGCCTTGCTCCTGCTCCTCACCTGAAACAAGTACTATCTTTACTGAAGCCAAAAGCTCTTTCAGTCCAAACATTTTACATCTTTCACCAAATAACGTTCCATTGATCTTTTTCATGTCTTTTGTCCAAACAAATGGTTTTATGTGCCACTATGACTACAAATGCATTTTGGAGTTTGAGAGAGTTCCAGTAGTTCTTCATGTCCATCATTTATAAGTCCTAAATGGTTGACAAAAGCATATGATCACCAGTTGTCACATGATACATCTGCAAATGTTGTAATTTTTTAATGACGTATTCTCAGTTCTGAAAGTGAATGTTATCCTTCCGTAGTCCAGGACCTAACCAGTGTTACACAATGATTATCAAAGCTGCCAGCAGATAATTTTAGTTCCATTCTGTTTTTGTTGGCTTTGCTGTATAGTTCATATGGTCCTCCATGAGGATTTGCCTAATTAATACCCCATACTCTGTCGTCAGAAAAACTGCACAATCAAGGGAATCAATGGAGCATTGCCACAGATTCAGGAATCTTTCCACTTTTGTACCGAAGCATCACAGATGCACCGTCACATGAGGGTGTTTAAGAGAAAGGCCTTTTTCAAGATAACATCCAAAAGAATTCTAATTTGAATATGCTGCCTTCAGTTCTTATATAATCTAGCACAGCAAGCGCAGTAAAAACTTTTAATGTAGTTCCCTCTCTTTTCATTTTGGACGAAATGTGCAGTTGTGTGTGGGAGCATGCCACGACTGGAGTGGTGAATCTTTATCATGTCCGTACCTGCCAGTCTATTTTATACTCAAAGCTCTTATCTGACCTCCGGCACAGAGCTCGCTCATAAGCTGCACAGAAAACCCTGCAGTCATTGGCTGTTTTGGGTTTTGGTTACTCTGGCAGATATGACAGCATCAATTATTTTCCACAATACAAAAAAAAGGACACATGCATCCAAAGTGTTTACATACTTTAAAAAATTGTCACATGTTGGGTTTTTTTTATATCTATTGTACCTGATCTTGAAATGCATTTTTAACGTGTTTCATGCCCACGGTGTTTTTCTGTGTATTTGCTTTTTGTGTGTTTTTTCCTGGACTCAGAGACAGACTTTTTTCTTTTTTTGCAAATGGCATAGAGCTCGTGTTGTTCATTTTAAAGCACTTTCCTAACCAGCCAGCCTCGTGCTCCCTTCATTCCCACCATCCTCTGCCACCTGCAAATTCGTACCATTTTCATTTCCATGCTTTTAATGCTGGTCTCAAGCGGTCTGCTTCCACATACCTCTGTGCTAGCATCACTGCTACTAGCAGTGCTTTTAGTACTTGTTATGCTGCTACTATTTATATCATGCTGTTTGGCCATTGTGAAGCCAAAATGTGAAAAATAAAACAAAGTTTGTTTCAATTATTTACTTATTTTTGCAGTGATAAGACCTTTGTACACTTGGTACACTGGCAAACATCTTGATCTCACCTGGAGTGCTTTTTTTTTATCACTGTTTAAGTCACTACATGCTAACCCCTCACTGGCTCCTGTTTTATCCACAGTCAGTCAAACGTATCCATCTCAGGCTATCACACAATACTCCATCACGTCTTTTATTGCCAAGAAGACCTACAGAGCTACATTTAGGTCAACTAAAGCTACGGCTTTTGTTTGGTGTCCTCGCTGTTTAAGTGTTGCATTTCTTTTCAGATAAATCACCCACAAAGCATTCCCACAGCACCACACCACCTCCTCCATGCTTCACAATGGGAATCGCACATGCACATCTATTTCTCAGTATTCACAAATACTTGAACCAAAACCAATCAGACCTAATCACATATTTTCTTTGGTCTAATGCCCATTCTTTGTTTCTTAATGCAAGCACTTCTCTGCTTCTTATCAGTCTCCCCCAGGAATTCAACCATGAAGGTCAGATTGATGCAGGCTTCTGTAAATAGTTGATATTTAGATGTGTGTATAGCAGTGATGTGGGCATCAGTCTGAGGTGCTATTTTGCCATACTGATTTCTGGATTTCTCACTGTTAATAAAATTATCCTCCCCGTCATTTGTAACTGTTTTCTGGAGTTGGTCTGATAAGAGCCACTTTCATCAGAACCTTTGATTGGTTTTAGACTGTACTCAAGGGAACTCCGAGTTATTGAAGTTTTACACATTGACTGAAAATGTCTTAATTGACGTTGTTTCTGCATCTCATTATATGGATGACTGCAAGAGTCAAAGGGTTGTTTGTTTCACACTGACACTTCTGATGTCTCAGACACATTAAAAAGTCGTAAAATTGCATTGCACCACATAACTTTGGACAAGGCCCATTTGTTAATTAAAAACCATTTCAAATTACAGTCCCATGTGTGTGTTTGGAATGTCTCTAATGGCAAGAAGAAAATCAGTGGCCACTTTTGTTTCTTTAGTTCTGTATTACAGAAAACCCCTTAAATAAGAAGGTGTGTCCAGTGCGTTGCAGTACATCTATATCTGCTTTCAGTATAAACTTTTTGTGAGGGTTTTTGGTTTAGTATGGTGAGCTAAACAATTAATTTCCACCTGAAACATTTTGACAGTGCATCAGTTGTGACTAGTGTAGCATGCTAGCAGGTAAAATTTTGAAAGCATGTTAAAAGCACGACAAAAGCATGTTAACTCGCACTGCACATTTTTAACAGTCTTTTTAAAGACAGATTTTGTGACTTCTATGCTCGCACTGTGCAAACCAATCAATGGACAACCATGTGAAGCACTCGCTGGATATAATCACAGAAGCCCAGGTCTTTTCTGTCCTGTGACCATTGTTGGGTAAGTTACTTTAAAATAGTAACTTAGTTACATTACTAGTTACTTCTCTCAAAAGTAACTCAGTTACTTCAAGTTACTCGTTACTTTCAAAGTAACTAGTTACTAGGGAAAGTAACTTTGGTTTTACTCAGAATTCTCTTGTTAATGTGTTGCTTCCATAACTTTGCCAGTCTTCTAGCTTGCTTACTTGCCACAAGTGCACTGTGCCACCTACCAATAGAAAGGAAAAGATAATGTGCATATTTCCACGAGAGAAATCCCACGCCTGGACCGTCATTGACTGCTGCCATGATTCTAGCCTACGTCACAGCATCATGTGCACCTTTTACATCCAACACAAAAACTGCAGTCGTGGTGCTTTCGATTGTACTCAGAACTCAGAAATTCTGCCTTCTGAATAGGAAGATGTAGGCAACACCAGACTGCAGATGAGCTGCATACAGGGCTGGACTGGGACTGGGAAAATTGGCCCGGGCATTTTGACTAGAGACTGGCCCACCATTATAGGAAAAATCTTAAAGCCTTTGAATGAAAACAAACACTGTTGTGACAGTGATGTACACTGTTCTGATGCTATGCATCAATCTATCAATCGTTTGTTGTAAGATTCAGATAATTATTTTTTAAAAGCTAGACATTTTAAATGAGAATAAGAAAGAAAAGTATTTCTTTGTGCCCCCCCTCTCCCTGTTAATGCCCTACCTGGCCCCCTGGCAACACTTTGCTAGATCTGCACCTGCACAGTTACCAGCTGTCAGCTACCTAGAAAAGGATCCTGGTGTTATTTGTCTCTCAGAAACAGTTCATAACTTCCCTTCAACTCATTCATGTCACCTAAAAGGTAAACCTGTTTCTCCATCACAGCTCTGATGATTCAGTAAGGACATCTCCTGGTTTCATCTTCATGTTTCCCTCTCACCAGATAACCAAACCGATATCATGACCAGCAGCTTTACAGCTGTGGCTCCAGCAAACATCAGCTGATACTAGAAATTAATATTAAATAAATTCTAACAACAGCTGATCGAGCTTAAATGTGCTGCTGGTTTCCTCTTTCGGCGCAAAGTGGGCGATAAACAAACAAGAGAGCCGATCAGCTGATCATTGATCAGTTTCATGATTGAAGTAGAAACGGGAGAGGGAGGGGGGAGAATGAAAGAAGAAGAGGCAGCTGTGCAGCAAAGACACAGAATAAATCCAGCTTTGTGTCTTTTTCATTGTAGCTGAATTACGGGACAAACTGTTCCTTTTCACCTCAATAAGAAACGCGTAATATTTTCTCTGAATACCAGACGGGACGGTTGGCAACTCTAATAACTTATGAACAAAATAAAGTGCAACTTCATTAACTTCATAGCATCACCCAGCTGTATAGAAACTCCGTCATGCTAGCTAGCACGCAGTACGGAAAAAGTCAGAATAACGAAAATAAACTCCAACTAAACTTGGTTCATATCTGACCCAGAGAGACTGCAGGTCATAACTTCTTACCTGAAGTTCAGTTCACACTTGGACCGGCGGCCGCCTCGGGTCTCTTTTTCCTTCTGCGTCCCCTTTCCTTCATCCACCTGCTGCCCTCCACCACTTGCTAATGTTACTGACTCTGTGGAAGCTCCGCGATAGCCACCACACGAAGTAACGAGTAACGACCCTATCTAAATCCCAGTAACGAGTAACGCGTTCCTGATTTTGGCATAATAACTAGTTACCGTGCTCGTTACCACAATAATAACGTAGTTACTGTAACGCGTTACTTAATAACGCGTTAGTCCCAACACTGCCTGTGACATTTCCAATAAAGTCCTTTCAGCCACAACAGCTCGGTTCTCATCACTGACCGAAAAAGAGAAGGGCAATTTTTCTGCGGTTTCATACTTTAATGGTTCATTTCATTCTGAATATACTGCACTTGTCTTAATGGATTTTTTTATTTATTTTAGACTTGAGAGTAAATGGGTAGGAGTCCTTGCTTATTGTTATTTGTTTTGTTTTTTTAATCTTGTTATTCTTATTCATTTTTATACCAAAACCATCTTTTAACTCACTTCTATAGGAACTCTCTGCTCATTTGTATTCCAGCCTTAAAGAAGAAAAGAAGGGAGGGGTGCGTGGGGAGTGGTTAATGCATAAAAAATTAACCTTTTAGTTTAAATCCAGTTCTTTTTCAGGTTCCTCACAGACAAAAGGGAACGTGGGTGAGTGTGTGAGTGAGTGTCCAAAACATTTGCACAGCCATGGGTGGATGGAAAACATTCAAGCTATGATCAGCTCTTAATCCATCACCACTCTGGTTGTATTTTTGCTCTTTTGCACAGTTTCACAGAAGGTTTAAAAAGTACTTACATATTTAAGAACAGAGAGATAAATGTAAGATGTACTTCTGCATGTATATAAAAATGAAGACGTGTTGGTATTTCAATCGAAAACTGCAGGAGGCATCACAAACCACAATCTTAATGTATGTAGTGCATGTTCATAAATACCATAGGATATACAGACAGCCCACCCACTCACATATGCGGTAGCTGTAAATTGGTGGGAATCCAACGGCAGAGCCAGATTAACTCTCCTTGTAATACAGAACCTCATTATAAGATGAAAAATGAACTCAAAGCTAGAAAACCATACATTGGAATCTACTGTTGAATTCCTGCATTTCTGTTGAGCTTTCGGAGTGTTTTACAGTATTTATCTTTCATAATGCGCCGATAAATTGAACTCAGAGTTTGATTATATCCCCAACCTTTTACAGTTATGACCAGTTTTTAAATGTTACGTGAACCTCTTGGTAAGAATTTCAATTTGTGACTTGAACATTTTTCATTTTGCTAAAACTTTCAAAATATATATGATTATACAGTATATACAAGGCACTGGAAGATTGTGAATGTCTTTTAAATCATTTCTACAGTTTAACCTTTTCTGATTTGAGATTATTTAGACTCATTTTTAGAGTTTATATGTTTTAAGAAAAGAAAACAGTTTGCAAATGCAGGATGTATTTTTCTCTAGTCGCAACATGCTTTACCAGCATTATATTGAACTATAAATCCTTCTGTAGAGCCTAGATGTACTGTAAACATGCATTTAGCAGAAAAATAATGAAAATATCAAAAGACAATGACTTTTCATCCAGCAATTGTTGCCAGTTGCAGAGAAATATTTGAATATGACCCAGTTTTAGGAGATTACTTGCGTTTTGCTGACGTCAGTGTCTAAAACGCTGGAGGCCTGAGAGCTTCTGCATGAAAGAAAGACGTCTTAAAATTTTAGGAACCCTATGCAGGAAGGAGGGCTGTGGGAAAACCTTGTTTGAAGTTTCAAACCGGCTCAACCTCAAGAGCATAATAAATTTAGAACTACTAATTTCACTAGACTCTAAGCCTTAGTGTTGCATTTAAAAATCTCTGTGTCTCTGATAGAGAATTGTTAGGTTGCTGTGTTACTTGGAGTCTGCATCCTGCAACTGACTGCTTCATTGCTTACCTGGAGTTTTGTATGAGGTGTGTAAAAACAAAACAATCGGGCCCATCAACATGCTCAAAACCATTTTATACTAATAAAACCTTGTTAACCTTCTAAATAAGCTGTCAGGACCTTTAAGAAACACAGCCAGCTCACTCCGTTATTAAACTGCGCTGTTATTTGTCCTGTTTTGTGCATAATTCTCATTGTCCAGATTTGGCTCAGAGATAACTGCAGATAACAGATTCCAGAAGTGAGTTTTGTGTTTGTAGGAAGATGTGGGTGGGCACCTCTATCAGAGTCCATGTAGATAGGAGTGCAAAGCTAAATAAGTAAAGCACTCTCTCAGAAATGCTAATCTGTTTAGTAGGCTCACTGTTAGATTTCCTGTAGCATAGTACACAATTAAAGTGATTGTATTGATTCTACATTTCCACTGCTGATAAAAAAAACTAAGATAAGTCATTACTGCAGTCATGGCATATCCTCTTCTGATTTTAATAATGTGCTTTTTCAGCCTCTATTACATTCTCTCAAAACTGCCTCCTGTCCTTGTGAAGCATGATGCTGCTTGATGGATTTCATGGCGTTTTCTTGGCCTTGTGCATTGAATCCTCCCCCTTCTGCATTCCCCTGTGGCAGCAATTATCCCTCAGTTTGTCAGAGGCTAATGGCTTTCTAACCGAGTCTCCGCAGGTAGTTTACCTGTTTGTGGAGGTTAAACGGAAACAATGCGGGCAGGACAAAGATCTCTCCCCCCCCCCCCCCCCCCCCCCCCCCTCTTCATCATTTTATGGCAAACAGCAGGAAACAGTGTCCTCAATATATAAGTGTCATCCTTCCTGTCTCTCAGATTGTCACCCAACTGCTCTTCATCCAGTTTGCTGCAGTATCGTGCTGTTCAGCTTTGACTTGTACTTGACTCCTTTAGTCTCCAGTAAACCTCAAAATTCAACCTTACACCAAATGTATGCCTATGTTAACACATTTAAAATTTACAGTACGCTTTCACATCAAAAAGTTAATTGACAGTATGACATTTTTTTTATTTGTTTTACAGGTTTTTTGATAAATTGGAAAATTTCACCTTGCAAAACTATTCCAGTGCACCACCATGCATCCTTCTTCTCATTCCTCCGCACCACATATATCTTTGCACCCTGCATTTTACCTAGCCCCTACTCAGCTTCAATCTTCTTTCCAATATCCCTCTCCTATGGTACATTTTCCATTTTCTATTATCATTCTCACACAGGGCTGTCTCTTTTCTTTAGATCCACAGTTGCCCATCTGTGTGCCTTTTTTCAAAAGCTTTTCTTTTTCTGCCTGGACTGAAGGACACCATCAACATCTCTAATATCACTTGCTGTATTTTTAAAAAATGATTCTTACATTCCTGTTCCCCAATTATTTGCTAGCTATGGGACAAACCTAAAATAAAAGTATCATCTCTCTCACCTTCATCCAAATGAGCACCTCTTCGTATTGATTGAGTACTAAGTGCATTAGTGCCTAAACATGGACTCTCGCTCCCAGCCTGGTAAAGCAATAAAAGGCTATTGATCATCCTGCTCATCTGACATCTGCCTTTTTTGTATGTGTGTGTGTGTTTGTGTGTGAGAGAGAGCGTTTCAGGTCATGCATTGCTGATGGAAGTGTTTGTTACATGTTTTTTTACAGAATTTTTTTTTACAGATTATTTTTTTCTTGCATAGTAGAGACGTGTAGCAATGTAATGGGAAGCTAATCATTTAGCTATGCACAGGTATAAGCCATTATGACAGAAAGAATAGCTTACAGCTGCTGTCCACCTAATTGCACCTGTTGACCTTTCCGAGGCAGTTTGGTGCAAAAACAGGATTGCATTCACAAAAACAGTCCCGTGTAATTATTGTACACTGGGCAAATGAATTTGTCAGAGTAGGTTTGTGGGATTTCGGTATGGATTTTTTTGCTTTGGGCACAACATCTACATACTACTGTCTGAACTAATTGTTAGTGAATGAAATCTCAATCATGCATCCCTCTATTTTCTTCCACTTTTCTGAAGTTGGGTTGCAGTGACAACAGCCTTAAGCAAGGTTTTCTCTCACCATACGGTTCTTGTTAGTGGATCCTGAGGTAATCCCAGTCCAGAAGAGATATAGCTCTACACCAGGTTCTGGGTACACCCCAGGATACCCAGGACCTGGGTATCCCGAAAGAATCTCTGAATGGATCCACCCAGGAGGCATCCTTGAAGATGCCCAACCCATCTCAGCTGGCTGATCCCAGCCACCCTACAGGGGAATTTCATTTCAGTCACTTGTATTCTCAACTTTAATATTTCAGTTATTACCCAGATCTCATGATCATAGTTGAAGCTTGAGACATAGATTGGTGAATCGAAAATTTTGGTTTTTAGCTCAGCTCTCTCATCACCGTGACAGTTCGATTCCTGCATTACTGCCTGTACCACACCAACTGACACTTGAATGCTTCATTCCGGCATGGACGGCATGAAAAAGTAAGGTTAATGTTAATGTGCATCATGGGACTGTAATTGTGATAATAGATACTATTTTGCTAAAAGTGTCAGCAATTACATGGAGGGGAATTTCTGAGTGCGAATAAATCAGACATCACTTACATTAACAATCATTGCCGAGCTATCTCAAAAGTAAATTAGGTACATATTTACCCAGCAGCCAACTATGATGATCACAAGCTTCATAACTATATTTCTATTAGGATATATTTGTCAGAAAGCCCAGTCTGTGTTGTGCTGCATGTAATTTATGAATTTACTTTCATATATAACATATCTATATATTGTAAGTACTGGATTCATTGTCAGTCTTACATAACTGATTATCAAGTTCATATTAAAAAGTGAAAACATTTTTTACTGCAGTCAGCTTACATTCCCATTCCCACTTCATCATTAGCTCATGTGGGAATCATCATTAGGTATGCCAGATAAAAGGAAAAAGTATGTGGAGAGAAGTGGGAAAATAAGTCAGTATGTTGTTATAGGATAATCGTTGCTATATGCATGAAAATTATAGTCTATGTTTGTTGAGGGGGGATGATAATGGAAAACTCCAGACCTCAAACTTAGATTTGGTCCCTCCAAAGCTGACTCCATGCCTTCCCACATGTTCATATTTCATAATAAATGATTTAATATCATGAAAGGTTTCTCTGGGTGTTTTTGTAACCTGTGATGCATCACTCAGTTTCCTTGACCATAGAACAAGGTGTTACCTCTGGGTAGTGAATAAGAAGGCAACGTGCAATCATAGAATTTCGTAACCTGACCGTAAATATCAGTTGCTGTACATTTAATTTAACTTTGATCAATCTTCCCTTCAAGGAAACCCCGTAGCTCACTTTCGCTCGTACAGTAAAGCACAAACTTGTTTAAATAGCAAAGATTCTGTGTTCAACTCAGCTAACATTCATGTGTAGGGTCATCACTGATGACAGTTCCCAGTGTCCAAGTCCAAAGGCTGTGCATCAGGTGAGAAGCAGAATCAGGAGCATTTTATCAACATGTGCAGCTGACACAAGATCAAATGCAAATACTGTGCAATGACATCATGGGTATGCTAATCAGCACTGTTAAGCTGTGTGTCATGGGTTAAACATGCCTGTGACATTTGAGCGCCTCATAGAAAATACAGAGATATGCAATATACAGTTCATTGTCATTCAACCTAAAAATACCACAATCTAAGTTTTGGTCCATCTGCATCAGAAAAAGCTGAACAGCTGTGTTACTATTAAGCAGTGCAACTTCTTAACTTCTGCAAGTTTTCAAATATTTAATCTTCATACAGTTACAGTTGATGTGATCTAAAGTGTGCAATGTTTTGTCATTTTAACCAGAAATGTTTAAGATGTAAAGCTTTGATCGTGCTCCTTTTTTGTGTTCTCATCCTAGCCGGATTCAAAGACAATTATTTATTACACATACAAAATATTCCACTTTTACATTTTTCTGTAGTTGCAGGGTTCCAAGATGGATGTATGGCTCAAATTTTTATGCTAAATGCTAAACACAGCACAATTCCCATACCACCAATGTATCAGTATCAGATCAGAGCATCAGAATGAGGAGAATAAAACACAGTAAGCCCAGCGAAGCCTGGAGTAGCATTTGTTTGACCCTATCAATCCTAAAAAAAAAGGTTTGATCCATGCCAACAACAATCCTTTAGAATAGCTTGGGGCAATAATTCATGGTGCATCATACTTCTTATATTGCTCAGCATGTCCTAAATTATTCTGTACAAATTTCAAGGCATAGAACAAAGTGTTATTTGGGTTCACTTGTGTTCCTGTCCCGTGTTTCTGCTTCTGTGTTGTACACAGTGTCCTCTTGGTGTCACTTCAGAGTTAGGACAGCTGGCACAGGACTATTTGTTTCCCTCTGTAACGTCTTTTAATTATGAATAAAATTAGATCTCACAGGGCCGTAGCTTATATGCAGATCCAATTCACACCAGTTTGTCCTTTGGGCTACTGGTACCCTTTTTGCTACATTGTGCAATATGACGAGCCTGCTCCCCTCTATGAAGAAAGAATTAGCATATCTGAAAAACCCATTGCCTGCACAGGTCTTTGACCATTATGTGCATTTGATAATTTTGTTTCTCTCGAAGTGGCTTTTGAAATAGAATTCACAGATACAACTGTATGCTTCTGTATCTCTTTCCCACTCATTTTGCTCAGAGCAGTGGAGCAGAAAATGGGAGTGTGGTGCATGGGATTGTGTTTATGTGCGTATGTGTGTGTGGAAGGGGGGGGTGTACGTACTTGTGCATATTTGGAGTGGGTGTCGTTTAAAAGATGTGAGATTATGTGCATGTGAATTATCTGGTATTTTCTTATGTGGTTCAGGGACATCAGCTCATTTATCAGCGAACAGCCTAATTACATTAATTCAAAAGCCGCGTGGTTTTCAGGTTAAGTGACATTTAAATTTTGCAGTCTGTTTTCGAAAGGTCTTTTTAACGATGTTGCACACGATGGAGAAGGGTGTGTGTGCATGTGTGTGTTCTTGTGCGCGTGCGTTTTTGTGAGGGAGCGAAGCAAAAAGACAGAGGGGGTGTGTGCATAGAGAGGTGAGAGAGAAGGAGGAGGGATGTGAATCCATGATTAATGCAGTATTGCCCTTGTATGTTTCAGAGGAGAGAGGACGGAGGTAAGCCTAACAGCATTAGCATTCTGCTGTACTCCTGGAGTAGTCTGCTGTGCCACTGTACAGATGCTCCATTGCCTTTCCGATTACTTGATATGTGCTTCACAGACACACTTTAGTCTGGATGCGCACTAAACAGACATTTTCCAAAATCAGTTTTAGGCCTATAGTGTACTCATAGATCGCTTTATTCTTTAATACAGTTTTTTATGGTGTGTCTATTCATCTGGTCTCAGCTGTCATCTCTCTTCATAGCTCTCATTCTAATGCTATTATTGAATACATAAACAATAGAGTTTGCTACCTACTGTAATTGGGGAATCGCTTTAATGGTACTGGGAAAGTGAAATATTATTGCCTTCAAGTGACAATGTTGTCCAAGGGCCTGGCTTCAAACTGACTTCAAAACTCATCACATATTTAAATCCCGCCACGCTGCCAAAAACCTTTGGGGTGTTATTTGGAGTAGTGACAGCAGGCACTTCAGGGTTACTGGTATGCAGAGCAAGCCGTTCCTGCACATGGAAGAGCTACTAGCCTGACGGTGCAACTTTTGACATTTCTGGTTCTGTGCTGCATTATAATGTGAAATATGAGCACCAACCTAGCAGAAAACTCCGTCACCAAGTTAACTTTGGTTCTGTACATGCCTGAGCAGGACCAATTCTGTCCAAACTACAGACACAGGCGTCCCAATTTAACATTTTTCTTCTCACGTGTGACACAGATCTGAATGTGAGCAGCAAAAAGCACAAGAGCATTATTTTTCTAGTTTAAGTTGGGTCAGCTTTTGTTAAAACCTCAATGAAACAACTCAGAATGCTTACATTGAGGATGAACCCATGCTTGGAACAATCATTCATCAGCACACAATATATGAAGTATTTAAAGTTTTAAGTGTTTCTGCAGCATTATTTGTTCTCAGGAGCAAAACCATGGTATACAAATTGACTGCTGATCATTTTCAAGACCAAACAATCTTCTGTTAGGAGTGTTTTCCAACCTTTAACATATACGTAGTTTGAAAATGACAAATTATTTCTGTTTCTGTTGCTTGTGTTACTCACTTATGGCAACAGTACCTCAACAGTGTTGAGGTAGTTTTTCAGAAAATGTAATTCATTATGCATTACTCATTAATTTCCTTAAAAGTAATGCAATTCATTATTTTTATTCACTGTACAGAGTACTTTGTTATACTACTCAAGGTCAAGGTCAAGGTAACTTTATTTATACCCAAAGGCAAGGTAAATTTGCTTTACAGAAAAATGACAGCATTACCTTACTGTGGTCGTGCAGCGTACTGTCACGTAATTAAGGTCTAACGATATGAAACTAAGGCTACCATCCAACACACACACACTTTCTTTTCCTTTTTGTATGAACACAGAAATCAAAAACGTAAAGCAAAGTTGAAAACGTGCAGCTTCAGCATCACTCTGGGGTTATTGCTAGCTTTGTGTTAGCATACTTCTGTCCAGATGCTTGCTTGCTAGCTAGAGTGGTGCTAGCATAAAAATGTGGTTTTTATGCACACATTACAACACAGGAAGTAGGGCTGATTGTAGCACTAAGGAAGAAAAGAACATGTTTTTTGGAGTTTTTTCTTTCTATCTGCCTGTCGTGCTGATAACTGCAAAACCTTTGTAATATGAGTAATGACCTTATTGTAACTCTAATGTAATTACTAACTTATTTAGTACGGTAATTTACAGTAATAAAAAGTGCATTTTCTTCTATCTGACAAATGTAATGTGATTGCAGAAGCATGTTATTTTGGAATGCATTACACAAAACCTCATGACAACAGTAAAAATCAGATGATGGAAAAGGCATTTTTTCATGACAATGCAAGAATTTGCTGTGAAACCATGCGTCTTGGTATGTTGTTTTTACTTTGACATATACTAACCACCAAAACATTGCTACAGTGAGCACCACCCCATCACCCCAGCCCTTTCACACTGAAGAAATTACTTGAGGAATGCAACAAAGCAGACCCCAAACAATTAGCCAGATCCAACCCCAGACCTACTCAGCAAAGAACTCAAACAATCTATTGTCACCTTTGTGATCTGGACATCAAAGGACACCCTCGGAGCTCCTGCATCCATGACCGAGAACTTTAACAGGTAACAAAGGCAGTGATGAGCAGTCAGGTTTGTAGTGTTGTAGCCTTGCACATGCCTATGAGAGGCTGAAGTCTCCTGCTGTATAAAAAGCTACATCAACGTAGAGTCAGCCTCAAAAGATGCACAATAATGAGATATGGATATTGTGGGGGAAAATAGACAGCTCTTGACATTTAATTGCGATGGAAAATTGATCTTTGCATTTACTCAGTCAGTACCTCTCAATGGATCAAACCTAGTATTTCATTAACATCCAGAGGTAAACCATATGTTCACACTGGTCGTGTAGAATTAAGTAATGCTTGGAAGTTAATCACAGGTCTAGGTACTAAAATGGTCAAAATCTCATAGTTCTTATATTTTGCGGTATAAAAATTGTCATCTCGTGTTATTGTGGCTGAAAGAGGCTTGTTTCAGAAACAACGTGAGCATCTCTTTGTGTTGTAGGAACTGCTTGATTTTTGTGCCGGCAGTGGAGGAGCTGTTTAAGAATGTCTTTTTGATCCATAGAGCCGAGATCATCACAGCTGCCATTGTACCAATCGATTCCTGCATTTACCCTCCAGTGCTTGTCGTTGTCCTCGTGTTTCTTCTCCGCTGGGTTAAGGAAATGTTTGCACACATGGCTTGTTCGGGTACTTATTTCTGCTCCTGCCTCAGGTCACATATTGAGCTGAACCTGGCAGTAATGTTTGTTATATTGTCGGTCAGACATTAACTCTGCATTGTCTCCTTGTTACATGCTGTGCCAGAATGATTTTTTTAGCACTTTGACCTAACTATCATTCTTAAAGGACAATCAGTGTGGTATGGTTATTTTGTCTATACTCATCCTTAAGTTTGAATATCACCACAGATCAGTTTCATATTGTTAACTAATGGAGTCTTGGTTAATCAACCAGCTGATATGCCAAATGTATGTTATCACTGATAATGTGTATACACTCATCAGCCACTTCATTATATCATGCTAGTTCTGGGTTGCTTTCCAAGCAATCCTCGGAGATATATTGACATGATAGAATCACAGAGTTGCTGCCAATTTGCTGGCTCCACATTCATGATGTGAATCTCCTGTTTCACCACATCCCAAATGTCCTATATTGGATTGAGATCTGGTGACTGTGAAAGCCATTTGGAGTACATTTGAGAACTCATTGTTCTGCTCAAGAAACCAGCTTGAGATGATTTGAGTTTTGTGACATGGTGTGTTACCCTGCTGAGAGCAGCCATAAAAAGATGGGTACATTGTGGTCATAAAGGCACGGACATGGTCGGCAAATGTACTTAGGTAGGCCGGGACTTTTTAAACAAGGTTTTCGCTAATGGGCCCAAAATGAGCCAAGAAAATATCGCCGACACAATTACACCACCAGCAGCAGCCTGAATTGCTGATACAAGGCAGCATGGAGCCATGTTTTCATTTTGTTTATATTATTCTCACCATATTCTCACCCCACCATATCAATGCTACTATAGAAATGAAGAGTCATCAGACCAGGCAACATTTTCACAATCTTATATTGTCCAGTAAGCATGACAGAACTGGAGCCTCAGTTAGGTTATTAGAAAGGAGTGGCCAGTGTGGTCTTCTGCTGCTGTAGCCCATCTGTTTCAAGGTTGGCATGTTGTGTATTTAGAGATGGTATTTACCATACTTGAGTTATAACAAGTGGTTATTTGAGTTGCTCTTGCCTTCCTATCAGCTCGAAGCAGTCTCCTTCAAGCGCCGGCATCAACAAGTCATTTTCACTCGGAGAACTGCAGCTCACTGGATATTTTCTCCTTTTCCAGAACATTCTCTGTAAAATCTAGAGATGGTTGTGTGCATAGTCATCCTAATCTAAGGAGCTTGGAAAGAAAAGCGTCTGGACTTCTTTAAGTTGCTTGAAGACGTTTCACCTCTCATCCGAGAAGCTTCTTCAGTTCTAGGGTCAAATGGTGGAGAGTCCCAGATTTATGCTTTGTGGGCGTAACCCACCGAGAGGGACAAAGGACCTCCTAATGATCCTCTACCTAATCACATGAGCATTTTCACACCTTGGCTCATGTGATTAGGTAGAGCTTAAATCTGGGACCCTAGAACTGAAGAAGCTTCTCGGATGAGAGATGAAACGTCTTCAAGCAACTTAAAGAAGTCCAGACGCTTTTCTTTCCAAGCTCCTTAGACTACAATGACCTGGATGACTGAGAACCTTCACAGACATAGTCATCCTAAGTTCATTGAAAATGTTGGGCAGTATCATTATTTGAGTTAATTAGTCAATAAACCAGTTAATTTGTGATTACCTATGAAGCAACAAAGTCACTATGTAACTATTATAGGGATAGTATATCTGAAATTATTTTAATAATGAAATGCATACAGATTAGATGAAGTTTAACTTTGTTTGATGGGTGTAAATGTAACCTTAGTATTGTAAAACCTGTTACTTCATTCATTTCAGCAGTTCTGAAACTTTTCTGGCACCATCATAGACTCACATGAGAAACTGGAAAAACCTCAAACTCTACACCTTAAAGGTCTTTTATCAATCTTTAGAAAGGAAAAAAAAGGATCCAGGTTCAATTTTGCTTAAATAATGAAGGTCAACATTTTCACAAGATTCAGTAAAGTCCTGCTTATTAACTTCTGTACACTTCTTATTTTTCACCTGGTTGTCCACACCCTAACCAGAAGGGTTTCGGCATCCTACCATGGGGGGCAAACAGTTTGAGAACCACTGATCCGATCCAACACTGCTGAATAACAGCTGAAGGAACCAGTTTATATCTTCAGATGTTGCAGACAATAGGCACGTAACTGGTGCACCTGATGTCTCGGTAATTTCAGAAATTGTCTGAACTTATGTCATCGGATGGGATTTTCTCATTCATGCTTTCAGGAATCATAAAATCTTCCCATTCTTTGCTATCGATGTCTCTGCAGAGGGTACAAATGTCAGCCTCAGAGGTAACTTTTGTTCACCAAATTCACAAATGTGATACGCATATTTTTAACCTTATTCACATCAGTTACACAGTTTTAATAGTGTTTTTTCTTTACGTGCTGTGAACTAAAAAATGACTTTCATCAGTTAAAATGTAAAAAATCTGCTATTTAAACAGCAAAACCTTATCCACGGATAACCTCAAGTATCACGTCTTCCTTGTATACATAGTATTTCAGTGTAGTTCATTATGCAGGCATATTGTGTTCAGCCACATTTAAATCAGAATCTGTTTTCAGTTAACAACCCACATTCATCTGTTCACATCTTCTAGCTTTGATACTATCATCCATATTTATCTGGCATATTTTAGATGCGCATAACACAGTGGTTTGGATGTGCACTGTGGGACTTGTGAACGTTGTTAGCCAAAACAGCTTGCATATGTTAAACTATAGGTAATTTCCATAAGTTATCATTGATTACCATGTAATTGTTAACGTCTTTTAGAAGCATAGTTATTAGTTAAAAATCTTGCTGAATGCTAAATCCATTTTATGTCACTTACAATACTTAAACACTTCTGTTCAAACAATATATAAGTTTTAAAATTTAAGTGAAGTTTGTCTCTAGCTCAGAAGTAGCAAAAGTGTTATTTTTCACAAAAAAAACAAAGCCTTCAGCTCCTGCCTAGTCATGTGTTGGACTGGCTGTCTGAACAGTCGTTGCAGTGGCATCTTTTTCTTTTCTTTCTTTCTGTTTTTCCCTTTTTTTTTTTACTGCCCTCTGCTTCACTGCATTGTGGAAACGGATGACAGCACCGATACAAACAATGCTATACAGTTACACACCACAGATTCAAGTTTAGAAAACTTTTTCTTCCCCTTTTCACGTTCCGCCTTTAAATATCTTTTGCTGCAGCTTCACCATTTATTGAAACAGACGTAACCTTTGCTTTCCCTCATTGCATATGGTTCCCCTGTGCTTTTGGTGCATCCTAAAATACCTCTAAAAATTGTTTCATGTGTTACTGAAGTAGGGAAAGCAGGCAACCTTTGGGCATCCAAATATGGGTCATGAAATAATTTGAGTCCTGTGGATGTGAGGATATCTTTGTGTTGGAGTTAAAAAATATCAGCAAGCTGAAATGTCATGGGGGTCGTGTCTATTAGTGAATAGATTTTTTTTAGGGGGATCAGGACCTGTTGCTGTTTCTAGGAGTGACTTTCATGACTCTTAGCTTTCCCCAGCACCTGGGCCCCAGAGCTGGGTTTCTGTGTTTGATGTAGCTTAATTACTTTAACTGTGCTGTAGAAGTCAAGGTCTCCACCTGTCTCCGGTGCCTGAAGTATAGTTCATTTTGCAACTTTAGCTATCCTTTAAAATTTTAAATGCTCTGCTGAGAAGGTGATTGGCTGCAGACTCCCATCTCTGCAGGACCTGTACACCTCCAGGACACTGGGGCGTGCAGCTCGGATCACAGCTGACCCTTCACATCCTGGACACAGTCTGTTTGACCTGCTCCCCTCAGGCAGGAGGCTCCGGTCCATTCGCACCAGAACCTCTCGCCACAAGAACAGTTTCTTCCCCTCTGCTGTTGGACACATGAACAGTAACCGTATGACTGTTCCCACCACTAACACATGACCCTACGCTGTGTTCACTGCATCATTCCATGTTTGGCACTGATCACCACCTGCACTCATGTATATATCATGTATATATCTATCTATCTACTTAGCACTTTTAATTCTTATTCTCATTTTTATTTTCATGTCTATTTTAGCGTAATTTATGACAGTATGTTTGCACTGAAGCACCGCAGCAATTTCCTAATGTTGTAAACCTGCTCAACATTTGGCAATAAAACCCTTTCTGATTCTGAAATTGACGTCAATTCACTCCTGCTTGGCTTGAATGATAGTCAAGTAGCATCCTTCCTGCCACTTTCATATACATAACTTTTATTTTACAGGAAATTTTCCTCTTTATTTATCCTGCTGTATCTCAAAACATTTTATTCTGAAAGCAGCGTAACAACAACAAACCAAAACATATGATAAAAAAAAAGTATTTTCAGCAACAAGACGAACAAGGAGTGTGTAACAGATGGTTTGACCTTAACAGAGACTTGATCTAAATATCCTCAAGTCAGTCTGATATTACAGAGACAGATAGAGACAGAAATACTGAAACAGACAAAATCTGCAGAAGTGCGGCAAATTTTCTAAAATGCTCACGCAGATAAATTGTCTGGTATTTGCATTTCAGCATGGACGTCCCTGCCAACTATGTGTATGGACACTTGTTCAGGAACCATTAATACTATTTTTCCATAAGCAGGCACATCTTTTACCCAAAATCACCACCTTTTCCAAGTAGTTCCCCCAAACTGTGGCCTCCTAAATATGGACAAAGTTACAGCTTAAACATTTGTCATCCATCCTGCCTTTGTATACAAAGTCCTGCTTCAAACAGGACTGTTTAGTGTCCAGTAGCCGTGGTTAATACGTCAAGGCACTGACACATTGCGTGTCTGTCACTTAGCACTTGATACCCTTAAATGTGACTGTATTGAAGATCTTCTTTGCATTGTTTTTGAAGGGGTGCTGATTTAACATCAGCGCTGCTAATGCTGTATTTATACAGGGTTTTTCTTTGTTAAAAATAATGCAGTCTGTATACCTCTGTCCACCCAAATCGTACACAGTGAGTCATGGCAACATATTTCAGGCTAATGTACAAAGAGCAGGTATGTAATTTCAAATATTGCAGCTTTGAATAACTGAAATGCTGTCAGAACCACCTAAAGCATTGCTTTGGACATCATTCTTTGTTACTGCACCTTATGCTCTAAATTATTTTCTGTGCTGTCAAAGTGTTTAATGATAATATGCTGCAGATGATTCATTATCACTGTGGTTTAGAACAGAGTATATAAAATGAGGCTGATATTGCTCAATTCATCTTAACCCATGCATACGCTGTATATGACCGCAGACTGTGTTAAACTGCAGCCACAATCACTAATATAAATTCTCAGCTGTTGAATATTTCCCCTGAGATGTGTATGCAAAGCCAAATAATGTACTCTCTCCTCTGTTGATAATTAGAGACGTTCACCTAATCAGGGTTGTGAGACCACCTACAGTAATGTTAATATATTAAAGTCCCCGATCTTCCCGGTGAGATCTTATTCCTCTGCAGTTCACTGTGTTAGACTTTTAAGACCCAGATCTTCTCAGCGGTAGCTTCTCCAACCCTTATTTTTCAAACATTGTATTATTCTCCTGCTGTGCCCCAGGTTTGAGGCTGTTGTCGTCATTAATTCTGGACACAGCGCAGTGTTGCTGTGACCCATTATAACCCACATCTCCATCTTGGTTCTGTGGTGATGCATTGCTCTATAATTCTCATTAATAATCCCAACTGCAAATAGCATGGTGGTGGGATGAGGCATGGCAAATGCACTACAAAAGGCAAGAAAGCAGTGTTTAGATAAAGCAAAGCAGAAGTAGCTGATGGCAATACTGAATGGAGTATTAAACCACCTGTGTAGGTTAATTACTGTGATGATCCATTAAAGTAGCTATGTCCACTGATGCTCCTGGGAAATGTAGTACTAAACTAACTGGTCATGGTTGTGTATTATTAACTTTCAAGGAGCTAAGACAGACCTGAGGGAGGTTTGTGATATCACAAATATAAGGCAGGCATGTTTCCCTCCCACAGCCTTCGCTGTAGCTGAAATGATAAATATTTTTAAGGAAACAATCTGTTTGTGCTTCCTCAAGTTTTCAGTGTTCAAAATGTAAATTTTACCATTTAAAACATGTCTGAGGAGATCAGTCATCACGTAAAGCTATTATGTTTTCTAGTGGTGAGGAAAAATGTCAAATAATTAATCGATGGGAGATAAACAACATGTAATTTGTGATAGCTGCGAGTCTGTAGCGTTAGTGCAATAATTTATAGCAAACAAAACTGCTGCAATGTCAGGAGAATCTGGGTGTAGTACACAACAGAAGACAGGCAGAAAGATTCAAGGGTTAAGCACAGTTGCTGCCTGGGTAGGACATGCAGGACACGTGACATGCTAGATGTGATTTCTCTGGAATATTACCTGCACTCTACTCACACAGACTTTTTCCTCTGCAGGTTAAAGGCTGTTTAATGTCTCATGTTGGACATTTCAGGTCTCGCATCAACCTCCATCAGATAATGTCTACAAAAGTTGTACAAAAAGGGTGCAGTGCATGTGGAAGAACAAAAAACTGTTAATGAATCATTTATTCTGTCGGTTCACAGAAATTTACATTATTGCGGTGCACTTTTAGAGCTTTCAGCAATACATCGCATGGATTTTCTTAACAACTTGTTGACAGTTTTCTAGTGTCTTTCAGGATGATTTGTAATATTTTACAAAGATGCATATTTGCTGCAAAAAAGCAATGTTTGTGGATCTTTACTGCTAGCGAGCGTTTTTGTAAATTCAATAAGGAAGATCTGATCTCTTCTCTGCCTGCTTTCCTGGGTGGTCTGCTGCTTTTCTGTTCTTTACATGACTACAGCTTTCCCACGCTGTCAATCTCAATACTGACATCATTACTTTAGACTCTCCACCTCCTCCCCATCTCCACCTCAGACACCTCAAGCCTCAGTCTTCATCTTCTCCGCCACCAGCAGCTAGACTCTGTGGTGTCCTGTCCTAAATCCTATCACCACTGGGATTCTCTTCTGCCGTGATGGTTCATCGGAGTCTGATCGCTAAATACATAAATTTCACTACCTCAATAAATCACGTTCAATTCTTTGGAGTCTGAAGGCACTACAAGCTCCATCGCCAAAAGTCACGCCATGTGTGTTGTTAATTTGTGTTATTTTTAGACTACACATGCACAGATAATGGCCTGCATTGTCAAAAATTTCATGTAGCCAGTGAGCTGATATTTCTAGTGATTGTTGTTAGCACATACTGTACAGTACAGTGCTTTAGGCTGCTGCTGGATTTCTGATATTCTTCATATCATAATTAGATCTAAACAGCTGAGATGGTCTTATCAAACACGCAGAGCTTGTTCGGTAGTCTTGTTAGTAAATGGAACTGAGGCAAAAAATTGGACTCAGACATGAAGGACATACTCTATTCACTGCACCATTCAACATTGTGCAAAAGTCTTATAGTCTAAATTTTCCTGGGAAAAGGCTTACAAAGCAATTTACGTGCAGCATTTTATTCAAACAAGCAAGCATGGAAATGCTGTATAAAAGACTAAAACAAAGCTTGTACAATTATAACGAGCTTGAAAGTCAATATTTGGTATGACCACCGCTATTCTCCAGCACAGTATGAGCACTCTTTACTTTACTGTGTTTCTCTAAGTAGCCCTAAGCTCTCTAAGCTCTTCTTTGGATGCTGCCTGCCTTTTTGTTGCATTTGCTGTCCAAATGATCCCACACTGCTTCCAAAATTTTGAGTTCTTGGCTGTGGGGAGGCCAGTCCATGACTGATAGGGTCCCATCGTGTGTTTGCGATCGTTGTTATTCTGAAAATAAAGCCGTTGCCAGTTAGATGTTTTCCTGATGGTATTGCATGGTGGATCAAAATCTAACAGCAATGTTCTCAGTTCATAATCCCATCAGTTTTGACAACATCCCCGCCACATTATTGACTGAAGCTGTAGCTCTGAATCAGAACAGAGCCACCTCTGTGTTTTACTGAGTGCTGTTGACTCTCACTGTTGTACCTCACCTGATGAAGGCTCAATCATCCACATGAAGAAATCCCAGAAAGTTGATTCTGTTCATCTGGAGGCAGCTTTTTCAGCTGGAGAAAAGTTTCTAACCTATAAGAGAGGATCCTTTATGAAGATGACAAAAGCCTAGAGAGTCTGATGGAAATATGTTTGCTGAAAATAAAGCTGTAAAACTATTTAATATCCTATTTGTTTTGAGGGTTATCTCTCCCATCTTCCATTTTCTTCTTTTCACTATCTCTGACTGGATCACTTGGAAAGGCTTACCTGTTTGAGCCTACTCACTATTCACTCAAATACAGGGCTGTCAGGCCTAAATGAAGAAAACTTTTTGGTGCTAATCAAGAGCATATGTTGCTTGCCACCAGGGTGACTAGGAACCTCACTGACAAGGCAGTTTGGCACACTACAGAACTCCCAGAATTAACAGTATGTTGAACGGCACTGCCAGGACTCCTTGATGAATCCATCACACTGTCACTGTGATACTCAGAGGATTCCTCATTAATTCAGGTATTTTTTCACACGACCACATTCACTTTAAAGGTAAATGGTGAGTCTTTCTATGTAAGTGCTTTCTATCTACCATTCACACACATTCATACTCTGATGGATGTATCAGAGAGAAACTTGGGTTTAGTATTGTGCCCAAGAGCATTTGGCATGCCGAGTGAAGCAGACGGGGAGCGAACCCTCTGATTAGTAGGTGACCTGCTCCACCACCTGATCTACAGCTACCCCATAATTGTGATACTGTTCTCTTGATTGTCTATTGACAGTCACTGAATTGGCTGATTTATTATTAGTAGTATTTTTTTAAAGACTGCTACTATTACTTTTAAATGAGATTTCAGCTATATTTGATTGCTCAGGCCAGCCCCTTCAGGTACTGTTTCTCCATCTGTCAATCTTTCTGATTTGTTGCATGGCAAAAAACGAAAATGCAGCTCACAGTATTGACCATTGCAGATTTATGTCTTAAAATTATTTGTCATTTTTTTAAACTGTGGGCAGCTAACTGCAGGCAAAAGCAGAAAAACATTTGATATCTTTCTGATTATCACTGATTCTGATGGATGGACAAATGTTACAGGTTGCAGGTGGGCTACAGCTAATTCAGCTAAAACAAACTGCACTAACTTGTTAAAAAATACTGCCTGTGAGGCATGAAGTTAAGGGATTATTCAGACAAGTGTGTCATTTTCATCTGGTCGTTTTTCAACAAAAAAAGGTGACCACTTGTAAAGGAATGTGCTCTAGCTTGATCACATCCATTAACCCTAAACAAGTTGTGTTTACTGCCGTGACCTAATCACCACATGCTAGAAAAGTTTAACATGAAGGGTAAGGGCTGCCTGCTCACTGAGTTTATTAGTGGATCCGTATGTCATGAGGCAAATGCAGTAACCCTGGTTCAAATATTCCCTGAGGCCAGTTATTTCCTTCCCCCGGTCTTTCTCCCAGCTTTCCTGGCTTCTCTCTCTCTCTTGGCTGTTATACCTGTCACTTAAGTGTCAACCCAGGGTGGAAACATTAAATTCAAATGTCAGCATACCCAAGATGATGATCCATGTGGAACAGAGGAAAATGAAAGAACAGCATTGCTTTGTATACAAAGTTTTCCACAAGTATAGGATAAGAACAAATATTCAATGTTATTATTTTAGTGTACATGCTTTTTAATATATATACATATGTGTGTGTGTGTGTGTGTGTGTGTGTGTGTGTGTGTGTGTGTGTGTGTGTGTGTGTGTGTGTGTGTGTGTGTGTGTGTGTGTGTGTTCATCTCTGGTAACACTGAGATTTCATGATTTTTCTTGGGAGTGACCAGCAGGGACAGGATTGAAAATCAGAGGGACAGCTCAGGTTGAGTGGTTTGGAGACAAACCTAGAGAGAAAAGCTTGATGTGGTTTGGACATGTGCAGAGGTGGAGTGCCACAGAAAAGATTCATGGATGTTGTGACGAAGGACATGCAGAGCATTGGTGTGACAGAGGAGGAGGCTGGGGTTAGAGCAAGATGGAGGCAGATGATCTGCTGTGGCCATCCCTAAAGGGAGCGGACAGAAGAAGGAGACCATCTCCGGTAACACCGACAGGACTGCTAAAAGTAAACATCCCCAAAAACTAATAAAGAACTGTACAGAGCTGGTAATGTTACACTAAAATCTGATATCTGAGAGAAGCAAGCCAGGTCACTGTGCTGTTGCTCTTATGTTCTCATCTTGGAGAGCCCAAAATATGACACCACTCTCCAAACCATCTAAATATGCCTCAGTTCATTCCCACCAATTTAGGTGTTTAGAGGTCAAGTGTGTTTGGTTCTTTTGTATTTATTTGTATTTTCAGTAAAATGCAAATTCTCCGCTGTTTACATTTTTCATAACGTTTAGATGGATTGTTGCTGTTTTATACGATCCTCGGTCTATCACGAGAACCAAAAAAAGACAGATTTGTGGGATTTATGAGTATGGATTTAAACTCCAACTTGCAGAAATTGATTTTTTTTTTTTACATCTAGTTTTGAAATGTTAAACTGTTGGAAGGCGCTCCTTTAGTTGTCCATAAAGATTAACTACTCAAGTGCAGACATCTGGGGAGACTTCCTCAGCAACTGTGATGCTTATGACTCTGCCTGCACACAGCAAACACTTGATGGCTTAAAAGGAGAGTTTGTGAAGTGCCACTTAATATACTGATCATCACCTACTGTAAGTGTGAAAGTCCAGGCATGTCGCTCCATCTGTTAAGAAGAAGCAGTGATTATTAGCTCGCGTTAGGGTTGTTGTCACTGCTAGAGCTGGCCAAAAAGCAATGTGTTCAAAGATTAACCTTAAAGCTTGGAAGATTTGTGCCAATGTATGAGAGGGGGAGGGGGTCAGAGTACTGCATGTATTATTCAAAAACACTTATTTAATCATCAAAAAAGAAAGAAAGAAATGCATTATTGACCAGTTGCTCCGCAAATAACTATGACTTTATTTGTTTGAAAGCACCGGATAGCAGTGGTAAGAATCGGATAACAAGCAAGGGCGCCGATGCAGTCTCCTCGTCTGTCTCTGATCCTCCTGACTTTCTCATCCCGAGAGTATAACCGTCATCTGTGGGCTAAGATCAGTGTCTTAGCTGAGAAGATCTTCTTTCCTCATATGCAAGCTATGCAAGTGTTTTATTTTGTGGGTACAGTCACAGGACGATCACGAATGGTGACAACCACGTATTTAATGATTGGTTGTTTTTTTTCTTCTATGGAAGATCAGAAAGACGTGCTCTATTCACACTAAGTTTTCTATAAAGATAATTTTGCATTTCTGCCACATTGGTTCTGTTAGACTGGACAAAAGTTGCACAGTTTTTGTTCAGTGTAATTTTGCAGAAATATTTCAATGATTTTTTTTTTCCTGTGGATGGCTGAAGGAGAATAGAACAGTCTGGCAGACTGTGGCATAACACTCTTTCTTATTTACATAATATGTCAAATTCACTGGAGAAGCAATGATATTAGAGTCCACTGGTGCTTTTGCAGCTTTTATTTAAATGTTGGGGGGGGGGGGGGGGGGGTTCTTGCTTCTCCATCACAGCAAGAAAATTTTTTCTCACTTAACATAGTGAGATTACATATCCACTATGACAGAAAATAATACACAATCGACATAATCTTCCCTTTGCCTGGAACAGTGAGGAAAGAGATGAGCAGGTAGCTGATAGTGAAATAAATATATAAATTTCAGAATCAATTTTCCTCAAAAGTGTATGTCACAGAGTTCATCAAGCGCCATCTCTGACCTTAGAACTTGAGGCGAGTGAGCGCACCTACATGAATGAATGTGACAATTACGTTCAGGCTGCACTGCGCTTGCTGATCAGATCAGCCCTGTGTTTACATTCCTGATGCCTCCCATTCATCACGTGAAAAGAAGACTATTTTTTAAGCGCTAAGCATCACTATGAATGAATTATGCGATCGTTTTATAGCTGAACGTGGCAGAAGTCCTTTTTGATTTGCACTCCAAAGATAAAGAGGTGTGTAATTCAGCAGTGCTTTTGCTTATTTTTGTCACGGTTCTGGGTCCGTCGGACCCAGTAGTTTGAGTTTTATTATGTTTTAGTTTGCATCAGGGATTGTTTTCTTGTTCTCTTGTAGTGTTGATTATGATGATGTTTATTACTTGAGTTTCATGTTTCTGTGGTGTTTAGGATTTGTTCTTCAGTTGTGTCTGCTTAATATTTGTCTAGCTCCATGTGCCATTTTCTGTCTGTCTCTCTATGTCGAGTTTGTGTCTTAGTGTGATGGTTGCTTGTTCCTGTTTTATTGTGATGGTCTGCGTCTCATGTGAGTGTGTTCAGTTTTACCTTTGTCTCGTCTTGTTGATTATTCCCAGCTGTGTCCACCACCTGTGTGTAATTCCCCTGTGATTCTCTGTGTATTTAAGTCATGTCTGCCGTCATTGTAGTTGCTGGTCCGTCTGTGTTTCCACCCTGCGTCATCTGTGTGTTTCCCTGCCGTCACCATCTTGTACCGTCGTCCACCTTGCTTCATGTTTGAGTTCCGGTTTGTACTCAGTAGTTTAGTTGTCTCCAGTCTAGTTTAGTTCGTGCTCCATTTGCTGTTTGTCTATATTTATTTCGTGTCCAATAAACCACCTTCACTCCTCCACTACTGCCTGCAATTGGATCCTCATTTATTATTTTTATACGGCTCATCTCACTCGCCGTGACAATTTTATCCATTTTATTTTTTAGACCTAGTCAGCCTCGTTGATTTGTATTGAATCTGGCAGAGATGCAAAACTCTTTATTATCTGCTTTGACTGGCTAAGAGCCTCAATAAGTGGATTGCATACATGTACAGATAGTAGTGCTATAATACGTAGATATGTAGATTAACTGAAATGTCATCTTTCCAACTTTCTTAGATTTTGCAGGTATTATGGGGATTACTGAAACATGCTGCAGAACACAACCATTCAGAAAGCGATGATAGCGCAACCATCAAATGGTCTCTGGCAAATCCTGTAGAGACCATATGTCAAGCAGTATCTTTGAAAGAGTTACAGCTGGGTATTTTCCTCGCACGTTCACATTTTCCTTCAGTACTGATGGCTATAAAAAAATAAATAAGAATAAAACTGGGCTAGTCTCTTGGCGCTAGGGGTTCCAGAAATACCTGCAGGTGATAACTAGCTGAGACTTTGTAGCAGGTGTCCTGTCACCTTCACCATTATCATAGCTGTGAGTGGAGGTGGTAATTAACTGTTTGCCTTTTTTTAGAATGTTGCCATGACAGCTCTCCCTGTCTCTCTCTCTTTTCACCACTATTTTCTCAATAACTGTCACCTACTTCCAAATGTCTCTGCTTCTACATTTTTACCCTCTAGCTATGTGCCATTACACTTGTTCCTCGTTGTTACATATTTTTTTAAAATAGAAAGTCTGCACAATGCAGTTAAAATAGAATCATCTCATCTTACAAATGTGTGTGCATGTGTTTGTGTTTTCTTCAAATAAGGATGGTTTTGATGGGCTGACAATGTCATCCATCACGGTCAGGTCAGTTCATGCACTCTGCCCAGTGGGTGGTGGCCTGCAGGTAACAACAGCTGCAGCACAGTGTCTCAGTTGTCATCGGGGTACCGAACATCAGTGCGACAAGCCCTGCCCATGTCAGCCTGTTGTAATTCAATGGGCACACACGTAAAAACATCCCTGTTCTTGTTGTGCTCTGAGCCCTTTAAAGCCTGTTCTTTGATCGATGTTGATATCCAGGCATGTGGGTTTTAAATTACAGTCTTGCAAAAGAAGAGAAGATTTTTTTATAGTTGGGTTTATTTATAACAGTTTGAAATGATTAGTAATTATTTGTTAGCTGAGAGACAAATGCTTAAAGGGGAACTATTAGAGTCATTTCTGGCTCCATATTTTTATTCTTGAACTCATCACAGGTCATCACAGCGGGCGGCTCCACATATCGGATTTGGCTGATTTTTTACGCCCGCTGCCCTTCATGACACAACCCCCAAGGGATTGGTGTCTCCTCCGGGGGGCTTTCACTTGTCCTTGTTTATCTTACCTACTGAGCTTGTACTCGTGCAGCCCTTCAGTCCATCCACAGTCCAAAACAAGTCGTTTTAGCTCCATTCTCTTGAAGCCAATTTTCTTCTGACTGGCTGCACCTTGCAGGCAGTAGATTTGAAGAGCATAAGGGAGGGCTTGCTGTGTTGACAGCTAGAGCTGTGTGCCTGACATGACTATATGAAGTATATCTGCTCTCACTGACATGATTCAGAGCCAAGAAGAAAAAAAAAAATGGAGAGGTCTGACTCCCGATCTTTTCCTCACTGGGATTACTTGCACATATGCTGCCCACAGGATTTGAAACTTTTACCATGTTTAACATGACCATCCTCCATTGTTACAGTGCAAAGATGACAGAAAATACTGAAAAGCATATCAGATCTCTTCGAATTCTCAGAGTTTCTGCAGAAATCCTCGTAATTTTTACGGTCCACAAAGCTATTCTTGCGACCTTTTTCTTTTTAGCTCTTCCTCTTGTCTCATTCAAATGCACTTACTGCAAGTTGCTTTGGGCAAACGTAATTGTCCCGGGAATGTAATGTTAAGGTTCAGCCATGTATTGTGCTCAGAGGGAAATGGAACACTTAGAAATGATTCTCAAATAATCTGTAATCTACTGTACCCGTGGATTTGTTTTTTCTGTGGAAAGATGATTCGGTGTTGCTGCTGTTGGCTTCGAGGTTTCCTGCTCTGTGTGGATTTAGTCATATGCATCTTACAGCGAATAAGCATGTGGTACTACCTCTGCTTGTGCTTGTCTCCCTTCTGTAGCACTATAGCTAGATGCTGAAATTCCACTGTCTTAATGCGGGGATGAGGATGAAAAACGGGTGTATAGAGAGTGCAGGTGGGATGATGGGGTGACATTACTCTGTAATTTAGTGAGTGAGTAGCCCCGTGAACACCAGGCTGCGGCACACAAAAATGAACTCACTTCATATCGTTATGTATTAAACTCCTATTAGGTCAGTCCCAAATCATTCCGGCCCACTTCAACCCCTGACTGTGCTACCTCCCTTACTACAGATGAGTTTTTTTGTGATGACAGTTTGTCATTCAGAGTCAGTCACTGGTGAGTGAGCACCATCATAGCCATGATGGACAGGTCCCTTCGAGGGGACCCTTTCCCCCAAAGGAGCAGAAGCTCAGACTTGTCCAGGTCGAGTTTTCAGGCAGTCCATCTCAATCTGCTCTCAGATGTCAGCCAGGCAGGCATCAATCTGCATGGAGTGTAGCGTATCTGGGAGCAGATAGGTCAAGGAATATGAGGACAGAAGAGTCTGTAGCGGAATGAAGCTCTCGTGCTACTGCGAGGATAGGCAAACTAAACTGGTGGGGATCTAAGAGGTAAGCAATTCTGTTTTGGCCATTTGTGGGTCCAGTGTGTGTTGACAGTGTGATAGTGATAGCGGCAAATTTGACAGGAGTAGAAAAACCAGACAGGTTTTGATAGGGTTGGTCCAAAAGGAGAGAAGGTTGGAGGTGACAGACTAGTGGAGGATAGATAAATGGTAGCAGGTGGGAGCAACTGGGAGTCTAAATAGGAGGCGGGGTATAAGATTGGATTATTTTAAATGGAATTAGATTGTCCAGGTGTTACTGAATGAGCACGTTGTTACCAGTACAAATTGTCACATTAAAAATTATGTCTAACCTCTCTAGTTCAGTGACAAATGAAGTAATAACATGAAAATAGTGTCACGGCGAAATATTTGTTATTTAAAAACCAGGATAACAGATATTAATATTGTGACTGAAAATACTAGTGCAGCATCATCAAAAGGTGAGTATTAGTTGAAGAAGGAGATGATGCTTGAGTAATGATATCTCAGGTCTGCGAAAGCTCTCCTGTGCATCTGCTTGAACACTGGTGATGGAGAACAAAGGCGATAAAGAGCAGACATGCCAGCATTAACATGCTACTGTAAATCACTCAGGCTTTGGGGGCCTATTTTGTAGATTGCTTGCAAGGCTCAAGCGCTTGTTATCTGTACATGTTTTCACCATCAGAGAGTAAAAGGTTATATCTTCTGTATTTCATCTTCAGCTGGTTGATTGAACTTGATTTGATCCTGTATTCTTCTGTGCTGAAATTGATCTACCACAATGATGTCTAAAGTGTGCTGTGTTAAATCTAGCAGACCATAACTCAGACAGCACTGTAGCACATTTTAATGGTTTTACTGCTGGGAGTGTGCGAATGAGGATGATCTGTTTGGTTGTTAAGGATGTTTTACTGAATTAGACACACAGCCCCTGTGGAAATGCAAAATAGCTGTTTTCAAATCATGCAGACTCTTAATTCTAAATCTCTAAAGCAGGGGAGTCAAAAAAGTCAGTCAAAATTGGCCTGTAAAGACTCCAATCCAGCTAACTGAATGGCTTTAGAAAATGTGAAGGGGCGCATACATTTTGGACTTTCAGCTTTTGCTCCTCTATCATGGTCATTCAAAGAATCCTTTCTTTTATTTACCACAGCAGCATGTCTCTATCATGTAGAAAAACTGAGACGTACTGTTGATTTTGCATTTCTTATCTTAAGATATCTCTGGGATAAGATGTGTAGTTAAACTCTTTTACACTGACAGGAGGGAACGTTTGACTGCTCCAGCCCTCTTAAGATCAAAGTGGGCTGCATGTGGCTCATGATGTAAAATGAGTTTGACATCCTGCTCTAAAGAGACACGTATGTTTGCAGGAGCGCTACTAAAACTGACAGTAAATTTCATTCTCGTGATTCCCGCCAGACATCCGCGAGAAGCCGATATTCTGCAACAGCATTGATTTTTTTTTTTCTTTCTTTTTTTTTTTTTGGTACGGTCTCAAATTACAAACTTCAGCTGGTGTTTTTGGAAATCTTTGTTGAATGTACTATATACACTTGATGGACAGACCCGATATCAAGGATTTAGCCATACCAGCGGGCTTAGAGCAGCAGCTTATTAGGTTTTCATTAATGTCTCCAAAGATTCAATAAAAGATAAAGCATCCAGATCTGAAGCAGTGCTTGCCCCTCTTCTTCTGTGTCCTTGGCACAGACTAATTCTCACTCATGCTGGCATATTTATGGTGTGAAGCACAGGTTGACTGCCAGGTTAAAAGATTTACTTTTGAATTTAAGAGGATGTTTGGAGTGAGGGGGGCTTGAAAGAAAGTTCATATTATGTGGTTGGGAAATAGGCCTGTATATATTGTGAGGCTATAAATTTACCAGTCTTCAGATATTTTTACTACACTGTTTACACCGTGACAGCTGTCACTTTTATAAAGGTAGCTTCGGATGCAGAAGGTCTTTGTGCACTATGTTCTAAAGTACTGAGGGCAGCAGCTTTATGGCAGTATTCGATTTTTCAGCCATTCTATGAACTCAAGGAATGTCACAATTGATCTGCCTGCCAGCCTGTCCAGAATAAAATCTCTATTTATTGGACGTACTGCTGAAATTTGTCATTTCTACGACATAAATCTGGATGTTTTTTGACAATGCCTCGATTTTTCAACCAAAGCTTTCAAGTACAGTTAATCTTTGCATATTTTATGGGTTTGTTGGATTGCCAAAAGTTATTTATTTTACTTATGCACAGTTTTCAGGTCAGAATTGATCTAACATCTATCTTAGGTCCATTGATGAAATTCCCTTTTGCTGTAACTGGTGTTAAGTAAGTAAAGTTTATTTATATAGCACCTTTCACAGACATGTCACAAAGTGCTTTACAAGAAAGGTAGGAAAACACAATACCGTCATAAAAACATCATAAAAACCCCGGTCTAATTAAAAGCTTTTTGACATAAAAATGTCTTTAGCTGCGTTTTGAAGGCAGAAATAGAGGAAGTGCATTCCAAACAGCTTGGAAAGATCGGTCCCCTCGAGTTCTGAAAAGAGTGTGGGGGACCACTAAAAGGTTTGGATTCGCTGACCTCAGGTTACGAGAAGAGGTACGTGTACGAATCAAATCAGCAATATAGGGAGGGGCCTGTCCCTGTAATGCTCTAAAGGTTAAAACTAAAATTTTAAAATGGAACCTAAATCTGATTGGTAGCCAGTGTAGCGACATTAAAACAGGGGTCATATGAGCTCCCTTGTTCGAGCGGGTCAGTAGCTTCGCTGCAGAGTTTTGAACAACCTGTAGACGAGCTAGCCCTTTCTTGTTTAGACAAGTAAACAGACTGTTACGGTAGTCGAGTGTTGTAGAGACAAAAGCATGGATTATCATCTCAAGTTCACTTGTTGACATGATAGATCTAAGTTTTGAAAAGTTCCTCAAGTGAAAAAAGCAGATTCTTACTATCTGATTTAAATTTCCCTCCAAAGAAAAAGCTTAATCAAAAATAGCATTTAGATTTCTAAGGTTATGCTTCTGTGAGGAACCTAAATCACCCAGTCGCTGTTTAATATCAGACATTGCACTGTCTGGTGCAATAATCAAAGTTTCTGAACTTTTATCTTATGAACTTCAGAAGGCTTAAATGAGTAGTATAGCTGAATATCGTCAGCAAAAAGATGATAAGATACATCAGGAAACTACAGTATTATCTAGCCTAAAGGAAGGATGTATATTGAAAACAGAATAGGTCCCAGCACGGAGCCCTGAGGAGCTCCCCACAGCAGCTATGTAGATTTTGACATAATCTGGTTTGCAGATACACTAAAACTCCTTTCAGATATGTAGGATGAAAACCAGTCTAGAACAGAGCCAGACATCCGAACCAGGTCTCTCAGTCTGTTTATCAGGATGGTATGATTAACTGTGTCAAAGAAAGAGGTAAGGTCTAACAAGACTAGGACTGTGATGATAAGCTGGTGTTAGTAGGCCAAAGGGCTAAGCACACAAGATGAACAGTTGTTTCCATCATTCTTTGTCATTATACGCATGATCTGCTGCCTCACAGACCTGCTACCGCTGCTGAAGACTTACAATATGCTGACAGGCTGCAGGGTCCTGTGTTCGAGTCTTGCTTCCTGTTCACCCTCTATTCTCCAATCAAAAAAAGGTTGATATATTCCTTTAAATACTGTATAGGAATACTTAAAATGACATGTACTTTAACAGAGGCTTTGGTCTACAATGAACCCCCCTGCTTTGTGCAAAGGCATTGTCATTGCCTGTCTATGGAAGCATACAAACACCACTACACACAGTCATTAGCGCTGAAATTCTCCTTTTAATTCATATGTAAATTGCTGGAGCCTGATTAAGTCAGGATTAAGATAATGAAATTAAACAGCAAAGATTCAGAGATGGTAAAAAGGTTTTGAGAAGAGTGTGTAAGGCACCTGTGGGAGTTTAGTAACAACAATGTCTGGATGTCTCAGAGCAGCAGTGTTGTTAACCTGTATTGTTACCCTTCTCTGCGGCTTCCTGGGCTTTTGTTTGGGATATTTAGTATCGTTATGTAGTGTAACACAAAGGACCCACGCGCACAGGGTTGTAGGTTGAGTATTATTATTTTCAGAGTGTCTTTGCGGCAGCTTTCAGCTCACCTCCCCTTCTGTTTCACGGTGCACACAGTTTTGTCTTCTTATTCCAGCGACATATTCAAATGGAGAGACATGATCAAATGATGGAGGTCAGATGTGTGAGTCAGCCTCCCCTGACACCACACCCTGAACTCACTGCTCCACCCCTCCAGCTGAGCCACAAACCACACCCCACAACATGCTGATTAAAATGATTTCCTTCACAGATTCATAGTCAAATTAATCTCTCTCTTACTCTCACTTATTAGCAGTGCATCAGATGGTAGCTTATGTATTAGTTAATGAGTCACTCACACTTGAATTTATTTAAATTATTGCTAACATATGTCGAAATACAATATATAAGTCAATTACTGAGCTTCAAAGTCAATACTTGGTATGAACACAGCCTGAACTCTCTTACGTTTCTTTAAGTAGTCTTCTTGAAGGACATCCAAAGCTCCACTTTGCCTTTTTTTTTCTGTTCTCTGTCAAGATGATCCCACACTGCTTCAATAATATTAAGGTCCAGGCTCTGGGCTCTGGGGAGGCCAGTCCATGCCTAATAGTACCAGTATTCAGTTGTGCGTTTGGGTTCATTGTCATGCTGGAAAATTAAGCTATTGCCAGTGTGGCGTGATCCACATGGTATTGCATAACAGATGAAAATCTGACAGCATTTTTTTCCACTCATACTTCTATCAGTTTTAACAAATCTGCTTCTCACAAAGGCTCCTGAGCAAATAAGAGGGCAATAACATTATGTTGAGGTAGTAGTGATTTAATTTAATAAAAGCATTTTTTTAATCCACCTAAACATATGAGAACAATCAATGAATTATATTTCCCAGTGAGACCACATTCTACCAGTATTTTATGGCACCTTATAGAAAAACTATTTATTAAGCATCCATTCACTCTCAGTGAACCCACTGGAACATAATGTGAGCAGAGTCTGATGCCTGACTCCATACGTCTCTCTTTCATGTCTTGAAGTCTCATTAGCTGCGTGCTCTAGGGCTATTGATCTCGAACAGACGTTAATTACATTATCAAAGCTCGAGTTCTATCCTTCGTTATAGTAAACACAGGAAATGAGCATATGAGGCTGGTTTTAGTCATGTACTGACTCGGGCCTCTAAGTGAACCTCCAGTTTCACTGCTTGAATAATATTAATCAATTAATATACGAGCAGCAATAAAAGCTCCTTGTATCTTGTTTAATATTTTCCTGTGAGAGATGCCTTTTGCTTTCTAGCTTCCTCTCTCTTACTTCCTTTACATTTGCAGTGAACTAACAGTATTTTTTCTTGATTGTTAGTTTTTGAGAATGAATCACTGCACCACTTCCTGTCCCAGTCCCAAGATCCACGCTCATTCTGTGGGTTATTATTATATGTTGAATACAACACATAACAGGCAGTAAGCTGATTGGTATCACTTCTAAATACATTACCACTGAGTAGACTGATCATAAATGTCATCTGTGACAATTAAAGATTAATGGATTCAACAATCATACATCGTTAATGATACTTTAAATAGAATATCTACATTGTGTTACTGTGTTCCAGCAGCGTATTGGACCTAATGCAAGTTTTTCTTAGTTAAAGGCTAATTCATCAGTACAAAAGCTCTTTTCCCGTCCTGTTAGCACAGCTGATAAAAGGAGTAATAAATCTGGCTAGCTGGATGCCCGGAAGCATTACCCTGGTACAAATGTCTCAAAGTGGGGGAAAAAAGGCTTGTTTTAAAACTGTCAGAACACTCTCGGGGTTAAGAAATGCAGGCTACTTTATCAAGGACATTTCCAAATTTCGTACAAACATTATATACTACTCTATTCACAGAACACCACAAAATGGGAAAATGGGTCTAACCTTAATGGAAGAAATGATGTCTTCTCTGGTTGAGAAGCAGTTGCCTCACATGACTTCAGCTGGCAGCTTTGTTAAACGGTACCTGCAAACCATCAGGATGTAGGCCTTCTCGCTGTAGTAGGACATAAAAAGAGTTGGAGTGACCCATGAAGCGAGGGATTAAGATAAACACAAGAAGACAAAGATAAAGAAGAAAAAGATATTAACAGCAGACAAATTAGATTCTAGATGCTTGGATCAAAATTAAGGACATCTGTGAACAGACAAAGACATGCTAGAGGAGTGCTTGAAGTCTTTTTGTTGGGAAGTCTAGATATTTACTGAATTATCCTGATATTTTGACCTGTACTGTAGTGGATCACAGTTGTTTTGGTGATTCTTTGAGTTTTTATGTCTCCTGATAGATTTTAACAACACTCACTAGATGAAGTGATGCAAAAATGACACATTCTAACAACTGTCCTCAGGTTTTCATGATGTTGACATTTTACTTTGTACCATAAGCAGCTTAAATTATATATTAATTAACAAAATTAATGTTTTAATTTTTCATTGCCCTTCTCATTCTCTGATCATTTCAGCCCCAGTTTACTTGGTTTTTAAAAGGTTCTGTAACCCAATTGTGACACAACTTTTTTTTTCATACTCCAAACTCAGTCACGCAGAAAGTGTGCGTTGTTAACATTAACAGCTATCGCACATAATCCAGGGCAGCAGCTACTCTTTGAGCATTAGTGTAGATTAGTCTGAAACAGCAGCTTCTCTGGAGCAATGTTCAACTCGTGTGATTTCTGTCCTTTCAGCTGTTCTGTTGTTCAGCTGTCAGAGCAAAGTGCAAATTCTATCAGCAGGAGTTTATTCAATCCAGTTTTCCCCAGCCTGAAACCTGTGGACCGAGAAAATGGAACGATTTTCCCCCCTTTCACAGTGTTCACGCACCATCCAATTAGAGCGCCGAAACACAAGGGACAGCGCAATAGGCAGGCAGAAATGTGGGCAGTGTTAAAGGACAAAAGAATGGTAGTACGGCAGGTCATAGAATATTATTAGAGAAGGAAGGACACACAAAGAGGCGCAGAAGTGGTGTCCTTGAATGCCAATTATGTGCTTGTATATGAAAATTAATTGAATACATTAACAAATGAAAGTTCACTCTGTAAGTACATGTGTTTTCTATGTGGTGCAAAAACTGAGTATTTTAGAGCTAGGACCAATATATTGCCCAAGATTTTCTTTTGGTTACTAAATCAGATATAAATGTTCAACTGCTCATTATTGCAAATATCCAATTAGCCAATCACATCTCACAACCAGCTCTAGTGTTTACAGAAAATGGTCCAAAAAAGGGAGTAAAATCTCCAGTGAAAGACAGGTCTCTGGGTGAACATGTCTGGTTGATGACCTGATAGGAAAAGACCTATAACTGAAAAAAACGATTACTCAAACTAAACTAAACAACCAAGGTATGCGGAAGAGCATCTGTGAACACACACCACGATAAACATCGAAGCAGAAGACCACACAGGTACACTGCTGTGAGCTAAGAACAGGAAACAGACTACAATTCCCATGGTTTTACTACAACTCAGCAACAGAAGAGGCCTTCCAGCTGTTCTGTTTTTCAGCTGTAATAGCTAATTCTATCAGTTCAATTCAGTTTTATTTACAGAGGCTTATATCACGGCTGTGTGTGTCGAGATGGGCCAAAATCTCTGAGGAATGTTTGAGACTTTAAATAGTAAAAACACTCAAATATCTTTTAAATCGATGTTTTCTTTCAACTGCATTAGGATTGATTTTAAAAGTCCAAGCTGTCTTATAATTTAATTATATACACTTAAATCTATAGATCAAGTTCCAAATCTCTGACATGAATAAAAATGATTAGTGTTGTTGCGATTTGGCACTACATGAATTGAATCGAACTGAGTAGTGCGCAGGATAGTGGATTTCTTGGTTTTTATACCATACGTGAATTCTAGGGTGCATGTCTTTGTGGCATGCACTTTCCCACCAGACAGATCTCCTGCTACATGCTGCCACTGCATCAAAAGGCGTCCCCTGAATCATCGTTAACCTCGGCGAGCAGAGATTTCGTGATGATAGGTGTCGGTCCTTCCCACACAGCACTGATGGAAAGGACCAACACCTTCTTCTTCCAGTGGTCAATTTTAAATCACAGGGGGTGACTGCGTTTCTGCTTGAGTAAGGCAAAAGTGGCAAGTTAACAGTCGCTATTCTTTTCTGGACTCTTTGCAGGTAGAACAAAAGCAAAGTGACAAATATCTTTTAGGGTCGGTGCTGAGCTTATCCATCACTTTGGTAGCAGAGCTGTCAAAAATCGGAGTGTTCGGCAGCCAAATTGGGATTTATGTTTTGTATTTTAGGGCAACTAAAAGAAATAAAAGTACTGACTTTTCTCTGATGCAACTAAAGTGTAGGTTTTTTTGTCTATTTCTAGTATCAGTTAAATAAAAAAGAAAAACACAGCAATGTGTTTTTCAGCAATGTGAAATTGGTAATATTAAAGTGCTTTTCAGTAGACTTAACACGGCTGAAAAAAGATGCAGGGGCATCTCACTCTTCCAAACCTTTTATTTAATATGCATCAACTCCTAATGAGAAGTTTGTGCATATTAGATAAAGATCACGAGCTCGTCTTTTTCTTAAATCCCAACCTTTAACTGTTTTTTATGTTCTCCGAGTCAGACTGTTGCGAGTGATAGCTTTGCATTTTAAAGCAGCATTTAAAATTATTCACTGTGCAAGTAAAGTTCAAGGAGAATTAAGCAACCAAGAAATTTTGTAGTAGGATGGGGGAAAAACACTCAGTGCAGCAATATATCCTATCACATTCTCTTGTGACATGTTATATACAAACTGTATGTTTTTGTAAATACATACAGACGTTCTAAAGAGAACTCTAGTCCCAATTTTAGTAATATCACCATAATGACCAACTGACTGTAAAGAAGAAACTCAAATAACAAGGGAAAACATTTCACTAAGCTAATTAAGCTGGCACATTATTGGAATTATACTTATTATTATTATTATTATTATTATTATTGGAATAACATTGATAATCCTTATACACACTGATGGAATGTAATGAATAAATCCACAAGTTTTGCTTTTTTTGGCCTTTGTAGTGTTGTGTTTATTTCTTGTATTGTACAAGTATCATGATGTAACCAAAATCAATCAAAAATTGAGTCTTGAAAATACATCATGAGATTTGGAGAATACTTGGTCACTTTGTTACAAATACCTTGTCAGTACCGAATTTGACCCTTTTACCTTTTGCATAGTTTCAACAAGGTGCTGGAAACATTCCTCAGAGATTTCGGCCCATATTGACATATTGGCATCACACAGTTGCACATCCATGATAGAAATCCCCTGTTTCATCACATCAAAAAATGGGTACACTGTCATAAAGGGATGGGCATATTCAGCCACAATAAGCCTGTTTGGCTCTGGTATTTAAACAATCCAGCCTCAGTTTCCTGCTGTTAGCTGACTGGAGAGGTCTTCTGCTGTCTGTTGCCAATCTGCTTCGTGAATGGATGTGTTGTATATATTTAGAGATGTTCTTCTGCACACGGTCTCACTATTTTCCTGTGATCTCTCACATCAACCAGGCATTTTCTGTTGCTCACTAGATGTTTTCTCCTTTTCAGACCATTCTCTGAAAACATTTGAGATGGCTATGTGGGAAAATCCTGGTAGATCTAAACTTTCTGAAACACTCAGACTAGCACCAACCAACAGCCATGCCATGTTCAAAGTCACTTAAACCCAATTCCTTTCCTGTTCTGATGCTCAGTTTGATCTTCAGAAAGTTGTGCCTAAAAGCATCGAGCTGCAGTCATGCGACTGGCTGATTAGACGTTTGCCTTGAGGAGGAGTTGAATGTGTGCGCCTCACAAACTGGCCAGTGAGTGTATCGTGATAGTATCGTATCTTGTGCTCCCTTAATTCAAACATCTATCAAACAGACATGATTGTGTGGACTGGTGGGGAATAAGTGGACCTAGATTGCCTAAAAAGCACCCTTTTGTAGCTCACTTAAGTGACACATACGTCTTTCCCGTCACTACTGACAACCCAGTGAGCCTGCAAACATGTTCAGCTCTCTTCAGATGCCAAGGCAAAAGTGAGCTGCTGCTGATGGCTGTAAAGACTTGCCTTTTTACAAGTCATCTCCTTTTTTTTCCCTAAATCGTCAAAGCATCTCACACTGCGACATGTGACAAATAGGCCTCTTGCATGCATTCAGCAATCTACTCACATAATATCACACAATGTTTGTCCCACAGAGCTTCTTTTTTGTGCTTTACCAGATTTTAAAATGTGTAATGCTTAGTGTGTGTTAGTGGGGGGGGGAAGGCAGCCATGTATCCATAAGAAAAATGTCATTAACACATTACTGCCAAACACTTTGCTCTTACAAAGACACCAAGAGTCTGCTATCTCTCAGTGAATTACTAAAGCTAATTGCCCCTAATTAGAAAGCCTTGATTAAGGTGCAGCTTTTGATTCAGGAGGAAGCCAGCAGTGATGATCCCCTGAGTTTCTCGCCATTCTAATTTTTCATTTTAGTATTCGTCATTTCTTCCTGCAAAAATAAAGGGGCTTTATGCATGAAGGCAAGTCATTTGTCCATGATTGCAATTTTTCTGGATGGCTGTGTGGATTGCAACTCAGCGACCTCTCACATGAATTGTCTCTATCTTTATTCGTTTTCTAGAAAAATCATCCAAGATGGCATTTTTGTACGATTTTTTTAAGGGTTTCCATCCTTTTGTTAAACGTGAGAGCAGCAGACCTTTAAAATCCAAATGTGAGAGGACACAGCTTATGGGTTTTTACTGTTAGGTGTCAGGTTTGCTCACTGTCCACACCTTAATGTTCATAAATAAGACACCACAGCCGTTTCTGTGTTATCCTTATGGCAGTGATACATTGTTTTAATTTACAGAGCAGTGACAAGATTTGAAAAATGCTTTTAATTTTCCACCACAATTATGACATTCTTTAATTCTCCTTTCAGACGTACAGCAGCGTTCAGCCAGAAGCACGTCAGACTCAACTTTTCATTCCCCTCAAAACACCATAAAGTATTAAACATCAACTATTTTAGAGCAGTCTGCTATGGATATGCTATAATTAGATTCCTATGCTTGAAAGGCCTGCAGGGTGTTGATCATTGTTATTTTATGAGGCATGTTTTTCTCGCCAGTTTTAAAATTACCATTTTGTGCTAGCAGCCAAACAGGGACCCACAAAAATTTTTATAAGCATAAAAATGCTTTTATTTGAGCACCAATCACCCGAGGACTATATTACTCTTTTATTGTTTAATTACAGTAAGGAGAAAGGAAAATCATTTTCTTTCTGTTTTTCATGCTGAAGCATCATTTTGTAAAATTCACACATGCTTTTATACATGTTCCCTTTATGATGACCTAGAAATCAGGGTATTTTTTATAAAGAGAAGATTGACATGGAAGAATCAAAAAGCAACTGTCTCTTTACAAAAACTGGGTGATTGCACCCTCTGGTGGTAACCATACATATATATATGTAACGCCTAAAATGATTGCTTAGATTAGACAGACAGACAGACAGACAAACGGGCGCATGCCAAGGTCAGATTCCACTGAGCATAAGATTCAGCTAAAACCTTTAACGCTGCTGTCATTCAGCACAAGAATGAATTCGGCACACTTCCAACTTTGTACATGGTGGCTTTGGTGTGGTAGACAAACAAAAGATTAAACTGCATTAACCTGTGATGAAACTGTCAGTCTTTCCCAGTTGGACTTTCAGCTCAGTGAATATTAAGAGCTTTTAAAACTTGCTCATGTAGGAAACTGATAATTACTCAAAGGATTACCAGAACAAGCTATAAACACGTCAAAATATATTCACACTTAAAGCCAATCACCAAAGAAACACACAGCTGGAGAGAATTTTAAAAAATTATTTATAATATGATACAAGGATATTTTGTGCAAGAGGTTGTTGGTGCTGTAAAACCTGTACATTATGAACAAAAGCATTTAAAACTTAAGAGAAACCTGAAAGCAGAGCATGGCTGCTGGGCCACGATTGTGTCAAATGGCTAACTGTCAAGAGACGAGCTGTATTATACAGTTTCCCCCTGTATACAATGGCTGTATAGGATTAGATTACATATTTATATAAAGTGCAGAAGAAATAAACACTTACAGTGAAAGCCTGAAGTGCTTTATGACTGAGTATAAACCCACCACCGCATGCGGAAAGCCCTGTCATCATGTGACCGGGTGGTCGGGCAAAAACGACCTAAAGACTTGCAGGGCAGTAATCACAAACTGTTCGCCATAGTTCAGCGGCAGAATATGCTGTATACTGTAATACAAAATGTTTTAATAGATTATCTATCTGTGCAATATACTGAATATTAAAAATATCACTATGAACAGGTTTGAAAAAGTTATCTGAAATTCCCCCTTTTGTCTTTTTTTTTTTTTTGACTGAAGCATAGCACCACAGGCTCTCATGTTTTCCCACCACTAGATATGAAATAACCTGAAATTCATTCTTATTTCAGAGGAATAAGACCATTTTTGACATTAAAGATATAAGAAAATATATGCACTGTTAGTGACTAGATTAAATGCTTTGTATATATATCTCATAACTCTGTTTTGTCACTATAATGTTTCATGGTTATAAAAAGCAAGTGAATTCAGCATCACAGTCGAGTCTCAAGAATACAGGAGAGCAAAGAGGCATCAAGCGGTCCATCAGACTCTGTCCAGCACCTCTCCATGCCAAAACAACAGCAGCCAGGGATGTGGGTAGATTATCTAGGTCTGCTGGGAACCCTGTGCAAAGACAACAGGAGTTGTAGATACACAGCAGACTGGACCCATGTTTAAAACCATAAAAATGCAATGTCAGTGTGCAATGTGGAATCGGTTGTGAAATAGAAATCGGTGCGTGATATCTGATTTTGGTCCTTACCGAGTTGGTTCTTTTACGTTTCCAACAGTCTGGATTGAGCCTTTTCTGCTCTTCGGCCAGGGCCTTGGCCTCCATGGTGTACATCCTCCTCTCCTCGTTCTTCATCTTCTTCCACTTGTCACCCAGAATGACACTAATGGCTCTGGAGCGAAAGGTTAGAGACAAATCGAGATTCAGTTTTTCAGATTTTTGACATGCCAGAATGTGTCTTTGTTTTCCTTTTAACACCGTCCCGTTTGCTCCTTCTGTCCAGGATATAGAAAAAGCGGCCCGCATACGTTTGATTAAGAAGTGAAACTAAATGTCTTTAGAAAAAAAATGTAATTTAATTTAATCTAAACACTGTCAGCTGTCAGTGCTAAATCTGTGACAGAGTTTTAGAGTGGAACCCCAAGGTGTAGATTAGCCTCATCTACATCTAATGTTTCATGTCCACTCTAACTTTTGACCTAAGAAAATAAAAACAGCTACACTTGGTTTTACTATTGCTTTTTTAACAATTAAAGCTGGTAAGCCATCTGTGGGTGGAGAATAAAGCCTTAATTATAATGTGCTGGGAGACGTGTGTCTTCATACAGGGTTTGGGTTCCTAAATGAGAATAGAGTTTTAGTCCTTCTGGTTTTCTACGACTTGTTTACAGCTTGTCTACATATCAGAAATTCTAACCCACCACTGAATGAACAGCTTCTCTATCAGAAGCATGACCCACAGTGGCTCTGCTGTTTTGTTTTGTTTTTTTGTTTGTTTGTTTTGGGGGGGAAAGTTTGGGTTTCTTGGAGTGTTATTTTATCCTTGCTGTCAGGGCTACAGTGGCCAATAAGGAATTATCTTTGTGTTCAACTACAAGGCAACCTCTAACACAAGTTGGCGTGGGAAGGGAGACACAAAGCGACCATAAAGCTGTGGGCATTTTGAATCATGTGAAACTGTTCCACATGTTCCTCCGTTGACCTGGGGTCACAATAACCCATTTGGCAAACAGGTCAAAGGGATACATTTTGATCCAAGGTCACAGAAAAATTCAAACTAAAGGTCTGATAAAAATTAAATAATTAAAAACATCTAACCAAAGAACATCTAACCATGACAGGGGGTTGGTTTATCAAGTCACTTAATGCTCACCTATGACTCATTCAAGCATTTAAAAAAAAAAAATTTTTTTTTTTTAAAAATCCATCTTGAGCAAATCTGAAAGTCATGTCCCTGAAAAAAGTGCATCAAAGCTCTGGCTGTTAAGTTAATCCATCTATTGCTCAATGAAACCTCATCAGAAGTTATCTCAATTGCACTCAAGAGTCCATTATTAAGGAAGGGAAACAAGGAGGAAAGGCTGAGGTATGCCAAATCAGAAGTAGAAGTAAAGTGAAAATCAGTGAGAACAGGTCTGATGGATCCAAATGTAAAAGTTCAGGTTCAAATCATCGTCAATATGCACAGAGGAGGTAAAACGTAGAGTGTCTACAGCCACCTGTAAAGTATGGTGGAGGCTCTGTCATGGTTTGGTGCTGCATTTTAGCCAGTGCTATTGGAGATCTTGTCAAAACTGATAAAATTATGAAAGGTAATGACAGATTTTGATCACAATAGAACACGAACAGTCATGGTTTGGGCTCCCCAGAGCTCTGACCTCAACATTGTTGAAGCAGTGTGTGATCATCTTGAAAGAAAACAAAACAAAAGAAAACATGCAACATCCAAAAAAAGAGCCTTGAATGTCCTTCAAGAAGCCTGGAGAACTATTCCTAAAGAAATGACCAAAAAAAAAAAAAAAAAAAAAAAAAAGAGTTCAGTCTGTATTGAAAAATAAAGATGTTGATACCAAATATTGGCTTTCAGCCTTGTTAGAATTGTACAGACTGAGTCTTTGCCTTACATAATCTATATATTTCCAACTATGTTTGCACGTTTCATGAAATTATTGCACTTTTTTCATATTTTCCTAGCAAAATATAGAAAAATTAGTGGTGGCACAAGACTTATGCACAGTGCTGTAACTGGGAATATCTGTAAGTATATTGTATTTCAGTGACATTTGCACACCTGTTGTCCTTTCCAGGATACATCTGTGTGTACTCCACCCTGTACTTCTTGGCAAAGAGCATGAAGGCATTCATTGGCCGCTTGCATTTCGTAGGTGTGGCACCACTGGCTATCCCTGAGTTGTGGCTCCTGTTCGATTTGCTACTGGAGGAGTGAGGGGAGCTGGAGCGCTCGAGTTTATCACAGTCTGGACTGACAGCACCCCCACTGGACAAGGAGGCCCTCCGTTGACGAGCCATGCTGCTCAGAACATACACCGCTGAGGAATCTAGTGGGGTAAAGTCATAGCTGCAGGAGACAGAAAGGAAGGATTCAATTAACCAATCAATAACCAGAACCTTCTTCTGGTGTGTGGAACAAACAGTATTTCTAAACAGCCAGGTTTCATGTGAAAATATTTACAACTACTTTGACTTATCATGTATCCAAGTGAATGTGAAACGACTGCAAAAAAATTACATGACCATCTAAAGAGCATACCTTCTGAAAGTGTCAAAGACGACTGAGTCATCACAGTTAATGGCATCTGGGTGGTTTGGCGGCAGGCACACATCACCCAGCTGCATCTCATAGCAAGGGATCCCATGGTGCACCACAGTAAGACTTGGATAAAAGGAAGACCACCCTGAAACAGGATATTATATATTAGTTTGATCCTAAAGGTGTTTACTGAAATGCAAAAACTAAATAGATTGGATTCAGCAAATTGTTTAAGTGGAAGATTCTAACAGCAAAGATCAATTTAAAAGGAAAGAACATGTGTTTTTGTACCTTTGTTTTTGACAAAAAAGGGGTGATCCAATCGGCATTCAGCTGTTAGCAGGCCTTCATCTTGTGAGCCCGGGTCAAAGGTCAGTTTCAGAACTGCCTGCCCAAAGGATAATGTCTCCTCGTGGTTCACCAGTTTAAGCCCATCAGAGCCATATCTCTGTAAAGGAAACATAAATGCAGATAAGAAATGTTTCTATTAACTGGAAAAACGTGCATGACAAATTCACTACCAGAGAAGAATTAGTGTAGATACAAATCAGTGTCCAACTGCTTAAAGACTCAGTACGCGAGACACCCACAGTGCTTAATGTAATAGACCACCTGTGATTAAATTTTTTTTTTTTAATTAAAAAAAAATTTAAAAACCAAATATTTTTAGAAATCTGTCAAAAACTAAAAATAACTGAATTCATGTTTTTATACCCAAACTTCAGCCACCACTGGAGAATTTAGAAATTACTCAAGCGTAATATTTGACCACTAAAGCTCATTTTTCTGTTCGGGAATGCAGTTAAATTTATTTTAATTAACAAATAATAATTTGCTTTAATATTATTAATATTTATTTATTATTTATTTATTTTGCAAAACCGGAAATTTGAAAATTTGTGGAGTAAAGACACTAAATTGATTAAACAGTTTGTACACACTGGTGGATCGACCATTACAGAAACATAAAAGATCATTTTAGTTATTACCAATACTGTTAATTTAGGACAGCTGTGGCATAAACCTTACTTGGGTGATAGTCTAATAAATTAGTTAATTACTTTACACCAACACACACATATATATATATATATAAAAACGACCATTGCTGCAAATCATTTGAGACTCATTTGTGCACACAGTTACTCAAATTTACTGTCAGTCACTTTCTATAAAGTACAAAGTAAACTACATATTATAAAGCACCTTATACAAGTGTCCACAATGATTTACTCATCTAGTCAGACTATCAGAATTTGTAAGACATACTAAAGGCACCATACGTTGCCATACCTTGAAAGAGGATGAGGATGGAGGCATGCTTTCATCATCTGAGTCATCATCCGAATCCCCGAGTTCATCAGCTTCCTGCCACTCCACATTTGGACCTCGATGGAAGCGCAGACGAGTCCCTGAATAGCAACAGAACAATGAAGCATGACAAATTAGCATAAGTGTGCTGATGTTGCAGAGAGGATGCTAGAAACTGGATGCAATGCTGCTGTTTGGACACCAGAGGTAAGAACTGGTCTTCTTTGCAATTTGTGCTAATCCTAGTGGAAGAAAATGTTAACAAAATCATCCTGAATGAATCTCTAGTTGTCCTCAGCACATTTTGAAGGATTTTCCTGCCTTCATCAAGTGATGACATTTGAAAAAAAAAGTGAATTTTGCATTCATGTTTAAATATCAAGCAAACACTATGAGGAATTTTCAAGACAATTGTTTCAAGTACTTCAAACGTTCACCATTAACTCCAACATGTGTGACTGAATTGACTTCTAGGTGTGTGTGTGTATGCACTGACGGATGCATATGGTCATGTATTCTTATTTATGCACCTTTTAGGAAACAATGCCAGGCTGTGGAGGGCCAAGAGTGAGACCATGCCATGTCTTCATCATCAGAAAACGATGATGACATTGAGAAAACCCCAGACTCTGATTCACTGCTGGCCTGTTTTTGATAATTAAGAAAGACAAATTACAATCATATCAGCATTGAGACAGGTTGAAAATCCATGCTGAGTCTGTCAGAATGAATGATTATCAGGTTTTTGAGTGAGAATGTTAGAAATGAAAGGTTACCCTGACACGCCTGCGCTCCCTGAGGTGGCCTCTGGACGGGTTGGGTGCACTACTGGCTAACGGGGGCCGGGCATAGGAATGTAAACTATTGCTGTTGCCAAAGATGTGAACTGGAGATGATCTGAAAAACAGTGATAATGTCACAAACATCAGTAGTTAGTTTGTTACGCAAGTAGATATATTTGTCACACACTCAAATGCACTTATATGCAGCTTTATGTGATTCTTTTGTAATTAAAACAGATTTTGCTCAGTCTTGGTCATAATGTTGCATGTCCCAACTGCAGTTAAAAATCTGCACAATTTTAGGGGCTATTTTTGCTGTTGTTCTGCTAAACTGCTACTCTTAATCTTGTGAAATTACCCCCAGGTGTACTGGGGTGTACTGTTACTACATGTGTAAAGGCGTCTCTGTGTTTACATCACACATGCAGGCATTCCTTAAACATCTACAAACCTTTTGTGTGGGGCGTCCTTCAGTAGAGGGCTCTGAGGACTGGTGGCTATGTTGGCCAACTCGGCAAGCCAGTTGGTGCTAGGAGAGCAGCTGAGCTCCTGGTGAGACACTGCTCCAACTTGAAATAACCTCGGAGACCTCTGGTCCTCCTCCACCTCCTGCAGCTCTGGCATGTCGTCTAAGGAGATAATTCAGTACTTTTCATACGCATATCTGAAGGGTTCGGTTTGCTTAACTGCAGACTGCACATTCTTTTTGGCTAGTTTTACCATACTCCATGTGGCACCCAGGAGGGGAAGGCAGGTCCTCATTACACTTGAGCGGATCGAACGACTCGTCCATTTTCAAGATGTTCGGTTTCCTCTCTTTCAAAATAAAAAACGGGCTACTGTCCAGCTTACTCAGCATCCATCGTCATACTCTGACACATCATCTGGTTTTGGGCAAAACCAAAAGACAAAGTTAGAGCTAAAATGGAGCTACTGCTGTCATCTGAATCAGGGCTGTGCAATAACCAGTTGCACTTGAAGCCCTTGAGGCAACTGTTGTTGTAATTTTGCACTATATATAAATATATAAATAAAAATTTAGCTCCGTTGAATTGAAATATGAACTAAATCAAAATAAAGTCTTTGCAGTTATAAAGTTGTATGTATGTCTGCGTTTGTTTGTTTTTTTATGGTAATATGGTTTGAAAGAATAATCAACTGAAAGAAAAACACGACTATAACACCCATGAGCTATCAAAGATCATCACCACAGCAAAACAAAAACACCACAGTTAGTACTGAATCATTGCATATCACGTATGACATCAATATTACGGAAAAGGCACAAAGCCTTTGGGAACTCCTTTGTCTCTGAATCGACACAGCAAACCTCTGTGAATAGTCATGTGACTCCCTGCGTGGAGGCCTTGTTTATAAACTTAAAAGGGTTTGACGCATGCGTACCAGAGCTCATTCATTCATAACTGCGCAGCGAAAGCGAAAAATACCAGAAATTCGTCTTAAAAAGTGTCTTACCGACGGTGGAAAACATCGATTTTGAAAACAAAAGTATGTGAGTGTCAATGACAAAGTAAAATATATCATTCTTATTGGGAATTTATATTGTGTTAATCGACAAACAATGTATGGAAAATCGTTAAAATATAAAGGTGACCGTGACTTCCTGAATTTAACACATTTAAATGAAAAACTGACGAACACTAACGGTCTGCCAACCGATCAAAGGCCGCAGGTTCGGAGACACCGTTGTTTCGACTTCGTAAGCAAGGATACACGAACAACATAATACCGTTCAGAAAACGCTTCAACAGTCTTATATTGTCGAAAAAGACGGTTGGGGACTCGGCCTGCTCTTTCTCCAACATTTAAATGCAGCAGTACTTTCCTTCGCTCAAACCTCGAAGCTCTGGGGTCTAACACTGTAAACAAAAGAATGTCAACAAGTTGAGGCATGACGCAACATCTTTGCCCCGTTCAAAATGAATGACACGAAAACCTATAGAAGCATTTTGACGGCATTTTCACACTATTCAAAGCATATTCTACTAATTTGAAGACTTGTTTTAATACAAACAACTGCTGTCGGATGGGTTTCTTGCAACAAAAACAACGAGCGTCACAACGGAGAAAAAAAAAGCCCCACTGTCGATCTCAATCTTTTAGTCGACGTCAAATTAACGCGTGACAACCTCGCTTAAACATTATACAATAATTGCAAAGACACGAGTCTCACGTGGACCGAGTTAAAAATTACTTTCAACCGTTTATTTCTTCGAAAAAACTCACCAACTTCCCACTTACCAGAGCTGTCGACATCAAGTAACTCTGTGGCATTCACTCGAGGGGAGGGATTGAATGGCTCCAGAGGAAGCTCCCCATTGGTGCGTAACAACGTCAACAAGACGAATTCGGATATTCTATTGGTTGATATGTTTGAGAAAAATAGGAGAGGTGTCCCCTAGTTTGTTGTTTATCCTCTCATTGGATAAAAGTACACGCCTGTTACTAGCCAGTAACAGCTGATTGGCAATAAAAGGAACAATACATGACTATTTTTTATCTGCAGTGTTGCAGTTACAGCAAGAATCACATGGACACATCGTTTTAAAGATTAAATTCTCTTTTTCGTAACGAAATAATCTCGTAGAAGATATGGGGACTGCCATGAATAATGAGTGGGTCAGTAAGAAACTGACTCTTTCATTCTTTTAACAAATACTAACCGGAAGCACAAATACAAAAAAAAAAACTTTATTGACATGAAAAGTGAAACATACAGTACTTTTAGCCAGTATTGTGGGTATGCCTTCAAAAATGACCAGTCCTACGGGGAAGGGTGGGGGATAAAATCTGCATGTTTAACCAGTTAAACCATGTAAGCTGCAGACAAAATACAGAAGACCTCAGTTACTTTAAAAAGAGAGAAGTAGTAAGAGAGAGGACCCACTTTAGATTCCTGTTGAGCGTAAAACTGTAGAAGTTGTTGGCAGAGGTAGACAGCAAATATGGATGTCATAATAATGTATGTTTCACCTATGCAAAAACAGTATTACCTAAATTTTACATTGAAACACAGAAAAATGAGTTGCCTTAAGATGTTGCCTGTAATGACTACTGTCTTGTTGGGCAACTTATGAAGTTTAAAGTGGGCCTATTATAATAACAGTAAATACTCCGTTTTAAAATTATACAGCAATGTGTTGTGTGTTGTTACAAAACTATCAGCTATCTCTCTGAACTTTGCTTTTTTGAAAAAAGAAAGAGCATAGTACTCAGCTAACTGCCACAAACACTTAGCAACAGTGATACGTGGTTTATGAGCATGTATTCCAGGGACTCCATCTTATGCTAAACAGGAATGTATTTTTGTAGAAATTTTAGGATACTGCCAAGTTTTTTTGTTTTTTCATAATCAAAATGTCAAAGATTTTATCCTTTACAAACCGTTTACCCTTTCTCAGGTTTGGGCCCTTTTGTACATGTGACGTTTGCTCGCACTTATCCAGTAAGAAATCAGCTTTGGCTTTTGACTTTGACACGCAATGTTTAGAAATTTACAAACGATATATATAATGTTGTACGTGTGGCTATAACACTGTGGAGAAAATGTGAAAGTAAAAAAAAAAAAATGCTCAAATTACAAACAAGTAATGCACCCAACACCAACAAGTAAAATGCACACTTACATTTTTTTTTTTTTTTTTTGTAAGGTGAGTGTTGTGGAAAATGTAATTTAAACAAGCTTTAAGCAACTCTGCTTTGGCTTTACTTTTCGGCCATAACCTTCCGACAACGTGTGTTTTATATATCTGACGCTCAAATGGTTTATGTAGGTGGATATTCACATTTCTTGTAAGAAAATCTGTTTAAGTGGTTACAAGCCTTTTTCCATCCACCCATTTACAGTCCACTGCAGTCGCTTCATGCAGTCTGTTGCTCAATTTCAGGGCTACTTCCAAACAGGGTCACCAGCTGCTCCTCATAGTTAGCAATGTTTCTCTTCATGATGTCCATGCATGGGCCTAGCAATCTCTCAAAGGCTTGAACATCCATGACTGATAAAGAAGAAAACAGATACAGTCAGGACTTGGAGGTGAATTTGAAAAGGATGGTACAAAATAATATGTGTTTTACTGGGAGATGTGCATCTTTGGCGCAATATATGAACGAACGAGCACAAAACTGCACAAAATTTACCCAAGCATTTGACACTCCCCACAGCATAGGCAGATGCAGCTCTGGGTTTGTTTGTGACGAGAGCAAGCTCCCCAAAATACTGGCCCCTGGAGCATGTAGCGATGTCCACCTCCTCTTCTTCTTGGTCTGTTTTTGTCTAGCAGAGAAAAAGAAATGCATACTCCAAGTTTCCAGAGATTTTTTTTTTTAATCAAAGGCTTGTCTAAAGGGTGGCGGTGCAAACTTACCCGACTTCTCTTCATAGTGATTCTAACCTGGCCAGATTCGACAATGTAGAAGCAATCCGCTAAATCACCCTATGACAAAAAGCAACACAGCAATTGCAAAGGAGCACAAAAACATGTAGAATTAAAAAAAAAAAAAAAGTCCAATAAAAGCAGATTGTACGAAGACATTATTCACCTGAGCAATGATCTGCTGCGAGTCGCTGTACACCCTGGTGGATAGCACGTCAACTACCTTCATTCTCTCTGACACCTGTGCATGAAACATATTTGGTTTGCAAATGTTTTACTGTAAATATGTAGTACACTGTGTAAATGCTGGAGGACAATGTTAATCTTGACCTCTAAAGATGTAAGCAGGGGTAGAGTTTCAATGAATGCCTCATACAGCTTCCTCTTCTTGGCATTGTTTTTCACTATGATCCTCCTGAATGTCAGACGATCCTGAAACAGATTTAAAATAAGGCTTCATTAAACACAATTTCTGATGACACTGACCCTGGGGTTAGACAAAAACTAACAATTCACACATTATAAAATATTATTCATAATAGTGCTATACAGTAATAAAAATAATAATAAACATAATGATGAAAAATCCCCAACCAAGAAGTCCAGACTGATCTCATGTTGTGTTGTGTTGTGTGCAGTGCCGACGTGGGACAGTTTCCAAATTCGTTATACTATTGCACCAGGTATGACTGTGCAATGACAATAAAGAGTTATCTTATCTATCTTATCAAATAGCTCACATAAAACAATAGTGTGCACTTATAGTTTGAATTTAAGAAAAGAAAAGAAACAGCACCATCCATGTGTCATTATGTGAATGAAATGAATGAAAGGACACCAAGCCTGAACACAAAGAAAGGAAAAATATCACAGACAGCATGGTCAACAAAGCTTGCAGTAACATACTGTGCTGCAGGAAACATATGTGACTGCAGAGGGCGCCCTATAGCTGACAAACCTTTTTCCCCTCACCCAAAGGTGCAAGCAAGGCTGGAACCTCATGGTTTAAAGGTTGCTAAAGTTGGACCCACTTCAAGTTCATATCCTATCGCTTGTTTACAAAATGAACAAGGGCCATAAATAAATTTTCGACTGTTTGACTGGATGCATTTTTTGGCAGCACTCTTCCTCCTTGACCTAAACCAATTGGTGGTCAAAAGGGGCTTCCTGTTTGAGATTAGAGACTCAAATAAAAACAACCTACAAGTCCTCAGGTGAGCACAGGACATGGCAGCAACCTACCCAGCTGCACTGAGAGGACTTAACTGAGACGTTACCCGCAGTTCAGCGATGGCTCTCATAGTCACTAATAAACAGCAGCTTCTCAGAAACAAGTCAGACTGCGACTGGATACTTAACTGGATGTTTTGCCAGTTTTCCTTAAGTAAAATAGCATCCATGCTGAAATGTAACAATAAAACGAACAGAGCCTGGAGGTAAAACAGCTGCTTTCGCCTTAATTTGTGTTCACCTAATGATGGTTTCCACACCGTCGCAGATAAACTCCCTGCTTACTTAAATCATGACAGCTGACAGCACAGCATGCTATAAAAACCCGATTAAGGATCCAACTGTGCCATTGCAGTGGGGTGCGGTGTAATGGTTTACTCACTAGGCACCAAAGGGCTCCAGGTGAAGTGGCGATTATTGTGGCCGCCCTGGGGGTGTTGTACATCAGCGCCAGTTCTCCAAAGCTGCCTCGGTTGTCATAGCAGCCCACCAACTTTTCCGTGCCATCAACCTTCACGAAAATGTTAAACGTGCCACTGAATGGAAAGGCAGCGGGGAAAAAATATCTTCAGTTAGCACAAAACAATGATTTCAGCAATTATTTAGCAACTGTGTTCACTTTTTCAAGTTAAATAACCAACTATGATGCGATTTGAAATTCACGAGCAAGTTAAACCCACCTTTCGATAACGTAGAAGTTGTCCCCGTCATCATCTTGATCAATGATATGTTCCCCTTCCGTGCAGAACTTCTCGAACATGGCATCCAGCACCTGAGACATCTCTTCCTGTCATGGGGGCGGGGACAGCAGTCAGACAGTGAAAGAATCATGCAGAATGCACTCAGAGTTTGTTTTCGAGTTTCCAAAACAAATAAATAAATAACTATCTCTAAAAAAAATTAGGCACGGTGTACTGGGCATGCAGCAAAAAAAGAAGAAGAAATTTACTGGCCTTGGGCCATGTTTCCCTTTGTTTAATTTAGGATATGGCAGGGCACAAACCAGAGAAGAGCTTATGGAATAATCCACTCACTGGATCCAAATTCTTGAACAGAAGAATGTCCCTACATGCTTCCTGTAGTCTCTGTCTCTGCTCGTCAGTTTTGGGGTGAGTGACCTAAAACAGATCACGAATCACACTTATAACCTCTGAACAGTTAAACCAGTTGTGTAAAAACAATAATCACTGGATGGATGCAGTTTACCCTTGGCTCTTTATCCTCATCATCTTCATCAGGATTGAATGCTTCAGCACACACTGCATGACACAAACACACGAATCACATTTACATTTCTCTTATTGATGAGCAGCAGCTATTTTGTCCATATAGTGTTTTCGACTCTGGGGCAGTTTTCTTGTTATTAGCGACAGTAGATGTTAAAGGTGTTTGTAAATAGAATTGTTAATTGATCCCTTATTAATTGCTTGTTTCTTCCCGTCCGCGAATTATAACGCTGAAGTATACTAGCATCTCTAGGGTCTCTGAGAGCTCACTTCCAGTGGAACTGTCTACCAGGTCTTTATTTGAAAAAGCTTCACTTTTTCTTTAAATGAACTTTTAGATGAATAACGACACCTTACATAACATCTGAAAAACAAATGTTCATCTTCAGGTGGCCCACGGCACAGACTTCATCCCAGTCAAACAAAAAAGGCAAATTCCAGGGATGATTCAGGACCAGTTCAAGCAATAAATCTTTCAATAAAAACAACTTTTCTCATCTTGAGTACAGGAATATGCGGTGATGGATGACAGCACTCTTACCACATTTCCTTCCTATATGTTAACAGAAAGATGGGGTAGTGGTATAAAAAACTTTCAACTTGACATAGGCTAACGTGGAATATGGTAAGTGACCAGCTTAATGTTAACTTAATTGAATCTGTTTTCATTTCATGTGCAAGATTTACGGTTTGCTAAGTAAAAGATGTTCGTTCCCCGTCTGAAGTGATAAGAGGTAAGGTAAATACCCAAGTTATTAATAAATAATTCTTTCCATTCAGAAAGGCAAACCAAGCAGCTATCCAAACACAACTAAGTTATGTGAAGCCGCAACTTTACTATTGCTACATTACTCACTGACGGGTTCGAGACAAAGTGGCTTCACAAGCTGTAACATATCAACACTATTACAATAAGTGGAAGACGGTAACAAAAGACAGATGGAAAAATACTTAAGTATCACTTGTACTGAAGCCAATCTGACGCAGCCTCGCTAGTCATGTGTCACAGAAGGCTTTATTTAATGTTTTCAGCTCAGACACTGTCCAGAGTTTCCCTCCTTGACACAACAGGAAGATGGTAACTCACCTGATGCTCTTCGGATGAATCTGTTTATCACAGGGGCTGGAGAAAAGAAAAAGAAAGATATATATCTGTATTTTTTTTTTAAAGCATGTTAGATTTCACCATAAAAGATATCCATCCATCACAAACTGTTATTGCTAGTAAGGTTTGAGGCCGTTGTATTTCGTTATCTACAGCACAAGTGGAGCATTCTCATTAGGGTCTATATTCATCCGAGTAAAAACTGAATGGGGGACAGCTGCTTTGAAGTGGATTTTAGCCTTTGAATCAAATTTAAATGAGAAAAACAGTGCCAAGCTGCTACACAATAGGTCAGTATGAAATATACATTAGATAGGTCTCGTCCATTAATGGCCTGCCAGCCAGTGATGACTGGGGAATCTCATTGAAATATGGGAGGCATTAATGGTGGTTGGTTGGTTGGGGGGGGCACAACAATGACCCAAAACACAGACGTTTAACAACTGCATGCGAGGCATTTCTCCTTATGTAACCATTGCAGCCAGTCTTGCAGAAGCCACCACTCATTGGGATGCTGTGTCAGAGCTCTGGGTTGCTTCTGGCTGCACCTCATTACACTCTGGCAGCAGTCACTGTGTTAAATACTTCAGGAAATGTAGGCCTGTCGACAGCACATTGTGTACTGCCTGCATCTATATAACAGCTAAAGCTATAGGCCTTTATATTTTACAAGCTTTGTCTTTTTTGGGGGGTACATATGAAGGGGAGGCCCACCGGGCCTGCACCTGAGACAGAAAACATTTAAACGGTCCAGATGTTTTTATGACTATCATAATTATTTATAAAGCAAAATAAGCCGCAGTGTGCAGGTGCTATTCTCTGAGCAGAAACGTGAAGAGCATAACACGTTCGTGAACCAGCATTGAGCCTCGGTGACCATATATGGCAAATGACAGAGCCGTTGTAAATGTATGGCGGCAGCATCAGCGCGCTCGATGTGGATTTTCATTCTCTCCCACGGCCATCCATCCATCCATACATGCTCACAATTCAAAGCAAAGCATCTCGAGTCAAGTTCAGCATCCCCCCATGACAGAAACACGCACGGTGAATGTGTTAGCCCACCTATGAATTCCTCGTCATCGTCGTCGTCCTCCTCTCCGTTTTCCGAATCGATCTGCATGGCTTCGTCAATGAAATTGACCGCTTTCCCAAGTCTCGGGGCCGAATTTTGGTCATTGCCAAATGAGGCCTCTTTGGTCTCGTTCTCCTTAAGCTGGGTGAAATACTGTAGCGCAAACTCGAGCAAGTCCCTGGGCTGATTCCTCAACACTTCCACGGTAAAGCTCTGTAACAGCTCCGTCAGTCCTTCAGGAATTTCTATACTCATTCCTGTTATCAGTCTATGGATGTGGACAAAACCGGTTTGCTGCGAATTTCAGTGATTCAAAAGCACCCAGATCAGGTTTTCTTCCCGTCGTGTTTTTTGGTTGGCTTTTTTTTTTTAAAAGATGCCGAAATCAGCAGACGGGTGTGTAGTCAGACCACCCGCTCAGCAAGCCCTCCACAGCGGATCCTCTCTTTTTCTTGAATGAAAATGGCTCTGGATTTTTGGTCCGAACATCTTCTGCTGCTTCTGGCTAGGAAACCCACGCATGTGACCCAGGAATCCATGGCAACCACCTATCCAGAGATTGCGTACGAGCAGCAGCGGCGCAGAAACTGCAGTCAGTCGCAAAATACAAATGATGGGAAAGAGAAGCCCTGGGGAAGGCTCTTTCAGTCATAGATCGATTTTTCACTAACAGAGATTAGATCAAATATCCTGCGGTCTGGCATGTATGTTTGCCGTGGTTGTTCGCTCATACTTACCCTAAACGATTAAAAATATGATTAAATAAGAAGGGCAACATCGCATATTATTTAAAAAGAAAAAACAACAACAGCAGCAGACATAGCAAGGATAAAGACAAAAAGGTACTGCCATGCAATGATAAACACTGAATCTGAGGGAAATGTACTATTTTTTGTTTACATGTAATTCATATTTAAACAGGTAAACATTAAAACCTAAGGCCTCTGTAAAGACCTACAAATCAATAAAGATTCGTTCTGTATTTTTATTTAGGCTTTCTTCTTTTTAAAGGCGCTAATAAGAAAAGATCGTTTATGATAGTTTAGAGAGTTTGGAGGCTCATTTCTTAGGGAGAAAATAATAATACATGTGCTGGATATTTTAATGTCACGGGACCTGTCAGAACACTTTGACCACGCCAGAATGAAGTTTCATTTCAGAATCAAACGTTCCCCCGTGATATCACGGACTTGTGTAGCTGAACATTTAGAAAAACGGCTCAGACAAAGAAAAAATAAGTCTAGGTCTCAAACTAAAGGCCATTAATCATAGACTTCATATGGGCATCTATCAAGAGATGAACTAATGATGCTTTTCTGTGGGTCACAATATGACTGAGCCACAAAAATGTACATCCATAATATGAGTTCAAATTTGGTTGACACTTTCTCATTCCAGAAACATTTGTAGGAGTGACATGAGTTCACAAGCCTGCAAAACTACATTCTGTCAAACAGCTAATCCAAAGAGCTTAGCAGAACAAGGGGAAGTAGAGCAAAACAAGGGGGTAAGGGTTAAACTGGAATGCAGAGCAAGTGGGAAGTCTGCCCACTTGCTGAGGTTGGGTGACCTCAGGTGAGTTTTAGTCATGGCATGTGGTGGCACTACTACTACAGTGTGAGAAATCCCCCCCAAAAAATCCCGTCTCATATTGTGTTGGAATTTCAAGGCTTCCAGCAGAGAGAAGGTTAGTTTGAGGGAACAGATAATAATTGTGCTAAAGGAGCACAGCTATTATCTGCCATGGTTATCATTCCACTGTGGCTCCACTATGACACCCCTCCCCCTGCTGTGGCCCATATCTGTCACCCTTTATTAAGAAAGGCGCAGCATTTTCTCACTCCGGCGAATGGGAGCATGTCGATGGAGCGACCTGTAATGCTCCACTGCTGCAGTTTAGCTGTTAGCTTTCAAACTCACTATTTCAGACCACTGTGAACTATAAGACACCCCCCCCCCCACACACACACACACACACATCTGAATACAGCACAACGCCATCATTTCATACTGTAAGAGTCAGCTGCACAAACACACACACTGTGCGTCAGCCCTGTTCACTGAACCATAGATCCTGAAGACTGTTTCTACTTTAAGCTTCACAACAGACCAGTGGAGCTTGCATTGGTGTAATTGTTAACTACACTTAAACAGCGAATATATATATATATATATATATATATATATATATATATATATATATATATATATATATATATATAAAGAAGATAAAAGAACACATAACTTCTAGCTACTCTTCATCAGACGTAGATTGGTTTTTTTAGGCCTGCAATTTTTTCTTTTGTTCTTCACTGGCATTCTTGCACGTGTAACTGAAGAAATGGGGGGAAACATGTCTTTTTGCAATACTTAAATAATACTTGTCAAGTGAAGTGGGGCGATATCAGCTTCGAAAGGGCTCCGTGTTTTTATTCTTTGGCTTTAACTCAAAAATGTAAAGCTGAAACCTCTTAAGTCAATTTAATGACGTAATGATTGAGTACGTCCTTCTTTAATTCATTGGCTGCTAGAACCCATTTTGAATGTATTAGTGCCACCTACTGGACATCCCACTACATTACAATGTATTGTTAAACTAGTTAAACAGTTGATGTTGCTTCCTGTTTCAAGTGCCATTAAGTTGCCGTCTTTCCTGAGTGTGTTGGAACAAATGTATTCCTTGGGTATTACTAAGGGTAAAATAAGCTTACTGTGTAAAATTAGATAATTAATTCAGTGGTGAAGCTGTTCCACATTCTTGTGGGTTTCATTGGTGCTTTCCTGTAAACCTTGAAAAGCCTGTGGTCTGCATGTTTAGGTCATTGTAACAGATTCTGAGATAAACCCACACAAGTAGATTTTATTAGATTTAGCATTTAGTGTACAATATTAATATAGTCAAAATCACTATATCCAACAATTAAGGCTAGGCACCTAGTTCTGCTCACGTTCATGAAAGAAAGAAAGGAAGGAAAGGAAGGAAAGAAAGGAAAGAAAGGAAAGAAAGAAAGAAAGAAAAAAGGGCATGGCTCAATGAAGACATCCTGTACAAGATGCATCAGTCTTCATGACATTTTACCAGTAAGCCATCTCCCTGGGGTTGCTGTAGAGAAACCACAGGGGTGTCACCCTCAGTGCACTTAATTTTTTTTTTTTTTTTTTTTAAATGCATCCTTCCTCATTAAATTTGCATAAATGTGCAACCGAAAAGAACAGTAAAGTATCCTAAGTGTAGAACAGCTCATGTCACCATGACTCTTTAATAAGAATAATAATAAGAATCACTTTATTTATCCCGAGGGAAATTCTTTTGTCATGTACATGCTCAAAGTAGCAGGAGAGACAGAGGAACAGATGAATAAGATATACAATATATACAATAAGAATAGTAGTATACAGTAATATACCGGTACAGTAGGATAGTGCAAGACATAGTATCAAATAACTCTAACGAAGTAATATATATAACTATAACCTGGAGAATAAAGAACTATCAGTGCAGGCGATTCTAGAAAGTGGCAGTATTGTGCAATAGAATAAAGGGAGTAGCAGCGTATGATGGGGGGATGAAACAAATATTCAATAAGGTACTGTTGGATAATATTGCACGGTCTGAAAGGTAACACAATAACGCTGGTAATAGTCTCAGGAAAATCACCTACAGAGTGAGGAAGAGTTATACAGTCTTATTGCCACCGGTAACGCGTTACTGTAATCCGATTACTTTTTTCAAGTAACGAGTAAAGTAAGGGATTACTATTGCAAAAACGGTAATTAGATTACAGTTACTTTCCCGTAGGAACGCTGCGTTACTAAAACCATGATTTCTTTTTGTGAGAACATCTCATGACATTGGTGACAACAGCTGTGTGCAGATCAACAACGGATCATATGAGTGCGGGAGAGAGTATGAACATGCCATGTTTAAAGCGTGGAAGTACTGACCTTACTTTGAGTTTGATTCCATAAAAACTGACAAAAACATTAGTGTCCATTGTGCGTGGGAAGAAAACTTCTTTTTACACCGAAGAAAAACCCCTAAACTTCCAAGCAAGCACAGAGTGCGCTATGACATAATGGGAAACTCACGGAGAAACTAGCGGATTCTTCCACTGACCGCTGCGGCACACCTGCACCAGGGTAAACCTCCGCCTACATCACTCCTGCTTTACAGGTGAAAATAGAGCAAAAGGACCGCTAGTCTTTGATGTTATTTATTTTCTGCTGTGTTTTACTTGCATCTATTTGAAAGAGTGTAAACACAAAACATATTTTATTTTATGTGCTGGAATGTGCAGAAAATAGGTTTAAATATTAAACAAATTTCTTCCAGTCAGAGAATATTGCATATAATTAAATTTTTGCTTGATGCATAAAGTTAAAAGATTAAAACTAATAAAACAAGTTTTAAAAGGGGACCTTTCCGTTTGATTACATTTTGTATGATGGATTATGCAGAAAAAGTAGAATTGGGCTGAAAGATCTATCGCTTTATCACCTATTCAGGTTGTAAATTGTGTTTTTAAAAAGTAACTAATTAATTACTTTTGAAAATAAGTAATCAGTAAAGTAATGGGATTACTTTTGGGGGGAAGTAATCAGTAATTAGTTACTGATTACTTTTTTCAAGTAACTTGACCAACACTGGCCACCGGTACAAAGGATTTACTGTGGCAGTCAGTTCTGCATTTCGGGGCAATGAGTCTTTTGCTGGGTTTGCTCCGATGGTCCATCATGGGGGTGTGCATGGGGTGACAGGGGTTGTCCATGATAGAAAGCTTTTTTTTTCCTCTTTGCTTTTTTAAAAAAAAAAAAAAAAAAAAAAAAAAAATTTCTCCTCTCAGACACATCCAGGTTCTCAAGTCTGACACCCAGGACAGAACCAGCCTTTTTAATCAGTTTGTTCAGCCTGTTGGCATCAGCTGTCTTCACCCCACTTCCCCAGCACACTGCTGCAAAGAACACGACGCTTTCCAACACCGAGTGATAGAACATGGTCAGCATTTTCCTACCAACATTGAAAGACCTGAGTCGCCTCAGTAGGAAAAGCAGACTCTGCCCTTTTTTGAAGATAGCATTGGCGTGCTTGGTCCAGTCCAGTTTACAGGCCAAGTGTACCCCCCCCAGGTACCGGTAGTCCTCAACGATCTCCACATCAGCCCCTCTGATGGTGACAGGGTTAGGAGGAGCCTGCTTCCTAAAGTCCATAATCAGTTTTTTTCTTTGTGATGTTAAGTTGTAGGTGGTTTAGCTCACACCACTCGACACAGCTCTCCACCACACTCCTGTACTCCTCCTGTCCATCCCTGATTCAGCCCACAATGGCAGAGTCACCTACCAGTGGGGCGTCCACCTGCATTTCCATGAGCTTATTTACATCGCTTCAGTCTGAAAACAAACTGTAAAAAGTGTCATGGCACCCTATGCATGAGTAGATGTATTACACTGCAAGCTACAGCCAGACCGTACTTTTGATATGTTGGGATTAAGATGACTGAAAAAGAATAGTAGCCAAGACCTGTCTGAAAGCAACTCTTTCAGTTTTGAATAAAACCAGAAACGATGCAAACATTTTTCCACGAAACATTTATTTGATCAATAGACAGGATCACATCTTTCCATAAACAGGTCAGTTAAATATTAACAAATTTACAGTCATGAGGAATGTAATACAAAAGAAACAAAAACAAATACTCGCTTTAAAAAACCCCAACCCAGGGACCCCACCCAAAATAATGTGACCACGGTGGCACTGAAACAGAGACTTAAGTCCATTTTCCAGCGCCACTGTTACACGCTCTTCCCTTCAGTGCTTCACAGTTCATCCTTGTCTTTTGTCTGCAAGCATGATTAGAGAAAGGTCAGAAGAGTAAACCACTTCAACATCTAGATTCTTAATTTTACATTGTCCTCAAGCAAGAGTGTGTGAAGTCTTCTTACCGTTTCTTCGTCATCATCCTCATCCACAGTCTCCTCTTTATCTTCAGAGTCATCTTCTGCTGGTCCTTCAGGCTCCTCCTCAGGTTCTTCTTCAATCTATAAAAGAGCCATGATTATTAAACATATCCTACAGTCTTAAAAATCACTGCACAAATACTTAACATTTTACAAAGAAGATTTAAAAAGCAGAGACAAGACTAAACTCAAAAAAGGCTCACTGCTGGAAGAGGAATCATTAGTTCAGACACCAAGACATCTGCTATGCAAATTAGTACACCATACAAGAGCTGCAGTGACTTGCCTGTTCATCTAGTGGTACATTCAAGCTGAGTCGGAGCATGCGCTCTATTCTGTCTCCATAAGCTTTTGTATCAGCGAGCTGGTATCCTGAGCGCAGTGTGGCTGTCTCAAACAGAACCACAGCCAGATCTGATGCAGTCTGGTCCTCAGCATCAGTCTGGGGGGTGTGAGGAAAAGAAACTGTTCAACTATGTGCTCTGATTGGTCCATTTTAAGTTTATTCATGTAATGAACTACATTTACTAAGTAATTTGATGGTAGTCTTAGTAAAGGACCATTACTATAGTACAGAGACAAAAATGACAGTGGTTAAACTCACATTGACTCTATTAAGCAACTGCTTGACAAGAGGATGTTTGGGGTTGAGTTCTAGTGTTTTCTTCTGGCTGGCGTAATAACTGGAAAGATTAAATGGAAATACAGATTTAGAACAAAGCAATAGCAGTGGGAGTAATAAATGCAAAGATGAGCCCAGGATTAACACTCACTTTGTGGAAATGTCCTTTCCTGTCTGGTAGGCCTGTGCCTTCATGATCCTCTCCATGTTCCCTGACCAGCCGTACTGGCTGGCAACCAAGGCGCAGGGTGAGTTGGTTAGCCTCTGAGAGAGAACAGCCTTCTCAATCTGTTGGGGAATAAAAAAAGCAATGCATTAAATGTTGCAGACATAAATGAGCAGGTAGAGCCAAAATTAACTGCTTCTACAGCTGGCGCTCATGCCCCATTCTTTTAATGTCACAGAATTACCTTGTCCTTTAGAGCTTTGTCCTTCAGCCAAGTTGTGAGAGGTTCGAACTCCTTCTCCAGGGCCTCCCTCTTCTCCTTGGTCTTTTCACTCTCGTCAAATTTGACACCTTCCTTGGCCACGTTCTGGAAGCGTTTTCCATCAAACTCTGGCAGTGCCTGGATGCAGTACTCATCCACAGGCTCTGTCAGGTAGATGACCTCATAGCCCTTCTTCAGCAGCTTCTCAACAAAGGGAGAAGACTCAGCCTGTAGTGGATGGAAGAACAAGAGACATGAGAATTTCAGCTAGTGTAGGATAGTTTACACTTCTTTCTCCTGACCAATAAACACACATTCACTCACCTCTTTCCTGCTGGTGCCAGCCATGAAATAGATCTTATCCTGCTTCTCTTTCATGCGCTCCACATACTGTTCCAGGCTGGCCAGGTCTGTTTCACTGTTGGAGGTCTGGAAGCGCAGCAGCTTAGCGAGACGGGTCCTGTTGGAGTGATCCTCGATCACACCCAGCTTGATGTTTGTGCCAAACTCCTTCCAGAACTTATCGTTGTATTGTTCCTCTGCAATCTTCTTAATCATGTCCAGAGTCTTACGGACCAACTTCTTGCGGATAACCTGAAAAAGATAAAGTAGGTAATGACCATTTCATACTGCATTAAATCTAGCGTTAGTTATTCAGAATCTTTAATTTATGGTTTCATTTAACCATGTTCTAGTGCCCCCTGTTATTCCTGAAAGCACTTTATGATTTGCACTACATAAAAATTGCTTTGTTGCTTCATTATCCATTTTAATCAAAGGCTTCATTGGTTAATGATGACTAAATGATGGAATGGGAAGCGAACAGGGCTGCACGTTGAGCTCACCTTGAGCAGTTTGTGCTGCTGCAGAGTTTCTCTGGACACATTCAGAGGAAGGTCGTCAGAGTCGACCTAACAAAATAAAGTTTCCCTTAATCACAGTGCAGGTGATAATGTAGAGACCAAGCACATAACATTAGCATGAGACCAAATAAGAGTTAAAAATAACTCACCACTCCCTTGATGAAGTTCAGGTACTTGGGCATCATGTCATTGAAGTCGTCTGTGATGAAAACTCTCCTGACAAACAGCTGCGAATGGAAGGCATTTACTTTGAAACTCAGTTTTTGGGGAATTGCTGAAAAAGTTGAATAAATCTGATACCAAATATTGCTTAGAGTACACACCTTGATGTAATCGTTCTTCTTGGAGCCATACTCGTCAAACAGCCCACGGGGAGCTGAAGTGGGCACAAACAGGATGGACTTAAAAGTGACCTCACCCTCAGCTGTGAAGTGGATGTGAGCCATAGGGTCATCATTGTCCTGTTGGAAGATGGGTAAAGTTTATAAAAATCAGACATTAGTATACCAGCCTATAGAGCCGGTTTGATAAAGTATGTGTGCCTACCTTTGAGAAGGTCTTGTAGAAAGCCTTGTACTCATCTTCCTCAACCTCCTTAGCAGGCCTCTGCCAGATGGGCTTGATATCATTCATCAGTTCCCAGTCCCACACAGTCTTCTCAACCTACACATCACACAATTATATAACTTTTGAAAAATATACATTTTAGATCAGACATATTTTCACAGACTTCTATTTGAGTAAAATAGTCCACAAATCTTAATGACTCAGTGGGACTTTAACCCACCATAAAAACTGTTAATGATCACACTCACACATAGTCTCAACCACCATTTCTTCATCAACATACCTTCTTTGTTTTTGGTTTGTCTTTGTCTTCTTCTTCCTCCTCTACTTCAGCCTCATCTTCAGAAGCCTCTTTCTCTGGTTCCTCTGCTGCCTCAGCATCTTCATCAATGGGCTCTTCAACCGTCTCAGTCTTGAATGTTAAAAGAAATTATGCAACCGTTTGTTCATTTCCATATTTGTCAGTTTCAGTCTGGAATTAAGTCTGACTCATAGTGTTGAAGGAAATGACAAAGTAGTCACCTTGCTGGCCCACACATAGATGGGGAAGTTGATGAACTGAGAGTATTTCTTGACAAGGTTCTTGATGGTCTCCAGCTCCAGGTAGTCTGAGGCCTCCTCCTTTAGGACAAGTCTGCAATTAAACAAAGACAAGATTAAATGTAAAATTCCAGGCTTTAACATTTCAGACTCATGTAGCAGCATGAAAATACTCTGCAGTTCTTCTTCAATAGAGGCTGTACATTAACAACACATAGACATTAACTACGATTTCATAAGCTTTGACAAATAAAATGAGCCACGCATTGAAATTAATTTCACAAGAGCTGTTTAAAAAGATCAAGAAACCAAATCTGGTGTGGGCAAATGTTAGCACATAAATAACATACGTGATGGTGGTTCCTCTACCCAGTGTGTCCCCACGGGGGTCCTCAATGACAGAGAACTGATTTGAGTCAGACTCCCAGATGTGCTGTGTGTCATTGTTGTGCTTGGATGTCACAATGACCTTGTCAGCAACAAGGAAGGCAGAGTAGAAACCGACACCAAACTGTCCGATCAGCTCTGAGGTAGACTGTTCCTCTTCCTGCATCTCGGTCATCTTGTTAAGGAATTCGCTGGTGCCTGACTTGGCAATGGTTCCCAAGTTCTTTACTAGCTCCTCCTTGGTCATTCCAATACCAGTGTCAGTGATGTGCAGCATGTTCTTCTCCTTATCAGACTGGGGATAGAAATAATGAAATTCAATTAGTGGATGCACAGCTTTTCCATTAAAGGTGTCAGCATTCAGTAAGTTAATGCATACCTTTATTTTGATGGTCAGCTCTTCATTTGTGGCCATTGCATCCTCGTTGGTTAGGGACAACAAGCGGATCTTATCCAGAGCATCCGATGCATTGGAAATCAGCTCCCTAAGGAAGATCTGCAGCACAAAACAAAGTGATGAACTCTGTGAGAAATGTCTTAAATAAAAATATGTAGACACAGGTTTGAGTAAAGATTATTCCTGCCCACCTCCTTGTTCTTGTAGAGAGAGTTGATGATCAGCTTCATCATACGGTTAACTTCAGCCTGAAAGGCATGTTTTTCAGACTTTTCCCTGAGTTCCTTAATCTGAGCTGCATTCAAACCGTCCAACTGGATTGCCTCCTCCTCTCTGAAGGCAGACAGATGCAAATACAAACAGGGTAAGAGAGGAGAACGACAGCAAATCTTTGCTGCCAAACAAATCTGTTGTCCTTTCAGATAAGACTGAAGATGAAAGCAAGATACATACAACTTCCTATTATTACAGGCAACTTTACAGTAAAACTTACACACCTCTGCCTCCACTGTAACGCCAAAGTGGCCCTGAGCACTTGTACACAAGCTTTATCTTCTTGACCTTGTTCTGCTAAGATTTAGTGGACTTTTCCCTGATACAGTAACTGCAGTTTTCTAGAAAGATATATGGACTTACGGAAAGTAACACCTACCTCTGCACCACTTCATCGTCTGTTCTGGAGCCATCCCTGCTTTTACCCAAGTCCTCCTCTACTGTCCCGTCAACGTCAAATTCATCATCTGCCTTTACAGCAGCTGTCAAGGGAGAAGTTGCTCGATTAAAATTCATTATCAATTACCGGGAACATGTGGTAATTTTAGACTCATTAAGTTTTTAAAGCACTGTGCAAACACATGCTCACAGTCACCAAATTAATTAAGACGTAACGTCTGACCGTGTCAGCCTTTTAATCATTATTTAAACGTGCATGTATGCAACAGTGGAGGTTAGCTAACATGAGACAGCTTCAACACAGGTGGTGTTTCTGCTAGAAAGTTCTGGAAAGGCAAGGAGATTAACGGACACTGGCGTTACTCTAAAATAACAGGTAAATTAAATACGCTCTCCGTTGCTTTGACACCTGCAAGCCTTTTAAAGTCAAGTACAGAGAGAACGTACAAACTCCACAGTGAATGAAAAGAAAAGCAAAAACCAAGTTAGTGCTAGCATACGGGCTAAAGGTAGCTAAAATAATGAATAATTAAAAAAATACCACTACTCACCAAATGCTAAGAGTGCAAAAAGAAGCCCTATCACCCAGACTCGTTTCATTGTGAGATGCTTCCTGATTGACTGCCTGCCTGACGACTTGAGCCTTCAGTTGCTGAGACAATAGCCGGGAGATCAGCGCATGCAGTACTGGCTTTTACAACGAGGAATGACTAGCTGTCTCTCCCACCAAAAGAGTCCACTCGCCTTACCCCGTGACTACCGACCAATGGCTGTGCACCACGCACGACCGTCGACCAATCACAATACAGTCTACGGTACATGTTGTCCAATCAGTTTCTTCAACATATGCCTAGACCCGAAAATCGTGGCTGGACACCATTGGCTAGGAATGAATAATCAGCACATCACTTCCTAAAATTTACCTTTCATTGTAGGGAAAACATCACTGACAGCACTTCCAGTTAAAGTTCCAGAGCCAAGGAACACACTTAGGATCAATAATAGAAAGACGGCGAGTGTTTGGTTTATGGCTCCAAGGCCGTTTCAGTCTCTACAAAAGTAAATGATGCAATATTTCTTGCTGTGTATATGGCGCGTTATTCTGGAATTTTGCATTCCCTTTCCTTTAAATGACTGGATGCATCGTAATGCTGTGGAAGCATAAATGATAATGAATGAGTTTATTTCAAGTTAGTCACCGAATCTAATCCACTTGGTGGCGCTATATAGTTAGCAAGCTGAAATGGCAAATGCTAATGTTTCAGGAACTAGTTCTAAGTGTTCTCCCGCAGATCAGGATACCATTATTGTGCTGCTTGCTCAGTTTGTTTTGTATCAGGGGTGTTAGCGATCGTGTCAGCAGCGACATTTAATGTGAATCTTATTTTAAAAAAATGACAACCATCGTCAATACTGAACATCTCAAATGTATTACACTTGACTGTCTGACCAGTGTCAGCTCCTATTAAGTGTGATGTTTCTCCAAATGTGAATGGAAAAAAGATCAGAATTAACAATTTAAAGATAAATAATAAAATACTGGGCTAGTACTTTTTTGTTATAAGGTCAATAGTTTGATTTACTACATTACAGTAAGTCATAGTTCTATCTTAAAAATGATTTTTCCAGTCTAATACAATTTTCATAAAGCATCTTTTAAACAACAAAGATTACCGAAGTTCTGTACACAAAAAGGTGGATTACATAATAAAATACAAGATATACACATGTGCGCACATGCCCACACACATCAACCTAAAAGGACTGCAAAAAAACACAAAACAGCCTTAATGCCTTCAACTCTTATGCTGGGTCAAAGCAAAAGAAGAAAAGCTCGTTTCAAAGGTGGACTCAAACAAATGTTGCGCTTATGGCTGAGATAGCTTGATTCAAACATACAATGCAACATCAAAAATCAATTGTAAAATACACAGGAACCAGTGAAGGGAGGTCAGGACAGGGGGAATATGCTCCATTTTATGGGTTCTATTAAGAAGGTGAGGAGCTACATTTTCTTTTTTTTAAGCAGAATTAATTTGTTTACCCAATTTTAAGTCATAATCCTTCTGCTTACCCAATCCAAGATCATAATCCACAATTCAATGTGAACCTACACAGGAAAAACATGCAAACTCCACACAGAAAGGTCTCAGCTGGCTGGTGGATTCAAACTCTGGACCTTCTTGCGTTTAAGTGTCAGTGGTAACCACTACGCTGCTATATCATTATTAGTCTCTATTAGTCTTAGTCTCTGTTCACAACGATTGATTAATTTAGAAAGCACAGTGGATTCTAAATCAGACAATCAATATGTGCTTGAAGTGCACACTTTCATCTTTAATTCACTGTGTTTAACAAACCCTTTGCAGACACTGTTTAGAAATTACAGCACTTTTTATACATAGTGCCCCATTTTCAGGAGCTTCATGGCCAGGTGAGGCCTGTTCCCTCATTACTCCATGACAAATCAAGGAGATCTGCAGTTCATTCCAAGTGCTGAACTTGTATTTGGTTACTCTTCACTGGAAATCTCAATATGAGTTCCAAAGAGATATTGATGCAAGTGAAAAAACAACAACAATCATTACACTAAAACCCAAATACATCCATCAGAGAGATGGCAAAACCTTCAGGAGTGGCCAGATCAATGAACTGATACCTTCTTAAAAAGAAATACACTGGCGAGTTCAGCAAAACCAAAAGACCTGAAAGACCACAAAATAAAGTGGATGATCACAGACTTCTTTCCTTGGATAACTTTGATGAAAGGTTGAGTCTTTTCATTTGAAAAGCTCTCATACGTATGTGAGATACTTAATATCTATCTGAAAATGTTAAATGTTTGGACCGAGAGATTTTGCATTTTCTTTTCCTTTTTTGGTATCAACTAATGAGGCAGACTAATTATGTGATTGGTTTGGTAAGAGCATCCCAGAGAGGAATGATAAGTTATCAATTAAGGAATAGCTTTCCACTTACATTAATATAGAGTAAACTGAACCAGACAATGTTTGTTGTCTTTGGATATAAACCTTGAATTTGGAAAAATTAGCAAAGTCCCAGAGTATCTAGTGATATAAGACTCTAAGCCTGTTCACATGGGATTTCACAATTTCTGCTATGTAGCTAGTCCATCTAGCTAATATTAGATAGATGTGATGTCATCTGCTAAAAAAGTAAGAAGCACATACTGTATTAGCCTAATAGCTATATTGTGAGCTATCTGGAGGTGAAATAATGACTTTTGGTGTTGCACTGATCAAAAGTCTTGAGCCTTCTCTCCACCTCTGCATAGGAGGTGAAAGTTTTAGTAGCGTTTGCATGCATATGTGCACGTCATACTTTCAGTCTGTAAACACGATAGTGCCAAAGGTTTTGAATGAATTATGATAAAACTTTGTAGGGGTGTAGATGATGTCATGTTCACAATCCATTAAAATGTAGCTCACATCCACCAAGGTCTTCAAGGTCAGCTTAAGAATTAATTTATCAAAAATCATCCTGTCATGTCACATTTTACCTCTGACCTCTCCCTCAAGATCAGTAGATTATTCCGGAGGTCAAATTGATATAGAGCTACTGCAGTTGTTAGTTGGTTAGATATATGGGGCAGCAAGGTGGCATGGTGGTGGCACTGTTGCCTCGCAGCAAGCCTGAGTTCATTTCCACCATCAGGCCGGGGCCTTTCTGTGTGGAGTTTGCTTATTCTCCACGTGTTTGCGTGGGTTCTCTCCGGGTACTGCAACACACGTACACACCTGCTAAGTAGTGTTGACGGTGAGTATTACACCAACTCATCTTGACAATGCTGTACAAGCATACAGCGAATGAGTGCTGATCTTTATCCACTAAGCGGCACTATTTAGCTACTGACTTAAAATATACACCTTATAGTAAACACAAATGATAGAAAAAACACTGGTGCAAGTTTCTCCCACGAATGTGCATATTATTCTACTGCTTGCTCATTCTGTTTACATGTTTATGTGGGCAGCGGAACAAACAGAAGCTAAAAGACACACAACTCTTTCTGATAATCCTCGTCCCAAAAGGATAGATAGATAGATAGATAGATAGATAGATAGATAGATAGATAGATAGATAGATAGATAGATAGATAGATAGATAGATAGATAGATAGATAGATAGATAGATAGATAGATAGATAGATAGATAGATAGATAGATTTGATTCAGCATTCAGTCTTTTATTGCTCTCATATTTTATTGGATTTCTACTCTCTAATAACACATTTACTACGTGTTGGCTACCTGTGATCCCAAATGATGGAAGGGCAGTAAGGAGCAAGCATAAAGTATTAGAAATATGCATCTTATATGCATTTATAAATATATTCAGGCTATGGGAGGCACTGAACGTCAAACGCACGAGCTCCTGATTGGCTGGCTGGTCGTAACCTTACCAAACAGGGAAGTGACGTAAGAGCAACTACACAGCGACAGTTTCTGTTTTTGCCGAGGGAGCCCGTTGCCGCATGCAGTCGGCTGGGGAGTACACCGCAACCTCCGCACGGTCCGCCACGCTCTGAACAAAGCTATGGCGCCCTGGTCTTTGCCGCTCTGTTCTCTTCTGAAACACACGGACTGTCTGCAGAAGGCCAATATTTTTTGTAATGTCGTACAGGGGTTACACCACCACTACCATCCGGTAAGGTCTCGGTTATGGAAACGGAATTTCAGAGCGGTGTCCCAGGGAGTTGGTCAGCTACTCTCCCACGAGCCCAGAGCCGGAAAGTGCGCAGCATCTGTTTGTAGCAGCTCCTTAGACGGTCAGAACACGACAGAGAGGCTGTGGTCTGTTTACGATGAGACCAAAAGACAAACTGGAGGTAAGGTCACTGTTCACAGTGAGGCGGCTCCTCATTAATAATTACAGCCCTGCCCTAAATACAAAGCTGCTGTTTCTTTATAACTCTGTCATGGCTTGTGTTTCCTGCTGACTAACTACATCTCGCCATTGCTCTATATTAATAGCTTCTCAGACAGCAGACTCTAAATGTGGAAAATAGGTTGTACCTGTAACTTGATTTATTTGTGTATCACTGATGCTAACAAATCCCCAATGTCTACATTTCGGAACCTTAAAACCTGCATGTTTTTATTTATTGCATTACTGATTAATGATCTTTTTTAAAGGTCAGAATTTGTTGGGAAGTTGACATTGAAGGGTTAAATCAACGCTGTGCTGATGTTTGACTGAGGTGTTCTTTTACACACCTTTTGTCCACTCCTGAATGAGAGTAACCTTGGGAGTTGGTGTGATTAGCACTGTTGCCTCACAGCAAGAAGCTTCCCGGTTTCCTCCACATGTTTTAGCTTCCTTCCACATTCCAAAGACATTCATGTCAGGTGAGTTGGTGACTCTAAACTGGCCATGGATGTGAGATAGATAAAATATTTTAGGTGCATAGAATCAAGAGCTGTATGAATGCATCCCCCCCCCCCCCCCCCCTTTTCTAATGTATTAGTTTTTACATGTTTGTCACAATTACATATTTTCAGATCCTCAAAAACTTATATTCACTTCTTCCGATTACTATAAATGATTTTAATAATGCTATAAATAAAATAGACGTGACAGTCAATGTAGGCAATATACTTATTAATTATAGATGAAATATATACAATAATGCAAGAATTTATTATAAATATTTTTTAAAAACACAGATGTTAATAATTGCTGTACATGTGTCTGTGCAAAGTTTTGCTGAGATTGGCCCACTTGTTAAGAAAGAGGTAGGATATATACAGATACATTCCTCATCTGTATTATTGTTTATATTTCTGAATTCAAATAAGCTGAAGAAAGCTCTTGTGTTTTTATTTTTCTTCTCAGATCTGATCTCCGTTATAACTGCCAACTCTGTCGACCCAGACACTATTTTTGCCAACAATGAGATGAGTCTGCGAGACATAGAGATCTACGGGTTCGACTACGACTACACTCTGGCATTCTACTCCAGCCATCTCCACACTCTCATCTTCAACATAGCACGGGACATCCTCGTCACTAACCACCGGGTGTGTGTTGTGAATGATTCTACAACCTGACACTACTGATTAAGTCACCCCTCCGCTCCACCATAACTGGTTGCCCACACATGGCCACCCATCCCTGAGCCCGGTTCTGTCCGGCTTCTTCCTTTGAAAAGGGAGTTTTTTTCTTTCCACTGTCACCAAATGCTTACTCGTATGGGTCATCTGATTGTTTGGGTTTAGGGTCTTTACCAAACAATCCAAAGCGTCTTGAGGCGGTGGTTGTTGTGCATTGGCTAAAAACAAAGCAAGTTAATTTATGTAACATATTCTTAAAGGTTGTCAGTGTGCTAAGGTCTAAAAGAAGCTACAACCCTGTTTAAGCTCCATGTGCAAAAGTACATTTACCTTTGTGGGTAATTTATGTTGCTCATTGGTTTTAAGTAAACCTAATGCTTTTCTTGTCACTAAATGTAAACCTTTGTTTTTTTTAAAGTATCCAGAGGGCCTGCGAAAGTACGAATACATTCCAAGTTTTGCTGTAAGAGGACTTCACTATGACGTCCAAAAGGTGAGAGTGGAGCTTCCATTGTCTTAAACTGTTTAGACAATCTAAGAACGATGTGAGGACCATCGGTATGATGATTATATTTAATCATTTTTAGGCATTACTGATGAAGATAGATGCTTTTCACTATATCCAGTTGGGAACTGTATACAGGTATGTGTGCACTTTGTTAATTCCATGTCTGAGTAGTGACCATTTATATGACGATACAAATGACATGCTGTTTAGGAATTTACATTGTTTAATGTTTTTGATTCAGAGGTCTTCATCCAGTTCCTGACGAAGAAGTAATTGCCATGTATGAAGGCTGCCATGTTCCTCTGGAGATCATGAGTGACTTCTATGGCAAGGTGATCAGCACTTCCACACTGTCATGTCTCCACACAGATACTGTAACAAACATAATAATTATGATAATGACTAGGGCTGGGCTATATCATACCGTTCACGGTAATACCGGTATAATGTTGGGCAATGATAGGAAAATGAAATATCGCGACAGAATATGGGTAAAACGGGCATGCGCCGTGCCTTTGCTTACATATGAACATGGCGGCGACGCAGAATGAGAAGAGCGAAAGCGGATCGTTGAATGAAACGGATGAACCAGAATTGGTTTGTAAAAATGCTGCAACTTCAGTGGTGTGGAACTGGTTTGGCTTTCATCCGTCAGATACACAACAAAACACTATTTTTGGTAGAGCATGCTAGCGGGCCGTCGTTATTACCGTGTTTTTTGGAAAATACGGCACACTTAAAATCAATCCTTTGATTTTTCTGAAAATCGACAGTGCCCCTTATAATCCCGTGTACCTTGTTTATGAATTCTGGTTGTGTTTACTGACCTCGAAATGATTTTATGTCGTACACGGCGCTCGAGAGTCTGTCAAATGTTTCAGTACGACTTTGCTAAGCTACAAAGCCGCACAGCTTGATGGATTGTCGGAGCATTACGGTTATCGTAGGCAGGAGCCTCGCGGAGTGATACGTACTGTGCTTCAACATAATATTACCGTATTGTATGTGTATAACCTCTTTTTAAGTTTTGTGGATATTATACATGGTTATGCTGAGGATATGTCGGCCAGTTTTCACTGGAAATGCCTTTTGGTTAAACTGTCAGCAAGGAATTTGCATTTGCACTGTTACATTTTTATATAACTTTAATGCACTTAAAACAGCTGCTTGTTTAAGTGAAAATACATTGATGGGTTTTTTTTGCAATTATAAAGTTGAGGAGTTGTAAAGTGTTTTGTCTAGTGTCAATTATATCATCAGTTATATCGTTATCGCAGATTTTCAAATGTATATCGTGATAAATATTTTTGGTCATATCGCCCTGCTCTAATAATGCAGAGTTCACATGGCCATACGATGAAACAGTTCATGGACATATTCTCCCTGCCTGAGATGACCCTTCTGTCGTGTGTCAACGACTTCTTCATGAGGCACAACATCGACTATGAGCCAGTCCATCTCTACAAAGATGTAAAGGTCAGCTGTCTTGTTATCGCTGTACCTTGTTTTAATGCAATGATTTAACAGCACTCTCTTTTTCCTGATTGGATCTCGAAAAAGGCCAGTGTGTGTGTGATGAGAATAAATCCAGCCACATGTTCATGACTGTAACTGTATTTACATGTTTCCAGGGAGCGCTGTGGTACTCCAGCCATTCGGTTCCATCTTATATTTAGATCTGAAAAGCAATGTCTAATTTTAGTCAAGCATGCTCGCTTGCAGCCATGTGCGTCTGTTCTCTGGTGGCTCCACGACTTCACAGGGAGACCGGCGAAAAATCTGATCTGCGTTCTCCCTTTGAGGCCAACTGTCATGGTGGGCTTCTCAGTTCTGTGTCACACTGTAGGGTATTTGTCAGATCGCTGTCTTTAAAAAGTCCTCACACTGACTCTCTGTTCCGCTAATGCTTCTCATGTTTGCTCAAGGACACCCCCTTCCTCCTTTTTTTAATTACTTTCAAGCCCATTTTATTATTTTTTACTTCTTTTGTGCATCAAACAATCTTTGTATATGTTAAACATCCTAAGTTTTCCCTGAGGGGATCAGGATTTCAGGGGAAAGTTTACTCGCACACTCATTGATTCAAACACTTTCTCAGTGTGTCACCAAAGAAACTAAACTCTGGGGCTTTCTTTCTTGATATTCATTTGTATTCACAGATGCACTTGCTTTGTGCTTCTAAGTCAACTGTTTATATTCACAGCAAAGTTGCTATTGGACCTGAATGTTAACATAGCGTCGCTGAAGTTATAACTTGTGGCTAAGGGCTGTTTACTTTTCTTCACAGGAAGCTATTAGGGATGTTCATGTCAAGGGCATAATGTACCGAGCTGTGGAGGCGGATATTGGTAATTTTACTTTGATTTATATTACTTAGTTTGAACTAATGAAAGAAACGATATGGCCACATCTGAATAGTTGCCAAGAAATAAAAACACAATTTAGGCTTAATGAAGCTGTGATTTACAATTAAAAGCATAGGGTTTCTTTTCCCCCTCTCTCTTTTCAGAGAAGTACATTTGCTATGGTGAGCAAAGCCACGCTGTGCTGAAGAAGCTGTCAGCGCAAGGAAAAAAGATGTTCCTCATTACCAATAGCCCTTTTGACTTTGTGTAAGTGAGAGCAAACAGAGTGCAAGTGTTTGTTGACGTGATTAATTAAAAATGTCGTGTATTGGTGTACTAATGTTTAATTGGTGCCGCTTTATAATGCCCCAAGTTTTATGGATGGGCAAACACACATCAGCAGGCTGGTGTTTGTAATTCATTGTAAATCATTCACTGTGAAGCCTTTTGAAGTGTCTTTTTTTCCAGAAATATAACAAGCTTGTGCGTATCCAACCTCGAAAGGTTGAAAAATCACTGAAATTATGTCTTTGATATAATATTTTGTTACACTGAGTTATCAGGATGGGCCTGATGTGTGCTACAATGTGCACGATCTCGTGTTTTTATTAATGTCGTAATTGGAAGAATGGGCTTCATAACTGTGTTAGTAAATGTGTAAATGTTAAAATGAGATGTTGATATTTTAATTAACAGGCAATCTAAGTTGTGCCCAGCTGGGTTTGGATTTGACTGTCCTCCATTTTTATGAATTAACAGGTGGACCAATTTCCAAGTTTAACTGAGTTTACGCTAGCCTAGTGCTGCATTGACATGCTAACCCTAAGCTTAGTGTTATTGCACCCTCATAACGAGCTCTAAGGCGTTGCTGACAAAGTAAAAAGCAGAATCTTTGTTTGCTGCAGGGATCGAGGAATGAACTTCATCGTAGGAAAAGACTGGAGGGACTTGTTTGATGTTGTCATTGTTCAAGCTGATAAACCTAGTTTCTTTAATGACAGGAGGAAGTAAGTAATATGCTTCTCATACTATCTTCATGTTATGTTTTAGGGCACTTAAATAACACATGCCAGTGTGGCTACATTGTGTTGATCGTTGTATAAAAATGTGCATCGCTTTACTAAATATCCAATTTGCCGTTTTGTTTTAGACCTTTCAGGCGAGTGACAGACAAAGGTGTGCTGCTGTGGGACAGAATTCACAGGCTGGAAAAAGGGCAGATCTATAAACAGGTACTGTGCTCATTTAACAATTCTAATAAATCCCACTGGATACACTGCATGATGAAACAAATGGTTAATCTTTCTTTCTGTATGACTTTGGTATTCAGGGAAACCTTTATGAATTCCTCAGGCTGACCGGCTGGAGAGGATCCAAAGTACTCTACTTTGGAGATCACATCTACAGCGACTTGGCAGTAAGTTGCATATTTATAACAAAGCATTAAAACTACACCAAGGCCTGCAGTGTTAAAAATTATTGTACTATGAATACAAACAAAGAGTGGAACCCCGCTTTGACCATGCAGTGCTTTGATAATGCTCCATTTAGTGTGTTTTCCCAGAACTCAAAGGTCTCAGGCTGGATTATTCTTTACAACAATCTAAGTCTTACCTGTTCTGGAAGAAGACAACAGGGTTTGAAATATACAACTAAATGCACTGAAGCCTAGTTACTTAGACGCTGCATTGGGTTTGGCTGATAAATTAAAGGGAGACTTTTTAATAAGAGCACAGCATCAGGTCAGTTAAACTTTGGGGTATTGATCTGGTCAGTTAAGTAGCAGAGGGGGTTGTTAATAGGTTTTAGTTGCTTTCATGTTAATTACATTAACAACAGGTGCACTAGTGGAGCAACAATAAATCTACCCCCAAAACAGGAATGGTATTACAGGTGGAGGCCACAGAGATTTTTTTCCCTCCTCATATTTTCTGTCTGTTTTTCACTAGTTTTGCAGTAGTCCCACTCCTCCTCCTCCTGCTCCTCCTCCTCCTCCTCCAAGTCCTCCAGTCATACATGCAATTTCCAAAGGTTTACTGTGTCTCCCAGCACAGTCTCAGGAGCATGGAGGAGATTCCAGGAGACAGGCAGTTACTCTAAGAGGGCCAGACAGGGCTGTAGATCTGTTTTTGCACAAAAGAGCAGATACAGAGGAACAGGATGAGAATGCCAGAGCTGCAAAATGACCTCCAGCAGGCCATTGGTGTGAATCTGACCAGACAAGTAGAAACAGACTCCATGAGAGTGGCTTGAGGACTCAATTGGCATTTGCCATAGAATACCAGAAGGGCACCCTGTGCTTTTCACAGATGAGGTTCACCCTGAGCACCTGACAGACATAAAAGGGTCTGGTTTGGGCTTTATAATTGTGGAGAACGTTATGCTGCCTCTAATATTGTTCGGCATGACTGGTTTGGTGGTGGGTCAGTGAGGTCTGGGGAGGTATATCCATTGAGGCAGGGACAGATCTCTACAGGCTAGCCGACGGCACCATGATTCCCATTAGCTATCAGGATGAAATCCCTGGACCCATTGTGAGAACCTACTCTGATGCAGTGGGTGCTGGGTTCCTCCTGGTACATGACAATGCCTCATGTGTGAGAGTATGCAGGCATTTCCTGGAGGATTACATAATTGATACCACTGACTGACCTCAATGTTCGGCTGATCTGAATCCAGCAGAACACCTCTGGGACATTATGTTTTAGTCCATCCAACGCAGCCAGATTGAACGTTAACTGTCCAGGAGTTCAGTAATGCCCTTGTTCAGATCTGGGAGATTCCCCAACCGTTGTCTCATTAGAAGCATGGCCCAATGTTGTCAGGCATGCATGTAACCACATGGGCACCATACAAACTACTGAGTGTAGATTGATCATTTTGATTTTCATCAAATGATCTGGCTTCCTTTCATTCCTAACACATTACACAGTAGGTATCAGTACAGATATCCAGTAGGATTTTTTCCCCCCATTGACATTTGATGTGTTTTTAAAGTGATCACTTAAGTTTGTATGACACACCTGCTGTAAAGATAGATAGATAGAACTTTATTAATCCCTCGGGTAGGTTCCTCCGGGAAATTCACTCATGAGTAGCACAGCACATCACCACCTCTTATCTTTTCATGCCTGTAACTCAGGAACTGGCAACAGCTTGGACAAAGCAGGTTACATATATGTATAAACTTGATTAGCAGTAAAAGCTGATTATGAGAGGTAGATTTTATATCGTTGGCATGATGCCTTGCAGGTGGCAGGCAGCCAGGAGTCAGTTATGTCGTCTTGCTTGTTTAGAGAGATGGAAGCTGGTATTTTGTAGTTTACACTAGTCACAGCTTACACTCAGGCTGTCTGGCTGTGGAATGACCTCATTGCTGCAAGTGGGCACAGAGTAGAAACATTTCTGAGTTTCCTCTTTTTAATTACTCAAGTCCAAAACATGTTCCTGCTTTGGATGTGTTGCAGATGGCATTTTCAGAGGTCATGTTCCTCTTAACTAGCAGATGAAATTGTTATAGTTTAGTTCTGGTTATCTGTCTTTACTTAGACATACTACCGTAAGTACTGAAACACTGTGTGTTCTGTGTTTATTATTGTTTAATCAGAATCAGAATCGTGTTTATTGGCCAAATATGTGCAGACACATACAGGGAATTTGGTTCCGGTAGATGGTGGCTCACAAGCACAGCAATGTAACACACACACACACACACACACACACACACACACACACACACACACACACACACACACACACACACACACACAAAGCTGTGTAAACCAACTATAAATAACTAATCTAAACTTATATACATAAAATACAGAAATGAAATGAGGTGGAATGAATACTACAGAATGTACATAAGGTGCAGTTTCAGTTTGGCAGTGGGAGCAGTGTGACAGGTCAACTGTTAAGAAGGGAGATGGCGAGGGGAAAGAAACTTTTCCTATGTCGGGTGGTCCTGGTCTGCAGGCTTCTGTACCGTCTGCCAGAGGGCAGCAGATCAAAAAGTCTGTGTCCAGGGTGTGAGGGGTCTGTGATGATTTTCCCTGCCCGTTTCCTGGTTCTTGAGAGGTACAGATCCTGGATGGAGGGCAAGGGGGCGCTGATGATCCTTTCTGCTGCCCGTACAGTCCGCTGCAGTCTGCTCCTGTCCTGTTTAGTGGCTGCACCATACCAGACAGTGATGGAGGAGCACACGACAGACTCAAATGATTTATTTCCTCCATACCCTGTGCTAAAGATTCACGGCTCAAGCCCCAGACTGAAGGAGTATATTTCTAAATTATTGGCCTATCATGATCATGAAGATGGATCTACTGATCTTTTGTTCAACAGGATCTAACACTGAAACATGGCTGGAGGACGGGTGCCATCATTCCTGAGCTGAGGAAGGAGATTAAGATCATGAATACACCAGAGTACGTCCACATGATGACCTGGTTACAGTCACTGACTGGACTTATTGAACAGATGCAGGTCAGAAACCTAGTATATCATCCCTCCTCTTAGTTTTTTATTTGTATTATTATTGTTATTGTACTTTATAAACTTTAATTTCATTCTTAAAGTTTTTTTGGTTCACATTTATGCACTGCTCTCTAACAGGTGCACAGGGATCCAACGTCTCGAGCTGTGGTCGAGGAGTGGATCAAAGAAAGAGAAGCCATGAAGTAATAACAAAATGTTTTATTTATCTAAAACCATTTTGGATAATTTTTAGAGATATTGTGGAATCGATCTAACCATATCTCGATGGTTGTGTTTTCATATATTACAGGCCTCATACCAAGGACATCTTCAATGCTCAGTTTGGAAGTCTCTTTCGAACATACCACAACCCCACTTACTTCTCACGCCGACTCTCGCGCTTCGCTGACATCTACATGGCCTCCATCAGCTGCCTGCTCAACTACGACTTCCAGCACACCTTTTTCCCTCGCCGTACTCCTCTGCAGCACGAAGCCTCCTACTGGCCCGAGCACGGTTCTGCCGGTTTAGGTGCCTCCTCTCCAGCTCCACAGGACCAAAGCAGAGTGTGATTAGCAACAGAAAACCACCGTAAAAAGCAAAACGCAGAGGCTGAATGATCTCAATCATTCGTTCATTTATTTAATTTTATTTTCTTCAGCATGCCACATTTTGAAGTGAGCTCCAATGGTGACAGTTGATGTAAACTGTTTATGAAATTTGTGCTTTAAATTAGTAATTTATGTCCTTGTAAAACAACAAGTCTTAAGATGAGTAGTTTGTGTTTGACAGAATTGTTTAATTAAACGAATAGATGATTTTATGCAGTACAAACAACAGGGGGCAGTCACGCACCGTTTTAGTTTTCTCCTATTTCGAGCTGTGAATTGCACACAAATCATCTATGCCTTTTATGTCCTTTGCATCTGTGGGTGTAATGGATATTTACAGTTACATTACAGACTGCGTTGCCTTAATCCCTTTGTTTACGTTACTGCAGTATTTACTTTTTGCAACACCCTGATATAACTTTGTTGCAATTAGCTTTTTCAGAAAAACATTTGCCAGCCACAATCTCCGTTGATGTCATTATTTGCTGCACATTGTCAAGCAAACTGCACTTTGATGTTCTGAGACGTTTAATAGTTTTAGGAGTTCTCACACAGTACAGCCTGTATGTCTCATTTTAGCACGTGAGAAATGTTCAATTTTCTCAGGAGAAAAAAAAAATTGAACATCATCGCTATATTTAGCATGAATGTTGCTTTTTGATGTGTGAAGGAAGCTGCGTTTTGGGTTTGTTAGGTTTGAGACTTTTGTAGGAGATGAGTAAAATGTTTTGTGCTGTAACCGTGGCTATATTTCATATATATATATATATATATATATGTATATATATATGCTGGAGTTTTTAAAAAAGGAATATCAAAGGGAAAATTACAGTGGCCACAACCATGACCTCATAGTCTTGGTCTGTAGTTTAAATGATGTGTTTATGAAGTGTTTACTTACGGTCTATTTCATTATTTATTAAACTGGAAATGGCCTGATCCTAACCCAGTGATTATGTCGTCATTTAAAAGGGCATGATCTGATCTGCCGACTTAATTAGCACGTATGTGTTCACTGAATGAGTAATCCATTCATTCTTTGCTTATGTTATTGGTATTATTACCTATACAAACAACAAAAGGTTTCATAGTTGAAATTTAATTTTCAGGACTAATTGCACCGGTGTTAATAACCACTCGAGTTTCTAATTACAGTTATAGCAGAGGGTTTATTGGGATTAATCCCCCACCCAAATCGTGTTACTGACTAATTTACCGTATTGCATCTGGGGCTTTAACTGTCAGGCAGGTGCAGGCTCTGGGATCTTAGAAAGAAAAAAAAAAAGCCTAGTGCTTTGACAGGGATCAAAAATGATCAAACCAATGATATTGGCTCCTGAGCTGAGGAGAGAGTATCTGGGGGTTCAGTCCCTGACCTCATAGATGCTTCATTAAGGCTGGATAGTTTGGGCACCATGGACACTAACAGCACACCTCTGAGCTCCAGCTCTCCATTCCCTTCCATCCAAACTGAGGTGGTGACCGTACCACCAACCATCTTCCCTCATGTGGGCTACAGCATCCTTTCTTTCCTCATGTTCATCAACACGGTGCTATCAGTGTTTAACAACAGTGTGGTCATAGCCGTGATGCTGAGGAATTCGGCTCTCCTACAGCCAATGAACGTTTTGATCCTCAGCCTCGCTGTGTCTGACCTCATGATAGGCCTTTGTGGCTCCCTGGTGGTCACCATCACAAACTACCAAGGCTCCTATTTTATTGGACACACAGCCTGTGTGCTCCAGGGATTTTCAGTCAATTACTTTGGTAAGTTTAGTTGTTATATGCGGTGTTTTTGTATGTGTGTGTTTCTGGAGTTCAGACTTTCTGTCTGTCTTACTGCCTTTGGTCCATAAAATCACATTATATTCTACCATTCTTATGCAGGTGACACTCAGTTGTATCTATCATTTTACTCTGATGATGTAAATTCTGTTCTCAAACTAATGAGCTGCATTGATTGCCGTATGCCTTGAAACTTTTTACAACTGGACAGGGACAAGACAGAAATACTTGTAGTTTCTTATTTATTATCCCTGTCTCTGAAACACAGTGAGCAGTGAGCTGAGTCAGGGACCTTGGCATTATTTTGGACAGTGATCTCAGTTTTGATAATTACTCATTTAACCAGAACTGCTTTCTAGCACTCAAAAATATATTAAAAGTTGGAAAATTCTTATCTCAAACTGACTTTGAGAAACTGGTTCATGCTGTCATATCAAGGATGTTCGAATATTATAACGCTGTGTTTTCAGGACACTCCAAATCATCAGTAGAATTACTTCAACTCATTAAAAACGCAGCAACCAGAATTCTTAAAGGTATGAAGGACAATGATACCCCACTATTGAAGGCACTGCACTGGCTCCCAGTACAGCATGGAATTACCTTTTAAATCTTTTTAATAGATCACAAAGCTCTTAATGGTTTGAACACCCCCAGTACATCTCTGACTTGCTCACTGTTTATGACCGAGTCAGACCTCTCTGGTGATCAGGTGTAGATCTTGACGTTCCTAGAATCAGATCCAAATATGCTGATGGTGCTTCTTTTAGATACTGTTGTCCTGCTCTTTGGAACAAGCTGCCTGCTGACCTGAGATCAGTTACATCTGTGGCAACATTCAAAAATAGACTCAAAACCTTTTTTGTTCAAACAGACCTACACACAGAGGTTTATATGTTTGTTTCTTCTGTTAAGCACATTGAGTTTACACATAATAAAATGTAGTGTATGAATCCAGTTGCCACTGTCATTCTGTCACAGTGAGACATACTAATTAAAATTACTAATGCTTTAGATTTCAGTGCCAAATCACAACAACAGTTGCCCAGGGAGCTTCATATTATAAGGTAAAGACCCTTACAATAATCGAGAGAAAATTATCCTTGTAAGCAAGCATTTAACAGTGGAAAGGAAAAACTCAATTTTAACAGGAAGAAACCTCCAGAAGAACCAGACTTAGGGAGGAGCCTGAAAGCTGAAGGCTCTGCTTCCCATTCTGCTTTTAAATATCCTGGGAACCAAGAAACATTAGAAAATCTTACATTTTTGGAGCATCTTTTTTAGCATTTCAAGAAATGACTTTTGTTTCTTTTGTGTTTTATGAATGTTTTCTTTGCATGTAGAGTTTAGTCACGTGTCAGATTTATCAGATATCTTCTTCATGACACCCGAGCATACTCAAAAATCATTGGAGTTGATAACTCTATAAAAGAAAAGAAATCCGAGTATGCCTTGAACTGTCTAAATGTCAGTTATGTTTTCTTGTTGTTGTCTTGTCTAGGTTTGGTGTCTCTCTGCACTCTTACTCTTCTTGCCTATGAGCGATACAATGTGGTATGCAAGCCAAAAGCTGGTTTAAAGATGAGGATGCGGAGAAGCATCTTTGGCTTGCTGTTTGTCTGGATCTTCTGCTTGTTTTGGGCTGTGGCGCCATTATTTGGCTGGAGCTCCTACGGACCTGAGGGGGTCCAGACATCCTGCTCACTGGCCTGGGAAGAGAGATCATGGAGCAACTACAGCTATCTCATTTTCTACACACTCCTCTGCTTCATTATTCCAGTTGCAATCATCATCTACTGCTACTTTAAACTGCTGAAATCCATGAATAAGGTGGGTGTGTAATAGCTTTTGCTTATTCATTACACCATTTAAGCAACATTTAAAATTCATGCATCTATCTATGTTTGCTTGCAGTCTACCGCATGCATAGTAAAACAAGTAATTAGCTTTTAATGTGGCCCAACGTTGCTCTCTTCTAGCTGAACAGGAGTGTGGAGCTACAAGGTGGGCGTTCCAGCCAGAAAGAGAATGATCATGCCATCAGTATGGTGTTGGCTATGGTAGTAGCATTTTTTGCCTGCTGGCTGCCCTACACAGCATTGTCATTGGTGGTAGTTATAGATCCAGAGCTGCACATTCCTCCTCTAGTTGCCACCATGCCAATGTACTTTGCCAAGACGAGTCCAATCTACAACCCCATCATCTACTTCTTTTCCAACAAACAGGTAAAAGCACACAGGTACTGTAGAACTGAGATAAAATCTTGATTGTGAACAAAGATTGAAGAAACACTGTTTGTGAAATTATTGCTCATATTTCCTGACAGTTCTTGTTCTTGGTTGTTTTTTTTTTTCCTATCAGTTCCGTGATTGTGCTCTGGAGGTGCTGTCTTGTGGCCGTTACATTCCTCATGGGTCCACCAGTGTCAGCATCCGCATGCACTCTGTGAACAAGGGGAGCTGGCTGTCCTCCTTTGGCAGAAGCGTCAACACACACAGCAAGGTGTTGCCTCTGTGACAAAAAAAAGCTGTCATGGTTGTCAGCGTTCACTGGTGCCTCATCAAGAAGACAGACCAGGACACCTACAGACTCGAGTCTGTCACAGAGGTACCAACGTTGTTAGAGAACAGAATCAGCTCAGAGGCTGACAGGGATATTCAGAAGGTTGGACAAAAAAACGGGAAACTTCACAATAAAATGCTGTAATGCAACCCAATACCATGTAAATGTTGTGTTATTTTTTTGTTTTAAATGTATTTTCCTGATTAGAATATTATATTGCGTGGTTATTTTGTAGTCTCTTCTTTTGATCTGTAACATTTTACTAACAAAACCAGTGATGATTTTTACTTATGAATTGAAGGAGATATATAACAAACAGAAATACACTACATAAAAAATGTATGTGGTTTTCAATTTCTTTCCATTTTTAAACACACTATGGTTAAACACACCCAGACTGCAGAGAAAGACTGCGGGAAACTGAAATCCTAGACTTTTTTTCTTTTCTTTTTTTTTTGCATAAATTTAATGCAGTGGCTCTTTTTCTACTCATTTTACTCATATAAGACGTCATTTCCTATTTTTCTTCCTAATATTGTTGAACTGTTGGGTAATGAATTGTTAATTCATGCATATAGTAGACTGTGTGACCCTTTTTACATTAGGAGGACTGTTCTGGGAATAGGTGATCTGTTTTTATGGAAACTATACAGCACACCATCCTCCTGTGTGATAGCATTATGCAACAACAACAAAAAAATTTGAATTAAAGTCAACAGTAGCCAGCTCCGTGGTCTAATCAATACTGACAGCTTGGTCAAATAATTTTATTTGTTTTTGGATTATGCAATAAGTTCTTCCTTTTCCCAACTCTCACACTTTCCAAACGTCTGCTGCACAAAAACATTGCTCCGGCATTATTTCTTTGTCGAGCGCCTTTGTGAATACACAATGTACTCGGTAAAATTATTATTTTTATTCTAGGGAAATAGCAAAGAAAAAATAATATGCTTAAATCAGTTTTTCTCTACCCACAAAATCGCATTAGGAAAACATGAGAAATTTCGGTGCACTTGTTAAGCAAGCTTGCTGCACAGCTCACCTTGTGCATGTTTTAACAATGAGTAGTCAGTCAGGCAGTAAAAGACTTTCATTTTACTTGGTTAGCCTGGTCTGTGGTCTGGCAATTTTTCATTTGTATTATTTTGTGCTTTTTCGTCTGTGTAGACAGTTCAAAGGGGCATTAGGCGGTTCAGAGAAGGGTAACATAATAACATCTCTGGGTCTGATTCAAAGGCAGGACATCGTGTCCCACGTGACACGTTCCTGAAGCAACGATGAGTCACGAAGAGAAAAATGCATTGCTGATTAACGATGGAGTAAAAGCACCCAGTTGAGGAGAATTTTTTTTCACTCTTGAGTTGGTGCTAACAAACAGGATAATTAATTTAAATCAATCACTGTAACAATCCATCATTAGTTTTACTCAAAAATTACTATGTGACAAGTCAAACTTCAGCTTTGAGCAGCTGGACCGTTCCGTCTGTGAGCAGCAGATCAGTTTTTCAGTGGTCCTAGTCAATGAAATCCAGCCACACAGTCTCAGGCTTCAGGAACAGCCACAAGCACGGCGAAAGAGCTAGTTTCCCCTTTGGCGCACTGTAGTTATAAAACTGTAGCAGTATTTTTAAATTAAATCTACACGTCACATTACATCACATTACACTGTGCACAGCTGAGTGATATCTTTCAGGTAATTGTTTAGTGCTCTGCTACAATATTTTACATTGTCTTTTTTTTGTCTGTATGTAAGCTTTGTTATATTAGTGTGAATCTGTTTCACTCTCTTGCTCACATTGTTCCCACCCACCTGTTTGGTGCGCTGTAAATATTGCAGATGGGCATCTGCTTCGGAATAAAGTGTTTTTGATCTTTTATCTTGTGGTTATAAGCTGCACATTGTCTTTGGCGTCCAGATATTGTCAGATGTGCGATAACTGATTTTGTTCTTTTCCAGAACTTCTGATTTGATTCCATATGTTACTGGAAGATATTTGATCAGCCTAATATGTTAGATGATCAAAAGCAAAATGCATTATATATTAATCTAATCCCAGATTTGGTGTAGTCCATAGGTTGCATATTTGAAGCAAAGAGCATTTCACACTTTATCTCCAAACAGGATTACACAGTGTCGTGCAATAATCCTGCAGCATTGCTCGCTTTATATCCTGAGCCAATTCAAGAACTCCCAAGTCATCCATCTGGCATGCTTAATGCAAAGCTTTTAACCTTTGTGGTGCACTGTATTAATATGACACGGACAGCTGTTCAGTTCGCACATATGCGCACAGTATCCTGTGCATTACAGTGCCATGCCGTCATCATCGCCGCATTATAGATTTGAACCCCTGCCTGGTTTTTTTGTGTTTTTTTTTTGCAGTTATATCAGGATTGAGACAATGGTGACGTAATTGCTATTTAATTAACAGCCATCGTTTCCCCCCAGTTGTCTCTGCTGTGAATACACTGCAGAGCTTTTAATGAATGTGAACACTGAGGACTCCCAGGTGACCCGCCGGTGCTGTCGAGTGATAATGAAAAGGGCGGATTCTTTGGCGCAAATTGTCTGAGCTACAGGTTTACCAGTTAATATTATTCATTCAGTGGCGATAAGGGACGCAGGCTTGACGTGCGTTTGGTCAGCGTGGAAAGAGTGATGATAAAGAACTAAATATGTTGGCTCTTTGAATCCAGAGATGAGAGGCGAGCCCACACCTGCACTAGACTCTGGGAACAATACAGCCTTGGAGGAATACGTTGAAATCGCATTTGTGCTGGCGAACAGCTTTATTCTCTCCAGCACTTCTGTTGTGGGGGCTGCGGCAAATGTTTTTGTCATACTGGCGGTGTATCGGCAAAAGTCCCTGCAAACTTCCAATAACGCGCTGGTGGTCAGTCTGGCTGTTATAGACTTTCTGAGATGTGTAATCGATTGCCCGGTTCTCTTAACCATCGTTGTGAGTGTGTATCGAAACAGAAAAGTGGACAGTTTCATCTGTGATGTACAAATGGCCTCTTTTTCATTCAGCTGCTGTATCCAGTTGTTAACACTGGCGTGCATAAGTGCAGAGAGATACCAGGCCATTGCACAGCCCTTCAAAGCCAATCAAAGGAAAAGGCGAATTAAGGCGCTGATTCCTCTCACATGGACCTTCGCTATTCTGGTGTCTGCTTTTTGTGTGATATTTTTGAGGGACTCACCTTTGCATATGAAATGCCAACGACAACAGAGAGAAACGTTATTCTCTTTTGACAAATTTGGGCTTTACATGCTATTCCCACTGTGGGCAGCGTGTTTTGGTGTCATCATTGGATTCTACGCTCGCATATTTGCCCTGGTGAGATCACACAGCCGTAAAATATTTGACAAAGGTACTTTTACTCTTGCTACAAAAGACAAAAATGAAGAGAAGCCGGAGACAGAAAAAGCCGCAGTGGTGGAAAATGAATGTGGAAGATTTGAGCAAAACCCCACTTTGAGCTTAGGCAATGCTCAGACACAAGCTGAATCAAATTCACCCAAAGAAAAATCAGTACAATCTGTCTCCATCAATTCAGAGGATAAGAAAGAATTTAAAGATACAGTGAAGATGAGCAATGCAGAAACAAAACAAGCTCGGCCCCTTCCAGTACAGGCTACAGTGCTTACTGAGAAAAAACCTTTAAAAACAGAGCAGTCAAACCCCCATGTCATGAAGGTTGAAGTGAATCTGTCAAATGGAGATGCTGATTCAAATGTTAAGAGCTTAACCACAAAGCGGGCGTCAGTCAGTTTCAACACACAGGAACAGTCCAAAGACAGACTGAAGTCTGAAGAAGAATCCAAAGAAAACAGCCTCCTGCAGCCCCCATCATTGCCTGCACCAAATGTAAATTCTCAGTCTACTACTATCTTACTGACAGAGCCTGACCAAGCCCTAAACAACAATGAAGGAGAAACACTGACTGTTGCCTCACAGGCTCAGGTGACCGCTTCACCTCCAGTCTCAAGCAACGTCCCCGAAACAGAAGCAATGCAACTCCCTCCAGCGGTAGAAGGGGCTGTTTGCATGATGCCTTCAAAAGCAAGTAAAGAGAGAGCAAACAAAAAGAAAGAGGGCAAAATGGCTAAACGTGCTGGCTATATAATTCTAACCTTCCTCTTATTCTGGTTACCACTGATCACAACGATCCTGGTGAATTACTTGGTTCACAAAAACACAAACTCACAGGTAAGTGCCTGCAGAAATAGGCTTGTGATTTCTCTCTATTATTGCAGGGTCGTTACCTTACAATACAAAACACGTCGGGGGGCTGTTGCTGTGATTTAGTGCTATGTAAATGAAATGGGATTCACATGAAAATCTCTGTTGTGTTATACAAAGTTAATCTAAAGATCTCTTAATTCTTAAAATTGCCTATTGTTTTTCAGATAATTATCATTGAAGACATGGAGGTCCTGTCAGTGTCTGTTGCCTGCATCACGTCACTAAGTGACCCAATCATATACGCTGCAGTAAACCCTCAGTTTTCTTCAGAATTTTATCGGCTGAAAAACAGGATGAAGTCCATATTTCATAAGAAAAGATAGACTTTCCACCCCTATAAACATCTTTTAAGTGGCTCTAGTCCCAATGACTGTATTCATATTCGCTGTGCAAGTGAATATAGAATTTAATAACGTTTGTCTAGTCATTGTCCAAATATTAACTAAATTAAATCCCAGTTGTCAAAGTGGGATTTTTCTTTTTTTTTATTTGGGTATAAGAAGCTTATTATTTTATATGCCGCTGCGTTATCTTAGATTTTATGCAGGCTGACTTCTCAGCAGTTACTAAACACTGCAGAGCAGAGGCAGTGCATGCTGTGAGAAGCTGCCTGGACTAACGCAATCAGCTCTGCAGGGGGGGTCGGTGCTGCGCTCTCTGTCAAACAATCACAGAGGCCTGCAGTCTGCCTCCAGAGACCCTGCAGCCGCGACCCACCGCTGGGCCAGTCAGGTCTTCACATGTCCTCCAGCAGCACCTAATTATTATGCCATTCTGTTATAAAAGATGCTCTTTGAGTGGTCGTGAAAAAAACATTATCAGATCTACCTAATTATTTTCTTTCTTTTTTTGTAAGAAAAGAAAAGACATGGGTCATTTAATGGATGTTTCCATAGAGCTACAGTATTTATTCTATCCACTGCACCAAATGCACAATGTGTGTGATCATTTGTCCCCTTTTCCCTTGCCGCTTACATATGTGGTCCGTGACAAGACTTGTGTTTCATTAAAAGCAGAATTTACATCATGACATACCAGGCTCACTTGTTTCCTTCCCACCAATCTCGTTTTTACTGACAAACCAACAAGAAGCAGAGACATACTTTAATAAAACAGAATTCGGCAATGAGAGCATGCAAATCCTTAATTCAACCAGTTAACAGACAGAAAGAGAATGCCAACAAGTGTCAACTAAATCTAGAAATAAGAGAGGAGCCAGCTTCAAATGCGGTTGAGAAAGTCCTAACTGAGATATTTACAACATGAAAAGTGTACAAAATGGCCCTTTGACACAGTAAACTCCACTGAGGCTTGCTTTTGAATATCATAAGAATTGGTAAGTCATTGGGATTGATGCTCAAAACTCTCTCATATAGTTTTCAGTCCAAATACCACGTGTCCACATTAGGGTTAGTATTAGTTAAGTGCCGCCGAGAACATTGACTTATGTTTCTACCTTGTGACCTAACTAATATATACCCTGTATAGTTCTCAGTATCAATTATTAACTAACGACAGCGGCTGTCACACAGATCCATATCAGGATGTCAAATATGTAAGCTAACACAGAATTCGTCATTTGACTTTCACTTTGCACATTTCACAAACATGGTCAGGATGCGTAGTATATTTTACTCGTCATCGAGCGATGTTTTTCAACTAGTTAATGAGTCAGTTAATGAATATTCACAACAGTTATCCATTCTGGTGGATGTACGATTTTTGGAATTTACAACAGTGAGGGGAGCGTTAGAAAACATGTCATTGAAGGGGGTTGGGGTTCAAAACAATCGATGTAACAAGCAGTGAGTGAAACGAATGTCCCGTGATGTGTAAAGGAGACTGATTTAATATTCACAAAGATCGCCTTCAGGCAATGAATATGTGTGCTTTGTCATCAGAGGCCATCGAGAATGACCTTTAAACATTCGCATTTCCTCCTTAAATCATAGACAACAAATATGACTACATTACATAATCAAAAATAAAGTTGTTTTTCTTTTTTCCTCAGTATTTTTAGGCAACGACGATGACCACGCGTTCCTCGCCCTCTTCCTTGCTCTTGCTGTGCTTGATGGAGCAAGATCTGCTGGTTCACTTCCAAGGCAGCTGTCCACATCATACTAATACCATGCAGAGTTTGACATCAGATGAGATAACAACTTCAAAAAAACCCTTGACCTCTGTTAATCTTATAATCCTTCTTAGATTATGGCAGGTTGATGCTCGGTGGTCCCTCTCCTCAGCATCTGGTGCTTCTTGAGACCAGTTAGCCAACCAGATAGGCGTGACATCTACAAGGCAGATACTCGGACAATGTTGCTCTGAGAGTATGCTGTGGTGGTGGAGCCGTCCCCGTCTGATGAAGTCACCACCGGGGCAGATAAGCTGACCATGGAGGGAGTGATGTAAGGTTCATCACATTTCAAGGGCACGGTCTCGTCGAGTTTAGCGTTCAGGCTGGCGCGACTGTGAAAGAAAACAAAGGAATTAAAAGAGGCTGAAAGGTCTGAGCTTGCAAAATGTACACGGCACAAACCTGTTATTTAATATGTTCTTGTACAACGTATACACGAGTGAGGATTGTATACAGGCATGAATACACGCCCTCTTTATGAAGTGGTTCATCCTGTGATGCGTATGCTGTAAAAATCCTACATTTTTAATTTACTGTCCGAGAACAGTCCTTTATTGTAAATACTGAAATGATGTTCCACACACGGTAGACGTTTTCAGAGCAATAGCACCAGACTACTCCACCCAGTTTGGAATCGCAGATTCTTTTTTTTTTTTGACATTCTGAAGTAACAAGAACTGCAGATCATTTATATTGTACTTGCCTATGGGAATGGGTTTGCTCAGGGGAATCTGCTGCCACCCGTTGTAATGAAGAGGAAGGGTATTTAATTTGTGGTACTCACAGGGGGGGAGAAAAAAGACCTGTTACTCTGCATAATCCACTGAATGTGCTTTCAACAGTTTTCATGAGAGCAATTAGGCAGGAAGCAGTTCCAGTGAAAAACAGTGAGGATTATTCCGAGATAACAGGAATACTGTGCTGGGATAACAGCATTAACTACAGCACGTTAGTGCGTTTATGTCAATACAACCTACATACTGTATATATGCCAGCTGTACTGTCGATCTTTTTTTTCTTTCCTTGTGCTTGTAGCTGCTTGTTCATTTGTTGCTCTTTGCTGTTGCTGCATATCTCCACATTTATTGAGGAGGGAAGAGGTGACATCACTTGTAGATGTATGATCAAATCAAAAAACACACAAGTCATTCATTTAATTTCTCAGCATCCCAAAAAGCACTGTGAAGTCAGAGAGACTACATACCTGTTAGCCACTGGCCTCTCTCTTATCTGTATGGTGCTGAGCTCCTGGTTATTTGTGCTGGGCAGGCTGAAGCTGCTCTTCTTTCTATGGCGTCGAGAGCAGCATGAGCCCAGGCCGTGCGGAGACGAGGACACGGAGGAGGTCCGGGAGCCGGACTTGTTCATTACGGAGACCTCCATGCAGTTTGCCTGAAAGGTCTGCTCGTCCACAAACTCGTGATTCTGGAGAAGGAAAAAAAATTGGATTCAGTGTTGCTTATGAATCACTCTATTACATCGATGATTGGCTCTGCTCAATGATGAGTAAAGATGTTTCACAGTAAAGCCTAAACAGACTGAACAGAATCCACTGCAAAATTGTTTAATAATTGGAAAATGAATCATCAAGGGAATAGAAATATATTGGCCCAGATGTCCATATTAAGTGCCATCTGTGAGAACATTCACAACTGTTATCGCTGTGAAAAACGAGCAGAACTTGAAGGTCAGCCTTCAAGTGTGTTTCGGGCCCCGCCAGCAGGTGGCAGAGAGCGGCTGTGCAAGATCTGATGCCGTGCCTTGAATCTTATAGCTCACCTCTGTCACTCTTGGTCTGCTCTCTGTCTGTTATCTATAATGCACACTGTAAAAGACCTGATGTAAACCTTTTCATCGCCACGGGAATAGTGTGAAACCATTTTTTGGAACTTTTCCCAGATGAGAGGCAAGCCGGTTAATAGGAGAGGGATCATCTCATGACATGAAAAACTGATTCACTCCCTGCACACGTCTGTTTGCAGAGTTTAGATCTGCACGAGTGTAAACCTCATGTCAGAGCAAAGAATAAAAGAGGCCCCTGCATCTCTAAATTATTGATACAGTAAAATGAAGTACGCCGGTTTGTTTAGATGAAATAATCCTTGTGGATGGCAGAGCCTATCTTTAGCATGTCGCTGGCTCGGGGACTCAACATTTCCCAGCCCCATTTAAAGCTATTTTTAACTTAGCTGAACAGGAAATAGATTGTACAGTCTGAGCATAGATGAAAAAAAAAGTCACTTTGTTTCTATTTGCAACTCACTGTAACAGGTTGGAACTACTGATGATACAGCGCAGACTGTAGGAGTAATGCAATGAAAGGAGCTTTTTTCCCCCCCACAGAGAGCTATTTTAAACCGTGTGAAGTCTGTTACCAAGATAGTAAAAAATGAAAAGTACCAAAGCTTTCATCTTCCAATCGACATGGCTTTAAGGTCTTCTAAGATTTTTTTTGTCTGTTTTTTTTACCGTGGTCTTTTCCAGGCAGTGCAGCAGATGATGATGCTGGCTCTCGAAAGGAGGGCTGGGGGCCTTCCCCACCAGGGCTTGTCCTGCCTCCTTGGAAGCCTTGATAGAGTTAAAAGAGAAAAACAAAACAAAACAAAGAGAAAACCACAGCAGTGTAGATGAGCAGGGTTACATTCTGCTAGTAGACAGTCAACAGCAAGTAGCTCGGCGATGTAGTGGCGAGGACGCAAAAGCACCGAGAGTTGAAATGCTGATCTGTAGCATGGCAGCCAGTCCACTGAACCTAGTGACACGGCGACGTTTTAGGGGTGGGTGCACAGAAACTGCGACTAATCGCAGCGTCTTTACGCTGAGAACACTGGTTTTCTTATTCTTTCACAAATTTGATGATAAGAAGCAGGAAAAGTCCAATTCGAGGTGAAATCGCTTTCAATGCGGCAGCAGTGGCACACCTAGACACAGATCAAACACAGCGTACCAAACACAGCAACAGCATTCTGCACCATAATGTCACCACACATATGAGACACACTTTATGAAGCTTTGCGCGGCTCTGGGATGGACGGTATGCTGTATTAGTCTGCACTACAACCTGGGATGCTCTAGAAAATACGCACAAAACACACAGTAGATCCAAAAAAACACCCCCCCCCCTCCCCCTTCAAAAAACCCCTCCCCAAATCAAACAGCAACAAAAAACAAACCAAAACAGAGTTTAGAGGAGATGTGGGCTGAGCGGACAGCCTCCACAGGTGACATACTGTCATGTAAGCCTTTGTCTCCCTCCTTCCCCTCCAAACCCTGTTGGACAGACATGCAGAGCTTGGTTAATGAGTAAGTGTGAGTGTAATGGCTGAGGCTCCACCAGAAGGCAAGTATGCCTGCCTGGTCCTCCTGCTGCATGGACAGAGAGAGGGAGTGTTGACAAGGAATGTCAATGCTGCAGCTGAGAGGGTTGATGTAAGAGAGGACGATCACACTGAAGCACTGGAATGACAGCAGCCCCTGTGTTACAGCATGAAAAGCTTCCCCGTGTGTGTGTGTGTGTGTGTGTGTGTGCGCGTGTGTGTGTGTATAGTGTGTGGTGGCATGCCCCCCCACCCCCGACCACCCTACCCACACCCCTGAGCAGAGTGACATGCAAGCATCAGCGAGGCCCCGGTCAGTCAGCCCCCACCCCCCACCCTCAAGCCGCTGCTTGGCCCCCAATCCGGTTTACCTCCTCCAGTGAGTCGATCAGGAGCCCATTTTGTTTGTAGCGCATATAGGCATTAGTGCCTCGAATCTTCACAGCACGGATTCTAGCGAGGCGAGTTTTCTGTTTGAACAAACAGACCTCTGTTTTAGCCTCTGACAGTTTGTCCGTCACACTAATTGGCTACGTCTTCCTCCACCACCCCTCCTCCCCACCCCGCCCTCTCCACCCGCCCCGGCAGCCGCAGTATTTAGTGGAGAAAGGGTATGCCCAAATCTACGATTAGGAAGTTCTGCCTTAGCAAACACTTTTAGAAAGAAATGCACATATTGCTATCGAAAAAGCTGCTGACACAATACTCTGAAGATCATTTGTTCTGTCATTGTCATTCGCTCTTTTATTTCCCTCGTTCCCCTCCCACCCCGAAATATACTTAAGCAAGTCAATACACACATACGCTCAATAGACACACAATACGCAGAAGCACAATAAAAGACTAATATTCTGGAAGATAGCGTTTGCCCTGTCATTCTGTTACATGCGGATAAGACAGGGACAGAGAAGAGGGGGAGAAAAAAGAGGGCAGATAGAAGCAAAATAAAGACAGATAGGGGGAAAAGGAAGACAGGGGCAAAGGAACGGGGAAGGCGGGGAGCCAATACCCTCTGTGCTCGTCGTTTCTCTGCCCGCTGGCTTTGGTGGTAGATACGGCTGAAGTTTGACACTATGACAGGGACAGGCAAGGCAATGACCAGCACCCCACTCAGAGAGCATATGGACCCAAACACCTTCCCTACGATTGTTTTTGGCACCATGTCACCGTACCTGAAACACACACAAAACAGATAAGAGTGAGCACACTGGGTAGGAACACAAACAGGGAAAATCTTCCACTCAGGAGGTTTATTTAGCATGTCAAGTTGTTGCGTGTGCCTAACGGTATTTTTAATAGTCTTGAAGATAGTTACGGTGACCTTGGGATATTTCACACCTTCAAATAAAAAGTCACACATTTGAAGTGGGCGAAGAATAAATAGGACTCCCTCTGATGTCACCTCTCCCCGGCCTAGTTTCTACACGCCATTGCGATGTTCCTCTTTTAAAACACTGTTTCATATATAATTACACACCTGCTGGCATCGGCTAATGCTTTCACGTCGTGACCAAATGCGCTACATATCCTCCGTGACCTCTGTTAGCCAAACAGCTTGTGAAAGATACAGCGAGTAGTATCACGTTGAGTAAAAGCAAAAAGGGGAAGGGAGCAGTGTGATGCCGAACCCCGGAGAGATCGATTAAGTCTGTGGTCCTCGGCGACAGCCACCGGTGTGTTTTGTTCTTATTCCCACATTAAAATGGAATATGGAGACGCAAAGGGAACCCAAAAATTCAACACAAGGAGAAAAGAGCTTTTCTGGCACACATGCATGACACTGATGAGGAATGTTTCATGGTATACCTGAGCACAATTAAAGCATGTCATTTTTCAATGGTGAACAGGCTGCATTCAACAGATTAAAGGCTGCGCTTCTGTCAGGTTGGACTGACTCATCCCCAGTCCCATCAAATTAACGTGCCTGTCTTCTGCTAGAAAGCCAAATCCGTCTCTGTTCAAGGCAAACCTGAAATCAAACTGTTTTCGTCACCTCGTTTTCTTTACTTTAGCAGGCACCCTCAGCACCACTTACTACGGTAAGCACTAAAACCAAGGATACCAAACTGAAGAAGAGAGACACTTCCTGACTTTCCCTGAAACTTTGTTGTCTTTTCACCTGTTTTATAAAAGACATAGCTTTGGAGATACTAGGCCATTATATGCTCCTATTTTGATGACAAAATTTGATTTAATGCCAACATGTGCAACAAAGGTAATTCAGGTCATTCATAAACACTGTTATAAAATGATATCGCAAAATGTAAAAAATTTGCAATACAATCCCAGGCATGTCTGAAAGCAAGAGACATGCCTGAGGCTAATATGTTCACGAGCTTTTGAAAAACTGCCACAGTGAAGGTTTTAAAAACCTCAGTTTCTATTTTTAACATGTGGTCGAATAAAACGTGGATTTTGTCTCACAATGTTAAAGGTGTGCAGCCTTATTTCCTTTTTTGATGTTGGACTGTGCGCCGTGTTGAGCCTGGGTTATGCTTGATTGCGGACACGGACACAGATAGCTGGACGGCCGAGTTGTAGTTCTTATTATACTTCTTTAAAGTCCACTGCCTGGGCGCGTGCGTAGTTGGTGCACTGTTATCTAAATTATCTGCGCTGTCACAAAATTTGGACAACCTCATACTCAATGTTTGATGATGAAATTTATGTTATGGGGCCCAAGCAGAAATCGTGTGCACGGAAAGTAGAAATCTCGCTTTATTGTTTGTGGACTTTTAATTGGCCAATATTTCTTTACGGTTAAGGTTATATTACCACTTGTTCTTTTGATATGCATGAGATAATTTTTTGCATGTGGACGGCGACTTTTTTCATAACGAATTTGGAAAAAAGTCCCCGTTGCCTGAAGCCTAAAATGGGAGCTACTTTAACAACCTCTAACAAATCACAGTGCTTTGTAAAACACGCTAGAAAACTGTCTCCACTAAATGTGGAAACGATAAATTCAATTCACCTCATGAGGCACAAACACGCCGTCTATTACAAACAGGCTACAAGGAGGAGATGCTAGCAGCTGGTGATGTGCAAAACACATGTAAACAAATGACTCCACCGAGCTTCGGGAGAGGACTTGCTAGTTTCACTCCATGTGACGGGAAGAGCAAATGGTGGACGGAAATTACTGATGCGATTACAGGTGGATAAACAGGGTGGTTAAAAAGCTGGATCTAAGATACAACATCCCAGGTAGGAAACATCTTTCAGTTTTATAAGGCGACAACATTGTGCAGCTACTGAGAAGTTATTTATACTTGAATTTTCCTGGGAAAATGCTACCTTTGCATTTGACTTGCAATAGATTCACACTTCAAACTAGGTAATGTGTCATCAGTGAAAATGTGTCCTCATTGTAAAGTTTCTTCAAACATTGTGATATAAGGTTGAGGCTATAATGGCTGCCCCTAGCACTCAGGAGGAAATGCTGGAAAAAGATGGAGGTATTCCTTCTCAAAAAAGGCCAAATCAGATCATTTTTGTGTTTGCTGGGTGGTTAAACAAGCTGTAGCCCCTGCTACTATATACACATTTCAATATGGATTTTTGTATGGACGATGGATTTTATGTAAATAACATTTTTTCTAGTGCTTTACCAGCTCACTGCTAGTTTATTACAAATGCATCCAATGTAGTATATTATATATGAATTTATGTTTTTTTTCCTCATTCATTTATGACATGTGTGGGTTGCATAGACTACCAGATAGTCCCCCCTGGGACAATAAAGACAATTCAATCCAATTCAAACATTTAGCTGCAAACACAGTGACATCCTGTAGCCACATGCACATCTGATTACTTTTCAAGATTATTACTTTATCAAATAGAAAATCCCGATGTCTCCAAGGCAATTAACAGATCCAGGGAAAAAATCTGCAAATTCATTCGTATGAGCATAATCTGCATATTCACAAGCGGCTCTGTGCTGACATGCTAGGCCACCAGCAGCACTGGGACTTAAAATGAATGATTCAGGGCACGTATGTTTTCCGTGTCATCTAAACATCTCTCCGTGTGCTGCAGAGGACCGGCAATTCACACGTTCGCAGGTGGGTGAGATGAATGAGTGAGACCCTAATGCGCAAATGACCTGAGTAGACCATTACCTCCCGAGAGTAAGATGAATGCAGGTAGGAAGGAACATCAGCATTGCTCAGTGGCTGTGACAGTAGTCCGTCTCTCAAGTGAGGCAGGGTAATGTGAATGTATCGCTACACGGGAGGTTGACTATTTCATAAATGAAGTTGTCTAATGCCCACAGACGTCTGCTTGAGTCATTAGCTTCAGGTTTCCATCATGTTGGGCCCAACAGTCTGGGCTTTTACAGAGCTCGGGCGGAAAGATGTAAAAGTGGACATTTTAATATCACGCTTGATGGGACTTCATGTACAACAGTTTGCTTTCAAGTTGACTAATCTCGCACAGATGTCATTAGTTTTGCAGTTCATTACAGGTCAAGTCATTTTCCTATCTAATGGCAGACAATGACTGAAAGCAGGTGTCAATTATAGGTTCTGGATGTGCTGCTGAAAGCCTATTAAGAGATCCATAAAAAAATGGAAGACAGCATTCCCTCGCATGTACTTTACTGCGGCGAGTGGAGTGATGCAGGCACGTCTGTTGTGGAATACAGTGTGTTGCAGTGACTGTCTTCTTTTGGAAGGAAAGCCTAGCAGCGAGCAGATGAGAAAGGAAAGCAGCAAGCGCACTCTGGAGAGAAACAGTAACAGTGATGGATTGTTCATAAGGGAAAGCTGAGATACACAAAGCCTCGTGGATGATGGCAGAGGTAGGAATTAACAGCAGCTGCAGATTAAAGTAATGTTCCTACTTTGTTCTTGTTGTCTCTAAGTACCAGGTACTCACATTTGCTACCCCTGCTACCCTAAGCTGACACGGGTGAGACACAAAGACGGATGACCGGATTCTTATCCTCACTGCAGAGGATGAAGAGGAATGTCGAGATGACTGAATATCAATTCCCCACTTCCACCCACCTAAAACCATACCGTGCTCGCGCTGGCGCCGGCCTTTAAAAACAACGCATTCTGTAGAATTGTCCGACAGCGAGATGACAGCATTGCAGATGAAGCTCGGCGCGTCAAGAGAGAGTGAAACCGCGGGGTTGCCTCAGACTGTAGGAGAAATGTCAGACTCAAAGGAATATTTGAATTCTAGAAACGGGGGGATGAATGTCCTCACCTGGCTTTGGATAATAGACCAATCAAACATTCATGAGTCCCTGTATCAACCTGCGTGGCAGAGTTTGTGCAGTTGACCTTAAAAGCAGTGCGGTATTCCATCAGGGGTGCTCTGAGACACTTCTGTACATGACCTCACCGCCTCACAGCTAGCGCCAACACCTAAAAACAGGGACACGCTTGGACACACAGGAACTGACACACAGTCAAAACAGACGCTTGTTTGTGTGTATATGTGTGTGCGTAGGGCCTTTAATTTGACATATAGTTAAACCAATCCTCCTTCCTAAAAAAGCAATCTTGTTCCTTGATTGTCTTCCAGAACCCTGTGTCTGAAATCTGACTGCCATCTGGTTAGTGGGAAGTGAAAAAAAAAGATATCTGGATGACTTTGCAGATACGTCATTTGTTTATTTCTCTTTTCAGAGACAGGGCAGGTTCGTTTTTTCCCCCTAAAGATTAAACTAAATGAAATGAACCTTTTCAGGTAATAAACTATGCCTGAATGGCCTTTTCTGGTCATTTGTACCACTCTGTCTGCTGCACACAAATAGGGTTTGGTGGCTGATAGAAATTACAAATCCCTACTTTAAGCGAGCATAAGCTCAGGTTTCTGAAATAAGCACAGAGGCCTGAAGTAATCACACTGCTGTCCCAACAACTCACATTCCAGTTGTGATTACTGCCAACAGCTTACCAGTGCTGACAATTAGGATTCAAGGAGGGCTGCGGCAGATCTTTCAGAGGCTTCGTCAACAGCATCGAAGACCAGTCGCCCAGCGGCGCCTCTGTCGCGGTCTTCCTACCCTCCTTTTTGTGGATTTTAGTACAAAACTAGCTCACACACTGCACAAGTGACTATAGTAAAGTGCATTAATCAAAGCAAAGTGAATATCTAACGTTCAAAAAGCCTCACAGTGTTCGCCTGTGCCGATAAGCGATCAAGGTCAAGGTGTTCAAAGGAAGAAGAATCCTATGATTAAGATAGTGAAACTGCTGGACTGTGAGGTGACATCCTATTAAATCCTTCATGGTAAAGACATTAAATCTCACTTTCATCAAACCACACTTTGATCTACTCCAATTTGATATTTCAGTGAGAAGCAGTGGAATGAAACTAATTTAATTATTAACCGTTTTGATTCATCAGCTGATTAGAATACAGATGAGTTAAGCACACTGTCCTTATCTTGTGCGCCATCTATGCATGTTGTTTTATAGCAATAATTACAAAGGGACCTGCAATCTGAAAATCTGAATCTCAAATTAATTTCGGTCTCATTTTCTTCCCTGAGACTGATTTAACTTCACATCCCACTCAGCATTTGTCTTTTATGCTCGGAAAGTCACAATGAGCTTACTGTGCTAAAACAAGGCTTTCATATATTATAAAAAAAAAGGACTTTTATCAAGCAATTATGTGCAGGTGAGCCACTTTTACTCTACATTTTCTTAGACTGGTAAACTCCCACCGTGCATTGTGAATCAAGTCTCCTCAACACGTCTTTGATCATTCTGGGAATGCACAATTTTCTGTTTGACCTTCACCGAACATCTCATGGCGCACCGACTCCCCATCATGCTTCCAGAGGTAATTCACTGGCTCCGTTTCACAGTTCAGTGGTTTCTACAGTGCAGACAAGCCCTCCAAACCTGTGAGACCAAATCCTGTCAATTATAGTGAAACTCTGATACTGTCACCGACTGTACCAATCAGAAGTTGATAATGACAGCGAGAGGCAATAAAACTGTGCGGGGACAACGGGACAGTGGCAAGGTCAGGAAGTATTAGGCGCTCTTGAAGTGAAGACATCTCTTGTGGGCAGTGCTGTGAAACGTACCACAGAGATTAAAGTGTCAGAGTGGACGCAACATTAAAATCTTCTCTAAGGACTTAACACAGACTCTTCCAGATATTAGCCTGACCAGTTGAAACAGTCTCCATTTCTTTTACAAGTCATGACAAGGAGCAAATGGAGCAATGCTGCACAACAATACTGCTCTCTGTACCTTCTCCATGAGGCTGAAAGAGCACAATATTCATCCGTGCTGACAGTTAAATAATAGATGTTACCCCCCCACCCACCCACCCCCCACAACAAAAAGAAAAAAGTAATTTTCCTCCAGAACTCTATCATACTATGAACTACGAATCGAGAATTTGAGGAAAATAGATTACACTGCCTGGATGTCATACAAGGCATATGAACATGAGTGACAAGAGGATATAGATTCTCTGACATTGTATTTGTGAAGACTGCAAGATTCATGGGTTACTGAGAGGTTGTAAGGGTGCTTATGTCATATTAAGAGCCTTCATAAAATGTTTGTTTCTAAAAACACAAATGAGCTGACCAGTCGGCCATTCTTTTATGTGCCAGTAGGTAGTAAATCTGACCATGTAGTAAGAAAATCGAAGCTGGATAGACATTCTTGTATGTACAGATATACAAGGGCAAGTGAAGGTAGCAGAATGAAAGAAAACTCCCTCTCTCTCGCGCTCATAAATTTATATCATTGATGCACCAAATGTGCATCTGTTTCGTGTTTAAAATAAATTAAAAATATTAAGGACATTTTGTATTTATCTATTTCCACCACGAACAGACTGCAAAACAGTACAAATTAAATCTTTGTAATTGCCAGATAGACTGGCACAATCTTTGGAGGCTCGCACTCAATACACGCTAGCACACCTACAGTATGTACCACTGCAATGCTGGGAGACACACCACAAGGGTTCAACAGTCTGACACACAATAAATGAACATGATCTCCAGCATGATCCCTGAACACAACATATCATTCCTGATGTTCTGCACCACATCTCTGGCAAGAGGCCGGGAGCACAACATTCAAAATGCTCCCTCTCCTGGGTTTGGACACCACAGACTGATGGGATTAAGAGTGTGTGGGCTGATAGGACTCTGCTCTGATGCTATCCCTCAGATATACATCATTATAGAGAGGGGAATCCCACAGGCACTGGGATTAGCCCGCTAGATTTTCACTGCAGGTGATAAGGGAAAGAAGGAGAGGCTGGCAGAACTACACAACATAATGGGGAGAAGGAAGCACAGATAGGGGAGGACCAGAGGACCGCACTGCCTGGTGTTATGCATGCGGTAGGAAAAACAGGGTGCTCAGGTATGAGTAACTGCAAACAATAGCTACAGGGAAGGACAACTTTGTGATAGGTGCCTGTCGCAGTCTCTGCAGGCAGTAATGCAAAGGCTGCATTGTTCTGGCTGTTTGCTGAAATGCAGGGAAAAAAATCAAATTAAAAAAAAAGAAGTGTGGAGCAGATGCGCGAGATCATTTTTTATGATTTTCACAACCCAGCTGAGATCCGGTCTCTGCAGATTTGTGAAAGCTGACGAGTGGAGCCAAAGGTTGGGATGTGAAGTTTGTGGGAGCAAGAATGTGTGGCTTCGTGCCAGTCAGTGTTAACGCATAGTAAATGAAAGCTTTTGTGGTGCTGCAGTGTCTATATAACTTTGATCCTCCAGCTGAATGTTCACCTCAGAGTCTCAGGAACCACACAGACCTAATAAAGAGCGGCAAAATTCCTCTCTTCGAACCACGAAGACACAGATAAACCATATAAAATAATCCCTCACGTATGGCTCTGGCAAAGGCACCTCAGCTCTCTCTCTCGCTCACATATCAAACATGTATTCCCTCAGCCCTGCAAATCCCAGCTTAACCCTCACCCTGCAAAACCAGGCAGCTAGTTATCACCGCGGCTTTGACATTAGCATGCACGCCCTCTCTCATTTGGGAGATCTTCTTAAGAGTCAGGGATGATAAAAAGCTTTCCTCTTTACCGCTCTTCCGCTCCTGACTTTGACTCACCCTTCCTCTGCCTGGACCTGCCTGCCTCTAACTATGAGTTGGAGATGAAACGCTTCATTCACTTTCTTTTTCTCCTCCTTTTCTATTATCATGCAGTGCTAGCACAGCCCTGCTTGACATTTTTCTTTTCTTCTGCTCCTCTCCAGTCTCCAGTCTACACCTGCTGACACTTGAGAAACAAACGCAGTACTATGCAAAAAAGCGCCCTTTTCCCCCCATTACTGTATATGCCGAGTCACCTCTAGGCCCACTTGAGCTCCTTATGGTCATAATTACAACCATTTCCTTGTGCCAATTGCTTTCGATAACTAAATGAAAGGCTGTTTTGTATTATTAAAAGTTTTAAGAGGGTTGAGTGTTGACCTGGACCAAGAAAAATAGCATGCCACCGTGTAAATATGAGAATTATGATTTGTGGCTATTAAAGCGAGGCCTGAGAGATGCTTTAATCAGTCTGGACATGATGAAACCAAGGTAAGCCAACTCAAACATTGCTCAGAATCTTAATTTGTCATTGCATGTTTATATTTCTGCCCATCTGCCTTACATCATTCCAGAAAGCCAAGGGCTAAAAATATATTCCACAACGTCGGTATAATACTTTGATAATGCAATTACACTCCTTCGTGACTGAATGGGGAGGGCAAAGGAACATGAAAGACTGGGCTGAAAGCACGAAGGGGCGACAGAGCTATGGATTATAAGGGAACGTGATAATAAAAATGAAATCATCAGACACTCAAGCGATTATGCTAATGAACTCGTTCTGTATTCATCGTAGGTTAATCTGAATGCTGGCAAAAGAGCAGTGGCATTTTCTTGAACGCCGAAAGCTTTCATTGAACTGGCAGCAAGTTACCTCACCTCCGGAATCTAAATGCCGGAGGCAGGGTTAAAGGTGAAAACTGAATTTCTTAAGATGATCAATTAAGGAAAAACTAGCAGTAATGACAGCGGTTGCTGTGTTCGTGGCATTCGCCGCATTAATACTTGTGTTTTTTCCAGTCTAAAGTAGAAAAAAAAGTACACTTCAAAGTAAGATGTGGCTCTTAAAGGCAAAATGCACCAAAACCAGCTTTCCTTAAACTGAAACACAATAAACACCAAAACCAGTGGCGATGCTCAGCTAGTATTGACCAGACGAGATTTCAAAGGGAACCTTGTGACCTTTGTTGTCTGGTCAGGTGATGAAGCGGAGAAAAAAACGTGAAAGGTCTTGTGGATTAGTGCCTCTGTGTTGGAAAGGGGAACTGGTCCAGGAGCCTCATCACGCTGACAGCAGATTAGTGCTCCGCGGCGCCGCCAGAGCAGACGGCACAAGATTAACTTTGATGTGCGATTCCACGCAGAGCAGCCGCTGGATATCAGCTTCCTCCACCAAATGGCCCCTTTTGCCCTGACTTTGCAGAGTGTGCATTCACAAGCTACGTTATCTAAAAAAATCTGCTCATTTAACAGGAGAGTACAGCGTCACCAGGCAGAGGTAAAGATGTATAGCTCTTTTTTGGGCTATATGTCCCTTTAGGTCTGCATTTACAAGTTTCATTATGTATCAATTCATCACTTTAAAGGGTAGGGGGGGGGTGTTTTGGGGTTTTTTAGATGACATAAGGGTACTCCATCAATTTTCCAGACAAAGATCAGTTTTATAAGGAGGAGAGCTACTTGTAAAAACAGCTGTGTAATTTTTTCTGTGGATCTCAAAGGAGGTTTATCTGGTGTATATATAACCCCTGACTATGTCACAGCAGTGTCATCAGGGTTATCTGTACTATAAGATAAAGCCAGAGTAGAATGGGGTTTGAAAGGTTTAATGAAACAGTCGCCCGTCGAATGCCTCACAACTGCACATGTAATACAAAAACGAGTAGGCCATTAATTCAGCAGCTGTTTAAACTATTGAATTAAAAAAACAAATTGGAAATGCCCGTCACAATATAGCAGAGCTGAAGGTGATGTGGCGATCCACCATTTCAAACTCAAAGGTTATTCGATTTCCAATTACAGAAGACAAATAAAAGCTGCCCATTTGAGAAGCTGACATCCAAAGTAGTCAGCTGACGTGTCAATTGATTCATCGTTATGACAAATGATGAAAATTGTGGTGTTAAAAGCTCCAGACAAGCTAACCAATGGACTGGCTTAAAGGGTTACTCATGAATCAAGTCGAAAAATGAATTTTGGTCTTTAGCTGCGGGCATGTTAACGTCATAACAAATGGTTAAAAGAAAAAGACTGAAGGTAGGCAAAATAAATAAATAACATGAAAAAAGTTGCAGGATAATACGTGTTGAGGAAGAGAATCAATTGTCCTCAGGCTTTAAAAAAAAGTTCTGTATTCTGTTTGAGCTGCAACTTTAAATTGTCTGTATCAGCTTTTTGCACCAAACAGCTGCAGCCTCTCATATATCGGTTCACTTCCTGTATACACAAGACTATACATACATTCAGGATGCTTTGTAAGTAGTTACAGTACTCAGGGCGTAAATGGCCTGTGCCAATGGAGCATTGTCTTTGAAATAAATATCAAGGTAGAAAAATACAGCTGTTAAAAATTATATATGTATATATAAATATAGGAGCAGTCGCCAGTTCAAAGGGACACTTCAAAATCTCACAGTAAAAGTGAGAGGAATAGCTGAGGTTGGAATGAGACGGAAAGAGTGGCGAAGCGTAAAAATGTACTGAGCGCGCTCTCTCCCAGAGAGTGTGGACGGCAGCCAGACCAGCGACAGCAGCGAGCCCAGATAACAGCGAGTACCAAGGAAGCAGCGAGAACCTGCAGGGAAGAATTGGGAAGAGCTGAAGCTCTCCTAACAGCTGCAGACTGGCCCCCGGGGCAGAGCAGAGCTACTAGCTGCGGCCCTATCTACCATCGCCCCACCTGCACCACGCTACATCACGCACATGGGGACATCATTACTTTTTCCATTTCACTCCTCGAGACTTCTCCTGTCAAATCAAAAAATGACATGAAAAGTAATAACTCGGGGGCCGTGGCGACAACAACAACACAAGCAAAAGGTCATTTTGCCAGTGAAAATTGGTCTTGCATCCACACAATCTATCAGTCATCAACAGGTTTATTGCGATGTCTGCATTAACAGCAGGGGTGGCTAAAAGCCAGAATTAAACCGACCTAGGCCCAACGCGTGCTTGATGACACAACTCCCATTATTTATAACTTCGGCATCTTTGCCAGCGCTGAGGACGAGCTTCCTGGTGAATAATGATGTTCAAACTTGGAGGACAAGGCAGATAAAGGCACAGCTTTGGCCCCCACCACAGACAGCACATTCAAATGTACCGTTAACAAACGTGACTGAATGAAGGTTATTCGTTTTAATCACACCACAGCACGCCCTTCCTTCTACTATCCCAGGGGGGTTGCTATATTTAAGCACTTTTTCATTCTTTCTCCTTTTTTTGGTCTTGGCTAATGGCAAGGCAATTGCTATGTGGGATGTTTGCCCTTGAAGAATCAGACAACATAAGGAGACATTTATACATATTGTAGATGTGGCGCGAGCAAACTGTATCATATTCGGTGGCTACTTTTTTGACTGTGTCATGTTAAGAAATCAAATCCCAGCCTCGTTATCCTTTATTTCTCTTTTTTTTTGTGATGTTTTCCCTCCGACACGTGTTGGTTTTAATACCTGTGCTGAAAGAAAAGCTGTCTGTCCCGGGAGAGAAAGAGCAGGGACATTCATCTCTCATTTTTCCCACTTTCTAATTGGACTTCTCCATCTGTTGAGGTCTACAAATTGTCTTCTGGGGATGCTTTAGCTAAACCATCCTATCAAACACGCAAATACAGGAGGGACGCTCTTCTTGGAGCTCTGCCATAGCAGGCACTGAAAGAGTAGTGTGTGTGTGTGTGTGTGTGTGTGTGTGTGTGTGTGTGTGTGTGTGTGTGTGTGTGTGTGTGTGTGTGTGTGTGTATAAACCTGTATGATGTATGATTAGTCCAGCAGCATACTGCCTGGAGATAAGTAGATCTACGTGATTCGCTGAACTCTGATTGGAAGCTGGCAGAGTTGGCTTCTTGGGAAATTAATCTATCTAGCACGCAGCAGATCTGTCAGTAACAAGTGACATACTTTAATAAGAATTATTTCACCAGATGACAATGTGGATGGGTGCCTGAAAAACGGCGTCAGTAGTATTGACTGTTTGTCACATATGCATCTAATAAATGTTTCTCCTCTGCAGTCCCAGAAGAGGTTGAGCAAACAGAATCTAAATCTGAAGAATAGGCAAAACTTTTTTGGGGGCGGTGGGTGGATTCTTTTCCAATTCTCACTCGGAGCCGTTAATGATATGGGAAATTGTGTTCCTCATGCTTGTCACTCTTTACATCCCATTGACTGGGAGTTGAATACTCAGGAGCGAGCAGTGGAACGTGTGACAGTGTATTTGTGGTGATGATTACAGCCCATTAACTTTGATGGATGCCATTTCATAGAAAAGACGATGGGAGTTGAAACAACAGCAGCGCAGCTTGTTTTCTGTCTCTGACATATGTGCGCAAAAATCTCGGGGAAAGAAACTGCAGTTAAATCCATGTAAAATGGAATTTTTGGATTCAAAATGAGACCGTGTTTCCTTTGGAGGTTACTGAATGTCACATCTGACACTTTGATGCTGGATCAGTTTACGTGAAAGCTCGGGTATGATTGTCCTGCGACCTCCAGAGGACAGTCTACCACAGATTTCACCATATAATACATTGCCAGTGAAAATACTGTGAGACGCATATGTGTGCAATTAAATAAGGCTGAGCTGGTTCTGGAATTGACTGCAGTGTCTGCCTTTATTAAGGTTAACTATCTGGGCAGCTTTTTTTTCCTCTGCACAACTCACTCAGTCAAAGTGAGATACATTCCATTTGTCTGTGTTGGTTGTGTAAAGATAAGAGAGTGTATGCCAGAAATCTAACTCTTAAGCTCCTTCGTGGGATTACAGACAATTGGCTAAGAGGAAAATACAAATAATCATCAACTGTTTACGATTTCCCACTAATACCTTTGAAAAAGGAAAAGATGAAAATCCCCCACATGGAAATGCAGTCCTTAACTGAGATACTCCTGTGTAGGACACCTGCAACAAGATTCACAGGCAGGAAATCCTCTAGATGGGAGCTGGACCCACACTGCAGTAACACCCAGACAAGCAGAACAATCTACAGTAGCTACCGTCTATCCCTTTTCAAATAGCGCTTTCGAGTATTGTTGTTTTTACATCCAAGAAATCCAACCAGCAAAACATCAGAAGGCACTGATAGGCAAGATAGGATTGGAATTTCTCTCCCTCTCTCCTTTTGGACCTTTAATATGTCTGCCTTGTTTGACCTTATTAGTTTTCTGCCTAGCGTCCCCTGTGAGGCATGTAATCACTAAAATAGGGGCTTAAACTGTGGGCTAAGAATCAAGCTTTTTTTCCCCCCAATGATTAAGAAGTACTCTGTTCTTCTACACAGAAATACTTTGTTTGAACTACATGTTCAGAGGATAACACAAAGTCGTCCTTTTCAAAAGATCTGTATAATTCTATCTATTATATGGATAACATAATGCACCCAGTTAAGCAAAAAGTGTCAGCCTAAGCCGCTGTGCTCACGCACCTCTAACCGACAGTGTTTTCTCTGAATCACTGCCCAAAAATCATTCATTAGACACATCCAAGTGATAGATGGTTATGCATCTGTGGACTTGATATTAACTGGGCAATAATAAGTTTTTTGGGCAGACAACGATCAGCGATCACTTTCACCGCCGATTTCTTTCTCCAGAAGTCGATGAATTCGCCCCAAGTTGTTCTGTGCTGTAGCAGGTGACACATTATCAGGGGAACACAGACATCCCGCATGGGTGCTTTAAGTAATGCTCAGCACAGTAAAATGTGAATTAATCAAGGAGATAGCCAGAGAAAATACAGCTGAATACATTTCTCTAACAAGATATCCTGTAACACTGATGTCAAAGCAATCAGACGTGAAACTCCTTCAGTGTGATATTTGAGAAAATTAAGGGGTCTTAGTATTGAATAGTTATAGTTATATATTTTAACAAAACAAAGTAACAGGGTGTAATTGGATTACAAAAATCGGAATACTTCTACAGCAACACAAGCACTGTGAGGCTGTAGTCAAACATATGGTTGCTTTGAACAGACTACGTGCTCAAACCTGCAGTACCAACATGCTGGTGTTAAGTAATGTCACCGTTTTACAGTAGCATGTCAGGACGCTCATATCTGGATATTGCAGCTATTTTTCTTTTCATTTCATCATAAAACTTTATTGATCCTGAAGGAAATGCATCAGTGTTGGTCAGCGGTTCACACACACAATAAAATAAAGTGTTTGCTCTATAAAAAAGACGAGAATAAATCAAATAATAAGTCAAAAATATCTTAATTAAAAATACACTCGCTCATCCTTAAGGTCCATTAGGTCCACAAGGTGCTCCTGCACTTTTCTAATCCTTCCCCCTGGTAAAGTAATGGGAAAGTCCATTTTTGAAACAGTTCATGGATTTCTGTATTAGATTTCAAATCCCTCCATACATGTGCTAGAAAATAAATGTAGGGATGAGTTTGCAACACACAATTCCAATGTCATTTCCTTTTTTTGGAACACCTTTCAAAAGTAATTTCTTGTAGAAATACAGTGGTGCACGAGAGTTTTATTTTTGTTGGGGTGGTACAAATGTTGTTTTTCATGCACTTTGCTACTAAAGTTTTGTTATTTCTCTGATATAGTGAGGAGCAATCATAAGAGTTTTTATAAGTTTCAACAAAATCTTTTAGTGGCAAACAAAAGCAAGATTTTGATTGTGGCAGTGGTGCCTCTGCCAAAGCTTTTGGCCACGATGCACTTCCTTTCACTGCAATTCTTCATTGTGTTCATTAAACAGTTTGTGTGTCATTAGTTCAGTTGGACTGTGTTTTTTGTGTTGTGAAAATAAATGATCAGAATTCACAGCAAAAGCAGATTAATTTTAAAGCCAATTCCCAAACTTTTTCTTGCAACTGTAGATGTGACTAAAGTGGCGCACTGACTTACAGATCAGCTTTGCCATTCATGAAGCCATGCCAGTAAATTGGCTTAAACAACTTCTGCTTCTAGCTGTTTATACAGAAACCTGGAAGGAAAATACTATGCTTTATCACAGTGGGACAGTAAATTACGCTCAATACACACAAGAGACTGACACTGATATGTGCTGCTTTCCGCCGGTCGTGTAGCTGCTCTGAGTTTACGGTGGGTGGGCACAATGAACCAGCATCGCCGGTTCCCTCTGTGAAGATTTAATGCTCGGTTCTCGAGAATGTGACAGCAAAGAGTTGATTTAACACTCTTTCTGCAGACCGTAGTTTGTGGTAATTTAATTGTGTCGCAGCGTTGTGTGTGACTGAAATGTTGATGAGCTAAAACAACACCTTTCTGAGACATTAAAAAAATAATAATCACACAATGAAACACTATAATAGTCACAAGCTGATCCTTATTGCAGGCCTATTGCGCCGGGATCATTCAGACTGCCTTTATTTACTGCCTCAGGATTTTAGCTCTACAATATCTCATCAAAATGTTAAAATTATAGAAGAATACTAATGAAACCTGTACACAATTGTTCTTTAAAGATTTTTGAGCGTGCATTCGCTCAGCTGAAGCTCCGAACCTGACGTAAAGTGATGGCGCTGCAAAATCGCAACCTAATATGTCATCAATCCACGTTGGACAGGAAGGAGATAGTCACAGAAGGATAAAACGGTGAAGATTTGGTGACACCACCGTGCATGAGAAATTCGTTTGAGGTGAAAGGGAAACATATAGGCCCAGAGCTCATGCCCTGTTTAGTTTCTGTTTGACCAAATGGCCTACATTAGGTGATATATTTAGCTATTTATAGTAGCTGGGGCAGGCAGGAAACAGCTGCCATGTGTCAGGGTGACAGGCTGACATCCCTCATCTCAGCAGGACCTCCCTGCCAGGCAGACAGGAGGAAGCTCTTTATACCTAAACTGAAATGGGACATAGCCTCTTATCATTCATGCTGCATACAGAAACTAATAATCTATGGAGCCTGTGGCAAAGACTCAACAATGAAACTGGGTTAACAGTGGCTAGCATGGGCAGCTCGATTCAAAGCCAGACTCGTGAGCTTTGCACAGCTCTGTTTTCTTTCTGTTTTTTCTTTTTTTCTTACAGAGAACACTGTGGATTTCATTCAAGCCGGATCAGTATTGATCACGAGGAGCTTTTATTGTGGCATCTTGGCGGCGTAAACTGGCACAAGATTCCTCAGTTCTGATGAAATAATGTGTTGATTCACAAGCGCTGGAAGAAACGTTCAGGCTGACAAACGGGCAGAATCAATATTCACGACTTCGCTCGAATCTGCAGGCGTTCAGGTATTACGGATGGCTGTAAACAAAGTTTCCATTAATGTGCTAGCGTCAAGGTCTTATTGTTTTCTCGAAAAACTCATGAAAACCCATGCCTTACGTTTGTTTGGGGAACATGAAAGTCCATATTGATTTCAGCTTTTTTGCAAAACGCATGCCATTAAATGGCGTTAACATAACATACTGCTGTACAATAAAAGTCTGACACAGCCAAATGAATGTATGCCGTGTAGCTTTTAAAAGTAGATACTTTAAAAACTGGGGTAGGTGTCAAGGTAATGTGCTTCTCTCATTTCAGCCTAGTTAATGTTTTGCTGAGAGGCTTTAAAACCAGAACCGCTTTCTTTTTAAAACCTTATCTACAGTGAAATCCTATCGCTCTTCAAATGAAGTGTCAGAAAAAGCACGAAAGCAAAGCGCGACTTTGAATGCTTTTTTGTTTCTGTTTCATTCACGCAACAGACTGATTGTTGCTGTTAGCTATAATCTCTGAATCTCTGCTGATCACAGATGTAGGCTTGTTAGCTGAGGGGTATTTCTGATAAAGAGACAAATGTCAGGGGGAGGGAGATTCGCACTCTGGCATTACAAAAGCTGGCACCATTTCAAGATATTATGTTTGCTGTGCTGTCCCCAACGCTCGAGAGAAATAGTGGGTGCAAAGAGCAACACATTTCTCCCAAGCTCCTCACAGAGACGGGCGAGCCTATCGTTGCCATCGTCTGCGAAACTCTTCCGCCCCACGCCCGTGCTGCGACGTCGGATTTTGAGGTCAAGAAGGGTGCGAGGGCTGGTTCGGTCTTGAAAAAGCAGTATGATGATTGCTAGTTCCACATTTATTGTAGTGACGGTGGCATCTAAAAATTTAAGAAATAAAAAAAGGTGACATTTTCTCCCTCAAACTACTCCATGTTGCATGCCAATATGGGTGCTGTGCAGTGTTCACATAGGAACAGTGGGCATTAAAAATGTTGCAGCTCACCATGAAAACAAACACAGCTTGTACTTTGTATGCTGATTAGTTTGAGAGCTACACAAAGGTAATAAGTGCAAGGGCATTGGCTTGCATATGTAAAACTCAACAGTTTATTATCAGTGACTTTTTTTTCCCCCTCCGCAATGTTAATGTGACCATGTGGCTCATACCAATTAATTCCTTTGTTGTTTCAACACCATATTGAGCTGATAATGAGTTTGTTGACCTCATGGTGAAACCCACACCATGAAATTTTAAACAAGTAAGTGGTACTCGCTGTTTTTCTCCAGGGAAACTTTTTAGTTGCTGTTCTTGTAGCTATAAAAAGGGGTCTGTGCAATGTGTGAACAGTTTTGGTGTAGCAAGCAACAACGCTACACTTAAAGCATGGTTTGGTTGATTGGCAAGAATCACTTGATTAGCTCTGAATCATGATTATGTTAGATAAGCACTCAGCTTAGGTAAAAATAACTATTTTGGTAAGGTACCTAAATGATTGCAGTAAAAAAAAAAAAAATTCTCTCACTTTTTTAGTGCTACTTGCTGAAATTATCGATGCTGTCACTGTTATTCGGAGGACAGTGTCAAATAAGAAAACTGCTTCCACTCAGTAGTTGTTTGCTGTAACCAGCTCCTGTCAAGGTTGCTCATTAAGAACATATATGGGTCATATCTTTCTTCAAACACAAGCAAACGATGCTGCAAAGAAACACAACAGAATATGACAACACACACACAAAAAGTAAAACTACCTTGTCTAGTGTATCAATACATCATCATCAGCAGGATCAATAACGCACAGGCCGGTTGTTCCTTTATTGCTGTGCTTGCACATGGCAGTCGCTTTGCTGGTTCATAAAAGTCACGCAATATTATTTTCTTGTTTATCATTAAAATTGTCTCGCACTTTAGCGCACGTGTAGTTATTTTATTAATAAAGAACTGAAAAAAATTAATGAGCAACGTCGGAGATGGTGAAGATATCCTCAGAAAATATATTAGCCTCATAAATCATGACAAGTGGTCCTCTGCTACATATATTACCTCCGTGAATATTACCACCTTTATAATGAAAGGCCTCTAATTGATATGGGTGATTCTGGGATTATCGCAATAATAATGCATTGCACACCCTCTGTGTGTTGTGCTGAATACATTTTTATTGATCTTGATATGATAACTGAATTGATCTAATGCTAAGCTCTTTGTAAAATATATGATTAAACCTAAGAATCTATTTAGAGTACGTTGTACGTTTCAACAAAGTGATGAGGAGGCATTATGTGTGTCTGCATGGCAGACAAGCCATTTTCATCTGTATGTAAATGCTGAGTATGTAAATAAGCCATGCAGCACCACAGAGGGAAATAGCTGTTGGGCTTGGATTTATCATTTGCAAACTGTTTGATCCTCTGATCTTGTGGCACATATACACATCCGATGTCTTTTTACAACATATCAAATTTCAAGATCATACACAATCACATAACAGGCGATATTTCCTCGTTTCATTCATTCACTCAGGCTGGATCGGGGTTTCTTGGCTGTTAAGATCAGGTGGGAGTGGAATCAGGCATAACAAATGCTTTCTAGCAACAATGGAATCTAGGTGATGTTTTTTTTCTCACATATCTCCTTATTTCCTAATGCAATGATGCCGCATTCATACGGTGCAACTTTAATCTTGTTCTGAAAAATTCCATTAATCTCGTACGTTGATCACAATACAAAAGAAGAAATGCTGAGGAGTTGCAAAAAGAAAAGAAAAAAAAAAGACACTGGTGCCATATTTTATATCCTCGCACTGCCTTACCAAGGCCCAAGTGCAGAACATGCTAGTCGATTTCCCTGCTTAATGCAGCACATTGAAAGTGAATTAATGAAAATCCCCCCTCGTGGAATGAGTGTTATTGGGGCTGCCTCGAAGATGGGCTGTCAAAGAAATCGAATCAAATGGGGGGGACAGCCATTTTGTCCTTGCCATATAGATTATTTATCAATCTGACCATCCGCAGTGACGCATGCCTGCTTTTAGAGTCAGTTCACATACACAGTAACCTGACATCAACCTACCAGCTGGCCATAATCTGTTTTTCAGTTCAGGGTTGACTGACCGCAAATGCATTTTCTTTCTGACGCTGGATTTTTTTTTTCAGTGAAATATATATAATTGAAAACTCATTTAACACCCAAATAACCAAATAGAAACATCTACCTTTCAAAGCACAGGATGTAATAAATATGCAATATGTGAATGGCCTTAAGATTTTAATCAATCATTCCACTTCAAACCTTCAAAGCACCCTTTTAAATCTCTAACTGCCAGAGTGAAACTGTTTGAGCAAACAAAGAGGAGAAAGAAAATGCAGGGGCTTGCGTGTTTTCAATTTAGCACTTTTTTTTAATGGATTCCTTCTTTCACAATGATCTTAATCTCCTCTGAAGAAAGCTGCCTGGTACCCTCCCCTCGCTTCCACTCCTCCATTTCGCAGTCATTTGCATGGGCAGAAAGGAGCTCGCACAGAACACATTTCAGTGCCAGGTTCCTCTCATTAAGTCACCTGTCACTTCAGGACTATTATACCAGCCTCGTATTAGCGTCACCTCTCCTCCCCAATAAAGCACCTGGAGGACCGCCGTGAGCCCACAGGCTGACGGCGGCCTACACATTTCACATTAGCCACTTCTGTTTTACACGGCGCCACATCACGTCGCTCAAAATGGATTGCTGATTTTCATAATGTGCATAACATACACAATGGCAAGTGGTGTAATTTATTCTACTGAACACAAAAATTACACCAATTGCGCTACATAATCAAACGCACCAAATGTTCTCGCTGACTGCCGAGCTCAGAAGGGGGGAAAAAAAGAATTAGAGGAAAAAAAAGAGTGAAAATTCTCTGCATTGGCTGCCAGGGGCACGGCAACTTATCCAACCGCATGAGGACTATATCATCAAGAATGCGTTTGTTATCTCTTGGGTACAGATACAGTAAAAGGCCCTCCAGATTGTTCCTGCACGTTTCAATTACATTTGACATGCGGTGAAGGGTTTCGACTTCAAAAAGCTTCGCTCTCTGCACCACGCTAAACCGTGAAGCTGATGCTTTGCGTTGTAGTTTTCGATCGCCAGGGGGGCTGAGGTGTCAGAACTGGCAAGCATGATAATGGTTATACTTCTGCTGGCTTATGGGCCCTACAGTGACCCTCGTGTCTGTTAACCTTGCTTTCTCTGTCTTATAAATCCTATCCTGAGAGGTTTATAGGGCTCACTTGTCAAGCCGTTCCGGTTGTATTTGGTGGGTGGAGCTGCAGCACAGACAAACGGCATGGTGATAAATTCTGCATCTGTTGAGTGACTACAGCGTACACGCGTATTTGTTACACCGCAGGACAATTTACATAGTAAATGTCACAACAAATCAGTAATTATAATGACCATTCCTCCTAGGCATCTTGGCGGGCAACGAGTACATTTCAATATATGGAAACTGTGTGTGGGCTTGCGTGTTTGAGTCAGAAGCTCGAGCCTATCGTGTCTATCAAAGGTAATGTTTGCCAGTGTCCAGAGGAACGTGTCTAGGTTTAGCTTACGCCAGACTAAGCCCTGTCCTCCCCACTCCTCTTCCCCTGTGGGTTGCGCTTGGCTTCCACCGTTTTCACAGCTGCTCTCAGCAGTGCACTCCATTACACCTTAAATCACTTAAAAGATCTGAAGCACCAAAAACTCCCTCTGCAGCTAATTCACCCTGACCATGTGGATCATCCAGAGAAAATAAGAGCAGGAAAACACTGCAATGTCTGATTCCAGCCTAATAAAGTGCAATACCAGCTTAAATGAACAATATTAAATCAAGACACTAAATTATACCCTCAGACTCACTTGCCGTTATCAAAGATACCGCAAAGCTGCAGATAAAAATCTCATATTTTACACCCAGTTCTTGAAGTTCACGGCAGAAGCAGATTCCTCTTTGTTGGATATCCGAAAGCAGCCACAGAGATTAGGCTCAATAAAGAAGGAGGGATAAGTGGGTCTTGTCCTGTGTTTGGTGGCACAGAGGAGTAGACACACAGAGGCATGACACGCAGCTGCACAGTGCTATTGATTCTCCGCTGGTCTCCAGGCACCCTTCCCTTTCATTCAGGCTGCCTGCCAAGTGCCTCTGAACAGGAGCCCCTGCTCTCCCAATGTCTGCACGTCTGCTTAAGCACAATCAATGGGCCATCAGCAGGGGAGAGAACGCACACCACAGTCTTTACTTCCACGGGGTGCAAGTGAGGGGAAATTGAAAATATATGTAGTGGAAAGGCATCATGATACCATGCAGGCATAAAGCATCATTGACTAACAGAATGAAATCAAATGCTTTCAAAGGCTTCAAATGGAGGTTCCAGCCAGTAGTGCACCCGCTAGTCTCTAAATAGCTTATTTGCCAGCGAATGAAAAGACAACCCCATTCATATGGGTCTAAATACCTATTTGTTAGACGTGGATCAATTTTTCTCCATGCTGAGCTCTGATACATACCATCAGAATACCTCATTTCCCCTGATCAGATAAGCATCTGAAGGTGATTGGAGAAGAATATAGCAGATGCTTTTCTTACATCGCTGTATCAGTAGACATGACTCTGGTTTGTAGGCTTGTATGAGATGTGTTTTTTCAGAAGCACGCCTTTAAAGACAAGGATGGATCGTGAGAAGGGGCTGACTTTGTCTTACACTGATGAGTATTCAGCCTCTCCAGCAGTGGTCCACTATGCAGCATTCTGCAGCACTGTAAGGCTTCGGTTCAGGTTGCGAATCTGTCAGCCGGGCTGTCATGGATCACAATGGAGTGACAAAGATGTCCCCATTACCAAGGACATTTCAGTTTTGTTCTCTCGCGGCAAAAAACATCTTTTTCAAATCCATCTTGAGCAACACAAAGACTCCGAGCTGAATGCAGCAATATCTTTGTTTCTCCCCAAAGATAAATAATGAACCCTCTTACACAACTCATCCTTCACCCGCGCTTTGAATCCAAATGGAAAGCACGGCCGATGCAGCATTGTGTACGAGGTGGCTCGCTTCAATCACCAGATCGTGCCCATTACTAATTATGCTCTCATTGGTCATTTCGAGGGTGAGTGGTAGTTCGACTGATATTGAGTGAGCACAGAGGGAAGAGTTGTATGCCATTAAGAAGACAGAAAATCCACTAACTCAGTGTCACCCGCAGCATGAGCACAGATAGAGGGAAATGTCACCGTTTAATTATATAACAATTACAATAATGATAATAATAACAAAATATGCTGCCTGCAGAGCTGAGGGGTACTCAGGTGCTGAGTGGCTGCATCAATGCAGATGTGAAGGAAGACAAAAACAAGAGGGATTATTCCCCCCCCCCAATCAGGTTGCGCGCAATGTGGAGATCCCTGTGTCAGTTCAAACCAACAGTAATAATGATAGTAGTACAAGAAGGAATACATTTTGAACTTAATATTCTCAGGACTGTGCCTTACATAGCTCCAGCTTATGCACTGCTGCAGACACACACACAAGTACACACTGCCAGAAGCAATTTGTTTTTGTAGTGTTTGCTTTGCGATGTTGTGATTTTGAAATTAAAACCCGGGCCCTAATTTCTGTGTCATCAGCGAAGAGGAGGACTAACACTGGCTGAGCGGCTGTGCTCAACCTCATACGAGCAGCAGCAGCGAGTGCTGAAGCAACCGGTATACGTTGTTGTGTTTTTCCTTTAGTGTGATTGCGATTCCCCCGTTGCTTAAACTCCGCATTACCTTTTTTGTTGATTTTTGTTTTGTTTTGTTTTGTTTTGTTTTGTTTTGTTATGCGAGCAGGCATCAGGTCAAACATATCGACGGTGACAAAAGTTTGCAACACACAGAGGTGGTCCGAAAGCGCATCACCAAAGAAGACTGGGAATAATGCTCATAACAACAATAATAATAATAATAACAGCAAGCCACACAGTGCAGCTGAGCGCGCTCATCAATACAAATTAATTTGATGTAATCGTCCAACCCGAGTTTAATTATTCTATGCTACATCAGCACGTGGTTGCGACCGGCGGTGTTCGCGAGCATGAAATTGGCATTCAAATATTTACTGCACCTTGTTGAAACGGAGAGAGGGGAGCTAAGAGAGGGTGAATGAGAGGCGGAGAGGAGGCGGTGCAGGGAGAGGAGAGGTGTGTGTGTGTGTGTGTGTGTGTCCCCTATACGTTGCTTTGCCTTTAATTTGGCCTGTTAATGCGGTATGTGGGAGCGTGGTCAGTGAGCTGTAGTTTGTTTGCTCCTATAGCTCGACAATAAAAGCGCCTTTTTTAAAGACACTGCGGTAACCTTTGGAAAGGCATTCGGTAACGACCCTCAGAAACCGGCAGGGACGGTAGCTTACCCTCAGAATGATAAGAGGTGCTTGTGAGGGGCAGGCTCGCTGATTGGGGAGCGAATCGACCACGGAAGCTTCTATAAAGCACACTGCTCCTGCTCTCTGATTGGCTGAGCATTAATACGTTCAATGACCCACACCTGTGGCCCAGCTACAATTTTCTAAAATATTTTTATGCAAATTAAGATCTACTAGCTAATTGTAAGTGCTCGTTGAGAACACTACTACATAATAATTGTTTAATTGTTGGTATTATTGCAGTAATATTAATTTTGAATTTTTTAATTGTTGTGTGTTATGTGTGTTTATCGACACAGTAACAAAGCCGAGCTGGTGAGTTGTGGTGTGTCTCGAGCGCTTGAAGGTTTTTTTTTTGTTTGTTTGTTTGTTTCTTTTGTTTTTTAATGGACTTTTGCAGCCACCTACCCCAGTGTTGTCATGGTGACAATGGTGTACCAAAAGGCTGCGGGGATACTGGTGAACTTGCTGGCCGTGGAGCCTTTCTCCGCATAAAACATAACCGTGGCAAAGATAATGATGGCCATGGTGAGCGAAAAGAGGAGGAAGCCCAGCTCGGAGGCGCAGCTCTTCAAGGTGTAGCCCAAGATGCGCAGCCCAGCGGAGTGCCGGGAGAACTTGAAAATCCGAAAAACCCGGAAGACTCTGAGGGTGACGAAAGCACCGCTCACCTGGTCGTTGTCGGTCATCACCAGGCCGATGTAGTAAGGCATGATGGCGACCACGTCGATGACGCTCATCACACTTTTCATGAACTTGTACCGGCTGGGCGCCGCGATTAATCGGAGGAGGTACTCGACCGTGAAGATCATGACGCACGCGGTGTCCAAACAAAAGAAGGCTAGAGCGTAACGGTCTCCACAGGAAATCTCCTTTGACCTGTTGGGCAAAGACCCACAGGGAACCGTCTCCACCACGTTGGCCATCACTGATATGGCAATGAAGAACCCCGTGACATAGTAGAAGACCAGAGCCAAGGTGCTGGTGTGGGGGTTTTCAAAAGCCCGCCACAGGTACTCCCGGAACGTCAGGTTGACTGGCGTGACGTCATTGTTCATGTCCATCTCCTCGTCATCCTGAAGCCTCTCCGCGTTTTCGCGCCTTCGGTCTTTGTACTCCTCGTAGCAGCAGTCCCCGATGATCTCGGGAATAATACCAAAGAACGCGAGCTCCTCGTCGTACGCGGATATGCATTCTTGGCGCGGATAGTGTAGTTTCCCCGTGCGGTAGAAATTGAGGATGTGTCTGAAGATGTCAGGGTCGCGGTCGAAAAAGTATTCGTTCGTCTCCTCGTGGAAAAAGAAGTCTCTCTCCGTGCTCCCCAGCAAAGTGTCCGGGTACCTCTCCAAAGTGGTTCGCCACGTTTGAAACTTGGTCCCACTCACGTTGAGGATAATAAGTCCGTCCTGGGCTTTCCTCTTGTCTTGAGGAGGCATGGGCATCGGGGTGCTCGCCACGGGCATCCATCCTATGGCCGCTGCTCGGGCGAAGGGAAGCCATGCCGCTACACCTGCTGCCATGCTGACCTGTAGTTTCTTTTTTAAAACGACCCTGCTCCGGTTATCACAGTGCTACGGCTCGGAGATGAATTGCATCTGCAGGAAGAACAGATAGGGACAGTGACGGTTATAGGCTTGTGGAGCAGAATGTGATAAGAAAACGCATGAGCCCATTTACTTTTACTGATACTCTATGGTGTTATGCGCAGTATCACTCTCCACAGCCTTATCAACAGTGTAACTGTTCAGTTATGGAAGCCCACTTTGCGGCAGAATATGAATTAGATTTCGATCATCATCCATCAATAAAAGCAGGCGTGTTTCTTCTTCTTTTACCCCCGGTCTCAGCAAAAAAAAAAAAGGGAAAAAAAGAGTAAGAGAAAAGGGGAAAAAACACCCACCTTAAAGAAGGTTTCTCTTTAAACTGCATCCACGGCGAGTTCAATAAATACCTATCATAGGAAGAGAATACTTGCGATTCCGCCACCCATCTATGTGTCACTGCACCCAGACGAGAAGGGGGGGAAACAGTAGAAAAACGTTGCATCAACAAGTTAAACAATTCAAGCGCCAGTGTTTCAACAGAGCGGTCATCTGTCCAGGCGCGAGCCTTTCTTTTTTTCTCTTCTTGACATCCGCAAGGCTCATGTGCACAGGCTTTTCCTCCCGTTGCAGCTACTCCTCAATAAACTCCTGTTCCTTTCGTCGACTGCAAGACCATCCTCCCCCTTCCTCACCAACAAGCCCCGACTGTGGAGAGAGGAGAGAAAATCGTATGCAGAGAGAGGAGTGGTCCTATATCTGCACCCAGAAATTCCTCTGCTGCTTCACTGTGGGGGGAACTAATCAATGCGTAATGGTGGTCTCAGTAGGCGGCATCGCCAAAACCTCAAGTTAACGCTTTTGTTTGTGTGTTTTTCCTCTCGTTGCACACCAGGGACTTACTCTCAGCCGTATATTACTCCGCTCTAATATTATGCATATTGTATAATGTCGCCAATATAATGACATGTCTTAGATAGAGTGGTTTGTTTTCTATGGAGGTCGTAATGAACATCGGCTTTATGTCGACGCATTAACGCACATATAGTTCCTCAAGGCGCATTTTTTTAAATGTACTCGTGTATTTTTTTTTTTTTTTTTACCAATTTAGAGGGAAAAAAGTAAACCTGACACCACTCTAGCTTAAAGGAACACGTGAGTGCGCGCATACTCGAAATTTTCTGACTGTAATCTTCAGCCTGAGTTTGTTTAATTTTTTTCTACATAAAAACAAACATCCGATCTCAGATCTGCAACAAATCCTGATCAATACGGTTTCCTGGACTTGCACTGTTGTGTAATGCTGTTGAACAGAGTTACACAGCTTAAAAGGTCAACATCATTGGGCTACACCGCTCTACTGACATTTTTCCAAAATAACCATAATCAATTATATGTCTGGCGTGCTCTATAACGTAACAACACTGGCTTTCCAAGGGAATCGAGACAGCTGTGTCCACTGTGTAACACGTGTTTAGACTCAGGCCATGTTTGGCTGTGAAAACAGCAATTTGGGACATAAAGAGCACGTTCCCAGTAAAGATTTAGCTCCCGTTTTAGCCAGTTTTGTTTTTCAGCACCGCGGACAGCACCCGTGTTGTCCGCTTCTCGTGCAGACGCCTGCGTGCAGGTTACAGATTACAGGCGTGTTTTGCCCTGCAGTCACATAATTGTAGAGCTTCTCCAGCTTCAGCCAAACGATCATGCTTAAGTAAACGCGGCTCCTTGGAAATGGACGGTCAGTGCAGATATGTGGATTCACTCACTTTGGCAAATTTACTGCAGCTGTTGCTCTTATGTAAAGTACTGTAATTTGTAGCAAATGAATAGGAAGGGGCTCCCTTTCTTGCCAAAGGACAGTTTGGCACTATAAATGGCTCCTGATGGACACATTAGATGTTGCACCAGTTTGACCTGTGGCCTTTTACTTTCCAGATCTTCAGCCAGTGCACTACATTCACACCCAGCCTCTGTTCCCCTCTGGCACCATGCCGGGTTTTTGTAGGATGAATGCACAAGACTGTCAGAAGTCCCATTAGTGTATGCTGAGCATGTCAGAACACACTCGGTGTTCAGTTTGAGCCATCGGGCCCAGGGGCTATGTATTCATCAGGGCATTTAAATATTCCAGCGGTTGCCAAATGGCACCAAACACAGGCTGAGGTGGTTGCCAGACTAGCTGCAAGCTTGTCACATCTCACATAGCATCAGTGTTTTAGTTTAAAAGGAGGTAAATGTGGTTGTTTAGTATCTACATATGGTATAATTTAGACTGCACACGGCATTTATCAGAATTTCTGCCATTTAATAGTTGCTTTATGAAATGAATACACGATGAAGCAAATTAACAGCTTGGGTTTTCCTTTTTTTGCCTTTTGTTCTTTATATTTCTGCTTGCATTCAGTTTGTAAAATCAGTCATCCCAAGATATTCCAACAAGTGAATCCACCATTCAACCATATGTTCTTTTTGAAAGAACAGTACGAACCTGTCATTTTGCACAGTTTCAGTCTGTAACATGATAGGAGGGTCAGAACGACATCATCCAAAGTGCCAACGTGCAGCACTTTATGAGCACACTAATTTTCAAGAAGCTCCAAGGTCATTTCAGATGGCTGGTGTTGACACAGAGCTGTGCAGATTATTTAATTACAATGTCTGTGTGTTTATGGATTTAGTCTTTGAATCATGTAATTAGCATTTGTCCTTAACAAGGTTGAAAACATCATCCTGGTGTTTTTGTGGTATTTTGTTTGGACGTCGGGTCATAAATGGAAATCTTTGATGTGGACTTGAAATGAATGCATGTATATTTTTAAAACAGTCTGTAGTATTAATAATAATAATAATGATGATGATGATGATGCATATAATTACACTCTTGTTCTGACTATCTAGATTGTGCTTCCTGACATTTTGATGTTGTACTACTGAAGTGACTCGGAGGCTTTAAGGATTAGGTTGTGTAACAGAATAAATTCTGTAAACGGTTCCTTAAGTGTCGTAACCCAAAGGCACGAACCCAAAACAAACACACACTGTCTGATAAACCCTTAGACATTCATGTGGGCTTACACACACGCGCACAAACATACACAGCTATATTTTTTTGGATTTGATCCATTGACAGTAGCAGTCTGCCCGCTGTAGTACACTGATGCAGCCCACACTGCAGCCTGTTTTCTGTATTCCATATTTAGTTGGGTCCAGCTCAGTGATTGAGATGATTAAACAGATGAGTCCCCTTCACTGGATATGCGCCAGGACTTGTTAAGGAAAAAGCCAAGAGGGCAGCCACCATTTGATTCGGGTCATCAATAGAGAAACTCCAAATATTTGAAACTATTGAGGCAGTCTCAGAAGTTTAGGCCAGAAATAACTAGTGAGCACGATGAATCATCTGCAGTACAAATACTCACAGCAATGCCTACACCGCCTTTAAGGAGAACCCCATAGGCGAACACTCTCCAAAGGCTTTGATGGAAGGACAGTGGGCTAGTTTAACCTGATAATAAACTTTACATTTATAGACTTCTTCAATGAGATGCGGGTCCATGACAAGCAGTATAAAGGTAATAAATAAAAAACAAAAGGATGAGCTGTAAAAAAAAAAAATCCCAGTTAGAGAGAAAATGTCAGAGGAGACTTAAACAGGCAAACTGCACGTGTAGTACCCCATTTCGGGCTTGGCGATGCCCGGGCACGTTTTATGAAATGCTGCTAAATGAAGTCATAATTTGTCATCATGACCTCTGAGCACAATGACACGCTGATATCCTCAGGTGAACAGCCCACAGTCACACCGCCCATCTCCCACCACGTCATCTCCCTCAGCTGCCTCTGCCTTTTCCTTGGCTCTAATGAGTTATTGACCCCCTGCGGATGTGTAAAATAGAACAGGTCTTTTTGTCTTTTTATTGCAAATGCCAGCTGGTGTGTTAGTATCTGCATCCGTGCGTGCGCGCATGCGTGTAAGCGCACATTCATGTGTGAAGCTATTTATATGCATGTTCATGTGCTCCAGTATGTACTGCAAGGAAGGGAGTTGCCCAGAGTGGGAGGCTGATGCTTGAGGACTTTATGACTAGTTTCATCCCTGTCAGGATTGTTGGGATAATCTGTAATTTAACAACTGCTGGTTGTCAAGAAGCTGCAAATAGGACATACAGGGTATGTGCGCTTCAAAGTACCTGTATTGTGTCATTACAAGCATATCATTATTTTTGTTTTATTTATTTTCTTGACTTGACACTGCTGACATAACTAAAACAATGAAACTAACAGCACTGGGGAAAAAACATACATTTGCTGTTTACAAATCTACTCATTAATTCAATTTATCATTTCTATTCAGGACTTTCTGCTCGGAATCAACGAGAAGGGGACAAGCGTTTCACCCACTGGCGCATTTTTAATTGTTTTCACCCAACTCTTTCTCACTGCGTCTACAGGGAAAGTGGCTCTTGTCATCTGGTGAAGAGGTGTAGAAGGCATTGCAAGGGGAACGGAGGTGTCTGTCACTGTGAGTGCTTGTGCCTATAGCTAAAACAATATGCTGCAGCATGTCTGGGGCTCTGAGAAGTGGAGTACATCACTGCACCATCAGCTGTGTGAGTCCCTTAACTACTAATGCACAAGGGCGCATCAGCTGGAAAATGTAAAGCGTGGCCGTGAGACTGAACTGAACCGTACTTTCCCTTACCTTGGCTTGTCTGTTCAACCTTTTTAGAATCTCTTTTGGCCTTGCAACGGCACAGAGGAATGCATTATGTGTATGTCTCTCAGTGTGTAATTAAAAACCAAAGCCAGCATGGTGCCCAACTGGCAAACCCTTGTCGAAACAGTAATTCTTTGCAAGGGCATTGAGTTGTTTACCCGCCTCATCTGTTGATTGCGTTCCCCATTGCAGAGGTGCTGAGCAGATGCTCTGTGTGGATCTAAACACAAGGCTTTTAACAGGTTCTCACTGTCTGTGTGTGCAGACGCAGCCTCCAAACGAAAAAGAGCTCTTTTCAAATGTGGCAAGTGTTAAAACCTTTATGTTCCAGCTGCTTCTCTGCAATGAAGTGATGGTGAAGAAAGGACTTGAATTAAGAAGCTTAGAATCAGATCACACATTCATCAGCACACTGTTCCTCACGTGTGTGCTCGAACTGGAGCACAGGGGATAGCAGTTGGAAAAAAGGGGAAAAAAGATCGACTCTCCTTCAGTATAGAAGTCATATTTGTTTGGCAGATGTGAGGTACCATTTCTCCGGATCATGATTGCATTGCCATTTCACTTGATTGATACGTAAATGTCACTGGCTTTAATAGTTCTGCCTCAGACAAAGGTATTCTTTTTTTATTCTCCTTTCCTTTCTTCTGTCTTTCTTTTAGATTATCTGGGTGACCATCCTCCCTTTAAGTAATAGGATACATTTCTTTCCCTTGATTTTGAGGATTCAGCTCAAATCCAGAGTGACTCGAGTTCGAGTATCATGCTAGGAAAAGCTTTAATTCCTAGATTACCATCGCCATCATTACAAGGAACCGACAGTGCGACAAAGGGTCAGGAGGGGATCAGACTCTGTGGAAGGGTTGTTTATTTGGGCAGTGGCAGTGTGGGCTTCTCCTGACGTCATTTGTCGGGACTTGGCATTGGTTGGCCTGACCAGTGACATTTGCTTTCCCACCATGTGGCCCCTGTACTTTGAGGCCAGATGGCAGATGATGCCTCCGAAGCAGACGACACACAAACACCCAAGCGAGTGTATCCACACACACACACACACATGCACGCACATGCGCATGCACACACATATGTGCACAGACAGACATGCATTTACATAAGCAAGCACACACACATGCACATAGACTGCTCACAATCAAGTCTCCCTTCTCTCAGCAGAGGGGGGGGGCAACAGATCGATTTGTCACCCAAAATAATTTATAAAGTCCTGATAGAATGCCAGAAAGTAAACTTGGGGAAAAGTGGATGTATTATGATTGGAGCCGGGTAGATCGATGCTTTCCTCTCTCTGTGAGGCTCAGCTTGTTTGTTCAGGGTGAAATATCATCATGAAGGCACAGCTCACAGCTCTTACACCTCCCCCTTTATGTGCACTGCAAAATTTGTTCTTCGTTCGCTCTCTGTCTCATGTCCCCTTCTTTTTTTTCTGCTTTTATCCATACCTTTGTGCCACATGAAGAAACGGTCGGTCATCTGTGAACAGCATACAGTGGAACCACCGAACAGGGATTTGTCATTGAACCAGGTATCTGGTGATTTTGTCCAGGGAGACAAATGTTGATAGGCACGCTGTACTTGAGCGTTGTTGTTGAGCGCACATAAGCGTGGCCTATTAACCCGCAGACAGGAGGCAAATCAATTTACTAGCTCTGAAAGTTTTATCAATCATAAGCATCGCGGCTCGGAGGAAGACGGAATGAAGAAGGGCTTTCTCTAAGTACATCATATCAGTAAACTGCGATAAGCATCAGCACTTTAATCTGAAGCTTCTTTGAGCCGCTTTTGTCAAATGATTTCTGCCTTACTAGAAACCGCACAAACCACAGTCGCAGAAAATTATATGGACGGAGGGATGATGACAAGGAGCGCGCATGGTGATTAATCCTCAAGAAAAGCCAATTGTGAGCTGCTTTTCTTAGCTTCTTTAATTATTTCTAATTTGTCTTCCTGCCGCATGTTGTGTAACTTCCGAGGCTATAAATGAACAATTCTTTTTCAGCGAGAAATTGATTCCGAGTTCACAATTTGTGGAGGTTTATTTTTAACCTATAAAGCACAGTGTGAACTGGTAGCATCATTATGAGGTCACAGAGGAGGGTATTGGTAAGGTAACAAATCAAGCAGAGGAACAGAGCTGCACACTGGAGGGGAAAACAATTCATTGCTTTCCACTAACTTTGTATTGCATATAGGTTCCTTCTTGTCGATTCTTTCTGCTAGCATAAGAAAACCTAAAAAAAAAAGGCCTTTAAGTCTCAGCCTGATGGGATGCACTTGCAGCAGTGTAAAGAACCCCAGCTAAGCAGGTGAACTGAAAAACCGAGCGTTTCAGGAGACAATAGTGGATAGCAGCAATGAGATGTGAGGCATCAGCAGGAAAAATGGGAAAACTGTGGGATCTGAATGCTCAGTATGTCTACGTGTGCTGCAAGCAATTTGTCAGTGAAATGTCCTGGCATCATGCAAGTTGTATGAAAGTGGAATTTAAATCATTTAGAAAGGTATGAGTAACATAATTTGTGCCCTAGAAAACTACAGTAGTTTCCTGTAACACATAGCTACATTTTTTTTAACCTCTAGCCAGTTAAAGGGTTTTTGTTTGTGTTTCAGACCTCAGTTGCATATTGTAGTGGTGCCTGTTTTACACTCCAGTGGGTGTGGTTTGGTGGCAGGAAGCACTCTGTCATTATAAGAGCTGAACTGTAATGTCAGTAGATGACCTGGGTGCAATTTGTTGGGGGTGGGCAGCTATGAATCAGCTCATCTCACTTTTGTTTCATAAAATTATGTATTTATTTAGTTATTCATTTTAAGCTTCAACCTCTCAGATTCTCACCTTTTTTTCAGGGATGATGGTGATGATGCCTAGCAACAAGAGATTACAGGTTCTGGCTATGATTTTCGAACAACAAGGTGAAAACTCCAACAATGAGAGCACCATTCAGTCATCCACCCATTCACACACTGGTGATGGCAAGCTACATTGTAGCCACAGCCGCCCTGACAGAGGCGAGGCTGCCGGACACTGGCGCCACCGGGCCCTCTGACCACCACCAGTAGGCAACGGGTGAAGTGTCTTGCCCAAGGACACAACGACCGAGACTGTCCAAGCCGGGGCTCGAACCGGCAACCTTCCAATTACAAGATGAACTGCCAACTCTTGAGCCACGATCGCTCATATCATATATATATTCTTGAATGCCAGGCAATTTGATGAATACAGTGAGTACATGTATCAGTTGATAAATAGGTGAAGGATGTTCTTAATCTGTGCTAACAATTGTTCATTGATCTAAAGTCCTGAGCCACTCAACTCTTTATATTTTGTAAGAAAATGGGAAATAGGTGGAGTGATTTATTAAACCTACAGAGAAATAGTCTGCAAGGCAGATTCTAATGGTCTTGAAAGTCAATATTTGTATAACCACCTATATTATTTAACATAGCCTGAACTCTTAGGCCTCCCTTCTATAAGTAGTCTTCAGGAATCCTTCTCCATGGCTTCAAAGCTCTTCTTTGGCTGCCCTTCTGTTCTGATCCCACTCTGCTTCAGCATGTCATACTAGGGGTTAGCATTGGTGCACGAAGCAGGCTCTGATGAGAGTTAACATCTCTATTTACAGTCAAGTAATAAAGCACAGATAAAGTGGTGGGGGTAGTGGGATTGGACTGGCATTAAGGTTGCACACACAGGAGCTCTGCAGAGAAGAAGACACAAAGTTGCTTAAATGGAGACTGTGTCTTTTTTGTCTTACTTGTAGGAGAGGTGAGCTTGAGCCCCTGGTGCAGCTCTTGAGCGGTGGGTCTCCAACAGAAGTGGAAAAAGTACAGATATTCTATACTTAAGTAGAAGTACTGATACTAGTGTTAAAAAAAAACTCCAGTAAAAGTCAAAGTACTGATGAAACTTATTTACTCAAGTAAAAGTAAACAAGTACTGGCTCTTAAATGTACGCAAAAGTTAAAGTAGCTCTTTGGTTTATACCTGCTGTTTTTGTGAAAAGCTCACTGAACCGTGTGCTATAGTAATGTAATAATAATATAATATTAGTAGATGGGAATACAAACTTTGTTTTAGTCTAAATTTTAATAGATGTACTCAACTTCAGTCAGTTAGTAGGAGCATGAACAGCAAAGAAGAAGGAAAATGTAGACGGGGGGCTTTGCTCTAAACAGGAAAATGAGTATGAACAGGGTCAAAGTGGTTAAAGTTAGGCACATGGGGAAGCCCTACAATCAGTTGTAGTGGCTCAGCATGGGGAAAAGAATTACAACAGAATCATTTATATTGAGAGCTATAGTGAATTTGTTTAATGTACAGACTGCGATTAGCTGATTTGGGCTACTGCTGCTCTGAGGTTTACTGCTCTTTGTGGATTTACACAAACTAACCCTTTTATCCTGCATTAAACTGCAGAGTATTTTGTCACATGCATAATGTCACATGTACAGACCCAATATCTGATTTAAAAACATGAGGCGTTACTTGTAGGAGTTAAATTTTCAGTTTATCAGATACCACTGAGGAGTCCTTTTAACATCTTTCTTATCTTTCTCCATCTCTGAGTGAAGTTAGCATCTTTCTTTTCTCTCCCTGTCAAAAACAGCAGCTGGACCTTTAGCTAGCAACACAAACTGCAAACAAACACTTTGTGTGTTTGCTGATGTTTCTTTAAACTGATAGAAATGCTGCATTTAAATTTAGCTGCCACTTTAAAAATGTTACTCCCTTTATGCTCATCTTCTGTAGGGCTAGCTAGAAGCTCAAGTACCTCAGCAACTTATGGACATCTGGACTCGTTCCAGTGTTGTGCCAAAATAAATAAATAAATAAATACATAAATATGTCCCACTTTAACCCCAGACTATGGGACACGGTGCCTCTTCCATCCGTTTTTATGCAACATCCGCTGATAATATATGAACAGGACTGTCTTTCATGTGTTACTGTTTAGGCTCAAATCAGTTTGATGTTTGAAGGCGTGCGGTGACATGAAATAATAACTCTCCTCAACTCCTCAACAATAACTCTCCTTACTCTTTTTTCAGTAATAAGAGAACAAGACAATTAATTGAAAGGAACAGAGAGGCTAAGAGTTAGCTGTTGAAAAATACTTGTTACGGGATCAGAGTCGGTGGTGAGGAACCAAGGCAGCCTTCTGCTTCAAGATAACCTCCACACGATGAGCTGATCTGGAGCAGGTGCAGAAAGGACTGGAAACTCCACCCAAGGACGACTAATATCAGTGAAATTAAACTTAGTGTCAAAACCTCACCTTGCAGCACCACAACCTTCGGGCTCCAGGGAGGCCAATCTCTGACTAATAGTCTTCCATTTTTGTGTTTTTCTGTCCAGCTGGGTTTTTTCTGTATTGGCAGTGTGTTTGATATCATTGTCATGTTTTAAAAAAAAATCACACACAAATTGTGTACCAGAGGCTCCGATGACTGCAGCAAAGCCAGACTGCAAGCCAGAACCCCGTATGTCTGATTTATGTATAGAGTGGATGTATATCACCAAATTATTTTAAATGTGGGGTTGTGGATGCATTACTATCACTTAGGGGGCTAATGGTACACTTGATATGATAAAGACACTACAATATCTATCTATATATATATATATATATAAACAATCAGATGATCCCTTTTAACAGGAAAACACAGAACCAGGCTCAGAGGTAGCCATCTCCCACAACTGGTTGAGGGTGAGGGGAAAGATAAGAGAGAAATGGGAGGCAGGACAAAAGACCCACTACTGAAGGGAGAGCCAGAGTTTAATAATTACTAATGATTAATGCAATAGCGGTGTATATCCCTGTAGGGAGTGAAAAGATGTGATGTGAAGAAACGCTCAGTGCATCATCAGAAGCCCCCCAGCAGCCTCAGTCTACTGCAGCATACTCAAGGGATGGTTCAGGGTCATCTGATCCAACCCTAATTATAAATTTTAAGCCTAATATTTGAAATAAAGAGGGTGTCAGTCTCCTGAATCCAAACTGGGAGCTGGATCCACAGAAGAGGGGCCCAGAAGCTGAAAGCTCTGCCTCCCATTCTACTTTTAGGAGCTCTAGGAACTACACGTAAGCCTGGAGTGTGAGAGGAAAGTGCTTTGCTGGGATAATAAGGTAGTATGAACTTTTTAAAGATATGATGGGGCCTGAAATTAAATTAAATTTTGGATTTAACAAGAAGCTAGTGAAGAGAAGCTAATGTGGTAAAAATATAGTCTGTCTTACTGGTCCTTGTTAGTACTCTCTCTCCAGTGTTTTGGATTAAGTGGAGGCTTTTCAAGGAGCTTTTAGAGTAGCCTGATAATAATGAATTAAAATAGTTAAGCCTAGAAGTAATAAATGCATGAACTAGTTTTTCAGTATCACTCTGAGAAAGGACGCTTCTAATTTTACAGATGGAAAAAGCAGCCCTACATATTTACTTATGCACGTTGAAGGATATATCCTGATCAACAATGACTCCCACATTCCTCATGGTGTTATTGGAGGCCAAGGTAATGCCATCCAAAGTATCTGTTTAGAAAACACGCTTTTAAGATTTTTAAGGCAGGGTATATGACCCCAGTTTTATCTAAATTAAAAAGTAGAACACTAGAGGTGATCTAGACCAGCAGTCCCCAACCCCCGGACCACGGACCAGTACTTGAGGCTTGGGCGTGAAATTTATGGTTTTCAGGGTTTTTATTGGTTTTCATCATTATTTTTTTTAATCGTTAACTCGGTTTCTCTGGGTCTTTTGCCCTGTGTTATGAATAAATCTTTATTTTTTTGGTACTGGTACTGGTTTTATTTTGTTGTATTTATCCGCGACACCTTAAAGACCGGTCCGTGAAAATATTGTCGGATATAAACTGGTCCGTGGCACAAAAAAGGTTGGGGACCGCTGATCTAGACCTTATGCCTGTAGTTTAATTAATTAGCATCATGTGGCTTTTTGGATGCTTATCATCTACGAAGCAATGACAATATATACAGAGTTTTTTAATAATATTATCTTGGTAAATGCATTGAGGAAATCAATGACTGGTTGTGCCACAATTTTCTCCAGCTAAACAAAAACAAAACTGAGGTAATAGTCTTTGGCGCCAAAGAAAAACGATTACAGGTCACCAGAGAACTTCAATCTATACATCTAAAAACCACAAACCAGGCGAGAAATTTGGGTGTAGTGATGGATGCAGACCTAAACTTAGAAAAACACATTAAGACAATAACAAAGTCAGCTTACTATCACCTCAAGAATATATCAAGGATAAAAGATCTGATGTCTCAACAGGACCTGGAAAAACTAGTCCATGCATTCATCTTTAGTAGGCTTGATTACTGTAACAGCATCTTTACAGGTCTACCTAAAAAATCAGTCAGACAACTACAGCTCATTCAGAACTCTGCTGCTCGAGTCCTCACTAAGACCAAAAAAGTGGACCACATCAGTCCAGCTCTGAGGTCCTTACACTGGCTGCCTGTCCGTCAGAGGATAGACTTTAAAGTTCTGATGCTGGCCTATAAAGCTCTGAATGGTTTAGGACCAAAATACATCAATGACCTCCTGACCCAGTATGAACCATCCAGATCCCTCAGGTCATCTGGATCCGGTCTTTTATCAGTTCCCAGAGTCAGAACCAGACACGGAGAAGCTGCATTCAGCTTTTATGCTCCTTATATCTGGAACAAACTCCCAGAAAGCCTCAGATCAGCTGAAACACTCAGTTTATTTAAATCCAGGTTGAAGACTCACCTGTTCTCAGCTGCATTTGAATAAAGCACCAAATCCACACTTTAAGCTTAAATTTCAAAACTTACATTTAACTACTGATTTTATCTACTGTTCTGATTTTATCTGTTTTGATTTTATATACTGTTGTTTGTTTGTTTGTTTGTTAATTAGTTAGTTAGTTTATTTGCTTGTTTTATTCAATTTTAAATCATGCTTTTTATTTGTTCTTGTTTCTAATGTCTCTGTAAAGCACTTTGAATCACCTTGTTGTTGAATTGTGCTATACAAATAAACTTGCCTTGCCTTGCCTTGCCTAAAGAGAGTATGTATAATGTGAAAAGTATTGGTCCCGACACAGAACCTTGTGGAACTCCATGAATAATTTTTCTGGGCGACAAAGGCTTAAATTATATTAGGTTTATATGCACAAATCAAAATCTGTCAGATATACTCTGTAGTAAAATTTTGTGATTAATTGAACATTGTACTGAGGTCTAACAGGACAGAGATGAGTTCATTGTCAAAAGCTATAAGAAGATCATTCATAACCAGGGGTGCACATAAGTGGTCCGCAGGTGTGCACGCGCTATCAAAATAAAAGACGTGAACCCGATAAGAAGTTGTAACACGTGTTTGCGTACATATAAAAGGCACTGTTTTTGTCCACTAGAGTGGGATTTTTACGGCATATTCTGCACCACATTTCTGTGTGTTCATTATTTGTTTGAAGCCAGCTCACCTCCTGCAACCACTTCTCCGAGAATACACACTTCTTCTTCTTTTCTTTGGAGGTGGAGGAACACCAAAGTAATTGCTTAAAGGAGCTTGCTTCTCCGACATCTTTAAGAGTTCTAAACAAATGTCTGTCCTCCTCTAGAAAATCTTATGTACGCAAACGCGCGTTGCTGCTTCTTATCTGGTGCGCGTCTTTTCTTTGACAGCGCATGCGCACCTGCGGACCACTTATGTGCACCCCTGGTCGTAACCTTCACTTGTGCTGTTTTTCTACTGCTATAATGGATTCAGATCCTGACTGAAACCCTTCAAATAAACCATGCCTCAACTGATTATCCAGCAGTTTCACAACTACTCTTTCAAGGAATTCAGCATTTTGAAAAGAGATAATGAAAAATTAATTAAAAGATTGATAGCACTCATATCTCATTTTTTAATAGAATGATACAGCCTGCAGCAGGTTTGCATACCTTAGCATAAATACTAGCTAGACCGTCATTGTTCAAACATCACAAAGTCTGCCTAGAATTTTACACCATATTTGTTTATCTGTCGAAAAAGGACAAAATTTAAGAAGAGACTGTTTGTCATACCATGTAGAGGTATGTACCACTTTCTTTCCTATTTTCACTCTTGGTGCAGAACTAAGTTAGCCAAATGTGGGATGGGTAGATATGACAGCCATGGTAATCTTCTCATCTTACTCTCAGCAAGAAGGTAGGCAAGTGTGTTCCCACAAATGTTTATTTATTTATTTATTTATTCATGTGAAGCATCAGAGTTAGATATAGTTATATACCACTGAGCGAACCTTCTAATCGGCATCTTTAGCAAACAGTGTGTATAGAGTAACAGGGAAAAGACCAGTATGGGTATATGTCATAAACTCAATAAAACTCAATTGAAATTCCATTGAAGACACGATTGTCTTACCCTTTAAAGAAAATCTGTACATGGAACAGCTTGATACAAAGATAATGATGTATTTCAGTCTTGCAGAAAGAGCAATATAACAACTGAATGGGTGAGCTGCAATGAATAACGAGATAACCTGCCTATTAAAGATAAAGCGGAGGTGTTGAGGTCGTCAGCTCCTGAGCAGCTGCTATTGGATGGCAGTTCAATTTAAGAGGGGGTGGACCGTCCTTTGAGAGTTTTGTAATTGATCAAAGTCCCCCTTTAAACTCAACTATTTCACATTCAATTTTATCTGTTCGTCTCCCACGTGCAAAGCCCTTGTGTGATGTGAGCCCATATCTTAATTACTCTCAGATCACTGATACCCCCCCACACACACTCACAGTATCTCTTGAAGAGACAGAAAATCATTTTACAGCTGAGCAGATAAGTCCCCGTGCTCCCTTTAACAGTCGTCGTGTCCCCCCCGCTTCCCTCACCACCACCACCACCCCTCGCCGAAGCACATCTGACAGTGTTTTAATGACAGACAGACAGCGAAGGGCCTTGTTCTGATAATTCCTCAGCTACATATTCAGAATACCCCCAACCCCTCCTTGCATTTGTGATGGATTTCAAATGGAGCCCTTGCAAAAATATTATAATTTCAAAGCAGACATACATCATTAACATGTTATTAATGGCAGAGGCTGGTGGAAGTTGGCTGCTACTGTACAAGTTTTTCAAGTTGAGTGAAAGATCATTATGGAATGTGTGTTTGAGCATGGAGCATGGATTTTTGAGCGTTTACTGAAGATGTGTCCGGCGTTATTATTGACCTACTCCAGGGCCACAAATCACTGAGTAGAATTCGGTGTCATGTTCTGCTTAATGCACCATTTTATCACGTTTTGTAAGGGGGGGGGGGCATTTTATGTTTTATGCTGAGCCGCCACCTCTAGGTCAGCATCAGTTCTAGCTTAGTCACCCAAAGAGTTAAAACTTAGGCATGGTTGGATGGTTGGATGTTTCTTCTTCTTCCATTTTTTTGTGGTGATGCCTTTAACTTTCATATCATGATCATAGGAACCCTGTCATAACTTCATCACTGAGTGCTTTCATTTATCTTTCACAGGGAATCAAATATTTGGACACATCCATGAGCTACTGCTGTAGAAAGTAATTGAAGAGGGATGTTTCTGTTCATGAATATCTAAATGGAACAACGTTTGGACAGAGAGCATTACTGAAATCACATGAAAACATTGCCAGAGTTGGACTCTTGCTCACAGTGCACACAGTGAAGTGCCTGGAGCTGCTTGTCAGATGTTACGATGGCAAGGAGCACATACAGACTTTAGAATGACACAGCGCGTGCCTTTTGATGCTGAAATAATTCTAAAACCTTCATTCTATAAATAAAGCTGCCACATTAAGACGCAACATTTTGATACGCTAAGACATTGGTATCTTTTTTTTTCCTACAGAAGGGAAAAAAGTGCCCGAGGGCAACGCTGAGGCTTTGAGAGCAGCTCAGGGGCTACGCTACAACTCAAGCATGTGGTTAAATTAACCAAGAGGCTGAAACAAACACAAGGTGAACGACACAAACTGAACTGCTGATATTAAATATATTTCCACTTTCTGATCTGCCTGAGCGGCACCATAAAAGCACTTCCATTTCATCCTGCCTCGGTGTGCCTCGCGTCTAAATTAAAGTGGTAAAAACCCCATTTTATTACAATTTAACTTTCTCATTATGGTTGAGTTCACCACCAGGTGTATAAACATCATTAGATCAACTTTTGCTGCATAAAGCAACACAAATATTCACCTGCAGCGGCTTGGTTTTTTTCCCCCACTGGCGGATGAATCAGCATGCCGTTGTCTAATCACCTCCTTTCGCTCTTCCAGCTTGTTACTGGCTAATCATGCTCATTTAAATAGCTCACATGTGTAATTACTGCTGTCAAGCAGTCCCAGACCTAACAGGTCAGCTTGCTCAGAGGGCCAAGCCCATTATGGAGACGTTAAGTTATGATCATAGCTATAGGCCAGCTGTAGTAATACAGCCCAGGGGAACAAATGCCAGCGTCTCTCACTGGGAAAATAAAGTGTTTGTTTAACATAAAACAAGGTGCTTGTATGGTGTGTGTGTGTTGCTTTGATTAGCATAAATGACCATAACTCATTTATGGCTCATCAGTGGTTGCTGTTTTCTAATCAGACCATTTAGGTAAAAATCACCAGGCTCTAGTAATGAAAGCGGTGACTTTGTGCTTCTGTTTTTCTTCCAACAGCAAATACAGTTCAGTTTTGTTGGTCAGAACAAAAGACGATGATGATGAAGAGTTGATTGGTTTTATTTTTCCAAGGTTGTGTGAGGTGGGCTAGAGCCTAGTCACATATTGGGAAGTGTCTGCAAATACCGTACGAAAGGTTGTTCTTATTTAGGATGCGGAGAGTGACACTCTGAGGATTAGCCGCAGCTTTTTCCGTATGGCAAAAGCACTCTCAGGACACCTTCAAGTTTTTCTCACTTTTCTTTTACTCTCTTGCCACACTCCCAGGAGGTGAAAGAAATAAGCCCTGAACTGCTGGAGGAGAGGAAGAATGGGAAGTGAGAACATGGTGAACACAAATTCACAAGGTGTTTCACTGAGACGTGGGTGTGTGTGTTAGCTGCATGTATGGGAATACACAGGCAGACATCTGGGGATCTACTGGTTCCTGCAGGCGATAAAATAATGTTAAAAAGCAGTGCAGATCTGCAGCTGACTGAACCAGTGTTATGGCTGCTTTATGAGCTGTGCCCATCCAATCAGAGCTCTAATTAAGCAAGAACAGTGGTGGTGGAAATGGCGAGGATGTATTGTTTACCAGAGCCTCAAGACTGCACTGTGTGAATGCTGCAGCACCATGTTGACACGGCCGTTTTATTATAAGCAAATAGCTCCGATTTTTTTTCCTTTCTTTTTTTTTTTTCCTAGCGTCTTCTCTGCTCTAAAGACTCTTGGTGAGGTACACCCAGGAGGCTGTACATTCTATTTCATTTCCATTTGAAAAACAGCGCAGTGGAAATGACAAATGCATGAGGCCTATCGAGAAGCCTTCAGGGCAGTAATGTAAATAACAGAAATTAATCATCTTCTCCAAAGAGAGAGAAACACGCCTCACAGTCACAACAAAGGTCACAAATCTGGCCTATGCCTTCACATCTTCCAAACAAGAAATGACAGACTTCTGACACGCCACTAATGCTTGAACGTGTGGTCCGTTTGTGTGTGTGTTTCCACAGCGTGTGTTTTCATGCGTGTGTGCAATCGTCTTCCTGTGCATGCCTTATTTTTGATTGCGCGTGCGCATTTTCGAGCTCGCCTTTGAATTTGTTTCGTTTATTTGTGTGCGAGTGTCAGGTTGTGCACGTGCATCTGCGTCCGCACACACCTCTGTTGTCTGCGCGAGCGAGTGTTTGGTCGCACATTCTCAGAATACCTTTTTCTCCGAGGCTGAACCATCTACTTTTAGCTGACAGCAAATAGTTGAGCAGAACCAATTTAATCTTGTTTTTCAGTCCAGGATGACATACAGGGGAATAAAGCAGTGAAGCTTGTCCTAACTCTCCTGGTGGAGGCAGCCACTGCAGGCAGACATTCACTGAGGAATAGATGGTAATTGCAATGTGTTGATTTGAACTTTATAGGCATCATGGGAAGCTATGGCAACGCAGTGTAGTATTACTTTATACTGGGCAGAGACACTCTTCAGCCCTCTTATACTTAGTGTAACAGCTGCTGGGGAAACTAATTTGCAGCTCGGGAAAATACTACCTGACAGATCGATTCACCAGTTGTGCCCACAATTAATGGACGACTCACTCTCGTGGAAAAAAGAAAGAAAGAAAATAAATTCCTCCGGGTAGCTTTGGCACAGGGGAAAGGTGGCATAAATGCTGCTCTCCTACAACTCATAAATGTCACAATTAAAACAAACCACAAGCTCTGTGTGCATTACAAAGCCTCTCAAGGGACAACTTGACATTTGGACAATCAAGTCAAGTTTCTCATCGCGAAGAAAGTCGGCTTTTTATGTACCCTGGCGAGAGCTTGTGCGTCGCAGCGTTACTGCACTCATTTGGAAAAAAGGAGGCAATTGCGTCGGAAATAAAGCGCAGGAGAATGTTGCACATATATTCATAGCACCAAGAGCAAACCGAAATAGGCTTTTTCAATGACAGCGATCTATACATAGAGCTGGTCTGTGCTGAAGTGTTGGCGGTGAAGAGCACACACCAGCTGTCAGTGTGAGGAAAGAGAAGAAAATAGCTTTCATCGCAGAGGGGAGAGGACTGTCGGGCCACTCGGAGGCAGAAACTGAATCAGTCATACATTTTCAAATAAATTCACATGGGAAGAAGAAGGGAATGTGCAGGAATTCAGAGTGCTACGTAACGCAACCTGATCTGCTGATGATCCCCGGGAGGAATCTGCAGATGAACCGAGTGGAGCCACAAACAACAAATCCTTTGAACTCCTGGAGTCCAAACCAGATTAACAGTGGCTGTGCACCAAAAACAGTCAATGAAATTTTAAAAGCAAAGCCTCCCTGATTGTTTTACATAACACCGGGGTAGCTGCGTTTGTGTGTCGACTCCGTCTTGACTTCCTCCGTTCGCAATGGCTGAAGCTGCAGCTTATTCTTGCCCTGTTGCTTCTGTTTTTGTTGATGGACAAAATTATGGGATTTGACTAAGAGGATTAAAATGACAGCAGTTAATGAGACACAGCTGGGACTGGATCACAACACACAAACTGTATCGCACCCCCTCACACTAACCCCCCCAGCACCACCATAAATATAGACAAACACACACACACACACACATAATTTGGGCATGTACATCAGCGCGCGCACACATATTTGAGCTCCCTCTTATTTTCTTCACCTAAAGACCCAACGACAAGCTGCCAATCACTTTCACATAATTCTTATTACACAGGGTTTATTATCCCTGTCAAATGAACCAGATTAATTATGTCTTTTCTGATGGATTTGAAGTATTTAGCCTAACAGGGCACACTGGGAATAATAGCGTAATTGTAAGCTCTCCCTAACCCCCTCCCCTGTCATGTTAAAAAAAAAAAAAACCCACAACAAACAAACAAAAATGCTCCATTAAATGTTCGTTACAGAGAAAGGGGCAATATATGCACATGACAATGAGACTCCGGATGTTGCAAATGAAATTCAAGGTTGAGCCACATCTCATTACCCACTTGATCCATGTTATTATGTCTTATAAAGTCTTCCACCATGACAGGATAAAAAGGAGAGGCTGGCATCGGCAAGACAACATTTTATTGCTTTGTTGTGATGTAGAATTAATGCCCGCCCGGCAGAATTGATAGTGACATATTATAATCTTGTAAAGTTGATACGTGCTAGCAAACAGCTGTCTGTTTGCACATAAAGCAGAGCTTAAGCAACACTGGGGTTATGTTTCAGTTCGCACTACAAGTGCAGTTGGTGTTTCCTCGGCACGCAGCCAGCAGCAGTAAATTCGGGAGCTGTAAAACTAAAGCAGTGAGCTGAAAGACGTCAAGAGGGTCCGGCGCTCTGAATGGAAACAACAGAATCAGATGATAATTTTCTGTGGGCTTCTTTGTCTTTAAGAGTGGCTCATTTCACACTTCATAAAGTCATCCAACCCACTGTTAATTATTAAGGGTTTAAAAGCAAATGATCCACATAATCCAGAAGTATTTTTTTAAAATGAAGACAACGGGGTTGTGACAGGCATAGTTGATACTCATACCCAAATAAGATGTCTGTCTTTACTCGTGGATTAGAATGTAAGAGTTAGCAGTCAGGGGAAAGCATACATGTTTAAAGTAACTGTGTGTAAAATCTCACCACTAGATGTCAGTAGATTGCACATTTCGAGGCTTCCAGGTTTAAACCTAGATCGTTAGTGAATAAACTCTCGTACATTGTGAGAATGTAATCAAGCTGTTTATCAGAGTTAGCTGACATAATGTTAGCTTAAAACCAGCCGGGTTGTTGTCAGCTCTTCATTGGTATTGGGGTCACATGTCTAATCTGCTGGCAATAAATATTTATGCACGTTTTAATGTCCTAGAGCAGCGGTCCCCAACCCCCGGTCCGTGAGTCGTTTGGTACCGGGTCGCGAGAGTTGAGGCTCAGGTGTGAAATGTATGGTTTTCAGGGTTTTTATCGGTTTTCAGCGTTATTTTGTTAACGTTTTTTATCGTTAACTCGGTTTTCCTGGGTGTTTTCACGTGTGTTATGAATAAATCTTCTTTTTTTCGGTACTAGTTTTATTTTGTTGTATTTATCCGCGACACCTTAAAGGCCGGTCCGTGAAAATAAGTGAAAATAAGGAAGTTCAAGTTGTTTCTTTCACATCTGTGGTGAAGGGAAACCCATCTCTGACGATTAAACAAGCTCTTTCATAGCTTGAATCTGAAGCTAAAACATACATAAAAATTTGCACATGAACACTTACGAGTTCTCTTGTCCTCTGCCTTTGGCGTACTAAATGTGTGACTGGTCTCTCTCGGCCCCTGTATTCAAGATGGTGGGACAACATGGCAGCTTCCACAAACTGGCGCTCGCTCCTGTGTATAATGGTTTCATTGCACGTTTATGAGAACGTGCGAGTTCGTTAGAATACATAATCACCCACTAATTAATGTGTATTCATGAGTACAACATTGTTTTTTCTATTAAGTAAACTCAAAATAACAACTGAGGGTGCCTTTAAGGGTTTATGTTTACTCATCTTTAATTGAATTTAAACACTTTATTTTGTTAAATCACCACTTCTGCTGTACATGAATAAATATCTGTAATCTGCATGGTTGCGCTCTCTGCCTGTAGGCACAACAATGTCTCTGTGGTATGTAAATGTCACCATGTGATATTCAGTGCAGCAATTATAATATCCTATATATGGAATAGCTTTCGTGACAATATTAAGGATTGATTTTCTGTGATGATCATTGTCATGATTACATCTGCCCCCAGATTTCCAGAAAGTCAATATTTTCATTCTTCTGCCTTCATCAGTCCACTGTCAAGTAGTGAAATCTACTGAATCGTTCTGATGAAGATGGGGGAAGGGCACGAAATGTATTCCGCTACGTGACGTCTTTATGAGCAGCCCGTAGCATACTAAAGACAACACGCTTAATTAAATTCATGGGGGACTTTGATGGGCATACATGACAGTAATGTGGCCTGGACCATCTCGATAATGTAATATGCATGTTAATAAAGAGGCCTCTAGTTTAAAGTTTTAAAATAATGTAAGCAACACGCTATTAAGCATGGCCCGGAGCATGTCAGCGAGAAGCTGCACTGCATGCTTTTTGGTGGCTGCCCTATGCTTTTGTGTGTGTGGGTGTGTGGGTGGGTGTTTTAATCTATGTGACTTTGATGCATTATATTGCATTTTCTCTTACAGCAGTCAAAAAAGACATTACCTGTGCGAGTTTGCTGCGGCGTGTTATTTCAGATCCCTCTTATCTTTCAGTCTTACAGAAAGCCCACCATGAGGTTCAGGCTGTTTTGTGGTACAGTGAAAAAAGGGGTGACTGTAGAATAATGAAACTTTGATATAACTAGTTGTGGTTCATGTTTTGAAGCGATGCTGCGCTGGTCAGTCGCATACAAAAGATAAAATGAAAAGTAGGGCTTTAAATCAGAGGGAGCTCACAGCGTTAAGGCTGTGGCCGCGAATTCTGGTTACATGGTGTGATGTGGGACCAGGATTGAGCCAGCCAGATCAGAGGGATAACCCATTGCTTCGCAGTTTTTCTGTGGTCAAGCCTGCATGACGGGCATGACATCTCACCGTGCAGTGCTGTCTGCTTGTATTAGCATTCAGCAATTAATTTGAGCACTTGTTTAGACTGTACACAGTGAATCTGCTTCAAATATTTGAAATCATGTCGCCCCTTGAAAGCTCAAGGGCCGCGGTATTATTTAGCTTGGCCCGATGCTGTGATGAATAAGTGAATTTCTGCAAGTGTGCTCAGAATGCTATTATGCTAATATTAACAGACAAGCCATCTGCAAGGAGTGTCGAGTAGGATATGCTTCTTCTTTTTTTCCCTTCAGAACTATTTCTGCTTATTGGAACATAGATTTAACCACCTGTGCGCATATGTTAATACAGCATTTTCAAAAAAATCTGCACCTGTGACCGAACAAAGTGTTCCGTAATAGGAAATGGGATACAAAAGACAGCACAGGTGGTGCCCAATGACCCACAGGCCCCTATCATCTCCAGGTTTAAAGCTGATTGAGACCAATGACTTTGACTCTTACAGTAAGAGGGAACAAAAAGTTATGCTTCCATTTGGAATCAGCCTGAGTTTCAGCCCACACACAGGGCATGCTTCAGTGGTCTGAGAAATTACAGGATACCACCCCTTCCAATTTCACCATCACTGGACCGGGCTGTTGCAGGCTTCTGAAACAATTACCCCAAGGGGACCAGAGCAACCTTGTTTATACCTCATTGAGCAGCCACAGTTCCAATTTAGCACAGGTAATTACAACATCGTTATCTTCTCCTAAATCTTCACCAAAGGTGCTATCACAGAAAGCTACCTTTGGCTCAGCTCGCCATTTGGACAGTGATCGAAACAAACACAGCATCAGTATGCCCAGGCATTTCTTGGACGGGCTTATGTTCGTTCTCCAGGTGTCGGTGACCCAGCGCAGCCTGCTCACCCAAAACACATCAGTCACACTAACACACATCTGTCGTACCGGTCCAACCCACTCCATCACAGCACACGGCTGGTCTCTCTCCTTGAATGTCCCACCCTGCTTGGAGAGGACAAACAAATCTTCTGATTTGCCTCTAATCTGCAGTCTACCCTCAGCAAGGGCTGCCGTCAAATCGCACATCAAGGACAAGCCCTCCGCAGGGGGGCTATCCATTAGCACAGCATCCTGCATTCACCATAGTGCGATGGGGACAGGGCAGAGGGATACGCTCCAATTAGAGATGGAGACATGGGGACTTTGCCCCTGACATGTCCCTGCTGCTCCACAAAAGAAGTGTGAACACACCTTTCTCAGAGGAAAAAGGACGCTTTTTCTCCCTGTCATTTCTCCTGCCTCGGGCTGTTGCTGTTCATACACCTCATGAAGCTAAACCATTTCACATCACGCTGTTTCTTTTCGTGTGCGTGGTGCTGCCTGCCTGTTCGAGTCTGCTCTGTTCGAGCATGAATGACTGGCCAAGCTTATATGTATGTGTGTATATGGCAGAAATGTGTGCCTCTTGCTTTGTGTGAAAATGCTTTCTTAGGGTGGGAGGTCTTTGGTATGCATCTCTCGTTGGAGGCTTCCATCAACAGAAATCCATCCCTCTCTATAGTGCAGCAACTATTCAGCAACTGGTTTGAGGGCTTGGACCAGCTTCATGCTTTACGCATTTGCATGCTGCATGAACACAATCTGCTGACGCCCATTGGGAACTCCGTCCATCCATTTGCATTGTTTTTACACCCCTACACGAAGCTAACCAATTTGCGGCCGTAGTCCGTCTTGATTTTTAATCGGCTTACGTGTAAGAGACACAGACAAAAGCAGAGCGACAACAGGCTAATGAATATTTCATCTATATGAATAAAACACATCGCGGTCCTGATTCAACTACAGGAGAGCATACCTTTCACTGGTCCCGCGTGTGCCTGTGTGTTTGAAAGGAGAACGTTGAGCGCTCAGATATGAATGAGTTTTTGCGTTAAAAGCAACTCCAAATCCTAACTTTCCAGTGGCCCTCAAAGTCCAGATCTACACAAACAGAGAAAATCCAGCATATATGGTTGATTATGCAGTGTATCAACTATGCATGAAGCAATTACACAGCAGAATCTTCAGGCTTGGATGGAAATTGAATGGATGCATTGCTACAACAATCCCTCTCTCTCTCTCCCTACATGTTCATTCATTAACCCGGCCGGGCAACCATTTGTTTGTGCAAACACTCGTTTAGCTGTTTGTTTGCTGGTTCATTTCCCCTTTTTTTTTCATTATTTGCTCCGAGAGATGTCAATGTCTTGTGACCCAATCTTCCGGGATTTCCATCTGAGTTGAGGAGACAGCCGGCATTGACAGATAGAGGTCAAAGGTAGAAGATGCAGGCCTGGGGACAAGGCTCTCAGTGACAGAGGAAGGAAGATGAGAAATAAACTGCAGAAGCTTAGATTGATAGGAGTTTAAGGAGCGGGAGGAAAAATTAAACTCGGGGGAGGCGGGGAGGGAAGGAAGAAAGGGAGGGTGGGAAAGGCTGGATCAGAGTAGATGGAAAAGAGAGAAGAGAACAGGAGTCAGCATGATAGGGGCACGCTGGAGAATGAGTTTTTTGCCCCGAGAGCACCATCTTCAAAAGCTTTTGGGGGCATGCCTTTACACAATTTTACTTTTAACATAATCCAGACTTTTGTGTTTGTCGGTAAGTGTGTGTGTGTGTGTGTGTGTGTGTGTGTGTGAGAGAGAGAGGGAGAAGCATCTCGATGCAGAACCCCCCCCCCATCTTCCAATAGTCGAACACCAGTGCTATCTTTGACGGTAAAGTTATGCACTGCATTAGGATGCTCTCAATGACCTAGAACAGCGATTTGATTGCTTCATCTGCAGTCAGTTTTTTTAGGTTGTCTTTAATGTACTTTTGTTTGTCTGCTTCTCTGTTTTTGTGTCTTTATGTGTGTGTGTGTGTGTGTGTGTGTGTAGGTGTGTGTGTGTGTGTGTGTGTGGGCCTGTCTTCCTTTCTTCCATCTGGATTCTTTTAATCCCATTCTCTTACTCTAATCCATCTTTCTCAGCCTCTTCCTCCCACACTCTCTTCCCCTCTCTTTGCCCTCTCCTCTTCCTCCCCCCTATGCTTGTACCCCCCCGCCCCCCTTCCTCTTTTTTTCTATGCTGCTGGATCGCTGCACCCAATTCACTTGGCATCCACTCGAGATAAACATGTTGTGGTGGACAGACGCCTGGGTCCCGGTCCGGAGGAGCGGTACGGGGAGGACAGACTGACGTGGGTGGGCCCTGCCCCGGTCCCAGCGTCAGCAGAGACAGCAGCGGGCAGCGTCAGCCACTCGGCCAGATGGTCTCGAGTCGAGTTCTCGCCACTGTTCATCAGATGCACCCACGCGCTCTGTCTTGCCTCGCCATGGCCCCCAGCATCATGTCACAGTGGAACCAGAGAAAATTAGCACCTAATTATAGGCTCCTCTCTGTGAAGAATGGTATTGGTTCAGGTGAACTGTGTCACCGTGTGGAGGCTACTTGGCTGACTCACTGTCGTACCAAGGCCCACAGACCACACACAATTCATGGAGAGGCACACACACACACATACACACAAGCGAAAGGGTAGACCTCCCTCCTTGCTGGTTGGTTTGCGCCCCACCATGAGGACGCCACAACAGAATCCACTTGTGTTCCATCTCTGATCCAACAGGATTAATTACACAAACAACAGAAGCCGTTTCCCCCTGCTTTCTACGCTCCGCGGGCTTCCTCGTGTTGAGCATGGTGTAGTCAATCTTTACTGGGAACAATGGAGATTGCATTATGGTGTATTTTCTGGAGATATGAATACAGATGTGAGCTTGCCTATGCTGCCATCTTGTGATTGCATCTGGACAAGTACAGGATGCAAACAAGGTGAACTCGAAGAGAAACCCTTTATTATTTATTTGACGCAACACTGTATCGTGATATCGAGTTAAAGGTAAATGAAGACCTTTAGGAGAGTCGATTTTAAATGTTGGTTGCACAGTCTGAAGTTTGCCGGGAAGAAAGTTTTCAGCTCTCAAATATCTAAAGGGCAGCTACTCAGCTGAGAGCTGCGGTGATCGAAAAGAAAAATCCTGAAAGCTGCTCAGACAGAGGAACCAGCAGTGGTCAGAAAATAGCTGCATGATGAAACTATGGAAATGTAAAACGTAAGAGATGCCTCTTGCAGAGCCCGCGAAGCATCTGCCAGCACAGCGTGAAATCAAATAAACCAAATCATTTTCATCTGGAAAGTTAGCAATTAAATCTTTATTAGGTCTGCAAAGACTTACCAAAAAAAAAAGGTTAATATAACAAAAAAAAGTCAATTTTGTCATTCTTAAATCATACAAAACCATACTGTATCACACTCTAAACACTGTTACTCTAGCATCTGTTTAACATTCGTGTACTTGTGCCATTTGGGGGTCGCTCAAGGACTTCTGAACCACAGTGCTGCCCCCACACCCGTCTGAATGTGGATGCATACCTGTGAGTGTACACGCACACATCATCTGAAGTTTAAACAATAATTTGGCACAATAGCTTCTTGCATGTTTAGTAGATTGTGATCCCTGCTGAAGAGCAAACAGCGGTGCCGGAAATGAAGCACTGAATGATGCATGCACATGAGGAGGAAAGCGTGGAGGGTCAAAAGGGATGGAGTCTTTTTGTCACTGTTGCTGTTGTTTTTATGGTACAGCCACTTTGTACGGGCTTCCTGGCACGTTATCGTCGCCCCATTTAACAATGACGGTGTAACTGCCCTTGTCCTTCACGGTATAGGTGACGTTATAGAGCTTGTTGCCCATGTGCTTGACGTAGACCTCCTCACAGGGAGCATGGGGTCCGTGCACGCCCACCATCAGCATGTTGGTACCTGGATGGAGCGGCAAGAGGGAGATTTAATGATAGTGGTCTACAAAAGCTGGTGGTTGTGCAAGTTTAAATATTCTTTTATTCAGCCAATGAAAAGAAAATGTATGATGTCAGAGAGGTTTCCTAAAATGACAAAGTAACAGAGAAATATTCCTCGTTTCTGCAGTTCATCATGACCTCTGTGATCACATTGTCTTGTGTTTTTTATACATTTTTATACTCTTTTCAGGAAATTAGACTTTATGTTTCTTGCGTAGCATTAAATATTCGAATATTACACTAAGTTTGCAGCTGTCTGCCGAAAGAAAATGAGCAATTTAACATTTACCAGCCATCTATGATGATGATGTTAACAAATTATTTGGTTGAGCCCGAAATAAGTGAGGGAGGTAGTGTAAAAAAATATAGAGAGCTTTGATTGTATCAGAATTTTAGGTTTTTATGATGATTTATTAATGTATTAATCCCTGACTCTCTTCCACAGTTTGTCTTTTGTCTTTTCTTCCTCCCTTCACTAGCAGCCGGTCACAGCATATGGATGCCCCTCTCTGAGCCTGGTTCTGCCGAAGGTTTCTTCCTGTTAAAAGGCAGTTTTTCCTTCCCACTGTCACCAAGTGCTTGCTCATAGGCAGGTGACCTGATTGTTGGGTTTTCACCTTAAAATATAAAACACCTTGAGGCAACTGTTTTGGGGAATTGAAACTAAATTTGGACTTTTATATTGTGAAATATGTAAATCCAGATCCCACTCATTCACTGCATAAAAAACCTGAGATTACTGAGGTCATAGCAGCTTAAAACTACGTGTTAACATACAGTTACAGTGTGAATCATTTAATAAACCTCACTTTGGTGTCTGTATATACCAGTGCTCAAATCCTGCTTTTTTTCTGTATTCACGCAAAATATGTTCGATCTCTATCGCCTCACCTGCTGTGCTGCAGTCGACAGTAAAATTGTTTTTCTGCCCAACCAAAGCCTTGGACAGCCCTGTTCCACGACAAACCACCTTGCTAGCATCTGACGTCATTTTGGATGAGGTGGTAGAAGAGGAGGAGCTGTAAGCACCACCCACTTTGGATGTTTTGGTAACCGTTTCGACCAAGACGGAGGAGGTCTCGTGGAGGCTGTGTCCCCCAGAAAGCCTCGGGCCTGCGGGAGAGAGAAAAAGAGAAAGAGAAAGAGAAAAAAAAAGTTATCTCCAGCCATCATGGCTTAATCCAGACATTACATAACACACTGGGTATTGACAAAGATATGAGGGAGGAAAAGCTGCTGTTTATAGGGAGAGTTTTTCCTCAACGGAAACATTCAAGGAAGCCCAAATTGGAAAAGATTTTATACCACTTTCAAATAAAGTGAACTTTCAGGGACTCTTGGGAGTTGTTTTCAAACTTGAAAGCATTTTTATGTAACACTAATAAAAAAAAATGGGAATGTTTTTTTTCCGTCAGCCAGTGACAGGAATATATTGCTGCAGTGCAAGAGAAAAACAGCTTTTATCTAAGATGAACACGGAGAAGCACACACGTGGAAGACGTGACATTTTCATTACTTCTGCACTTTTCAGAGATGCACTTATCTCTCAATCGAAGACCTATCATGCAGATATATACTGTCAAGCACACCTGTTATTTTGGCTTTGAAAGGGCTGCCCACTATGTGCTGTGGCCCGCCGTATTTGATGGTGATGAGATAGTTGCCGGGTGCCATGGGTGTATAGGTGATCTTATAGCCTTCAGGACACTCCCGACAGTCCATCTTGACCTTGGACGGCCCGTCGATGTTGACCGACAGAGTGCCGGAGCCTGCGTTACAGGTTTTGACCACAAACTCTGAGGGTACACCTGTGAGAAGAAAGATGCAGATGTTTGAAGGGCTTCCCCCTTGTTGCAATTGTGCAAGAATATTAACAATAGCAGGAGCACATGGTGGTGAATGGCAGTGAAATGCACCTGTGGTTCCCCCTTGCAGTCCAGGGCCATGTGCAGTCACCATGCCAGGGTCTCCAATAAGCCCTGGATCTCCCACTCGCACTTTGAATGGGCTCCCAGGAATGTGGCATCCATTGAACTTGACATCTATGGAGTGAACTCCGTTCTCTCGTGGAATGAAGCGGATTGCACTCTTGTCTAAAAACACAAGAGGAGACATTTCTGCTCTTATGCTCACAGATGACGCGTTGAAATGAAAAAACCTGAGTTATCTCTGTTGTGCAGCCTACTTAATGCTAAAAGCTGAGGGTGGTGCATACCGCTGTCAAGCTCGGTGACATAGCATTCCTCAGAAGAGCCAGAGGGGGTGTGGACTTTGGCATCAACCACACCTCGGGCGCTGTTGCGCTGCACCATGAAAGATGCCTCTTGGTTCACCTTCAAGTCTTTCTCCTGCAAAAGACAGGTAATAATAGGATCACAAAATGTGTGTGTGTGTGTGTGTGTGTGTGTGTGTGTGTGTGTGTGTGTGTGTGTGTGTGTGTGTGTGTGTGTGTGTGTGTGTGTGTGTGCGTGCGGCCCACACATTTAGGGACACAATGTGTGTGACTCATCATGCCTGAACGAGAATAGATAGAGCATTTGCGTGTGAGAGGCAGAAAAGGTCAAAGATTACAGCGAGGCGTTTAGCGTTTTTTGCCCCACAGATGGACAAGAGGTCCTAGCAGACAGAGATAGCGTGACATTTTAAATGCTGCTGTTGCACTTTACCTGCCTTTTTCATTTTCTAGTGCGAGAAAAAGTGCTCTGAAGTGGCATTTCAGTTAACTAAAAATACATGGTTTTAGCATCGTTGGCAGCTGTTACGGAGACTATGAAAGCAAATAAAACAACATCTGTCTGCCACTGACACCGATATCGTGAGCTGTCAGAGGTATCTTTATCTTCAGCTCACAATTTGCTTTCTTGCTTTCGCTCAGACGGAAACACAATCACAGCAGAGCAACTGAGTGCTCACATAGCACAGCTTGTGATGCCCCACATTACAGAGGGACAGTTAATCCAGCCCTTCATCACTCGCCAGCATCACAGTATTATATTCATGGGTACTGCTCCAGCGCTGGCATTCAATTACACTTCAAGGGCAAAGTGCTTTTAGAAAGATCTGCAACCAATCGCACATTATGTCACATGCCATCTGCTATTCTACCTTGATATTCTGTGATTGCGTATCTATTTTGTCTGTGATAGCTGCTGAGACAAATAATTAATGTGACTATTGACAGCTGCGTATGTGTGTGTGGAAGTGTGCATATGTGTGCGAGAGCTAACCTGAAGGCTTGTGACAGTGAGCCTGCGGGCCTCGTCTGACAGTGTAGCAATCGGAACGATGAAGGGGCTGTCAGGGATGTGCTCGTTGTTGAACTTGATTGACACCTCGTAGTCACCTGGGGAGGCAGACAGGTTATTTACTTCCACCATCAAATGAAGTGGAGGAGGCTCACAGGAATTACTGAAAAGCTTAGCAGCTCAGAAACAAACACACACACACGAGTCGCACTGCTAAAACATGCATGAGGAAAATACCACGGCTGTGTGTGATAGAAGTTCTACCTGGTTCTTTCACTATATAGGAGACACCGCAGGAACCATCTTTTCTGTCCTCAAATGAGATTTCAGCCTTGCTGGGCCCCTCCACGGCAATGGACAGGCCACCAGCACCTGCCTCTCTGGTCCAGATACTAAATTCAGCTAAAGATGATAAAGTAAAGGAGAATGTTAATCTTAAGGAAGAAGAATGTCAAAACACAGTCATTCCCGTTAACAGCATGGCTGTTTACAAACAGGAAACTCACAAGGCGCTCCAGCAACGCCTCTCTCCAGCCCGGGACCGCCTGCGCGGACCTTGTGTGCTCCACCCTCCCCCATGGGACCCACGGTGAACTGGAAGGGGCTACCGGGGACGTGCTGGCCTCTGTACTTGACGTTGACTGTGTGGGGTCCGATTTCCTGAGGGATGAAGCGCACACTGTAGGTGCTGCTGCCTCCATCCACGATGTCGGCGTCCACTGTTTTCCCACTGGGGCTGGTCACCTGAGCTGTCATGGCCTGGGAACCACTCTCAACTGGTAAAACGTCAGATCAGAAACAATCCAGGATATATATAATAGGCATAGAGTACATCGGTGATTTAGCAGGCAGCTAAAGCTGGATTCAGAGCTAGACTCACCCTCAGGTCTGGCAGTGATGCCGGCGAAGCTGCTGAGACTCTCTCTGCCTAGAAAGTCTCCAAAAACATCTCTGAATGGGCTTCCTCTTCCTCCCACCTGAGTGCTCTCCTCCACTCGTACTTCCCTCTTGGTCTCTCCACCGCGGATTTTGCTGATCTCTGTGCGTTCGGTGCGGGTGTAAGTGTGGCTGCTGCGAGTGAATGTCCTCGTTAGCCTCTCCTGAGCTGAAACCATCTGGAACCAGTTTCCTAGAGCAAGGAAGAAGCAGTGAGAGTATAAATGTAAAAATACCGTAGCTTCATTTATTTAAAATCGCTCCCCGTTGTTCCTCTGCTCTCTAACCATTTCTAACTGGCTTCTGTGCTCACCTGGGATCTTAAGGTTAAGACCGCATGTGCTTCCCACTGACGCAATGGATGAGGCCTGTCTCTTCCTAGTAATACTCTCCTTGATCCTTCCCTCTCCGGTCACCTTCACTGTGAAAGGACTTCCTGGAAAGAACACGCACACACACATATGCAGATTTAATTCATTTTAAGATAAAAAAATATCCTCTTTTTTTCCCAAAGTAAAAGATTCTAACCTGGGATGTGCTTTTCTGCAAACTTGATGTTAACAGTGTAACTTCCAGGCTCTGTTGGGCAGTAGGTCACCCTGCAAGTCCCATCCTCCACATCTTCACAGTTGATGTCCACTTTGCTCGGACCCTCAATTGACAGTGCCAGACCTCCGTAACCTAGGCAACAGATTTGACTGTTTATTTGCTTCTTTTTTGTAAAACTATGTCTGTGTGTCATGTACCATTTAAAAAGCATACCTGCATTCCTAGTATCCACAAAGAATTCAGCCATTTCAAAAGTGTGTGCCTCCACCAGGCCTTTACCGAAAGCCTTCACCCTGCTGGCCTCACCAATCTCTGACTGGCCAACCATGATTTTGAAAGGACTGTTGGCCACATGCATGCCATTCTTCCTAACGCTCACTTCATGCTCACCAACCTCCTTAGGAGTGAAAGAGATGCCTGTGGGCATAAAAAGAAGGGTCAGAGGAAAGAAATTCAATGCGACCAACCTGGGAAAAAAAGCCTAAATCCGTCAGGTGAATCTTATCAATCTTCTACTCTTCTTAGTCTTTGTGTAACAGGAAAATTAATATCCCACCGAGGTGTCTGTTGGGCAGTCTCTTAAGTAGGCACGGCTCTTCGTTGCCAGATGGGGCTCTGATACTGGCAGTCAGAGAGCTCAGATCAGTTTCTGCGATCTTTAGGGACACATCGGCCGCTGTGCCGACATTCAGCTGGGATGTTCTGGTTATGGAGTCATCCCCTTAATTAAAAAAAGAGATGATTTAGATCTTTGTCGAGCCATAAATGCAAGTGATAGTTTAAAGATTCAATATATACATCTATGTGTATAGTGTATACATATTATAATGTACTTCCTTACCAGTGATCTTGGCAGTAAAGGGACTGCCAGGAATGTGCTTGTTGTCAAATTTGACAATGATATTGTAGTCTCCAGGTGCTGTGGGCAGGTAGGACACAGTGCAGGTGCCGTCTTTGTTGTCCTTGCAGGTGATCTCAGCCTTGGAGGGGCCCTCCACTGCTAGCGACAGACCACCTGAAAGGGACACAAAAAAAAAACTTCCGCTATGTATTTTTTCTTTTCAGTTGTCTCATAAATATCACTAAAAAAAAAGCGTATGTTCTGCTACCTTCTCCTGCATTCTTCGTGACCACTGTGAAAGTGGCAGCCTTGTTGACCATGCCATAACTCAGACCTGGGCCATAAGCAGTCACCACTCCACTGTTCACTGCATCCACAAAGAACTGCAGAGGGCTTCCTAAAGAGTGCATAACCATCAGCAACCAGTGATTAATACTGCATTTTATATTTTTAAATCTGGAGCAAAATTAATCAATAGCACTAAATTCCGATCCATCCATCCAACATGGTGTGCTGCTGACCTGGTATGTGGTTTCCATCATATTTGATGTCCATTTCGTGCAGGCCTTTCTCCGTGGGCTGGTACTTAATAGTGATTGTGCCATCCTTATTGTCAGTGATGTGTGGGCGAGCAGTCTTGCCAGAAGGCATCCGCACTTCACCTGCAGAGGCAAGACGGTTAAATGTCAGTGACCTAAAAAATAAGATATTTTGTGGGCATGTGTGTGCAGACTTTTTGTGTGTGTTTGTCACACCTGTGATTTCGCCTTGCTGTGGTGTGAAGGGGACGAGAAAGTTAACGGGACGGAAGAGAGGATCCACAGTATCCCGGGGAACGACTGGCTCATTTGTGGCCTGTCAAGGAGCAAGAAAAAATGAACTGTTGGTTTCATTCGACTGAATGTCAGTTTAAAAGCACACAGAACTGTGGCAGCTAGCGAATAATCCTTTACTCACCATCACATGGAAGGGGCTTTTAGGGATGTTTTGTCCCCCAAAGCGGATGGTAATTACATATTTCCCAGGTTCAGGTGCTGTGTAGTAAATGTCAAAGGTGCCATCGTGGTTTTCCACCACATCCATGTCCACCTCCATCCCCTGTGGGGTCAGAACCTTGCAGGTCACCTTGCCTTTCCCAGCAGCCTTGGCATCCACTGTTATAACTGTATCCTCAGAGGTCTGCAGCTTTTGCAGACTTGCTGTTAAGGACAGAGAGGAAAGAAGGATAAGTGGTAAAATGTGCTGCATTGATTCCTGTAAAGTCTTCCAGCAGTGCAGTGCAGATATAAAAGCAAAGCTTTGGATACTCACACACGCCGTGTCCTCCAATAGAAACTGCGGAAATAAAAAAAGAGCATGATGGTTAAAAAAACATGAACATTAAATTAAAATTGCTGATAATATTGTTATTTATCATAAGTATTTTCCTACCTGTGACGCGACATTTGCTGGCATCTCCTGTGGGCAGAGACTGGATACGGTATGGGGAGTAAGGGATCTCATCTCCTCCATATTTAATGGTGATAGTGTAGGGGCCAGTAGAGTCAGGCACATAGGAGACCGTGTATGTGCCATCCCTGTTGTCCTGGATGGTTGCATTCTTTGGCTTTCCCTCTGGGTCCTGTGACCAGACATTTCATGTTATTTTACATAGTGTCTTATTGTTTAGAAAATACTGTGTAATAGGAAGGAAAACCTACCAGAATCTGCACAGTGAGCAGTCCCTCTCCAGCGTCACGAGCATCAATGGTGAACTCAACAGGCAAGCTAGCGGGCACACCTTTGGTATCGAGACCAGGGCCACTGGCACGTACTTTACTGGCGTCGTGCCCAGGCTGAGACATTACCTTGAATGGACTGTTGGCGAGGCCAGTAGCAAATATAATTACATTTTCAGTGTGACAAAAAGGTAGAAATGGGACACAAAAATGTGTTTAGCGCTTCTAAATCCAGACACAAAGAGCAGAGATTTAAACAAGACATCAAAACAAATTGCCTGGATTACTCTTATACTCAGACTCTACCTGTGTGGGACTTCCTGGTCAGCATATTTGACTGCTACAGTGTACGGGCCATCCTGGGCTGGAGTGTAGTGAACTGTGTGGGTTCCATCACCGTTATTCTTCACACCAACAGGCTCCACGGTCCCTAGAAATAAAGACATGCCACATAATTACTGCTATTTGTCACTCACTTGGTGCATTAATGACAGTTTTTCTTATTAATAGAGCCCATTCACACCTGTTGGGCCATAGAGTTTGACATCCAGTGGGGCCTGTCCAGCCTTGGTGCAATCCACAGTGAAAGTCTGAGGAACATGGGCTCTCACTCCAGCGCCCAGACCTGGACCTGAGCACTTTACTTTGCTGGGATCCACGGGATCCTTAACTGGCACACGGAACGGACTGCCGGGGATCGGGTGACCTCCGTAGTTAATATTCACATCGTAGTCTCCAGGAGTGAAGGGCACATACTCCACACTGCAGCTGCCATCTTTGTTGTCCTTGCAGGATATTTTTGCCTCTGAGGCTCCTTCGATGGTCAGACCCAAGCCTCCTGTACCAGCACCCCTGTGACAGAAGCAGACAATTTAAAAAATGTTCACACTGGGGTTCTAATATACTCTCTCTCTGTGTTTTATCCACAAAATACAGAAAAAGAAAAACATTTTAAAGAACATGCAAATATTCTTTATATTCTTTTGTCTTATATGTGGTTCAGCAGTACCTGGTCTCCACGGTGAAACAGTTTGGTTTGTTGGTTATTCCTCCCTCCAGACCCGGTCCAAAGGCACGGACCCGGGTTGGATCACATCCCTCCACCACAGACACTCTGAAGGGACTCTTAGGCACCGGCGCGTCATTATACAGCACTTCAATCAGATGCATCCCTACACACAAACGAATACATCACTTACAGGTCTGACGCCAAACCTCTGTGTCTGCTTGTTTTTAACACAAGAATATATATATATATATATATATATATATTCTGTTACTGCTTCTTAAATTATGGGCCAGACAAATTCCCTTTTAGGTAGGTAAACATCTGTTTATTTATAAAAGACACTATCAAAAGCGCAGACGCTCGGGTGAATGTACAAGGCGTTACATCTGTTCCCTATTCATTATTCTGTTACAACATTTTTCTGACAGAGCCCTCTCAGTAGGCCTACACACCAGATTCCCAGCCACACTGCTGTGATATTAGAGCATGTCTGGTGGTAGAGAAGTGCTCTGTGATATCTTTGCTTTGTGCTATAGGTCTCTATTAATATCCCCTGTCATTCCCCTGCTGTACTGCTGTGTGCAGGCAGCCTTCAGCACACATACATACCTGGTTAAGAGCTTCTGTGCGCACTATTTATAAAACAGAGCCTGTCTGACTCTCTGCTTCCCTGCTCTCTGCCCCTCACATCATTGCACCACTGCATCATTCTGTATTTATACCCCCCTCTCTCTCTCACTCGCTCTTTCTTTTCCATCTCTTTAGCTTTATTCCCAAATGGCGCCCAATGCAAGCAACTGTTAGCGATTTTTTTCTGTCTGTATGAACTCTTTCACATGCCCTGTCCATGTAAAATCCTCCATTTATCTGCATCGGGTCAAATCTGGACATTTTTCACCACAGTTTATGTATGATCTAACATAATGACTGCTCCTACCATCCTCGAACGCCGTATATTCCACTCTGTAGGTGCCGTCTCCCTTGTCAGTAATGTAGGTGTCTGTATTGGTGCCAGAGGGGTTGATAATGTCAACCTTCACGTGATTTCCTCCAACCTTGTTGAGGGCGCGCGCATCCACAATGAAGTGGGTTGTGACTTCTCTGAGAACACCTAGAGAAGAAAATAGGCCTTCAGGTGCTGAGATATTAGATATCTTTACTAATACTTATTTCTGGGCAGTTGGCATATATGTTAAGGCGGTAACGACCAATAAAACAAACCTTTATGTCTATAATGTAATGCAGTGATTTATTTTGAGGTGATTTTGTCATGTGTACCTCTGGGCTCCACTCCAGGCCCGTAGACGAGAACACCCGTGGTGTCAACAGAGGGCTCGACCTGCAGGACCTTTGGAAAGTGGGGAATCACGTTTCCGCCGTACTTGATCGTGATGGTGTGTGTGCCGTGGAAGGGTGGGATGTATGTGACAGAAAAGGTGCCTTCAGCCGTTTTCTGGATGTGCACTTCCGCCTTAACCCCAGTCTCTGACACAATCTCGATAGTGAGCTCGCCGTCGCCTGCTCTGGTACAGTCCACAGTAAAGGTCGCTGGTTCACCCGCCTTGGCCCTCTCTAGACCGGGCCCACTAGCCGTCACCTTGCTGGGGTCAAAGGCTGGGCGGACTGCAGCTTTGAAGGGAGAGCCTGGAATGTGCTGCTCTGCAAACAGGATGTTGATGGCGTACTCGCCGGGCTCAGTGGGCAGGTATGCGACTGAGCATGTGCCGTCACCGTTGTCTTGGCACTCAATTTTTGCCTCGCAGGGACCTTCCACCGTGAGGCCGAGCCCACCTGCACCAGCTCCTTTTGTGTCAATAGTGAATGGAGCTGGTTTACCCACAACCCCCCCCTTCAGACCTGGGCCGAAGGCTCGCACCTGTGATGCAACAGTCAAGTTAGTTTGCGGGAGATGGTAGAGAAACATGTCTTCATACATAGTGCAGAAATCTATACAATTTTCATGATCTTTTACCTTTGATGGATCAGCAGGCATTACTGCTTCAACCCCAAAAGGGCTTCCCATCACAGGGTTCCCATCATAGCTGACATCAACCTTGTACTGCCCCTCTTCTGGGGGAATATACTTCACACTGTGAACGCCTTTGGCTTTGTCTGATTCCAGCTTGCACGGGATTGGTCGGCCAGAGGGCGAGGTCATCTTCACACCTACGTTGCCCTGCCCACCAGCGTCCTTTGTGTTAACTGTGAACTCCTGATCCTTTCCAACCTCCACTTCTGCATGAAAGAGCACAATAAATTTACATAAAACATGTAATTATACAGTTAACTGGACTATAGATGTGTGATGGGTTATAACTTACTGGTATCTAATCCCTCCACTTTCACTTTTCCAATATCCATAGCTGGCGACACTGTGATGTGGAAAGGGCTCTTGGGAATGGGATCTCCTCCGTGAGTCACGGATATTGTCATGTTGCCCTAAAAAATAAATAAAAAAATTTAAAAAACACCAGAAGAAGAATGAGTATTTAATAATGCATGGCACTACTGTGAATAATTCCTTTTCTAATCTAACTGGACATCGAGCAGAGGTCCACTGTACCTGTTGAAGAGCCGTGTACTTGACAGTGTAGGAGTAATCGTGGTTATCGATGATCTCAAAGTCACGAACTGCCTCTCCTGGGCCTGACGCAGCAAAATGCACCTCAGGCTTGGCCTTGCCAGCTCCCTTTGTGTAGATATTGAAGTGGGTTGGAGTGCCCACCTCCACACCTGAAACGCACATGCGTCTTGTCAAATTGTTCTATTACTTTGTATCAAAGCTAGAGCATTAAAGCAATGTAACGGAAGTGGTTGCGAATGTAAATACCTATACAGTGTAGATGTCACGAAAGCTCACCTGTCTTGTTGAGGCCAGGCCCTTCTGCTCTCACCTTTCCAGCATCGTGGGAAGGATCCACTTTCACTTTGAACGGACTTACTGGAATTTCCTGGGGAATACAATTACCAAGTAATGAAAATGAAAACTACTGATAATTTTACGGCCCGGCCCCCTCAGCTCAGGCAAAAACTGTTTTCTTACCTGATCTGCAAACAGCACCATGATGGTATATCGGCCTGGACCGGGTGGAGTGTACTTGACAGTGAAGGTGTCATTGTCATTCTTGATGATGTCAAAGTCGATGTCAGCCTCGGCAGGCCCAACCACCCCCGGGGCGCATTTTATTCCAATGCTGATGTCCCCTAACGGTGCATAACAATGAGCACAGTTCACAAAGGTTATTTAAAAGTTGAGCGTGTGAATATATTGAAGCAGTCACTCAACTCCTCTGGCTTTATTTATAAAATACTGTCATCCATTTCAAATAAATTCAGCTTCACAGATTCACTTATTCTTCTCTTTCTGTGCTCTACATTTTTTTTACATTTGCATGGTGCAGCACTAGTTTCTTTAGGGTCGACTAAACTTAGGAGTGTTTTTGTAACCACCCACATCATCTCCTTGTTCAGGCTCACCTTGCCCAGCCTCACTGCAGTCCACAGTGAAATATGTTGGCTCGTTAGCCTTGAGCCCCGTCTTCTCTACTCCGGGCCCATAGACCTTGACTCTGTCTGGATGAGACCCCTCTCCAACCAGCACCTAATGAATTCACAGTGTACTTGAAGCAGATGCAATTGATTGAAGTACAACCACTGCAGTCCTCTTATTTTGTCTATATCTGGTGAAGTATCATCCTATTAAATAGACTTAATTTCGAGAGCGGTATAAAGTCATGTGTGCGCGCGTGTGTGTGTGTGTACATCTACAAGTCTCTTACCCTGAAGGGGCTGCTGGGCACATTGACCTCGCCCCAGGTGATGATGATGGTGTGTTTAATGGGCTTGACAGGAGTGTATACACAGTGAAATGTGCCATCTCCCCTGTCAGTGATCTTGATGTCTATGGTGGAGCCTTCAGCATCCTTAGTGGATACAAAATCTTGTCAGGTCTGGCTTGTACACCCCACATGAATATAAGTGACCCACTCCTATGAATGCAAAACAAGGATTCCAGGCCATACCTGTGCGTAGATCTTGAGTTGACCCTTCCCAGCCATGCGGGCGTCAACAGTGAATTCGGCCGGTTTGTTCACAATGACACCAGTCGGCTTCAGGCCTGGACCATAAGCTTTCACCTTGAAATACATTATTTGGGATGCAGTTGAAGATCTCGGCGATGTGATTTGTACTTTCTCAGTTTATAAGTGATATCAGCTAGAATTACCTTTTCAGGGAAAACATCATTGGCTGCGGGCAGAATGTGAGCCATGAAGGGGCTGTCCTTGATGTCTTCATCGTCACAAATGACATGGACAGCATAGTCACCGGGCTCGGTGGGCCAGTAGCGTACGTCACAGGAGCCATCGCCCTTATCATCACACTCAATTTTAGCTTGTGATGGGCCTTCAATCGAGAAGCCTGAGAAAAATGAAGCATTCACACGTATAAAGCTCAGATTTAAAGCACTGAAGAATGGTATTACTTTTCTTTCATAAGAGCTTGCATAACCTGCACACATCTTACCCAGCGTTCCAACTTCAGTGCCAATGGCCTCTACCACAAAGTCAGCAGATTTTCCCACCATGCCAGTCTTCAGACCAGGACCCCAGGCCCTCACCTTCTGAAAACCTGCCTCCGCACCCACCTGAACTTCGAAAGGGCTGTGGCACACAAGAAGAAAAAGAAGTATACACAATATTACCTGGCACAAATGTGATCGCGCATTATTAATGAATCGCTGAAGGCAACAATAGGACCCTACCTGCGTGGGATGGGCTGGCCTCCCCAGGTGATGGTGATTGTGTATTTACCAGGTTTAAGGGGGTAATATTCACACTCATACACGCCGTTCCCCACATCTCGCACTTTCACTTGCTCCTCTGCTCCAGCTGAAAAGGAATAATATCAGCTCAGACGCATTTTATGCATTTCGTTTTGTTGTTTAGTGCCGTATCATACGCGTATGTGAATGCAGACAAAGGGCCCAAACAAAGGAAATCATTCTAAAAATGCACGAGCAGGAGTGATGCAGAGAACAGAGCTGTCTGACTCACTTGGTCCTTTGACTGAGACGCTCAGTGCACCGCTGCCGGCTCCCTTGGTGAAAACTTTGAAGTCTGCAACCTCCTTTACTCTCACACCTGTAGGCTGAAGCCCTCTGCCAGTAGCTCTGCAAGCGTTTGGGTTTATGGCTGAAAGGAATAACAACAAGTGTGAGAAAAATATTCAGCAGCAAAAAAAAGCAGAGTAGCCAAGAGCTGATTGCAGCAATGTTAGTAGCAAATTCCAATTGAAGTGTTGAAGTGGGATTCCACAAATGTTGACAGACTGAACCTGTAAATGAGAATGATGCTTTCTGCAGCACAAATTTCAGTGCAGTGCTGCACAAAATATTGACACATTACGGGGCATCAAGGAAGCATCCGGCAACATTTCAGTCAGTCACTCTGAAATGTTGAGGGCAGGCTTTGAATGGAATATTGGCTGAGGCAAATGCAGCCATGATGAAAACAAACATGTCGACAGCACAAGCACAGATATTTTAAGAGAGAGGAGCAAAGACAGGCAGGAAGTGGCTGAAATTCTAACTGGGAAAAACTGCAAACTATGTGTACAACACTGCATTTCCTCTCTCTCTCTCTCTCTTTCTCTCTGAACATGACTAAACCACCAAGCTTCAGGACACGGGACGATAGAGCAGGCGGCCAAGCATGGCATAAAGCCACGGCACCAAAAACTCAGAGGAAAGCACAGAGGGGCATCTGCAGGGCCTGGCGCACAGGATTGCACTGTGTCAATCTGGCTAGGCAAGAGGCACAAGCTCCTCCAATGAGACAATACTAACTTGGACGGTCAGGTTTTGGGGGAGGAGCCCCCGTCGCACCCTTCGCTCCAGGAGGGGTGCGCACTGACTGAGGAGTTATCGGCAGTGGCGCTCCCTTGGGAGGAGCAACAGTTGGAGCTAGAAATGACAAATAGGAAGGATTATGGACTTTACAGGGTGGCTGTTTCCAGGATAAATAAAGTTGACTGCAGACTGTGATGGATTGATCAACGCGACACTTACAGCACGGTAAGAAATCAGATTTGTGTGACACTAATTTACAACACAGACAGATGGCTCACCCTCTGCGATGTTGACAGTAAAAGGGCTCTTGGGGATCTCCTGGCCTGCGAAGAGCACATGAATCTTGTGAGGGCCCTCCAGAACAGGACGATAGGTGCAACGGAAAACACTGTCCCCTTTGTTTTCCAGGATGAGCTCCACCGTGTCCTTTTTGCCTTGAGGATCGACGATGACCACACTGACATCGCCATTACCAGCACCTACGTTTGCCAGAAAACCATTGATTATTGGAGGACTGTTGTTTTCTATATGATTTCAGTAAGCAGTGGGTGTTTTTTTCATGCTTACCAGCTGTGTAGATGTCAAAGTATGTGGGTTTGTTTGCCACATTGCCTGTGGGCTCCAGACCTGGTCCCCTGGCCTGGACTTTGCTCGGGTCCCCTAAAGCTTTTGCCACATTCACTGTGTACGGGCTCTTGTCAATGTCCTGGCCTGCAAACAACACTTTCACCTAATGTTGAAGGAAAAAACAAGACAAATTGAATACAGAGTCCGTTTTATCCTGTCGTGACCGTGTTTATAGTTAAAACACATAATAAATATTGCCAGTGGGCTCTCACCTTGTGAACTCCCTCAACTTTAGGAACATAGGTGACAGTGTAGGTTCTGTTTTTGTCATTGTTGGGTTTTACTTTTGCCTGAAGAACAAAAAAGTCAAAGTGAGAGACATTTAGTCAAAGATGAGCCAATTTTTTTGTGTTGTTGCAATGGTCACAATGTAATATTCATAAACTGTATATAAAAGCTGGCCATATCTTCAATTTCTGAAAAGTGACACCAATGTGTCTGCCTTCAACCAGCGCTCTTTCTGATTACTAGAGGTGGGAATACCCATACAACCCACGGTACTCAGCATATTGCAGTTATTAGTATTTTGCAATGGATGATTAGGATAACGGTTAAAGCTAAGTGTGTCCAGTGTTTGTTGTGTGCATTCGAGCTGATTCAATGTAAGTTTACTCAGCTCGCATCATCTCAGGATGGTGGTGTATGAGATGAGCCCTCTTGCTCACTGTATTTCCAGGGAACTTAAATGTATTTGATAAAATATCGAGTTTTTTATCGACACAAAGTTGCCAGACAAAATATTTTTCCCTGCCCCTACGACCTACTGTTCTGTCTGCTATGAGTCCATATTCAATTCAGTTCAATTTTATATACACCACAACAGTTTCCTTAAAGTGCTTTATATTGTAAGGTGGAAACCTCAACATTCAGACAACCCTCTATGAGCAAGCCCTTAGCGACACTGGCTGGAGTGAGGGAAGGGAGACGGGACAAGGACAGGACAGGATATGGGTGAAGTCACTGTAGCTACACCCATCTTTTATATACAGTCTATAGTCAGATTAGGCATCTACAGAGTTAGAAAATCTTGCCTTTCCAGAACTGAGAGGCATGACAGGCTTTACACTTCTCCTTGATTAATCACGCTTACTGCCTGCTGCTAATGCTTGTTAGTGATTTCCACGTACGTGTGTATAATACTGGCTGTCGTGTGTTATTCCATTTGACAGTTTCACCTAACTACACCAGGAACATCGTTCCTAATTTGCTTTGGCATGTTGACAGTTGTATACAGACAAGCAGTAGAAAAAATCTCACAGAAGTGACAGAACTTCCACGGAAAACTAAAAATATTTCCCATCTATGTTTTTCTGCTGGGATGCAGCTTTTGTTTTGGTCCATTATGATGAGACGCAGCAGTAGTCATACACAACACCCATTTTTTTGGTTTCAAACCAATGCCCCAGTGTCACCTGGATTAGGTCATTTCTGGGCTGACAAAGTGAGGTCTAAATTTAGCATTAGGGTTAATAATTCAATAATTTGACTGATAATGGCACTAAAGAAAATGTAAACCTACAGTTTGGTACCCTGTACCTTTTTCCTGAGGGCATCATCTCATACTCGTTATGAAGGATGTGATTTTTGTCCTTAGTAATTTTCAGAGCCTGCTTTATCACTGACTCTTCAAATACCTCCTGGAGGGATGATGAAGGGGGCATGCCAACTATCTTTCCAGCCCTTTAATCAAATTTTGAATTTGGGGCTCTGAGCTTGACGAGCTTGCCAAACAACCCTTGGGTATCATGTATGACTCGCCTCCTCTTTGTGTCCCTCTGGATCCTCCACGTAGACCAGGACTTCACCACTGCCAGCTTCCAGAGTTTCCACAGTGAACACAGCTGGTTGCAGTACCTTGTTTCCATGAGGCTCAATGCCTGTGATATAAATATAGAAACACGAGGCATGTTTTTTCTTTCTCATCAGAGCAAACAAATAGGCCCCTCTAGATTACAATTATCCAATTAATATAAAGCATTGAGCTTACATTGCTGTGCAAGGCAGGCAAATGCAGTGAGAGTACAGAAAATAAATTTTTTAATGCAATCGGATAAAATATGAGTTTCTTTCACAAAAGCTTGGGGCAATGCAACACTTACAGACAACCAAATGCAACAAAGTGATGCACCACCAAAAAAGAAGTATTAAAAGGTTTCCCTGAGGGAACACTCTTGTGTTACTGCTAAATTATCTATACAGTAACAGTACCTAGCATCACTGTTTTCAAGACTGAGAAGGTGAACATTCATTATTCATGTCATAGTACTTGTACGAACTGTTGTGAGCTGTTCATTCATTCATGTTGGGATGCCCACCTGGTCCATAGGCTTTGGCCTTGTTTGGAAAAAGCTGTCTGGGCTTGAGAGGAGCTCCAGGCTTCAGTTTTGCCTTAGGGAACTGAGACAGGTAGGTCATCACCGAGTGCTCGTCCACATCTGGGTCGACAATTTCCTCGGGGGCAATCACCTGAAGCGTAGAAATCGGCCAGCGTTAAAGCGGTTAGTCACACAAACTGGCTGACCTTTTCTGTGGGAAAAATTTGGTGTTCATTAAAAAACTGTTTTCAATTACAGACGACACGGTTTCGCTTTTAAGCAAAGACCACGATGACAGCTGTGACCATAAAAAGACAGCACGGCTTTATTTATGTCTTAATTAAACATACTGTCTTTTTTGCAACAAGGGTTTTGGGTTACTCTTTATACACATTTGCCTTATTAAGTATAGTGCAGTGGGATTTAATGAGGATTAAAACTTATTTATTCCCTTCACCCCTGCTCCTCTCCACCCCTTTAGCACTTGTTTGCCTGTCTATCACACACTGGCACAAAGCCCTGCGCCACACTGGTTATATTTAACCTCAGGACAGCAGGGTTAAGGATTGTTGCCCTCAATAAGCCAGCAAGGGGGGGATTTATTCTGAGCCAGACCTCTCCCACATCTCCTTAACAACACCACAATGGAATCCAGCCCCCAGCCCTGCAACGCCATGACATACAGCCCCTGGCTATCTCACCAATGCTAAGCCTCATGGAGAGTAACTAACCCTGTGCCTTAGACAAACAAGTAAACAACGCGCACGGTGCACATTTCAATACGGAAACTGGGTCTTACAGACGGGACTGAAAATATCGCACACTTCACATTGTTATTCTGATGAACGCAGGCATATTTACACCTCAGTTTCAGAGGCTGGCTCGGAAGGTGTTAAGAAATCTCACACCTCCACAAATTCACAAAATGAAACTCCTACACACTCACTTACTAAGAGCTACAATAAACTAAATGGAAATATTAGACCTGAGCTGGGTAATAAATATTTCATGGCATCCTCCAGCATAATCTCCCTGGAAAAAACTTTGGTCTCTTTATAGTTCTGTTGTTTTTCCCCCCACTTCAGTGTTGCCTTCCATGTGTATGAGATCTGTTTGCATTTGCAAATTAGGCTTCGGTTTAATCTGCCAGTAGTTGGTTTGTTCTCTCTGAACCTATGTCCCATGAGTATAGCTAAGTTGCCAATCAGAAAACTGAAGAAACACTCTTGCTTTTCATGTTGCATTGTTTCATGAGATCAGCCCCACCCAGCGTCTATCATGCATCTTACCTGTGGCACACCCAGCCAGTCATCAGCCTGTTGCATGGCTTCTCTGGCATTCTGCACAGGCTTGTTTGGGTCCCAGTCTGCCCAATCCGGACACAAACCTGACAGGACGCAAAAAGGCAATTTAGCTCTGGAATGACTGACGTAGGCGGTGTTAAACTGCACATGGTATAATAGGGCCATTTGGGTTGTCACTACTATCTCTCCAACACCTCTAACTACAACAGCGACTGACCTTACCCGCACTTCTGCTCTACAATCTCTCAGGACTGTTCAAAAGAAACAGCTTCGACAGACGCAGTGGCTAGCCTGCTCTGTGCCGCTAATGCCTAAATTGGATTAGTGTTGGCAATGGAGTGGCCACTCACTCAAAAGGCCCACGCAGGCACACCACAGAATACCATTATCCAATTAGTATGGACAAAGAACTATTGTATTAACAGGGTTGAGTTTACATGTGTCTAAAAGCAAGTTTTTTTCAGCACAACGCAAAATAAACCTTTATAAAAATGTCACGTGAGAGATGTCAGGGAGTTCCTGCTACCATGCTACTCTTGATGCTTTTAAGCCATGCCGTAAAGGCCATTTTAACACCAAAGGAGAAAAGAGCATCTATGCTTTAGTTGTATGAAAACTGGACAGTAACAGAAACTGTAGCTAACTGCATGTCAAACAGGATATCCTGTTGTTCAAGGTCAAGGTAACTAATGAACCAGCTCCTTGTACTTTGGGACGTGAAGTGGAAGCAGAGCCTCTGTGTTTTGGTTTTTCAGAACAGAGCTAGTTTCATCAGCTACCCTGCTGTATTTCGCTGACAGGACCTTGTATGGTCAGTGTTGCAGCACAGTGTTTGAAAGATGCGTCTCCCCAGATCAATGGCTCATGTAAACACAGTTAAACATGGTGTTGTACACTTCTCTTGCTACTCCTCCACCTTTCGCTCTGTAAAGCACAGCTAGAAGTGGGTTCTCTAGTGTTCATTGCTGGACACAGAAGCCTTAACTGGCAGAGATTCACATTGCGGCCTTGTGGTCTTTGGATCTGTGGCTTAGGCACCTCCCTGTGACAGATTATTCTGCATTTTGATGCAGGGCCAAGCATCCCCCTTGACAGAAGAGGAGGAATGATGCCCAAATTTGGGGGTGTTGTGTAGCAGCAAAGCTATAAACACTAAAGCTGGGCCTGGGCCTCAGGGCCTGATACAGTGAGGTTGAAGGCTTCAGTGACTGTGGGACAGCTGGCGGGGACATCCTCCGGTCATCAGCAACCTCTCTGCAACCCCATGACACTACCTGTTCTCCAGAGACAGATTACACTGGCTGACGTCTGAATCTGAAACGAGATGCGTGTTTGTGTGTGTGTGTGTGAGTGTTAGACAGAGAAAGAGTAAGAGAAACCAGGCCCCGATTTCTAAATGAGGAGACGAATTCTCCTGAGGAAGTGATAGCGTTTCAAATGGGCACATGCCCGACCTCAAATTCCACTAAGAAAAACTGCCACGCAACAAGCCTGTCAACAGACGCTGTGCATATTCTGACTCAGCGCTTGCACGACCTGACCTGTAGAGTCAGTCGATGCCACTACAAGCTTCTTACCAGGGGCACAGTTGTCAACCAGAGCTCCCAGGGCTTTGCCATCCCGCCAGTCACGGTTGAAATTGTTGATTGGCAGCTGAGGCACCTTGTTCTGTATCCAGCCCAACAAGCGCTGCTTCGGGGTCAGCTTTTTGGCCTCCTCGTCGTCCTCGTCATCCCACATGGGCATGGAGATGGAGTAGTGGAGGATGAGAGTCCAGATAAGACCCAGGATCAGCTTTAGATTCCCATCCACAATGGCTTTGCTATCTGTAGTTGGACAACAGTGACAGCGGAGTTCATGAGGATTTAGAACTTGCTAAAAAAAATCAACACGATAAACTTTCAATCTCTGTTTTCATGCTTATGGGCCATCCTGATAAGATACTAGATAGATTTTAGGATAGTAAGATGTAAGCATAAGTGTAATCTATCAAATAGTGCTCCCCTGGCATTCTGCAGAGTTGACCAGGCTATTTTGGGTAAAAATATAAACAATGATGATTGACTGCTGAGAAGACAAGAATCTAATGCTCTTCCCTGTCCCCCACCACTCACCCCACCCCCCAAGTCCCTTTCTCTCAGACAGCTGTCTGGCTGAGGACCCCTGACAATCTGTCATCCAGTCACAATGGTAGTCTGAAGATAGTGACAGCTGAGGATATGTGGAAACGGATCCCTCTCTGCATAAATACCACTTGGATTTCAATTACCTCCTGAACTTGTTGCGCGAGAGTGCGATAAATCAAATAGATGGAGATTAGATTCATTGACAGTTAGCGTGCGGCTCATTTCCTGAAGTTCATGACGGGAAAGTTTGTCAAATAGCTCCCGATAACATCCACTCTAATTTTCGAACTTCAGCCATTTAAGCCAAATAACCTCCGACGAGAGGCAGGACTTTAATGTGTAATCGACTAATCTCATTTGATACACCCCACTTAATTCACCGAGGCTTTAATAACGAGGCGCCTCTGATGCCAGTTGTTTATCACAAGAGCGTTTTATTGAGACTCTTCTAACTTTTCATAGATCTGCACCCCCCGACCCCCCTCTCCCCCCCCCGTCAGAAGGCAGTGTTTGATGTGTCGCTGTCTGACTGACAGAAGCAGGTGGCACAATGTGGCACAGTGTGGTTTTGATCCCGCTGTGTCCGGCACCAGCGTGGTCAAAGAGACAGCCATCAAATGGCATCTAGTTACACATGGTGACACATGAGCATCTAAGCCCGAGGTGATTTGTTTTTTTATGTTATTTTATATTTTTCTTTGTGTCTCTGGGTCACTGTAATGAGGCTGAGACATTATCTCGAGACGGCTGCAGTAACCCCATAGCGCTGCATGAAGGGAGATGGTGCTAGGAAGCAAAATGCCAGGGCTGTTATTATCACGCCCTGTTTCTGTCAAAGCAGTCTGACCTAAAGTGTGTCTGTACAGCTGCGACAACTGTGCCAGACACACACCACCATATTAACTCCTAGACACAATATTCAGGACATGTACTCTGCTAGACTTTGAGGTAATGCCTGTGATTGTGGCCTGTTCTTCCCTGTGATGAACAGAACTCCTGTGATTTGAGAGATGAGTGTTTTCCCCCGGTGTCATCGCGCACACCCGTAGTGCTCTTTCATTTGGACACGCTGTGGCCTTCACAGTCCAACGGCCAAAGCTTCAGATATGCCAGGAATTTCACTCAAGTGTGTGGCAAGGATCATTAGACACCAGAGCACAGAAATGTAATAAATACTCTCATTTATAAAACACAGGGTTGTCTACTGTCAGTATGGTGAAGCCATATGTCATCTTAGTTTTCATTTAGACCTAAAATTCTCCTCCCTGTTTGTTAAATATCTTTAAGAGGTGGCTTTCTGTTCACTCTGCTGGAGAAAAGTCTTTCTATTATGACCCTGTCGACGTGACAAAAACATCCACAAATCCACAACAATTTATTGTACCTTCAGCTCTCTGCAGCACTGTCTGATCCTCAAATCCCACCACAGTTAATCCTCACCTCACATACATTGCTGATGGCTCTGGATAGAAATTGGCTATCAGTAGAGAGCCTCTGTGAGTTCTTTCTGAACCTTGACCTGACGGAGACAGCTGCCTGTGTGTCCGTGTGTGTAGCTGCTGTCCGCATGTATGAAGTGTGTCATTCTCATTAGCGCAGTCCTACTGAATTTCCAGCCCGTAATTTACCACACTGCTGCAGTGCGAGTAAGCAAAAGTAACAGTGTTGAGGCGCCGGGTTTTGGCCCTGGCACAAGTTAATGACCTCAGTGGCACCTCCACAATAATTTTCCAGTGAGCTGGTGACCTCTCTCAGCACTGCCTTCAAGGGGCCTGCAAAAGCCATGTTATTGCTGACTGACACCTGGCCTGATAACATACCAAAATAGAGTGTGTTTGCCATGGTCCTCTGTATGTTTTAGGATCTAGGCGACATAAATTTCTTTTTCATAACTTGTTCCTAAGTAATAGTGGCCTGTTAGGGTTTTAGGACAACAGTGAACTTTCCAAACAGCTAATAGAGCCCAAGGCTGGCTTACCTATTGAGACCAGTTTGATATGTTCTCTGTCCAGGAACTCTAGTGCCACAGAAACATTTTCCAGTTTCATCTGACGGAAGTTGGGTCTGTTGTGGTGCTTTCTGTACATTTTCTTCTGGCTCAAAACTTCCAAGAGCGAAATGAGCTTCAGCCCATCACTAAAATCCTTCTGCAAGTCGGTGACGGTCTTGTTAACGCACTTGAGGTGCTCGTTGCACCACCTGGTGAAGGTGTTCTGCTGGATCTTCTTCCACGGCGCGTCCTCGGCCAAGTCCTTCTCCGTGGCGGGCATCTCGTCCTCCTCCTCTTCCCCGAAATCAGTGGCCTGGTAGTACTGCGGGGGCAGCTGGTCGTCGCCGTAGTTGGTGCTCATCATGATGGCTTTTTCCGCGTCCACTTTTATACCTCGGTGACACTTGTGTGTTGAATTGTGCGCAAAAAAAGAAAAAAACTTTAGCGGCTCGGTGGCAAGCGCGCTCTCGCGGAGGAAAGTTCAAACTCGGATGAGTTACACACAAAAAAAAGCAGCTTAGAGATTTTTCGGATGTACGTGCGAAGAAGCCTCTGGTGTCAGTGATGGATTAAATGATCCGAATCACAACGTGCAAGACAGCTGGTCGTCTGTTTTGTTTTTTAATTGGCACCCTCCTGATAAGTCGTCCCTTTTAATATGGCCCACGGGGGGAAAGAATGTCGCTTTTTCAAGTTTCGTGGCAGGTGAGCTGGAACAGCACCGTTAAGAGTTCCCTCTGTTTTAACTTGAAAGTCGGGTGAGGAGAGAGATGGGTTTATAAAGGACCCCCCGGGCCACGTCACCCAGCGTCTGTGATCATAGTCTATTTGCTAATCCACGCGGATAACGGGAGTCGGTTTACGGGGAAGATGGGCCAGTGATTGGTCAGACATTAGGCAGCGCAACAGTTGTGGCATGCTGCTTATTTTTAGGCGCTCCTATTTGGGCTGTTGAGGGGGGGCGGCTGGGGCTTGCCGATTGTTGTGAATGTGTTATGCAGCTCGGGGTCCAAGTGGCTGAACCACTGAACTAAGAAAAGAAAATGAAACGTGCCCTGAGTGTCTCAATGGCTCTTTTTTTTTTCTAACGATACAGAAAAGTAGGGCTTTACATCCTGAAAGTCCCTCATTGTGGCCTGGGACAAAACATCTTAAAGGATGAGGTCACAGAGGTGAAGATGAAGTCGCTGCATTACGTGGGGTTGACTGCTATCTGCCACCACTGAGTGAAATACATCTGTGTGCAGGCAAGCAAAGCTCAGAAAAGCTCGTGAGATGATGGTTTTGAGTTATTGTCTCTCTCAGCTTTCAAATTTCAAATTTTAAAAGCCAACCCCTTTGTGGGTCAAGGTTATCCAGCTACATGAGTAGAGTTTCATCTCCAGCTCTGATCAGTGACAGCACGATATCAGCACCTGATGAACAGTGTGTTTGTGAGAGAGAGAGTGGGAGTGTGTGTGTGGACAGCATCAGCTCACTGAAAAATTGATTATCTGTATTCTAAATGAGTAGGTCAGAATAAACACCAGGCTTGCAGCGGCTTCAAGGATTGTGGTGGTGCTGTGACTCAGCACTGACATGGCAGTGACACCAGATGCCAGCACCAGCCTTGATGAAGTAGTGGGAGGTAAGTATAACTGTGACACATGCAGATGGCATTTACAAGATACTCAGTATGGACACAGCACGGGGTGCCCATGGTGATCTCCCACCTGCTAGTAAGATACCTTTTAACACTGTTGTTCCACTCAACAACGACGTGTTCCAGCGCTTCATATAAATGACATATGTTGTGAAGTTACTGTAAATTTGACATTTTCCTGCAGCTGAAAGAGTCAGAGCCTGTCAGGACCTCTCAGGGCTGACCACGAAGCACACCAAAGTGAGTTTGTTTCTTTCTGAACAGAGGATTTCTCTCCTTTATGATGGAAGCAAGGTGTCCCTGAGATACTGGAGTGTTACTTTACTCTGCTAAATCTATGGTGGACCATAGCACTGCAGGAGAAATGCACATTCTTTTAAGCTTCATCCAGAATATTGTCCAGAAAAGTTGTGTCAGTGGGTTTTACACAGGCACAGTGAACTGATACTTCAACTACAATCTTTAAAAAAAAAAAAAATTATATATATTCGCACAAATTACAACATCACTGAATATTTACACAGAATCAAATCATAATATAATAATTTTTTAAAATACAATTAAATAATGAATCAGAATTTACAGAAAAAACAGAGCACTATTCTACATTTTAATCACTAAAAACATTGCAAATATTCAAATTCTACAATGGTATTTCTTTAATTTGTTGGTATAAAGTGTCTTATTTTTGTTCAACTCCAGCTCCCATCTTTATAAGGAACTATAAAGAATGGTGAATAACTAAACTCAAGCAAGAACCGTAACACGGAGCAAGATCTGTTGACCTGGACTCTGTTGAGTTGGCATTATATCTCCACCAGATTGCCCATGGCTGCTATCACAGTCAGCGGTCTACCTTTTTTAATTAGCTTTTCCCTGTTAGTCTGTCAGGTGAATATATTAAATATTTAATAAGGGATTTGGGGTGAATTTGCAGGACAGATAGGCCTGAGGCCAAAGGCCAGCTGATTAAATTTTGCTGGATCTGACACTTCTTTAGCCCTAACTCTGAGCCAGAGCAAAATAGAAACCTGGTTCACAATCCGAAGTGAAATATTTTGAAACTTGGAAAAGTAATTTCATGTGAACCAAAAGTGAAAGACAGCCGTGCAGTGAAGGGTTTTACCGGCACTAGTTTTCTATAGAGCTGCACATGTAGGCTACTTTTAGATAATTGGATGCACTCAAACTCAGTAAACCATGAGCTGTGGCAGTGGAGTCATGAGTGTAACCTCTGTGCCATCTGTAAGGAAGCCATGTCTGTCAGCTTATGTCACGCCGTTGGAAGGAAGTTTATTAATATCCATACAACCCATGTAATGTGACGCCACCAGGGAGACTGCTCTTACTCAGGCTGGACTTATGTTTTCATGAATGGGATTCCGTAAGACCTTTATACCTTGTGACTGATGCCGAGTGAGGCCACCACCCAGGAAAAAATAAAGCTCTCAGACATCATGTGGGTCGGGTATATTTATTTTCTCAAGTCGTGTACAGTGCAAAATAGACCTCCGTGTAACAAAATAGCCACAACTATATTGAAAACAACAATGCTATCCAAATGTAAAGCAGTAAGCCGAGAAACACTGCAGTTACAGAAGCTCGTGAAACTATGATAACAGTCAGTATTCATGAAGGAAACTCAGAGTGAGTGACACATGAATCAAATCAGACAGTATTCTATACTAATGCAAGTAATGCGAATTCCATTTCTATTGTACGATTGATCCAACAGACACTGACAACATTTGCAGTCCAGCGGCACATTTTCTGTTTTCTTGTGCATATGCAGAAATAAAACTTGTCAGGCATTGCTAATGAAGGTTGAGGCTTCAGAAAAAACTTCCAATACGTTTCAGAAACTCAACAGGTTTTAAGAAACAGGAGTTGCACTTTCTGGCACCTACGGTCAACTGCAATCTAAACGCATGCAACGGCTACACCACCTCTAGACACGGAGGTACTGAAAATGGTAAGCGATGCTATCAATCCTCCTGAATGACATCACCATAAATAATGAACATTAAAATGACATATATTTCGGCTATCAAATATACGATGCTCTTTCAAAATAGAGTAGACTTTCTACAAAGCTAGTACAAATGGATTTAAGAAATATCTCTCCCATAGTACTATATGTCACATCTATATACATGAAATACAAAGAATCCACATAAACAACATAAATTATATATTTGTGCTTCTATGTTTTTCTAGCATGCCGTTTTCAGTTCTAAAAGATTTTTCACCAAGAAAATAACATATATCACAAATGTAAACAGAGTCCTGCCATAGATACATAAGTTTTTCCTAACTGATGCTTAGCCTAACTCGTTCTGACACTTTCTTATTTACATATTTTGGACCCATAACTGCGTCTGTAATGCCTTCGGAAATAGCTGTGCTCGCTCATTTCACTGCATCAGTGTTATAATCTGTCAATATCTGGATATCAACTGGTAGTAATCAGACCTGCAGGGGTTTTTCCCCCCATAAAGCATGTAGTAGGTAAAGCTGAAGGTCGACATTCTCACACTGTGTACCTTGAACAATCTGCAGTCGCCTAAAAAAATCACTAACAAAACACTCAAAAGCCAGTTTAAAGCCTTACAGAGGAAAACGAACATGAATTCCTTCACAATGACATTAGCATTAGCTTAAAGTATACGAAACAATGACTACATAGACCCTCCCCACCAGGATTTGCTCCTAACGCTGCTTTATTATGTTGGTACATAACAAGAAATCATATTGTTGGGGTATTTCAAAGTGAAGTGGCTCTGCATTAACCTCCTGGTGTGTTGGTTCATTGATAAATTAAGGGGAATGTGAAGAGGGGCTGACCACAATCAGCCTTCTCATGCTTGCAGACTTTGTAATGAAGGCTGTCTAATATCTAACTTAAGGGCAAAATAACACAATAATAGATATGATAGACTGCTAATTCATGAAGACTTGTTAACTTTTGTTCATGCATATATTGCATTGTTTTTTTGGCGGGTGGGTGGGGGGTCAGTAACTGATTGTTAACAATTCTTTCTGCTATGTACACTTTTGGGGGTTTCAGCGCATTACTCCAAATCAAATGCTTGTCCTTATGATCAGAGACACCTATTAACAACAGTTTAAATAGTAAATAAATAAATAATGGTTAAATAAACTAAAACCAATTTAGTACATCCTACTGAAAAACATAATTTGTCACATTGTTAAAAGAGAAAAAAAAATCATATTCACTGGCACAGAAGAGGAATGACACAGCACTAGCATACATTTAAAGGACAGTCCTTGTGTGCACTGTCTGCAGGTCAGCTCATTGTCGTCTTCAGCCTTGAGTGATGCCGGGCGCATCTTTCTCAGCCTGTGCGTGCATGTAGTACCGTCTCGTTAGAGATAAAGGTTTCCCCGTAGGTGTTTCTACTACAAAGTTGTCACTTCTATCACATTTAGATCATTCCGGGTGACTCGATATAGACATGGCAGGAGACGTGAGGGCTGGTCTGAAGCAGACGTCCGTCCCGTGCGGTTGTTACCCATCCAGTCAGAATCGGACGAGAGCTCTCAATAAGCTAGTCATCACTAGAAGCACAGCTGTGGCTGCAGTGATAGTCACAATGGAGCTCCAACCTACCTCACTCCCCTGAGGGAAGACACGAAAAGAAGAGTGTCAGGAGTCAGCAGAGGTTAACTGTCACCAATAGATACAAACTAGATGTCTTATAGAAAGAATAGTTCCACGTTTAGGGAAATGGGCACAATTGCTTCTCTCAGAGATTGAGATGGGAAAAAAAAAAGGAGATTGAGATGAGAAGATTGTTACTGATTTAATGTCAGTGCAAACAAATCAGGGGGTAGTTGGTTAGGGAAACACCAACTCACACCTCCAAAGCTCACTATTTACAAACCACATTTTAAAATAAATACTAATTTAAGCTAAATATCATTTGGCTGTAGTTTCACATTTGACACAAATAAATGGTAACAATCTTCTCATTTAAATCTTGGCAAGAAAGCGGTAAATCATATTTCCCAATAAAATGGTTGAGCTTTTTCTTTACATTATTCATTCAGTGAAGCTCAAAGATTTCTTGTTTTTCAGTTTTGCCAAACTGCCCACCCGTCCCATGTTGACCTTTCATAAATGGTCCACAGTGGTTCATATTATCTGTTTTTCAGTGTGTTTCAGATTTTAAAGGCCGTATTTGGAATTTCTTCAGTTTATATTCTCCCATAACAACTAAACACAAAGATTCCTGACAAATAAAGGATTAGTTCACCAAAATAACAGAAAAACATATTTACTTCTGACTGTATGGACTAAAAGCACTAGGCTATCAACACTTTACATCTACAGGAGCTGCTCGGCCATGGAAACCCATCCCATGAAGCTCCTGGTGCAGTTTATGTGCTGACATTAATGCCAGAGGAGGTTTGGAGCTCTGCAGTTATTGAGTCAGCAGAGTGTTGTTGACCCTGCTCTGTAACTTTACATATCTAACAGTAGACGCTCTTTAGATTGGCCCATTTTTTCACAAATGTTTGTAAAGCCAGACTGCATTGCTCGATTTGCTTTGCAATGCAACTGAAAACACCTGATTCCCAACATAACGAGGTGTGGACATGCTTGTATTCTTTAAATTTCATCTTTGATACCTCCAAAGATCATTCGTCAGCTGTGTGGTTTATTAGCCATGCACTATCATTCCGTGGACTGTTGTTATATTACACAATTTATGAATAAAGGAGAGTAGTTTTAAGTAGTTTTTCGAGCCCTGCCATCTTTAGTACAGTGGCTAAGACAGACAGCGCCATTTCACCTAATCACTTTTTATGTAGTACTCCTTGCAAGTTCATTTTAATTTCAAGATCCCAAATATCCAAATATATATATTTACACATGACCATTTAACATTTGTATATGTTTATTTTTATCACCTCATTTTCATTATGTCTTTTTCCTCCTCCACCATTGCACTTTCTCCTCCCTTATTTCCACATCTTGCTCTTCCTCTTCCTTCTCTCAGCTGAAGTCAGGACTCTAACACATAAAAACCTGCTTATTTATTATTGACCCAATTACGTATTGTCAGCAAATTAGACGTGCAACCCTCCCATCTCCAGACAGCTCACAGCGAGCCAGCTAAACACTTTGAAACTCCAGGATTTCAAAGCTGACCTTGAAAGAAATTTCATGAAACTATAATGAGTAAGATATCATATGAAAGGGCATGGAGAGAGCTGTACAACATGTTTCATTTTTTCAATGACGGCTTAATGTTTTGCAAATGACACGCCGCAAGAATATATCTTAAAAAAAGTTTTTACAGCTTAAAAGCCAAAGATTTCAGCCAGTTCTGCTCCAATCATCTGGGTAAAGATAATAAAATGCACGATTTTAATATGTAATGCTTCCTTGTCTGAGGTCAAACATCAGAGTTGTTGTTGTTATAAAAGCAGGCTGATGTCAGCATGTTGTAATAAGACATCATAAAACCTTAAAGTTTTAGTATAGCCCTTGCATTCTGGGGGAGGGGGGATTACGCTCTCTGAGTGCTCTTGTTTTTCTTTCGTTTAGCATATTATTGAAATTTTTTTTGTGTAATTTAGGTGAACTAATCCATAGCATATTTTGCGAGAACCATAAGTAGCATTACGCTTCAGACAGATATAAGCTCCTCCCATACCTTGCTCTCTGGGACGCCAGCTCCGACAACCAGCACCAGACCACAGCCACAATTACAATCATTCCTATGAAGGGGATGGAGAGAACAGCGTGCTCAGACGGATGGATGAATCTCTGAGGAGGGAACAGAAACAAACACAAGGACCATGGCAATGAAGGGGATGAATGAATGATGGAGCGACGTAGCCAAATAATAAAACAAACAGATAAGGATGTGTGACAACGGCACAAATGGACCACCACTACACTACACAAATCACTCAATTCTAAGTGTGAAATGGCCTGTGGCTGTGATATACGGGGGGAAGGACTGTGATGGAGTGATTTAATATTTCCTATTAAACAAACAATGCATAACTTTACGGTGACATAAACATCAACTCAGTGTGAGTATGCGTGAGCAGTCCTGTGTGGCATTTCCTGGCTGCGTGTGATATCATGCTAGCAAAAGAAAAGAAAAAGAAGGAAAGGCACGCAGGATGGACTTAGCATATGAAGGTGTATTAGTCTCTCTATCCTCATTTTGAAGTTAAATTGTTCGTAAGTCGTAAGAAATTTGTCGTCAAACAGGCTGAGAGGTCATGGACATTCAGAGAACAAGGACAGCATCAGAGACAGGCACGGGTAGACAGTTTGACACGATGTGGAGACATCTCATCATGGCTGTTGCAGACAAAACACAGTTCTGTTTTCACTGGATGATTTCAACCATCGCAAGCATATGATCCAAATTCTGAGGTTTTGTTTAGATTTTTCACTGAGTTTTTATGCGCTCTTTTTAAAACTTGATAATACTCGACTTTCAGAGTAGCGACTGTCTTTGCATGGCAATGCAGGTGAAAGCACAGACTGTTCTACCGTCAGTGCATTCTAATTCCTCGGGAGCTTTGCAATGGAAATCACAACCTATGCTTTCATTCAGTGGCACCTGGAAGGCTGAGAGGTCATGAAAAATACATTGAACTGAGAAGTTATAACTCATAGTTCAATGTACAAACCATGCTGGATGCTTTCAAGTACTTATTATGTAAGAATAGTCGCGCTTTAAATGAATATGGCATGAATTGTGTTCACTTTCATTTCATTTCATTTAGATTTTTCATATGTAACTTTATTAGAAGGAAGAGAAACCAGTCTGGTATTAAATAAAAAGTCTAAACAAGAAAAAAAAAGCAGCTTAATTACATTTACTGTTTTAAAAAGATCTCAAGTCTGCTTATATGCTTCAGTGGTATAAAGTGCATTAGCTCCAAGGCGCCTGAATGCGTTTTATTAGAGATTTTGTGTTTTTGTCAAACAACAGTATTTAAGCATTGCTCTAACTGAGCAGTCAGGACACAGACACAGTGGGGGGAACGTTCCCCAGCCCAAAGCACACAGTAAATACTGATATGGGCTGACAGGCCAGGTCAGCTCATATCAACACATGTATCGCTGCAGTATGGGACACATAAAAAAGTGGGCTCAACAGACACAGGATACAGTGAGGAGCAATGTGAGGTTCGTTATGTGTTAGTAGATAGTGTGACTGCAAACAACAACAACAAAAACAACTTTACATTTTCTTCATTGTGTAACTGGAATATTGCTTTTAGAATAAATTCATATCATTTAAAAACAAGTTCAGAAAGCGATGATAAATATCTACTAAATATATTATTAGTAATCGCAGAAAGCTGTGCAGCTTTTCAATCAGTTGCTCTGCTGATGCCGGCGCTATACTTTTATTATAGTTTGTCCCGTGATGGGCGTGAGCTCTGCGGTTCCTCACCTGCGTCCCCCCCGACAGCTTCTCCAGCTCTGCCTTGCAGCGCTGCAGCTCCTCCTCCAGCTCTGCCCTCTCCCTCTGACTGCTGTCATACAGTACCTGCAACTCCTGCAGCTCCATCTTCAGACCCTCACACTGGAGGACACAGAGGCCAAAAGAATCAGAAGAATAACGTGTACCAAATCTGTGCCACTTTCTAGCAAAGCAGGGCACTGTACCTCTCTCTGAACTTGTGAGGCCTTCTCCTCAGCCTGTTTCAGCTGGTCTCTCAGCGAGAAGATCTCCCCGATCCCTCCGGTCCAGCTCGTCGGCGTCATCGGCTTCCCATCGAATGAGATGTTCTTCTGGATGGAGGCGTCCACCAGACGACAGTTCTCAGACTGGGCCATGGTCATGTAGCTCTCTGTCATGACCTCATCTGAGCCGGTCTCCATCTCCTTTCCCTCTGTGCCCTCCCCCGCGTCTTCCTCTTTCAGCGACAGGTAGACGCTAGAGCTGCGAGATCAAAAAGCGGCTTCAAATTAACCGGCTTCTACCATTTTTTTTATTTCTTATTGTAAAAACGGGAGGATGGGAGGATGTGTTAACCCTTAGAAGAAATGTTGATATCAAATGGTGACACTGTTTTGTCAACCTGCTTGTCAGCTACACATACATTTAAACCTGAAGTTAAAATATTTACACCCTATAGCACAGTAACAACTATTCTTTTCAATTTCCCAGTAAATGGCCAGACAATATTGGCAAATGCTCATCATATAGAACAACCTTACAATTCAAAGGCATTCTTAATTCTTAATTGCTTATGTGTAATCCCTCATATCATGCTACAACTTTACTGAAGTGCTTAAACAGGTGGTCGGTGCTGTGATGGGAGCTAGTGATACCAGAGGGTATCCCCTCCAGCTGATCCAGTGAGCACAGCTGACGAGCGAGCAGTCGTTGACCTCTCACCATGTCCTCTGTCTTTGCAGCAGCTGCAGCCTCTCGGAGAGCCGTCTGTTGTCCTCCTTCAGGGTCTGACACTCCTCCCTCAGCATACGGCACTCCTCCTTTAGCAGGTCAACGTCACCTGTCGGAGCAAGAAGGGCACATATGAGGATGTTTAAAACGACATTGTATACTCCTACACATCTTTATAGTACAGACAGTGTAAAACGTAAATTTTAGTCATCCGCTCTCTTGTCAGAGCACGAGAAGCTTTGGAACAATCTCATATCTGTCTGCTGAAGATGAAGCGACAACCAGCAGCTGGTTAGCTTAGCCTGGATTGGCAGCAGGATGACACATCCATGCCAGCTCTGTCTCACTGGTATCAAAATCCGACTGGCAGTTCCTTTAAGGCTTACAAATGTTTTAGTAAGTGCAAGAACTGAAGCAGAAAAGCCATTTTCACCAATAATGTTTGTGCATTTTGGGTGATGTTCCCCCCACCCTCGGTCCCACCCAGCTCCAGACCCCAGCGGTGACATCATGCGCTGGAAGTGTGGGTCCCTCCCTGTCGTGACCTCATGTCCCTGGTATTCTGAATATACACACACATGTCACTCCCTTTTCAACTCCCAGCAATCCTATTTTGTAGCATTTACTGAACCCGCCAGTGACAGATGTTCTTGACTGCAGTTTACTAACATGCTGTGAGGGAACGAGACCATCCTCGTGCAAAGACTGATCACAGGCTTTTTGTGCTAAACTTAAAAGCTTGAAGAAAGAAGAAAACTTTATTTTTAAGCTTGTGAAGATGTTTTCACCTCTAATCCAAGAGGCTTCAGTAAGAGTCCCAGGTATTTAACCCCTACTGGGGGTTGTTCCTGTGAGAGGTGGTCATTGACCTACTACTTCTCATGTCCTACGTCACATGAGTTAAGATGGAGAAAAAAGGTGGATTTAATGCCTAGTAGGGTTAAATTCACAAACTTAAAGATGACCAGTCGCCTTTTTTTCTCAAGTTTGTAAGACTACAATGACTTGGGTAACTAAGAACCTAATAAGACACACGTGATGCAACGTCACTTCTTCTCTGACATCTGTCCCCCCCCCCCCCCCCCCTTTTCCTCATCCCTCACCCTCTCTCCTCTCAGCCTCCCTGCGCTGGCTCTTCATGCTGATTTCGGCCCTGAGCGTGGTTATCTCCAGCTCGTACTCCTGGGTTTCTTCACTTAGGCGCTGGAGCTCGGCCCGCCGACGACACAGCTCTTCCTGCAGTGAGGCGATGTCGTTCTCCCTCTCCGCCGCTGCCTCCTCAGCGGCCTGCTGGAGCAGGAGCACCTCCTCCTGAGCCGTGCGCAGCTCCTCCTGGGCCTCGGCCAGCTCGCTCTCCTTCTCCTCCTCCAGGCTGTACATCTCCTCCTGCACAGAGCGCAGCTGGGCTGTGGCAAGCGGGGGAAGAGGAAGAGGAGGAGGAGGAGAACGTTAGGTTTTCTTTATGGCAGATGTGTGGGTGAGACTGCAGTGTCAGTATGGGTGTATATGTATGATCTCACCTGAGGCTTTGCAGTAGTGGGCCTGTGTGTGTTTGTGTGTGTAGGTGGTTAGTGTGCACTTGCATACGCCTGTGTGTGTGTGTCTGTGCGGGTGCTGTTTGAAAGAGGAGCTGATGTAACTGATGGTAACTGGCATGCTTTTTATTCAGGGTCAGGTTGGGATTATTAGTTTAGTCATTTCAGGAATGGAGAGTTTTCTCCACCTCGCAACTTAAAAAAAAAAAAATTTCCCTTCTGATTTTCTGTCTTTGAGAACAAAAAATCTGCATAAGTGGTAGCATGAAACAGAAGTCAAGCTAATAAATTAGCAGCTTAAAGATCAAAATCTGCAGAGACCTTAAGCACTGAGGGATGTAAAACTTTTGATTTTTTTAATCCAAGGGGAAAAAATGACACAAAATGTTATTTTAGAGATCTTTAGGCATATTGTGTTGATACCTTGCAGATTCTGGATCTGCCGTGTGAATGCCTCAGCCTGATGGGCACTTGCCAGACGCTCATCCTCCAACAGACCTGAAGAGGAGAGACGGGGAGTCAGGAGTGTGTAGTGAGATAAGAGGGAAAAAGTGCAGCAGGCCAAAAGAAGAAAGATGACAACTTGATAAGCTGTTCAACCTTGAGGCATGACTGGATGACACAAGCAGCTTTGTATGTCTGCTTCTGTTAAAAGCAATGAACAGTACGTGAGCAGACCGTCAATATTACTTAGCAGGATTTTTCTTTCTGGTATGCGAGTTCCTAATGATCCTTTTCATTGGAAAATTCTCTTCTAAACTTAACAGATAGCAGTAGAAAAATAACACAGAGTGTTTTGGCTGCCAGTTTCACAGCTTTTGGTTTGCTGCTATTTTTGAATTTCTGTTTATTTTTGGTCCCTATCAGTATGTCTCATGCCAAATGTTTTCTGCCACATACTTCAGGCAGATTCACTGATGGCTTTTATATAGCAGCAAGAGGAGCTAGAAGGATAGCGAGAGCGTATTCTTAAATCAAATCATATGTCCATTCAATTCAGTTTTATTTACATGGCACCAAACCACAACAACTGGCTCAAGGTGCTTTAAATTCTAAGGTCAAGGCCCTAAAATAATAGAGATAAAACTCCAAAAATCAGACGACCCCCTATGAGCAAGCACATGGTGACAGTGGGGATGAAAAACTCCCTTTTAACAGGAAGAAACCTCCTTTATGTTAATTGGGTTAATTACCCATGGGGTAATGTAAGCTGAATGGTGAGATGTCTCTATGTGTTAGTCCTGCGACAAACTGGCGATCTGTCCAGGGTGTACCCGGCCTCTCGCCCTATGGTAGCTGGGATAGGCTCCATCCAATCCACAATAAAGATAATGGAAGATAATGGATCGATGGCTAAATTATAAACACTTAGAGTGAATTAAGATACTTGTAAAAAAACATGCACACACACAAAGTACTTTCACAAGTACAATTTAATTGTAAAAAAAGGGTTTTTTTTAATCAGTATTTGGTGCACCTTTCATTAGTACAACTTCTTCTATACATTTTTGGAAACAAGTGGGTTGCTCCAAGTGTTTTGGAAAAGTTGCCACATTCCTTAATTGCTTGTGTCTCTTTGTGTAATCCCAGGGTGACTCCATGTTGCTAAGATCAGGGTCTCTGTGGGGGATGTACCATCTGCTGGAGGACGCCTTAGCCTTCTTGTGGCTTGTGTACTTAATGGCAGTGAGTTATCTACAGATCAAATTTCAGATCAAATGCCTTCTTCGTTGTGTTGTGTCCTGCATAAGAACCTAAACATGTAAAGTGCCTGTTATGCCCACTGACTTCAGGCTGCTGCTTGGAAGAGTGTTTCAGGTCTATCTGCGGCACCCCTCCAGGCGCCTGATCACCAACACCTGCGGTCTGTAATATGAAGCAAGACCAACAGACCCGGGGTATATTTTCATACCCCAACGTTTGGGTTCCTGCCATGCAGTCACGCAAAAGGTGGCTATCAACCCTGAGTTTTCCAATCTATTCACATAAAAAGGCATTGGCAGAAGGTGACCAGTCTGCTGGCAGCACGCAGGAATATTTTACAAAATAAGAGCAAACTATAAAATTAGAAAACTCATCATACACGCCAAATGCACAGTTGCTGCAGCCAAAGGAGAGGTGTGTGAGTGTGTGTGATAGGAAAAGTGCTGTACTAGCATGTGTATGCGCTTTAAGTGATTTGGTGGTCAGCAAGACTGGAAAAGCGTGAGACGGCCTGAATAAAATCTATTTAAAGCCGGGAGGAAAGTTGGAAAAAATGTGCACGGGAAGATCTGACTAAAAATACGTCTGAATTCACTCGCTGCCTAAATGTGAGTAGCTGCTTCTTTTCTGTATAAGCCAGTTTTAGCCTTACTATTTAAGCAGCAACCCGGTTGCATTAAATGGTGTGAGAGTAAATATAAACACATAATTCAACCTGGTAAGGCTTGCTTGCAAATTTTATATAAGGTCAACGAGTACAAGTTTGAAAATAGGGTAGGTAGGTATAGCGTAAGTTGCCTGGCAATATACTTCATTATGAATGATCCTTGTAATACAGAAAACTCAGTTAAACCCTGAAATTCTTTACTGACTCTTATTCCTGCTTGATAGTGCTGGTCTCTGAAGTCCATGTGATTATCACTGGGGCTGGATAACTCTCATGTCTCAAATGTCTCAAAATCTCATTTGGAGATTTTGAGACATTGTCTGTCTGTTTTTTGATCACCTGCTGCTTCACTGTTTCGCTTTCCTTATGTCCTGTTCAGTGACTGAAAGAAGTCTTTGATTCAATTTAGCTTTAACAATATAACATGTTTTGTGTTTAAACAGGGAGCTTAGCATTGTGACATTTTGTTCGGTTAAACTATCATACCAAATGGAAAAGACTGTGATAAGCCAACTTTAAGCTTGAAATGAGGAGCAAGCCAGTCACTGGCTAAAACTAAGATAAGGGCTGGCCTCTTCTTAGAGGGTTGGGGTCACTTAGGTCTCATCTATCTGCACTGGGCCTCTCTCAGCAGAGGGTGACTTCTTAAAAAAGACAGATAACCGCTGACTACACAGGAAGCCCTCCATAACAGGCCATTGTGCCATTTCACCAAACTCACCAGTCGCTTCCCAGAATGTTCTCACCAAGCTCATGAAATTCATAAACAATCTACTTGCTGAACATCAGCTGTTCAGTATCACCTCACAGTGCCACTTGCATGGATGTAGAATCTCACTTTTTTATTTTCATAATGTTTAAGCTACAGTTAGTAGATTGTTATCAATATTATTTATAACTTTTTCCATTTTAAATTTGGTTTTTAATGCCCTCAGATTAATCCATTCATCAAGCTACATCATTACTGGTGTGGGCGTAGAAACCCGAAACCGAGACAACCGCATCTGCATGCATCAGCTGCCAACGCACCGAACAGCTGACTGTTCCCAGAGGGTCTCGACCAATACTGAATTCTGGTTGAGGTCTAGGACACTCCGTCTAGAAACTTCCCGCAGTGTGAGCGCAGTTGTCTGAGGAATGGTTCCTCCCGCTGCCAGACAAACTGCTGAGCTCACCATGCTATGTCTCTAAGAATAACACACTGTTAAATGCACACACTCATAAACGCACACACACTGAGCTCAGTGTAACCTCATACCCAAGGCCTTAGTCACTGCTAGTGTCTCTGAGCATTATGCTCATCATTTCTAAGGTATGAGCTTATGCTCTTCTTAATGACTATGAGCAACAGACTGTCTGTAACCACATATAAACAGTTCGCCTTCTATATATGTATCTAACAAAATTTCACAAGGATGCCTCAGGTACAAAGTTAAGAGAGGGTTTTTTCTACTGATCAGTGTAGAAATAGGGGAAAAAATAGTGCAAACATTTATGTAAAAGTACTCTGAAGAAAATTCAGGCTGAGATTGTAACAGGAATTTTATAATCATGTGTCTTACAGCACAAATGGAGTTTTTTTCACAGCGAGGGAAAGGCCAAAAACAAGGTTAGTTAAAAATGTTAGGTAGCGTTTTTAGCTCACAGAAAATTTAGCCGCAATTAAATGAAAGGTTTTTTTTTCTTTTTCAACTTTGCTTGTTGGTCTTAGCTATTTCCATTATTTTTCTTTTCCACTCACTGAATATGCATGTGTTGGAAATGTAACGAATGAAAGCCCAGGGTTATTGCTTTTGTAAATGCGATTTAGGAGCGGCGCTGGCAAACAATTTGCAGATTTGAAAAATGATGGTTAATTGCAAAATGTAGATTCATTTCTAAGCAAAGCGCTTGGTGTAGCATTGCTTTTTGCAAAGCTGTCCCAGAATTAAAAGAAGGAAAAATTATTTTATGAAGAGAAATCGGCGAAAGAGGCCCAGCTATTTGTGTTTTATTACCTACGTGTGTTCAAATGTGACGTGCTTTTTATTCAGCTTTTGTTACCGATTCCAGTTGTGACTGAACATGACAGATAGAAATGTTAGAACGGGGACTATCATGGCAGTCAGCATATTCTATAAATGCCAGAAAAAATGTTACAGAATTAATGCATGTTGATGGATGATTAGTGCATTTGCATTGATTTTTATGGGAGATGCTTTAATGTTAATGTTAATAAATTAATAGTTAAAGGTATTAAATAATGAACATACATATTACAGTTAAGGGATACAGTCCTAGAGGTATTCAAGGCTAGAGTTCTCACCTTGCAGCTCGTGGAAGCTCTCCTGATGTTTGTTGGAGGTCTCTCTGGCCTCCTCCAGCTCCAGCAGCAGCTGCAGCACCTGCGCCCTGAGCTCCTCCAGCTCCTGCTCCTCAGTCAGCGACTCTTGCTCCTTCTTCCTCTTCTCCTCCCCTTCACCTTCCTCCTCTTTCAGTTTCTTTTCTTCCCCCTCTTCCTCCTGAGATCTCTCCTGGTCCATCTCCTCTTTCTCGTTGTTCTCCTCCAGGACTCCTCGCTCCTTGGCGGTTATCTCGTTGTCCATATTGGGGCTGCTCTCGGCTTTCAGATCACAGGGGTCATCTGGTAGAGAGATGGCAGACATTACGAGAAGGAAAAGGGATGGAGAGCCTTACAGGTGACAAACCCATCTGTCATCGCCTAAAAACTCAGTCACGCTTGGCTGCAGAGCAAATGGTCTCTTCTCCCCCGAATCAACAGCACCATCTTGTGATTAAAGTGGCACCGACTTCTTTGTACATCACATCCTGTTCACTCTGATTTAAGCGTAGCTGTTCAATCCCACAATATAACTGAAAATCCTCTTTTGTGATTAACTCTAAGACGCAATCCTTTTTCTTGAGCGATTCCACTGATTAAAGGAAGAAAATCACACGTGCCTTAAAATGTCAGAATTTTGTAATAAGCAGATGTTAATGTAGCAGCATTCACACGCAACATATTTCTCTTTATTCACCGCATTTCAAGCTTCGTTGTGTTTATGGCACACGCATCCTTGTATCCGCACTGTGGATTTAAATGTTTGGCCAGCAGGTGGAGCAGGTTAGCTGACACAATGCGGAAACAGAAGTGGGGAGGTGAAGCAATCGCTATGACTCACCACTCAGCAATGCACCTCAAAGTCCACAACAACAGAGCTACCACTCATAGTAAGAGAGATGTGACACACAGCTCTTTCACGTGCTCTTGTGTCACATTTTTGCCTTCTTCTTAAAAGATTTCGCTCAGTAATAAGCTCAGGCCCAATCAGAAGCTCTAAAACCAAAAATGAGACATTATATATGAGGCAGACCAATAAGAGTGAACTTGATTTTGCATTACAGCTCTTTGTCTCGCTGCAGCTACTGAGACAAAGTCAGAGCAGTTCAGAAGAGAAGGCATCCCCGGCAGTTCTTCTTGCATTACACACACACGCAAACACACACTGACCTAATATCCTTTCACTCTCACTTCTCAACAGCATGCCCTCCTGGGTCAAGTCCTTCTCAGAAATAAATCAATATGTAGTACTGCGCATTCATGTCTGAGTGGTCTCCAAGTGGCCAAAAATTGCTGTTTGTACTCAGAAAGCAATGTGAGGATGGGAGAGGGGGAATAGTGTTCACTGAGGGACAGAAGATGGAGAGACGTGATGAGAAAAAAGAAGAAGGCTGCAGCAGGGGACGGAATAAAGCATTAACTAAAGATCTACCCTAATTAAGAGCGATGCTCACCGGTGTAATCTCGGCTCTGGGGATGCTTCCGGTTCTTGTGCTAATTATTTTTTCTTTCTTTTTCTCTGCTCGCTAGATGTAACCGTGTACATCACAGCATATTTTATCATGCATCTGTGACAGCCTTATTCCTTCCTGTCTCATAATGATGTTAATTTAAACAATGCGGCCCCTGAGAGGCATGCGAGAGGTTTCATGAGCGCAGGGCTATTTTGTCATTAAACTTTGATGCTGGTGTAACGAGTTAGTCATAAAGAAAGAGAGAGACGGAGCTCTGTGGCGGGGAGTTTTAGCCGGAGCTGCTTGTATAGCCAGGGGCGGCTAAAGGCCATCAAGAGACAAAAGGCTTCCCACTGAATATCACTCACATCCAAATCTCTTACAGGATATGTTGAGCTCATGGTAGGCAACTCCAAAAGGCTTTGGATCAAGTGTTTTCTTTTGTAAATGTCTATTCTGTATAGACGGTCATTATTGTCCTCACTTTAAAAAAAACACTTTTTAGGTATATTTAGGAGAAAGAGTCTGGCTTTGCATGATGCATCGTGTGCAAACCCTTACCACCACCTTTCACCTTTCTACTCATCGTATCGCTCTTAAAAGAAGCTTAATCTTCTCACCTTGTGGGTGAATATCGAGCACATTATGCAGCCAAATCAGCTGCAGTGACACCTGTGCTCACTCCACTGTGCTTGATTTTTTCTTTTAGTCACGCTGGGATTGCATTAGACATGGACGCCGCGCACATACAAGAGCAGGCGACGGACAGCGGTGTCATCTCAGGAGCAGTGCAACAGCTCCGGGGAGAGGACGCCTTTTATCTATGCACAACACATTCTTTCATAATCACACTGCAGCACAGCACTCTGAGTATGTTGGTATACACACTGTGCCACTTTAGAAGAGAGGCAACAGGCAGAGCCAAGTAGTCTTTGTCAGCATCTCAAAAAGGCTGCCTGAGATTTAATTCAAACATTTAATGTGTCAACACCAGCCTTTTTGTTTTGCTTCTGATTTGGCATTCTGCGATGGAGCGTGGAGCATAATGAAAATTGCACTTTGCAAAATTGAAGAGCAGAGCGGGGATTTTTAGCCAGCAGAGGGGTGGGTGAGGGACGGGCAGCGAAATCTGAAGCTCAGCCTCGCAGTCTAATTAAGTAGACAGGAATTTACTGGAAAAAACAGCATTTATGCGCTCACCTTTTTTTTTTTACAGTCTTTATCTTTAATGATACCGCTTCATGCAATCAGGTGTAATATAATAGGAAATGTGGAGCAAAGTGCTTTCGAGAGAATAGTCTCTCCCTATTGCTGCTAGTTAAATGAATTGACTGCTAGTTAGGTAGTTAGGAACATCTGGAGTCAAATCAGCCAATAAAAGAAACGACTGCTCGCTGAAAGGCGGCGCTGGAGGAGGCTGTCTACGGGTGTCGTGTCCTGGGTGTGTTGAGACTGAGCAAACAGGTGTGTGCTGCGGTGTCAGTGGTTCATTTGTGCATATGCCTCAAGAGTTTGCATTTGCATATGAATACACGCCAAGAGTGACCACTTCTCTTTGGTTTTGCATGTGTGTAAATACATAGAATATGAGCACGCATACATGTGTAGTGAGATCCCCACTTCTGATGAGTCTATATACACAACATACTGTATTTATGATCATATATGTCTGTGATCTGCTGTGTGTGTGTGTGTGTGTGTGTGTGTGTGTGTGTGTGTGTGTGTGTGTGTGTGTGTGTGTGTGTGTGTGTGTGTGTGTGTGTGTGACGGATGTACGTGTAGGAGGCCATGCATAATGCACAACACCCCCTCCTACCCCAGCTTTGAAATCAGCCCTGCTCTGATGTTGTAGCTTTTTCCCTGCACTGGCACACTTCCTCAGCAACACATAATACAGAGGAGGGAGGGGGAGCTGAAATAACAAGGAGCCACCGTAGGAGCATATGTGAAAGGGAGACGGGGAAAAAACAATTAGAGACACACAAGGAAGGAGAAAGATTTACGACGTTAACCCCACGCATCTCCACATCCACCATGCACCCTTGGTCAGCACACCAACAACCCAGAGCTTCAACATATAGAGAATCACCATGGTGATAAAGCTGTATTTTGGTCCACTGCTTTGCTTTCCATAGAAACCTTTCCTTTACCCCCCCCAGAGAAGAGTCTGTGCAACTGTATCAGGTGCACTGTCACGAAGCCCACACGGTGAGGTCACCATCATATGAGATGCACTGCTTTCAAGCTGCGTGGAGACTCCAGATGAGCAGCAAGCGACAGAGGTGGAGGTCTTGTGAGGTTAAAGTGAGTTTATCTCTTTCCCTTGCTCTCTCTCTGTACTGCACTTCAGAGGCTGAAAAGTCCAGGGAGAGTGAGGAACAACAGCAGCAGGAGAAGAAAAGAAAGTTGAAGCGACTTAATCAGCCGTTCTGTTATTTAAATGGAAAATTCGTATTTGCGCTTTCAAAGGGGAATAAGGGAAAGTGGGTCAATGGAATAGAAAAGCATCGCAGGATGTGCTATAATTTGGCCTCATTAGATGAGTACGCACAAAATCTGTGTCAGTGTGTGCATGCTGTAGGTGATTTATTCAGGGAATGTGTGTTTTTTGGGGGGGGGGTTTTCAATACGAATCTGTGGTGGTGCAGTGTGTGCATAAGCTTGTTGCATAGCTATTCCATTAGGGGTTTGAATAGCATCAGAAGAAGAACGGAAAACAAGTCATGCAGTTATAACCCATTTCATCACAAATGAACCCTCCCCCCAAACCACCACCCCCAGCAAAGCAATCACTATGGAAAGCTTTTTTTTAATCACTTAGGTCTTATTTTGAAAAATAGGGGATACCACAGCTCACTGTGTATCTGCCAAAATTCAAAAAAGATAAATCCAGAGCACGAGGAAGGGTGCGCTAATGATAGGTTGACAATGCCAAGCATTTCTGCGAGGGAAACAAAAAGTTAAAGCCATGGGGGCGGGAGGGGGGCTGAAAGAAGGAGCTGCGGGAGTTCATGAACCTTCTCCATTCACTTGAAAGTTTTAAGAATTTTTCCATTATACAGCCGAGTAAGAGTAAAGCACACATGGCACACTTGGTTTAGCCAGGGACCTGCAGAGTGCCTTAAGAGCCCTTTTTCCCCCCTATTTTTTTAAATGAAGCACTTAAGTCTGGTGAGAGAGACCAGAGAAGTGGGTGGGGGGAACATGTGACAGTGAGAAACAGGGATCAGGGATGCTTGAGGACAGAAAAGCATGCGAGATTTGTTTTCGTTTGTTGTTCTTGGCTTTTTGGTTTTTTGGTTTTCTCAAAGGTCTAAGCAGCTCCCACATCTACAAAGTTTGTCCAAGGCAGCAACTTTGCTGTTTATTAGTTCCGGAGAGCTGAGAGAAATTCTGTTTGTGTATCTTTGGGGAGTATCACTGCTGATGTGAATTTTTGCAGCATGAGGGCACAACACTGGAGAGAAGATGAGGGAATGGAGGGAAAGAACAGGAGAGAAATGCTGCGTGGGCTGACGCGCTGGCAGGTGCAAAAGGTTTGTGTGTGTGTGTGTGTGTGTGTGTGTGTGTGTGTGTGTGTGTGTGTGTGTGTGTGTGTGTGTGTGTGTGTGTGTGTGTGTGTGTGTGTGTGTGTGTTGGAGGGTGCGTGGGTGCTGAAGAGAGCAAAGGATTCCATCTGAAAGAGGGGGACGAGATACTGAGTGGGAAAAGCTGAGAGAAGGATGGAGAGAGAAGTGTTCGGCAGCTCGTGCAAGTAGGAGGGAGGAACAATATGGTGGCCAGTGGCGGCATCGTATGCAGACACCTTGTAAATGTCAGATGTGCCTGTGATCTTGCTCGGCGGCAGCATGTGTTTGCACAGGAGCATCTGCAATCTCTGTTGGTAGATGTGGCAAGGCAGCGTAGAATTAATCCTCAGCAAAAGTGCAAAAACCAGAGAAATGCTGTTGATTTTTAATAAAATTGCTTTTTTGAAGAACCCAGACTTATGCTGAGAGTTAGGGCTGACCTCAGCCAGGGCACAATAAATGCACTTAAATCCCTTTAGATCCCCCAAAGGTACATAATTCAAAACTATATCACTTATCAACTCAGCTCAATCCACTTTCTAGGTCTTTTTATTCTCCAGAAGTCAGCCCTGACACCACCATAAGCTCAGTGTTGGCCGTCACGAGCACTGAATTCCCAGCTTTAAAAACATGCCTCAGGTTGTGATGAAAGGAAAAAAAATAAAAGAGTCCCTGGAGTTAAGAGGCTAGATAACAGGAACAAGCTTGTTAGGTAAGGAAGGATTTCTCCTGAGACAGCATCCGCGTTACGGCGATCAGGCTTCAGCACAACAAATGTAATAAACAAAACTGCTCACAAATGCAAGTGGTTCGATAAGTCTACGGGCATCTATGGTGAGCATATTAAAAGAAATGAGCCACCCAGTCCTTGCTCCTGAAAGTTCACTTTTAGGACATTAACAGAGGAAAAGGAAACCTGACTCTGAGCAAACTGCTGACCTGTGTATGTGTCTGTTTCTCCGAGCCCCTCCACACCAATAAACATCCTCCTTCCAGCGTCCACACACACACACACACAGGGCCACTCTATCTGCAAAACACATACTCCTTCCTCATTGAGAATCATGGAAAGAGAGAGAGAAATACCACACATTTTCTCTGCATAGTTGAACAGTACTAATTCTATCTGAGGCGAAAACATAAAATAAAGATGCATTGTGTTCGCTGTCATGCAGCAACTTTCAGTGGAATGAAGTTACCAAGCAAGCCTAAGTGCAGCTGCTCATCTGCTCCAAGCCACTATGTGCACTAAAACAACGTCTCATTCCTCCGCAGATGATAATCTGTGTAAAACATGAGAGAGATTCAATCTTTAACAAAAATAACACCCAGCTCTGCATGACTCCAGATTCCATCAGTTCTCCATCGGGATAACATATGCAACAAATTCAACAGTGCTAAACGCTAGGCCTAAATTATTTCCTGCCTTTGGCTGCCAGCAAATCGTTACCTGGCAGCGTGTCGCCTCCATCAAACGTCCACAGATGCCGTATCTTACCGTGCTGTCCACTCACTCACTCAGTCAGTCTGTCAGCTCGACTGCAGCTCTTTAGAAACACGCTCCCACAGTAAACACCTCGACACCAGACCACCCTTCTCCCGTTCCACATCCTGCCCACTTTACATCACTCACTTTTAGAGAGCATGCTCTTTCTTTGAAAAAAAGAAAAAGAAAAGAGAGAGAGAGATAAACATTAACCATCTACCTTTTCCCCGGCTGATCGCTGTCTATATAATCTGTAGTGGAAAAAAACACCGCCACACGGCTGTATCCAGCTACGCGGAGTCGCAGATGAACACACACTGACAACACAGCAGCACACAGACCTGTGGAGTCCAAAGCCTCCTCTATGAGTGGAGGTAAACGCAGTCCATCCATAGCCCCCCTGTCGCTGCTGCGAAGAGGGAGAGACGGAGGAAGAGTGGGCGAGAGAGGGTCAGAGGGTCCGCACGCCCACCTCAGCGGCCGCTGCTGCTGCGCGGAGAGGAGAGGAGAGGAGAGGAGGGAGACAAACACACGGAAAGTACTGATCGCGTGTCAAGTACTCGTACAGCACGCGCGCGCGCGCAGGCTTCGAATCTCGCAAACTTGGCACACGCAAACACACGCGCGCATGCACACACAAACCGCCCGTACCTCGGGAGAGTTTGGGAAAGATCCCGGGAGCTGAAGGCTGGGCTCTGGAGCGTGGGAGAGATGCCGAGAGGGAAGAAGAGGGGAGGAGCGGAGCGCAGGGAAAGATGCTGTTTTCCAGATGGCAAGCTCCGTCTCCCTGCCCTCTCTCTCTCTCTCTGTCTTTCACATGCTCTCTCTCCCTTCAGGCTCTGTTTACTATGTTTGCACTCCTTTTTTTCTGCACCATCCTTCTCACCAATGCCTCCACTTGTGCCCCTTTTGCATTTGCTGACTTTTTACATTTGTTTACGGATTCACGATCATCGAGGCTGGGACGCAGATCTACGCACAGACGCGGACAACAATGATCACCAAGGCCCCCTTTTTTCAAAAGTCTTTTCACAGGTCCAAATGTGTGTGGTGATGCTTTAGACTAGCTTGCTAAATGTTAGCTTTAGTTGGAATCTTGGTGATTCATTTTTAGAAGCCCTAATAACAGGTAGTGTGAAAGGCATCACTGGCAATGCATTAAAAGTAGTTCAGACAATCACAGAACCAAGATATATGCAAATCCTACTTATAATAAAACACCGACCCGTGCTTCCCTTTTTTGTGCACACATTTACACTCACATACACTCTCTCTGTCTCTCTCAATTGCTTGAGCATATTTTGGCCGTGGCCCCAAAGCCAAATGAATTTACCTATAATGAGATCCAGAATCCAGACAGGCTGTTGCAGTGGAGGCTGACAGCTAGCGTCGCAGATTACTGATCATTTCCCCTCCATTGTTCATTTCCTCCCCTCCCCTTGCTGACTCTCTCTCTCTCGCTCGCTGCTAATGAACAGTGTCACTTATGCTATAAATATATACATCATCTCAACCATAACACCACTCGCTCAATTTTCATCACAACTTTCACACACACAGCTTTTTTTGTCTCTCCGTCTGTCTTTCAGCCCCCCACCACCACCCATACACACAGTTTCTCTCTCTCTCACACACACACACACACTTTCTCACACTCAGTTTCAGCTGCCATCACATCTGGCAACTTCTGTGCAGTAAGGAGCCAGAGATTTGAGGTGTGGCGTGAAAGCCTGAAAATATGTCAGCAGACAGAGAGAGAGAGAAAAAGAAGAGGAAAGGAATGGGGGGCCAGGCTTAACCGTTCCCTGGCCCAGGAGGGGGATATTTCTAACACTGCACTGTCAGGAACCAGGAAGTGCTTTGCAGACAGAAGATGCACACACAACGTTTGACACATGCACTCTCATGTGCAATCTGGCAGCATCTGAAAGAGGAAATGTGTTTAAAAAAGGCACAAAAAACTGTAGCGGAACGGAAATAGAAGGAAGCAGAAAACCCGTGTCTGAGTAGCAGCATGTTCCTGTTGTTTGTATCTGTAATGAACAGCAAGTGATTTCTGAGAGGTCGACAACACAAAACAAGGGATAGGAAGAAAAAAAACAAAAACTGGAAAAGACCGATGTCTCCTTGTAAGCACTTCCTTTACTTCCTTGTGCAGCTTTTCTCGGGCAGCCTTAATCCTCAGACAAGGAGCCTGAGCAGGGAGACATCTTTCAGCTCTTAAGTCATCCCACAGTCTCCTCACCACACACAATAACACCCCCCACACAGACACACACACATACACAGGAAGGGAGAGCTGTGGAAAGCGCAGGCTGACAACACATGACAGGGTGTTGATAATGAGCTGACAATGTCTGGCTTCAATCCACGAATGTCACTCTAGTGTGGCAGAAGCAGCCGGGCTGCAAAGTAGAAGTGCCAAAGAGGAAATGCAGATACTGTCAAACCTTGGTCAAAATATTTTTAGTAGAAAGTTGAACCAGATCGATGTCATGTACCTGCCTCACCACAGGCCCCACAGACTCAGCCATGAAGCTGCAGTGAGGATAGCGCTGACTGCTGCACTGTTAGAGGCTTAAAAATCACTCAGAAATGTTGTTTGGTGGGAAATCGCGAGCATTTTATTGCAGCAAATGTCTCTACGAGTGCCTGTTGATCAAGATCTGGTCGTCCTGCAGTGAAACTGTTAGAGATGAGTTGTTTGTTCTGCTGCAGAGAGCAGTCCTACAGAGTGTGAGGTCACATGAAGGGAATCTGTCCAATCTGCTCAGACTGTGGTCTTTGTCTTGTCCAGATTCAACAAGTTACTGTGCCCACAGCCACAGTGCAGACGTCAGGAATGCGAGCCTATATTTGGCATGAAGCAAAAGAACAGATACGCACAAACATGCACACACACACGTCCAGAAGCCCCTTATTTCTTACTATTCCTCATATGCGGCATCACATTAAGCATCTTGCATTAGTGTAGCGACTGAATACGAGCGTTGACAAAGGATTTACATAAAAACGTGCATAACAACATGAAGAATTCATGCAATGACTGAGAGCATGTCTCACTACCAACTCATTTGATTTGCTGCAAAATTTCCATAAACATACGTACACAGCTGTGGTCCCCAGAGAAAAAAATCCTACTGTTTTCAGCTATTAACATTTGTGATTTGTAATGACGTGCGTCTGTAACCTTTGTACCCCCCCTCCACACAACCGTGAGGCTGTAGCATAAAAGAGGTCCTTAACTGGTGGACATTCCTTAATAGATTACGCACTAAGTACTGCCCTGTTTAACAGTCACTAATTTTATTTGTCAGCTGGGTGCTGCAAAATACAGAGAGGTGATTAGTGGTGAAGCTAGAAAATAAAGACAAACCACATGTTATTGAAAATCTGCTAATGCTTCCATTGGATGCTTCTGTACCTTTAAAACCAGCTTTAGAGGTGGCCTGGTAAATAACATTAAACTCTGGGCAGATCTGGGGCATGTAGATGTTTTTCACCAGCGCTGTAAGCTGAAACACTGTGTACCGCAATGCACCGAGCACTAGAGGACTACACTGTAAAATTTAATGAGCTGGCTTTACTTTAAAAAAAGGAAAATGCAAAATTGATGACTCAAAGAAAAAGTAACCTCAACTTAAGAGGAGTAAGTTATACTTACTTAACAGGGTACCAAGGATAGTATAGAGCCACAATTTGAAGTTAAAACTGTATTTTAAAAAGTCTATAGAGTTGTATTTTTTATAACTTTAGTGAATATTTTGGCAATAAATTCAGAAAATGTCACTATAAATGGTTATTATATTTATTAGTCAAGTCAAGAGTACTCGTGCACAATATTTACATTAAGTGTTATAAGATGTGGATCCAATTCCGTGTTACACGCATAAGCCTCATACGCTACACAGTCATAGGATTGCTGATTTTATTAGTATGCATAAGAGCCTTTCACTCCATCCAGTGCATCACTCCAGAAATCTCAGACATGGTGGTCCGTTGCCAGCGAAGCCTTTACACTGTTCTTGCCCACACAAACGCTTGGCACCACATCACACATCTGGTGAAATAATCATCACAATGTCAACAATAACAGTCTGATGAGTCTAGACTTGCAGAAGTATTAAAAACAAATCAAGCACACATTATAAAATTAATTACGTATGCACAAATACTCCTCAGCATTTGGGCAAGAAGTGCAAATAAGAAATTTCAGTTAAAATTCACTCATTTATTTAAAGTAAAGACATTGTTTGGAGTTACAGGGTGGGAGTCAAAATGGGTCCAAAGCACATTTTTAACAGCAGTTAAATCACAAACCAAAATAAACCTAACACAGACGCAGCTGCGCCGAGAAGAGCTATCACAAGTGTCATGCCGACCTTAAAAGGAACTTTGCAAGCATTGATGGCAAATTAAAAACACACTATCAAAAAAACACTTTTTTGTTGTTTTCACAGATCTAGCAACTGCCCAACAGCTTGTTAAATTTCTCAAAAATGATCATAATGACCAACTGCTGGTCCTGTGGCACTGGTCAACCAGCAGAAACCTCACTACAGCCATTGAGCTGGCATAAATTGCTTGCGGATACACCAGAGGGATCAACAGGACGTATAATTACTCTGCAATGACAGTGTATCATTGTCATTGTCTGCAGGCCGTGTAATGGAACCTCAGAGCCATAAAAGACAGTGATTCACCCCCACAATCGACTTTACACCACTGGGCTGCCAGCCTTTAACTCCAAGCATCACTGTGGCGCTCTATGGTTGCTTAGCAACTAAAGGAAATTGGAGGTGCCTTTGAATTAGGGCATTTTAAGAGGAGATTTATATGAAGACCTTGATGATAAATGCCTCCATAAATCTGGAACTTTCTATTTCTATGAATTAATCGCTGGAGGTTCTAATTCTGGTTTTAGACACTGCAGCGTCACGGGGGCTGCAGATCTCACGCTGGCTCTATTATGAGACTGTGGCTCGTTTCCAGATGCAGGCTACATTTTCATGTTATAGTGCAAAAGCAGAGGAAGGGAACATGGCCTGTTTCCATGACACCATAAACAGGAAATAGGAAGGGCCCAGTGCTGCCAGAGCAGTCTACGTAAATCACCGAAGAAGTTAGCAGAGAGGTCAGAACTTTCCCATAATTTCAGTCAATGCACGAACGACACCAGAGGATTTCTGAAGAGTAGCGCCTCCACCCTTGGCTTCAAATGGAGGTCCGATGGGCCTGTAGCCCAAAAAGTGTTGCATTTGGGGATTTTTGTTTTCAGCATTTATTTTCAATGAAATGAGCTGGAGCATGGGATTTCTAGCTCTAGCCACCTGATAGTGGTTTACATATGCTCCCAACTTTAGGTGTAGTTTGGAAATGAGTGCAATCAAGAAAGTATGTTCCATCCTAAATCCCTGACAGACCAATCACCACAGACATACATTTGATGGGTGCTCTTTTTATGTGTAAAACAGGCTATACTAAGGACCCTTAAAATAATGTTTTTCTTTTGATTTGAACCAGATTTACACAATCACTTAAGCCTTCAGCTCTCTTCACTCAAATTAATTGAGGCCTACGTCGGCAATGCCCTCTATAAACTCCAGCCTATGTTTTTATTTATGGGATTATTTGGAAGTGAACGGACTCTACGCACTCAACCCACATTTTTATAAAATGCACGTAAACAAAAAGACAGCGGTACTTATAGCTAATTCTATCTACACACTTCCCACTCTGTTTTCCCGCAAGTGAAAAAAAGTGTCCCTCTCACTCCTCCTCCTCACTAGAGGAGAAAGCAGGAGTGAAGCTGCGGCAGTCCTTTTTGGCGGCCTCCTCCAGGTCCTGTCCCCTGCAGTCACCATGCCAACCTATGTGAGGAGGAGTCTTAGCTGCGGGCCCAAAGAGACTTGATGAGGTCCTGTGATAATTAGCACCTCATTATGGAGCCCAGTGAATAGGCCAGCGGGCTCCAGGAGCCACAAGGGACAGAACAATGGAAAAAAACACACACACACAAGACAGAGGCTCACATCAAAGGGAAGCGCCCACTTTTTAGACCACGTAATAAAGAGGAGAAGGAAGATTGGGGAGGAAAATATTGCTCTCGATTCATACCTAAAAATATAGCTCATAATCCCAGTTTTTAAGCTTCCGCGTGTGGGTGGTTGGGTGTACGTGTGTGTGTGCTTGTGTGTTAGGATCTCTGCGTCACTCCAATCTGAATTTTCCCCCCTCCGGAGGCCTTAGTTGCTCCTCAAATGCATGAAACATAGTCAGTCCTCCCACTCTCTCTCACACACACACACACTCAGAGACAGAGAGAGACTTATGCATAAGCAAGTCACCATTTCAGTGTTGAACTTCAGTGAGAACCAGAGCCAGAGGGACCCCGGTTAAGCAACATGTCCATCATCAGCATTCCTGTTCCTGTGTCTCACTATGTGTCTGTATCTCTGCTTGGCAGGCAGGCGCTAATCACACAGACATTACCATGCACATGCTGAGCCAGGTGAACCGTATTGCACTGCATCTGAGTTTAACCACGCACTGGGCTTCATTTCGGGTGTATTGTGTCAAACACTGAACATCCTTTAAATACTAATACATTGCTACTGTTTCACAAACTTAAACTTAAAAAACAAACAAACAGTAGTCTTGGCATATTGCAAAAGCAAAGCCCATAAAGTAAGCACTAAATCTGTTCTTCCCTCTTAACTGTGCAGTGTTTCCTGTACCTCTGACTGCCACACAAACCCCCAAAAGCAGAATATTTTCACACCTATGATTAACAGTTGTCAAGCGGTTCTTTTCATCAGGCGCTTTTCCCGTTTCACTCAAACACACCTTTCGTGATTGTGCCCAGCGAGCTTAATGTTAACTTCATCAGTCCACTCCACTTCTTTTTCTAAATGAGTCTGGCTTAATCAGCTGTTGCTTTGCAGACGTCAGATTGTTGACGAGGTCGCAGGGATTGTTGATGATTCATCCATATATAGAATGTGTTTGTCCTATAAAGTTGCAATGTTTAACAGAGCACCACTCAACACTTCCTGGAGACTTTTTTCAGTGATATGTGGGGGCACGGGGGGGGGGTCCTTTCAAATGCCTTTTTCCTCCTTCCTTGTCCATGACATCTCAGGAAGAGGACATTGCGAGCTACATTTTATTTGCTTAGCCTAATTTTCAGCTGCTCGGTGAGTTGTCATGGTAAGTAAGTGTTATCACAAGGTTTTAATTTACACTTTACCATTAGGTCCGGAAATGTTTGGACAGTGAGAAAATTGCGATTTTGTCTCTCTGTTCCAGCACAGTAGAATTTAAACGAATCAGTCAAGTGCACTTTCATCTTTAATTTGAGGTGCTGAAAAAAAGAATGTGTCATTGACTACTGAAGTATTTTTATTAAACAGGTTGAATTAAAAAAAACAAAAAGGTCCCAAGGAGAGCAGGAACATTAGAAGTAGCCTAATTAACAGTTTTTGGTTCTGGGAAAAAAAAACAGAAAATGCTTTGGTTGGTTTGACAGGATTAAAAGCCCCAGTCTGCTGAACAATGGTGGATAATCACAGATTTCTTTCTGTAGCAAAGAAAATCTCTCTCAGACCATCTAGCCAAGCAAAGAGCACTTACACTTTCACAAAAAAATAAGAGTCACATTAGACTTCATCAAAAAAAATAATACTTTGATGATCATTCACTGTGATGATGTGGCAGGAGACAAAATCATCTGGATGACTTCCACAGAGCTTCATGTTCATTCAAAGTTAAGTGAATAAACAAAATCTGGTTGGAAAGAATATTTCAGAGGTATTGTAGCTTTACAGTGATGTGATTTTCTATCGGGCCTGATTGATATCGCTGTAATGTGCTCATTCATTAAACTGAAGGCATCTATGATCATCAGCCCCATGGGTGCTAAAATCCACACGGATGGGAGTCACACCGCTCATTTATGGAGAAGCATCTCAAATGGCCTCCACAGTCAGCAGATCCCAATCCAATAGACCATCATTGGGATGTGGTGGAACAGGAGATTTGGATGCAGGAATAACGGCATCAGTTGTGTGATGCTGTGATTACAATATGAACCACAATCTCTGAGGAATGTTTCCAAAGAATTAACCCAAAAGAAGGGACAACCTGGCGCTAGCCCAGTGTACCTAGTAAAGTGTGATTGTACAGGGTAAACTGTAAATTTCAGAACAGGGCACTACTTCTCCACACTGGTTTGAATATTACTGTTTCAATGAATCTTTGTAGTTTATATATTTGTTTGAAGTGATGGCTTTTTTCTTTCTTTTTCTTTTTGACTGAATCTATCATTTAGATTAAAGAAAAAAGAATAAACGTGTATAGTACTGCCATGCAGACTGTGTAATGCTCTGCCCCGTTCTTGCCTACGTTCATGTCAAAAGTGCAGCACTACCACCCCCTAGTGGTGATGAAGGAGATAGTGTTTAGTAGAAGAGCCATGCAAATACTTGGACTGCTTGAATTAGGTTTATTTATCCCATAAGAAAATAAGATAATGAGAAATAAAAATCAGTATTATTAACAAGGACTACACTGATACTTTTCCGCTGATATAAATATCTTACTCAGATGGCGTTTTACCGAACTTTGTTGTTTTATAACAGCAGTCCACATTTACAGAATGACACCAAATACAACAAAAATATCACAGTCACTCAACACCAATTCCATCAACAAGTTGATTTAAAAAGGTTTAATTTAACAGAAATGGTTAGACGAAGGCACATGATGCATAATAATACAACTGATTGATCAGATAGTGCACCAGAGATGAAAACAGCATGTAAACCAGATTTGAGTTCTGCTTGTAAAACTTCCTTTAAACATGTCAAAACGGGAACAAACAAACAAACAAAACAAAACAAAAAATCATACAGTCAATAAAACAGAAAGATGACGACAAATATAAATGCAAAGCTGATTATTGTGGCAGACAGACATTAAAAGTGGTCCACGGCTTTATGTGGAATTCTTGTAGGCAACGTTTACAAGACAAAATGAAATAACACAACTGTAAGTCCAAGAGAAAAAAAAATATAGGCTTGTAGTTTTTCACTGAGAGCTTTTCGCCTGCATCCTCTCTGCTGCGAGTAGTGAAGGCTTTTTTTGTTGTTTTTTTGCTCTTTTAAGAAGGGAATTGCATTTTTCCTCAGAAAAAGGCATTGTATCACAGTATACCCCATCATCTCTCTGTCACATTATTAGTAAAAGTCCAACATGAAAGTGGAAGTAGGGAAAACAAAAAGCCTAAGACATTATTTACTGTATATACAGTGAACCAAGTGAGCGGCTGTGCTGTGTGTCTATGCTAGAGAGCTGGTGTGTGCTGATATTACACTACTAGCATGCGCTAATGCAGATGGATTGATTTTTTTTTGCCCTTGAGAGAAGAGACAGCTGGTCTTGTCAGAGCTCAGCAGTGACTTCCGTGGTTATGGATCTCTCGTGCTAACATTAGTGTTGTTTTCCTTCCTTCCAGCTCCCTGTCACTGATGTAAAATCGCCCACTCCTAAAAGAGTAATTGTTAAAAACAAACTGTGCTCTTGGAAATCAAATATATTGCACTTTAGAACAAGGCCAGACAACGTTTTAAAAAAAAGTAAGAAGAAAGAGAATGCATAAAAATAGGATGTCCAGTGTCGCTAATTTTTGTCTGCAGATTCTCCAGTGAAACAATTACTTTCACAATTAGAAAAATATGGTCATTCATTCTCATGCAACCTGTTAATGTACCTTAAAACTAAGCCTGAGGACACTGAGGAACAGCTTTGCAAAGTCTACCTACCAGCAGCAAAACCTCTTAAAAACCATATAACAGTTTATGTTTTGTGTAAACGAAATGTCTGCTAGCACATATTTAGCAATCAGAATATCAAATAAATGCAAATATTCCTAAATATGGAAGCGTTCCTCTTCAGTGGAATTAGAAATTCATAGGCGTGGACAACAAGACACGACAACCGAGGTCTTGTTTGAGTTTTTGAGTGTAGTTTGATTTATGTTAAAGTCAAGCTGAAGACAAACGAGAAAGAATAATTGCACATCTTTATCTTATTTATGGATTATTTACCTAAAACAGTAACTCAATAATAAAACATCACTTTTCCTCCCCCCTCTTGACTATTGACTAGCAGAGTTTGCTGTTATGTAAATATAATTTGAATGTTATATGAAATAGTTAGTAACACACATTCAAGTTCTAGAGGAGAAAAAAATCAAAAGAGTTTTATTTCAGTCTGACTAAAAAAAGAGAGATCTGTGTAATTGCATGGCGACTACGTCTTCTGACGATTGTACAACCAATCCTCTCAGACCGTCCTCTCCTGACAACTTACAGCATCTGTGTTAATGATATTTTCAGTGTGTTTTCTTTCCTACTAAGCAGGCATCAATAACCTGTCTAAGGCATACTGTAAACGGTCCCAGTTCTTCCAAAATACAGTCAAAAAACAAATCCCCAGGCAGGTAGCTACCACATGATACCGGCTCCTCATCAGTGGAGCGGCAAACTTGGCAGCAGTGGAGACGCACACCAGGATGACGGTGATGATGGCCACCATGACGTTGATGCTCTTCCCCAGCAGGACTCGGGCGTCGTGGCTCTCGAGTTGGACCGTCTGCTGCTGCTGCTGCTGCTGGAGCTCCAGCTTGGACACGCGAGTCTGACACGACTCCAGGGCTTCCTGAGAAAGGTGGGGAGAGGGGTTTTTATGGGTCAGACCGTCTCTCAACTTGCTAAAGGGCATTTCGCTGACCTTTAAACACTCAATTACCCAAATTCCTCTAAAAGAATTCTTCTGCATCAGCAGAGAGAGGCCGCTTGGACAGATGACAATGGCCATGTGCTGAGATATTAGACACTTACAGGCATGGTGTATTTTTGCGATCCATCTTACGTGCTGCTTATGTGTGAAGCATCGCAACATAAGTAGATTCACCACCACTATTTACCTGTATGTCCCTGGCCCTTTCGTGAGCCTGGTAGGCCACCCTCTCCTCAATGCTGGCCAGCTCCTGCTTCAGATTTGCCATCTCATTCTGGTGAAGTTCTGTCAGGTCGTTCAGCTGGTCTTCCAAACGCTCATACCTGCCAGTCAACACAAGGGGATGGTTAATATTCATATCACTGCGGATTTTAAAGTGGTTAATGACACGTGGTATTAAGCTTATTGTTATCTCAAATTCTCTTAGAGTTATGCTTGTTTATTTTAGATGAACATTTTATATTGGTATGTCTGTTCTTATTATTGTTATTTAACAATAATGAAATGCCAAGTTGTGTAATCGTACCTGTATCTCTCATCCTGCAGTGATTGGCTGATAATGCCATACTCTCTCTCGAACTGTGCCTTTAACTCCTCTATATCCTCCTCCAGCTGATTCTGGGCATCTTTAATCTCCCTCACCTCCTCCAGGGTCAGGGCAAGTCTGCCCTGGTTGTCTTCCCCTGTTTGATCCCCCTTAGCTTGGCTCTGACACGGCCCTGCAGACGCTCCTGCCCCTGCTGGGTTTCCATTATTGTCTGAAACAGAAGCGCTGCCTGAGGAGCACTCGTCATCACTGGGATACTTGGGTTTGCCCACTATAGAGGTGCTGTTACTCAGTCCCTTCACTTCAGTGTCAGTGGACAGTGGAGAAGAAGAGTCCAGAGTGGTTTTGAGGTGGGCAATGTTATCAGCGCTGCCAAACTTGTTCCTGATGAGGTTGGCGAACTCTCTGGGCTTGCTGAAGAAGAAAGGAGGAGACAGCGAAACACCTGGTCCAATGGTTTTAATCTTGTCCATGGTCGGGTGTCGGCCACTGCTTGTCATGTCCCTCAGCTGTCTGGGTGACTCCCGGGGTATGGTGCTGTGTTTAACAGAGGAAGAGCGAGCGGGAGGGCTTTGATAGTTCTCACTGTCTTTCATCTTTCGATGGTACTGTTCCAGCTTCTTTTGCATCTGGGCAATGTTCTGAGCTGACTTCTGGTTCTTTTTCTCAAACACCTGCTTGATGCGCCCCACCTGCTGCTTGTCCGCACTGTCCATGAGCTTCAGATACTCAGCTAAATTCTCATCTCGTGTCGTTTGCTCGATCTTTATCTGTTCTGTGACTTTCAGTATCTTTTGCTGGAGGCTGTCCAAGCACGAGCGACTACGCTGGACCTCAAAGCCGAGAGCAGGATAGGGACTTCCATCACTGAGCTCCAGATCCAAATTATTCTCTGAAGAACCCCGGCGCATTGACAGCGGGAGGCCTATAAAACTGCTCTCTCTACTCCGGTCCTACAAAAGAAGAAAATCAAAAATTAAGCAAAAATATATGAAATTTGGTACAGTCAAGTATCAGTCAATACCACAGCGCTGCTATTAGAAACAAGCTACTTGTCATCTCACAGTACAATAAAGGATTTTTCCTTTCTCAGTTAAGAGACACTGGACTTGCACCACCTCCAAAATATATACACACATACATGCTTGTCACTAAAAGCAACCATCCAAAATTCAAAAAAGAAAAGTAAAACGCACATCGTACCACACACACAAGGCACATAATCTACGGACACTCATCGCACAAATCCACTGTTTTCAATTGCAGTAGGTATCCTATAACTGTTTCATGCTTTTAAATGTAGATGACAGCATTTTACTGTAATTTACAAGAGATATATTTTTCAGTGTAAATAATGTATTAAACTGGTGCATTTACAGGAAGGACCTTTTACTACCTTTTACTCTGCTTAATAAAAAAAAACCCCACAGCATTCTGGGAAAGTAAATATTTTATCAAGACTTCCAACTAAAAAAGTCTGAATTCAAAAAGTAAGGTTTTTATTTTATCCCTTTTTAAGATCAGGGCCTGTTTTCTAGTTTTGGCCCCAATTTTAAATTTGATCATATTATTTTATTCGACATAGAGCTGGGCGATAGAACGATAACGATATGTATCGCGATATAACTTTTACTGATAGAGAAATTAAGCTATCGCGATAGACCTCGCCGCTCTTGTCCTCAAAAAAAAAAAAAAAAAAAGGTCAGCCAATCCAAACTAAGTAGCGCAGAGCCGAACCAATCACAGCCGCAGCGTCACGTCGCGTGACTTGTTACGTACAGCACAAGTGCCAAGCCGCACGTGTGTTTGTTTGGGAAGCAGCCAGCGGGTAATGGAGCCAGCGGGTAATGGAGGAAATGGGTGTGCCGACTAGAAAAATCAACCGAGCGTGACCGAAGAGAAAACAGATAATGGTTCCAACGCCGGAGAGATTGTCAAACGGAAGAGCCATAGAAGTTCCGTAGTGGGAAGGTATTTCGGCTATTTCAAGTCTGACAAAAAACAGAGTAGCGTGCACTGTAAATTGTGCCGAAAGCAAGTCTGGAAATACAATAAACTGGTGCATGCGTCACACTGTGCGCCACGTTATTGTTTCGGTGAAATGAATTTCTACAATACTGTTACTGTTAATTCTACTCTCTGCAGTATTTAAATGCTTACATATACACACAGTTACTGTCCCTCCACACATACGACTCGGTTCTGCTTCTATGCCCCAGCTTTGTTTACTTTTTCCCACCGAGGCTTCTAGACTTCTGATTGGCCAACATTTCGGCACGGTTAGGAATCTAGCGCCACCTGCTGCTTTGGCATGTTCATAGCAGCGTTTTCCTTCATTTCTGCCTTTATGTGTGGACGGGATTCTTTTTTAAAACGAAAACGGAAAATCTCAGTTTTCAAAAATACCCGTGTACGTGTGGACGTAGCCTCAGTCTCTGACTGGAAGCGCTAATTCGTCATTCGGCTTTTGTCAGACTAAAGTAACTGTTAAAACTGTTTGAAAAGCTAAGCTATACAACAAGGAGAGATTGAGAATTTCCTTTTAGTTCTCAGTTTATTTGATATTGACAAAAGTTAGTCAGTTTTGTCTGTTCTTCTGTAAAACAAACTAAGATTTATTTTTAGAATTAATATTTTGTTTCTAAGTGGAATTGACAATTTAGTCTGTTTTGTTTGTTCTATTTTGAAACTTAAACGCTTTAGCGGCTGCCTTTTGTGTAGTTTGCAATATTTGCCTTTATTTATCTGAAAAAGTCTCATGTTCCTTAAGTACATCTACCCTGTTGAACTTATTATGGGAAATAAATATTTAAATAAAAACAAGCTGCTGATTATTTCACATTTTACTTGTGAGCAACGGCACATTTAAATCTTACAAATATAGTTATTTGGCTTATATCGTGATAGATATCGTTATCGCCTGAAATGAAAAAAACATATCGTGATATGAAAAAATCTCATATCGCCCAGCTCTAATTCGACAATAAAATTACATGTACACTTCCTGGGTACGAGTCTTTAATACAGAGGGTCTTTATCATTATCACAGAGACACAGCTATGCTAAACAACCTAAAAGTAGGTCAGCATTTTTAACTAAGCATTACAATCTACAGCTGCAGCTGTAAAGTAAAAGCACATGTGACCAACTGCTCATACTATGAATCCGATGTTTTCAGGTGCTCATTTGCTTCAAATTACTAGCTTAAATAATTGGGGTAAACATCATTATTTTCTTAGATACATACAAGAAAATACAACATTTCCACATAGTAATCTCTGGCTCGAGCACTATTCAGCATTTCACACTGTGAGGCCATCTGGGTGTGTCTATAATGCTCTTATTTGGAAAATCTGTTACATTTTAAGAGCCAGAATTTAATCCTGTTTGTTTATAATATAGATTAAAAAAACAGTTGACAAAATTCATACAACTACTCTTAGTATGTGTGAAAGAAGTGGAGCATGTACATCTAATGTAGGTCAGTGATAATGTCACACAAAGGCGCAAGGCAGCAGAAAATCCCTATTCCAGACAATGTACCCTAGTTTTACAGTTAATAACCGTTTTTTGTGATTAAAGCTGAACGTTATGCTCACTTTTTGTACTCTGTTGTAGGTTTGAGGAAGTAAGCATAATATATACAGGCTGAGTAAGCAAGATTGCATTTACTAGGGAACTAGAAGACATCCCGTTATGAGGAAACTGTAGGAAAGCAGAGAAGCAAAAATGTAATCATGCTTCTAAGCTGCACTTTAAAGAGCAGAAGTGTCGCTTAAAGTGTAAAAAAAAAACTGCAGCCCATCGGTGGCTCAACAAACCATTTCGTCTTGCAAGCTGATCACAGTGCAACACCCCTGTAGTGAAAGAGGGTGTAAGCTATTAAAGCCTTACACTAAGTGTTGTACAATAAGCACTATAGGCGGCACAAAACTGCACTAATCCTTAACAAATGTAACACCGCTAGTTAGTAAATAAACAGCTAACTCAAGCAGGCTCAATCTTGCTTAGCATTTCAGCATCGCCACGTAATGGTCACTTATTGCAAGCTAAGTATCTTGACATCAGCAAATGCACCCACAGTTAACCACATAATGAAACTTCTCAACACATGACTCCCACGTGAACCTCGAGAGAAGGTTTACAGGATGATGTATGAGTACATGCCTGGTGCACACACTGAAAAACACTGCTCAGACTAAAACAAAAACACAGTCAGCGGGACCATCTTTCTGAATTCAGCTTAATTCAAGGTATCCAATTACACAGGTGAATAGGATTTACCTGCTGTTGGCTCTATGATGTCACACCAAACTAGCCACACTTGTTTAATAATGTGAAGGCAAGAATCTAATGACATGATTATTACTGCAGCGCACTGTGTTTGTACCACAGTGAACAAGCACAAACAGCTTCACGTATATTTGTAGCCATGCTTGTGGTCACGTTGATGCAGACTGTAATCAGTCTGCAGCCACTGAATGACATGCTGCATGATTTAGCACACATAACTATGGCTCCAGGAATATATATCTACTGGTGTTGTAATGCCATCATCAGGCAACAAGGCAATTTTCCCCAATATTTAACCTAACTATCAACGCAACTAATAGCATGTTCAGTGCCTTGTTCTTAAAGGGAACTTCTGGCAGCAACTTTAGAAGTCCAAAAATAAAAATTATTTCCACACCAGGAAAAAAGACTTTTAATCAACTACCAGTTAATTAATCAAGCATTGATAATATGCAATCAAACATACAAAGTGAGGTCACGCTGCTGTTTTATTCATTGCTATTCATTCAAGGTATCCTATTACACAAGTAAATTCAGTTTACTTCCTGTAAACAGAGTATGAGGTCAGGTAAAGGAGGTAAATTCCATTTACCTGCTGCTGGCACTATGACTTCACGCTCAACTAGTCAAACTTGTTTGATAGCCTGATAAGTTAGGGAAGAACTGATTATTACTAGAAGAACCTGTTGGTTACGTTGGTGCAGACTGCAATCCTCAGCAGCCACTGGATGAACTGTGACATAATTTATATATACATATCTGTGATCCCAGGAATATGTATAATATGTATCGTGACTTTGTAATGCCATCATCGGGTCAAAAAGTCAACAATGCCACTAATGGCATGGTTAGTGACATGTTCCTCAAACGTGTTCTGTTCGGTCTCTGCTTTCAAAGTCCAAAAAGTTACTTCCACCCCAGAAACAAGTATACTTTAATCAACAATCAGCAAACTAATCATGTTTTAATAATACACAAACAAAAACTTAAAAGCTAAAGTTAAACTGTTGTTTTATTTATTATAATATAAGATTCAAGCTAGCCATGTTAGTTTCAGACCATTTCACCCATCCTGGATGCTCCCCTTGAACTGAGCCCTCTAAGAAGGACACCACTGGGATAACATGATCAGCTCAAAAAACAAAACAAAACATGGTGGCAAACTGTGATGGCTGAGCTGACAGATCCATTACTTCCTCTAGGAATGAAGAGGACAAACTAACTCCACAGCATCCATCTATTAGAGAATCACTGATTTAGTGCAAATCAGCAAATGTTGGAATGCTAACAGGCTCAGCTAAGATTGTGAAAACAGTAACAATTACACTTGTTAAACATCATTATGAGCCTGTTGCAAAGGCAAAATCAGCATTAAGCTGCCATCATGGATTTAAACTAATGTCATTTATACACACACACACACACATATATAAATATATATATTTGTCTGTAATTACACAGTATATTCTTCATTATGTGTAGTGTGTAACTGGAGAACAGCACGCTTATTTCTACAAGCAAGCCAGGGTTTTTTTCAGCCTCTGTCCTCATCCTACTCTCACACTCTCTCTGGCATCTGTCCTTATTGAACACAGAAGTCTTTCTCTGCAGAGAAAAAAGCTTACTTTGTCATGTTCTACCTCTGCCCTGTCCAGGACTGAGCCACTGCATATGGAATCACTGGCCTGACGTAAAGCCAGACGAACCCTGCATCCAGTTGTGGTCTTGCCCCATCGGCTGTGAAGGCTCTAATTCTCCACCAAACAATAGGTTTCACATATAAACCGACCTTTTAGTCAAACCTGATTTCCATACAAAACAATAAGAAACTTAATGTTGCCTCGCTTAAGAGGAAGTGTAAAGTAAGCTGCTGTATTGCTCACTCAAATTACCAAATCTTTTCAGAGTTCATATGACAGTCACAAAGAACTGCCTGTTCCACCAGACAGCTTAGACTGCATGCTATTTCTGCAGTGCTTGAACAAAGCTAGCTCCTCAGGCGCTCTCCCACCACTAGCATTTACTTTGGAAATGTTCAATATTGTCCTCTGCACCATTAGGGGCTAAACACTGAGCACAGGGGTCTTACTCTGTTGCTTCAATGTGCTGAGATAACATAAATATGGAACAAGTGCAAAATAGATCAGATGGAAACCTGGCAACCACTGGTGAATCACTGCCGAGGCCTGCAGTAAGATTTATGTAAAGGGTATTGATAAAACTTCCACACTTGTACTGCACCTGAATTTCAAGCTTAAAAATGATAAAACAAGGAACTTTGTGATATAAACACAAGTGTCTTTTAACTGGATGAGGCCATAATCGTGAGAGCGACCTAAATAACATAACCCAGACATTTTTTACATTCTGGAAACCATCTGCAAGTATGACAGCTGGCAATTTCCTCACACGAGATTGATGAAATTGTATCATTTCAATTTAATAAGCACATCTGCACCACCACTGCTGCTGCTACTTAAAATTTCGAACCACTCTGAATAACCGCAGGAGCAATCTGAAGGTCTCTGCGGATGAGTGGTCCTGCTAAATGAAGTAGGCTCACGCTGATGAAAATGTCCTCCCCAAATCTGCTGAGGAGCTGCCCTACTTTTCACTCACTTTCTCCAAAAACATTTGTGCAGCCAGAGACCGGTGAGATCCCGGTTACATTTTTGATCCCCTCTAATCGTGCCTTTAAAATATGTTTTATCACTACAAATGAGGTGTGTTCTCACCCTAAATAAAGTCTTCGAGATGCTGTCTTTTGAATTAGCAAGCCAGGCAATACACCCACTGGTGTTTTGACTCACAAATAGATTTTAGTGTGTCAGTAGAGCAGAAGAAGAAGAAAACAGAGAGCGGGAGACAAGGCAGAGAGAGAGAACTGTAACAGATATAAAAAGGACAGGAACAGAGGTTGCCCCCAAACAGAGCTCAGCAGTACACATCATCCCAATCATCATCATCATCTCCAACAGCAGGATCAGCAGGAGTCCTCCGTGCCCTCAGGGTGCCTCCTTCACAACTCAACCCTGCATGAGCCCCCTGTTCCCCCTCCCACGCTGTCCTACATAGCACACAGTCTGTCCAGCACCATGACCCATTTAATAAGCCCTGACCTCGCTTGACAGCATAACATAAAGATCCATCTGCATTAGCCTCAATCTTAACCCAACAAGGAAACGCTGTGTGTTGTTAGGCCTGAGAAAACCCACTCAAAACTTAGCTACAGTTCGAGGGCAAAGTCGCTGCAGATGCTGCTTAGCTTGCACTGAAGTGTACTCTCTCTTGGATCAATGATCTAGTTAGTGATTCAATTTTTCATGCAAAGGCAGGCCTCGCACTCATCTGCCCACTGCACCACCACGAGAAACAGACTGAGCAGCAATTCAGCATTTAAGTTCTGAGGAAGAGCAAGGGTGAGAGCTCACAAATTATTTAGAACTGGGTGGATATGCAGGGGATGTTTACTAAATTCTGAGTAGTATGGATAAAATAAATATTGGTTTAGATTGATTGAACGTGCAGCTGATTTCTTTTCATCTTGCTGAACCCACTGCCCCTTTCAGTTTGAGTGAACATTATTATAACCACAGACATTTTCTTATGCAAACAGGAACACATTGTCCCCAATACCAGGAAGTAATGTTTGCTAGTACTCACAATCCCTTTTGCAATCTAGAGAAACCATCAGTTCACAGGGCCTGGTCATGCAAGTGCACAAGCACATTCAAATACAAGCACAGGTGTTTGCACCAGTTTGATGTAACTGGATCCAAATGACAAAACATTTGGTGTTTGGTGTGCTGTCACTGGCTCTTGGCACGCCCAAGTAAACACGCACAAACAAGGCAACGGAGCTGGCACACTTGAAGAGATGGAACAAAACCGTCCCTTCAGCCGAGAACAGAATCACAGAGGGGAAGAAGCCCTCGATGCTTATTGGTATTCCCTCCAGCTGATCCTCATGGATACAGACGCTCTCCCACTCAGGGCTCACACAGGGAAACAGGAAGAAAACCAGCGATATGGAGCGTGAGAGGGACAAGGAGCACATCTTTCATTTTAAAGAAACCTGACCCGGCGTCTTCCCCCCTCCGCCCTCTCCTCTCATCTGCATCCCACAGCTGCATATGTGGTCAAACTTTGATTGCTTTCTTTACTGAGGGGCCAAACTGTGCACCTTATTGGACTAAAAGGAATGGGGAAACTTGCAACAGAGTCTAAAGTCTTAAATTCCCTGAATGAATGATCCCCAGGGGGTCAGGGGAATTAATTGCTTAAGACATATTCACTATTATCTTAGAAGACAAGCTGCTCCAGGACTAAATCAATAGTCCATTAACACTTACTAGTGCCTGCTTGCCTCCAGTGACTGAGAGAGTATTGAGCGGGATTCAATTAAGATAAATACGCAACTATATTCAAGTGACCAAAACCGTTGATGTAACGAGGCTGGCGAGGACTCGAACACTTCAAAAGATATTTTCGGCTGCTCCCTTATTCGCGAGGTGTCACGGCAGGTAGCTCTGCATGTTTGGTTTGGCAGATTTTTTTTTTTTATAACACTGGTGCTCTTCCTGAAACAACACTAAAAGGATTCGTGTCTCCTCCCGGCATCGAACAGGAGATCTTTCAGTAAAGCACTACATCACAGAGCCACTGAGGACTGAAGCACTTCTTTAGCCTTAAAAAGAAACACACAGGACCTACTTTAAAAACTTTTATTTAAGGACTCTGGCATACAATGCACAACATGTAAATATTATGCCGACGTGAAGGTCAATGTGCACCTTTTGCACGATAACACGCATGCGAGAATAGCATTACAGGTAAAGGGCACAGTTCACATATGGAGAGCTGGGTCACGGAGAAATGCCACAATCTCAGCAGAGCCACCACTCAGTAAGGGTTAAAGGCAGTCTCTGGAAGCCAGCCACGAAAAGCCAAGTTGCATCATTTTTGGCCTCTAACCCACTATATCTGCTGCACAATGGCTTTTTGAGAAACAAAACTGGAATGCCATTTACGGGCAACAAAATGAGGAAAAGCAAAACTACACAGCACAGCATTAATAAACCAGCTAACAGTCAGATGAGCTGATCCACTTTACTGTGTTAGCGATTATAACAAAACTGGTCTGACTGCTTATATAAGAATCCGGCTATAAAGTTATTCCGCATGATTCTTTCAAGCTGTACTCCAGGGGAGAAGTGATCGATTTCAATTACTTATACTCTTAATTCAGTTTAAATTCAGTCTATTAACAGGAACCTAACAAAAAGGGGGAAAAAACCCGTAATAGCACTTTTTAGTGACTGGGTGTCAGATGTAAAGGTTCATACTGAAAATGAGAAACAGTTTGCTGCTTCATGCCACTTTACTGAAGCAGCGAAAGAATCACACGTTTTATGTGTTAAAGTTTCTGGCTTTTAACAGATAACAGATCTGCCCCAGCCATTAGGGGACTTCTGACTCCTCGTGTGGTTTTCCCCCTAACCACCCAGTTTTAGTTAGCTACTTTTGTCAAGTTTCTTTCAGCTAAAAGACTTGTCATGGGACTTGAGTTAAGTGCCATTCTGATACTGTGTACTCTTAAGATTTTGAGGATATAAGCATATAAATAAAAACTTTCTTTTTTCCTTACTTTCATGAAATTGTAATATGAGTCATCAGGAGATTTTGTGATATAATCCTCCTTACCCTTCATCTACATCTGAAATCCTAACTTATGTGGTCGCTGACCACAAAGAGAACTCAACTGCGCTATCAAAAGAATATATTATGGTATAGTTTCCTTTAAATATCTGCTGTTATCGCTTTAATATAGATGAGCTGGGATCCTCATATGGTTGTGAAATAGTAAATAAATCCAATCAGAATAGGTTGCTCTGAACAAGCAAATATTTGATACAGTGTTTGCGTGATTAAGGTTTGTATTTGAACAACACCATAGCTGTTTTTACAAAGACCGATTCAGCAAAAATATTCCCTGGTGGAAAAAGTCAGTAAGCAAGCCGTTCGCCTGAGAAACTTGTATTGTCCCCTGTAGAGGAACCGACTTCTTGTAGGTACTTTGCATAGTTTCTTATCAGTCTCTGACACCAGCTTCCTGGGAAAATTAGCAGTGAGTGCGCATATTACATGTTAAATATTCAGTACTTTAGATTTTTTCTTTAAAGTGAACATCTTTCCAAGAAAGAATTGATGATCTTTCAAATTTACGAGCAATCATCATGACAGACTTGCAAAGGGAACAGCAGGCACTGATTCTAATTGATTTGAAAGTCGAATAAATGCGGGGAGCGTATTTACCTTTTCTGTGTGACTGACCTGCTTTTTATTTGCTTAAATTGGGAGAAATCACTAGAAAATATTGATTTTATGTATCACTTGATTGAGTATATCTCTTTGATTGTTTAAAAGACAATAAGCTGTTTACGTGTCCAAATATGTTTGTTTTTTGTTTTTAAGTTAACCCTTTCCGTGGGTTCTACTTACTACTTTTTCACAGCTGTGCATGACAGTAAGGTGGGGATGGATGAGAGTTTATGTTTTTTTTACCCTTTAAAAACAAGGTTATGAACTGAGTCACTGAGCACAAACACAGAAGCACCTGTAAGACGCAGCGCAGTACAGTAGCTTATAACAAACACACTACCTAAGCTATTAAGTTTCCGCTCAGACTATTAGTTCTGCTGATAGCAAAACTGATAACCCAGCCAATATTCTTGGAAACAATGGGGGAAAATGGCCAGCTCATAATTTACTTTCCAACAATACGTTTCATAAACTTGTTCGCAACTTAAAGCTGGTCCTCATACCAGCTGGCCTTACTGAACATTTACCCAATATTGGCCTAGGCTGACTCACATATCGGGCAGACTCCACACCTGTGAGCAACACAGCAGGATCACAAACCATAGCCTCGAAAATGAACAAATGCATGGAATATGTATTAAGGAGTCACGTGTTTGTTTGGTTTAATATGTTTGCATGCTTCCACTAAACTTACCACCCTTGTGTTTAGAAACCATATTTAGGAGTGGTGGGCGTGTGTCTCTAAGAATCAATAAAACTTTTCAGATTATTATTAAACCATAGGATCAACCGCTTTTGGTAGCCCGGAGTTCACAGCCTCGGAGTCCCTTCACATCCCCATGAAGACATGCCCTTTTCTACGGTATCTGTATGAGAGCGGCTCACTGAAAGCTCTTTGTTCGGGGAAACACGCAGCTTTAAAAGCGGCGCAGCTGTCGGTTTCACATGACGTGGAGCTCGAGAGGCAACAATGCATCGCCGGTACAGTACGGGTCCTGCCGTTCATCACACAACAATGCTGCAAAAACAGTCATTCACACACTCACCATCCGGCTGCTGCTGCTGGTGCTGCTGCTGAGGTATTTCTCGACTTCGGACAAACTTCGCACGGACACGTTTGCGCTGGGCATAATAACCTCCAGTTAGTGGCCAGTTAGGAGCTGGTGGGTCGTCACTTCGGTGTCAGGACTAGTTTACAACTGTCGCCTAAACTCGTATCCATGTTTAGCCCCCCTTTTTTGCTCTCTCTCTCACTCCCTTACTCACTCACTCACCCGTGCACTGGCTGCTCCCTTCAACAAAACTGCGCGTGAACCTAAACCCCGCCCACTCGTCTCTCTGAAGGGTGGCTCAGCTGAAAGAGGAGGGGTTAACTCTTTAAACACACGTACCTGCCTGCTGAAGATAACACAGCCTTGAAACTCTTTTTCTCTCTTTCTCTCTATTACCACAACAATTTAAGGTACTGTAGTTAGAAATATGCGCATTAAATACGGTTTTAGATATATTATAAATGGAGGAATCTCGTTTTGGAAAGTAAAAGTAGATAATAACTTATGAATATTTAAACCACTTAGCCTACATGTGTTATTAAAGGGGAAAAAATGCATTATAAGCAGGCAATCTAGTTATCATCGATTGAACTCTTGAGAGCATTTGCTAGAGTAAAAGCTGAAGGACTGTGGTTTAAAATTACTGTTGCAAATATCAGTTTAAAAGCTCATTTGTTGCTCTTGAAGTATCAAAGTGCACATCCTGAATTGGGTTCTACTTACCCTACAGAGCATTACCTAAGTCATTCAGTAAGCTGAATAATGCATACATTTTCTGAAGGGCTGAGTTTTTAAATTTAGTAAAGTGTGAAAGGGAAGGTTTACCAGATTGCATTTCGTTGCCCTGTACCTGTGCATGTGCAATGACAATAAAGTTGAATTCTATTCTATTCTATTCTATTCTATGTGTGTTTTGGAGGTGGCAGCACTGACTGAAAGATAGAAGGATGAGTTGGAGACTGTGGTTTGGAGACGAAGTTAAGGAGGCACACTTGGCTGACTTGGTTCAGATGTGTGCAGAGGAGGGAGAGTGACTATATTGGACAAAGGATGTCCAATATAGTATATGGAGGGAGAAAGGACAACAGAGGAGGGTGAAGAAGTCACTTGGATGAGTGATGAAAATGTTCCTACGACCAAAAGTGAACAGAGTTTTGTGGGATTGAGCTGGATGATTGAGCATGGATCAACACACATCAAAGAATCTCATGGATGTCATGAAGGAGGACATGTGGAGAAGGGTGCGGATGATCTGCAGTAGGGGCCACTGAAGGGAGCAGTTAAAAAAAGAAGTAGTACTGAAACTGGGTTACTAGTACCCAGCTGTTAATGTGGTGTTGTTGTGGTGTGAAAAAGAAAAAAAGTGTTTTTTTCCTCTGAGCTATGAAGTTTTGACAATTTAAGTATCACAAAGTGCATGAGGATTCACTCAGATATTACTTACTGTGTCGTTGTAAAAAATACACCGATGAACATGTATTCAAAACCAATCTATATAAACTATTAAAGTAATTACTTGTGGGGAACAAACCCTTTGTTTCTTACTGTAGGGTTAATGCCATTGAACGATGCGGTCATTTTTAAAACTGTGCAAAAATAAATACAAGAAATGAAAGTGCAAAAGTACAAAAAAAATGTGATGACCATTATTACGTGATAATATTTCAGCTTAAGTGGTGAAAAACAGGGTGGCAGTCAAAATGCGGAAGAAAACTAAGCAGTACACGCTGCAAAGTGAAAAATGTTGTAAAATAGGGTGATGATTGCATGTATCTATAACCAGACAATCAGCAGGCCTAACAGGAAGGAAGGAGGTTTGGCCTGATGATACTCACAGCAAGTTTGATCATTTTAGATAAACCGACAGCATAACTGACATATCGTGCTGATGTTTCCCTCCAAGAAGTATTTCAATTTGATGTAAAAGAATCTGGCTTACATATAACCGGTTCTGTCACCTTGTTTTTCAACACTACCCCCCCTCCCCCTCCTCACCCCTCCCAGCTGCACAGACACCCCAGAGGCCATGAGAACAACCCAACTGGTTCTTTCATTCAGATTCAGCTCAGAATGAGCTAATCCACCATAAACACTCAGGCTCGTGTTGCATCACAAATCCCCGAACCTTAACAGTTACCGTGTTGTTTCCCATTTCTTAACTGGTTTGCATCACACATTGATATGCAGGAGCTTATGCAGTTCAAAGGTGGTGACTAAAGCGATGAACTAGTTTGACAGGACTAAGGAGAACCACACAAAGAAGCTTCTGGGATACACTGGACAATAGACTTCCAAAAAATAGCAGCAGACAACATCATTCATTTGTTCATCAAGTTTTAATGCTCCTATCCGTGCTTTTAATTAGCTGGACACACCCATGGTGTAACTACCACAAAGCCTGCAGACACTGTCCTCCGTTCAGTTACGTATATGCGCTGAGCTCTGATTAAACATTGATGAGCTTATAACACAAGCTGTAAGCACAGCGCCCTGCAACATCTTCCACCGTCATGTCATTTGACACAAAACACAACAATAAGTCGGTTGGGCAGGATGCAGATTTTGTATTACTAATTCAGAAGGGACATGTAAACAATCTGGTGTGTTTATAGAAGCGGTTCAGCGTCCAAGAATTAGCATTTAGACTAAGTGAAACCAAAGTCCTGCTAGAAACAGGTCTTGCAACTCAGGAGACATCCTGAAATTCTTATTTTGAAGCATTACTTAAATGTACTTATATAGAGAAAAGTCTGACAAAATACATTTATTCCCCCCTGGAAGTTATACTTTTACCACCATCGTCATCATCATTGTTTACAACAGGCTGAACTGCAGGACCAACACAAAGAGCTGTGTACAGAAAGGGGAGTAGTAAGTTTGATTTCCCAGGTAAGATGATATCTCTCAGTGTGTGCCACAAAATGATGGGAGATTTTCTATCACTAAGCTGTGGCAAGCACTGTGTACTCTGCTGGGGGACAGCATCAGAGCTGGTGACACTGAACAGACTGAATAAACTGATTAGGAAGGCTGGCTCTGGGATTGGCTGCAAACTGGATGCTTTCAGCGCTGTGGCGGAGAGGAAGCCACTGAAAATATAAATGTGACAAATATCACCTGATCAGCCCTCTGCACTTATGAGTACATAGCTAGGGTTAGCGTTATTTCTCTGTGAAGTTCTGAATAGATCTCAGTTAAATGGCCTTTTGGAAGTGGGCTTTTCTGCTTTGCATGAGACAGTGGGTTTACAAACCCCTTGTGGTCAACCACTTTGAGCCAGTTTCGTTCTGAGAATGATTTAGTTCATGAGAAAGGTGTTTAAAATGGTGTTTGAGCTTTGTCTCTGCATGCTCAAGAACATTTGTTTCATTTACTTCTAGAAAGCTACTTTCAGATGCTGCCTTATTCATACGGGGTCACCATAGCAGGCAACTGCATGATTTTGTGCACTGGATGCAACCCCAAAGGGATTTATGTCTCCTCCTGCAAATGAATCTGGGAACTTTTGCTTGTTAGGTAAATATGTAAACAACTACACTATTAAATTCTTATTGAAGTATGAATGTTCATCCATCTGCAGATTATCACAATTCACAAGCTGTTGTCTTTCTCCAGTGAGGCTGTATTTTTAAAGCACTTTTGCAGTTATGACTAAAATATTTTCACCTAAAACTGAATGATAATGAAAACAAAACCTGTTTATGTGCAAAGTTTTCTTAACATGACTGGTAATGGTGCAAAACACGTGTTATATTTGTGTGCGCTATATAAAAGTATCATTCATTCAAAATAATCAGTGCCGTCAACTCCTGCTGACAATCATGTTTGAAAGATGTTTTTATTTTCAAATGATATGACCATCATTTTCTGTTCGTGTGAATTTGTCCAAAAAAAGATGAAACCCACGAACTACCAAGTGCTGCCCGTTAGCCTTGGTCAATTCTATATACAAAGCTATATACACAAATACTTCAGATCCAGATGACGTCAGTTTTTTGAAAAGCGATGTTGCCAATCCTTTGGACTGGCAAACAAATGAAAAATAAAAGTTTTAACTTTAATTGATCTCACAATTCAGTTCACATTATGACAACTTTTTTTTTCTTAATTACTTAATAATTACCACTATAAAAAAAGCTGTGTATGAAAACAAACCATACTGATGTCGTCAAAAGTACAAACAAGATTTGCCAAAAAACAAAACAAAACAAAAAAACACAAGGCCTGGAGTCTTTTAAGGATAAAATATTATGTACAATAAAAAGCACGCACCAAGCCTACCATCCAAGTTTCAAAGGGTTTGTTCCTGAACAGGCAGATACAGATAGGCTTCCTTGCAATTGGGAGTTGATTTTATTTGTCCTAATTGTGAGCTGCGCTCTACTGACAGGTTCCTAAGGGGTCAGATGAAGGACAAAGTTAAGATGTGAAAAAAAAAATTCACAAGTTAAACTGGGTCATTATGTTATGACCTTTCAGTGACGTGAATAGGCGGCCACTGAATCTTCAGTCTCGTGTCGCTATAATAAATAGCTGCGCGTCAGACAGCAGAGGCGGCCTGGCTATTATAATCAGTGGACTCCATTTTGAGGATGTAAGGGATGATGCTGTCAATCTGCACGTTGCCAATGAGCCCAGCGAAAAACAGCTCCTCGGTGACAGCTGCACTTATCAGCCTGAGGGCAGGGAGACGCAGCAACAGCTTGGATAACCTGGGATTGATGAGAAACAGACATCAAATTCAACATGTAACAAGTAAATCTACGAGAACAACACACACACACACACACACACACACACACACACACACACACACACACACACACACACACACACACACACACACACACACACACACACACACACACACACACACACACACACACACACACACACACACACACACACACACACCTCTGTCCTGCTTTTTAAGAGTTAAAAAACTTATGGTGCGTTTCCAGCATTGCCGGCGTTATGCAGCACAGAGGTGAAGCCTACAAACCTGTAAGAGTCTTCTGGATATGTTCTGGTTACATAGTCCTGCAGCTCCATGTAGGCTTTTTCCTGGAATCTCTCTATCTGTGGGATATTATCTATGCCCGGATGATCTGTTACAAAAAATAATGTATATGCACAGTCAGACTTGAGTACACCAAGGAATCTGCTTTTGTGCAAATCGGGGGGGATTGTCTACGCACCAGGGCTGAAGAGTACAATAGCTTTGAGGTAGGCATATTCATACGAGTCGGGGGAAAGCTTGGACACGCTGTTACAGAACTCCTGCATCCTCCAAATGTGCTCCATCACTATTTTCACTCTCTCTGGGGACAGCTTCTCTGTGAGACCAAGGGGGAAAAAAGGGCATGATGTAACAGACATGCCACAAAAGTGAATAAGACAAGATAGGGGTAGGAATTGATAAGCATTTGCTTCCTCGTCCTCCTTTTCAAACAGGAAACTGTCAACATTTTGTTTTTTTCTTTGTGAATAGGATGGCTTTTAATGATTTTGTGTTTATTTGTTTTTTTATATGCATTAGCACTTGTTGCTTCCATTTTCAAAATAAAAATTTGTTTGATTCATTGAACATCTTGTGTTACTGTCCCCTGAGTCTGTCTAGCTTAACAGCTTTCCTCTTTCTCAAACTGTAAACAAGTATTAAACCTCTCAGGAAGACAGCAGCAGAGCTCTCCTACCTTCCTGTAAGCTGGTCTGGAGATGGTTGATAATAGCACTTAAGATGGTGCCGACATTCATTACATTTGAACACTGTGCCAGACCCAGGGCAAAAAGTTCATTCCAGCAGGCTTTCATCAGGTTAATGTCATTGTCTTGCCCGCTGTAAAACAAAATGCACATGGTTAATGTACTACAAAGGACAGTGCGTGCACATGTAACGGTGCACTTCAAAGACACGTGATTTAACAGACATTATCCACAAAGAATATTCTTGCAACAACAGGCTTACCCGAGGGTTTGAAAGGCAGGTATGGAGCGTGCCCAGTGCATAGAGAGAAAAAGTAGCCGTGAAGCCGATTCACAGATGTAGTTGACATTGAGGTACTCTGGCACAGGCAAAGGCATCATAAGCTGCAGGAATGGGGAAAGAAAACAAAAATATGCTAACAATGCAGCTCTGTTTAACACAATCAGGTGTTTTTAATCAAAGGGGAGAGTCACAATCAGTGGCTGTCCTTTTACCTTGAAAGGGATATGGCTGTCAGAAAGTAGAGGTCCTTCCAGCTCCACCACAGGGCCCGACTGGTCCCCTGATATCAGCTGCATTGTAGCCTCCAAGGACTCTCCTGCTGAGCCATCACCAGGGTGCAGGACTTTGGCCAGGGTGTCAAAAGCTCTAATGATACACAACATATACACTTATTATATTTTGAAAAATGCTTGCACTGAAAAATCCTCACATTTGCATTTATAAGTTGTATATTACAGGAGATTCATCACAAAGCAATACAGCACCACTGTCACAGATGCAAAATGCTATACTTTTGATCAGCAGAGTGCCAGTCTAATTAAAGCCTTAAGATCGAATTAGAAACCACATGGCCCTGCAGGAAATTCAATTACAGCTTTATGACAAACAGAAAATAGAAGCCAGAGAGTTTCGTGAGTTTCATTCTGGTGCTTCTTTAGGCCTCGGTATCAGCATCAAAGCATCTTGATTTCTTACGACAGCTCTCACCTCGAGATATCACTTGCAGTTTGTTCATCTCCCTGGATATCAGTCATTGAGCTGTCACCGTTGCTAAGTGTTTCAGCTCCCATCAGATCATTTCCGCTGTCACTCGCTTCTCTGCTCTTGTTGAGGTGGGCAAGGGATGTTACTACATTTGCCAGTGTTCCAAGGTCACCCTGGCATGGGTCCTCCTGCTGAGGAAGGGACAGTTGTTATCGAACAGTCTGGTCACTGAACTGGTCCCAGAAACAACAGGGACAAAACTGGTTCACAGCAAACTTATTAGGACACGTCTTCATCAGTGAATGTGCAATGAGTTTCGTTTGTTTGTTTAATCCTAAACACTCTAAAGTTCTCTGCTTGTATATAAGGTAGAAAACATATAAGCATAATACAGTTATACTGCATCCGTGTTACCTTTTCAGGTGAAGCTGGAATCAAGATGGTGTTTTCCAGCTTGGAGAAGGGTTGCTGAATGTTGAGCAACATGCTTGACTCAAGCAAACTTGTAGATCTGATGTTAAGAGATTTGACATCACATATTGCATTATACTTTACAAGGCCGTGTAGCAAAATAATCATTTCCAGGCAGAAATATTAATCGAGCTTCTAATTGTATATAACGTTACATAAAAGACTTCCAATGTAAGTTCAATATAACTAAGCAAAGTCAAAGGAGCTTGCAAAGAAAAGCGTCTGGACTTCTTTAAGTTGCTTGAAGACGTTTCACCTCTCATCCGAGAAGCTTCTTCAGTTCTAAGGTCAAATGGTGGAGAGTCCCAGATATAAACCTAGTGGGAGTGACCCCCCACAGAGGGACAAAAGGACCCCCTGATGATCCTCTAATCGCCTGAGCCAAGGTGGGAAACTGGGCGTGGGTCCCAATCAGCCAGGGTTTCGGGTGTGTTCATTGTGAAACCTGGCCCCACCTTATCATGCGAATTCCTGAGGTCAGATGGCCCAGGATGTGAGTGGGCGTTAAGGCGTCTGGGAAGGGATCTCAAAACTGGATTATAGATGGCAGAGAGTTGGTGTCGTAAACCCCCGCCTCTGTTCAAAGATGGTCGCTCACAGTGGACATAGATGGCTTCTTTTACTCCTCTTTCAAACCATCTGTCCTCTCTGTCCAAAATGTGAACATTGGCATCCTCGAAAGAGTGTCCTTTATCCTTAAGATGCAGATGGACTGCTGAGTCTTGTCCTGTGGAGGTGGCTCTTCTGTGTTGTGCCATGCGCTTGTGAAGTGGCTGTTTGGTCTCTCCAATGTAGAGGTCTGAGCATTCCTCGCTGCACTGTACAGCATACACCACATTGTTAAGTTTGTGTTTTGGCGTTTTGTCTTTCGGGTGAACCAGTTTCTGTCTGAGCGTGTTGCTGGGTCTGAAATTTTGGACAGAGAGGACAGATGGTTTGAAAGAGGAGTGAAAGAAGCCATCTATGTCCACTGTGAGCGACCATCTTTGAACAGAGGCGGGGGTTTACGACACCAACTCTCTGCCATCTATAATCCAGTTTTGAGATCCCTTCCCAGACGCCTTAACGCCCACTCACATCCTGGGCCATCTGACCTCAGGAATTCACATGATAAGGTGGGGCCAGGTTTCACAATGAACACACCCGAAACTCTGGCTGATTGGGACCCACGCCCAGTTTCCCACCTTGGCTCAGGCGATTAGAGGATCATCAGGGGGTCCTTTTGTCCCTCTGTGGGGGGTCACTCCCACTAGGTTTATATCTGGGACTCTCCACCATTTGACCTTCGAACTGAAGAAGCTTCTCGGATGAGAGGTGAAACGTCTTCAAGCAACTTAAAGAAGTCCAGACGCTTTTCTTTGCAAGCTCCTTTGACTACGATGACCTGGATGACTGAGAACCTTCACAGACATAACTAAGCAAAGGCATTGGAAATGTAGAAAAATAACATGTACAGCACATTTTATTTATTATGTTTTCTTACACTGTGGACATTTAGCAGAATTCAACAAAACTAATAATAACAACAACTGTCTTATCAGTATATTAGAGTTTAAGTAAGATTTACCGAGCAGTTTCCTTGTCGGATGCAAAAGTAGGTGTAGCAGCCAGAGGGCTACACAAGTTCTTGCGGATGTAGATCTTTTCAGTGGAGGCTGCACAGTTGACGGATTTTTCTCTCGCAGTGACTTCAACAGGCTTTCTCTCACACTGAACAGCTAAGAGATCAAAGTCATAGTCACGTCAGTATTTTATCGTGCAGGTTCTTAATAACTTAATATAGTATTACAGTTTCTTACAGTCCTGCTTCATGCCCAGAGCTATACAGCGCTGCAGTCGACAGTACTGGCAGCGATTTCGGTGTAGCTTGTTAATAGCACATTCTCCGGAGCCCCTGCATGTGTACACCAGGTTCTTCCTTATGCTGCGTTTGAAGAAGCCTTTACAGCCTTCACAGCTAACGGCTCCATAATGACGTCCTGAAAGATGAAAGGGAAATGTAATCAGGTGTGCTTATGTGTCATTTCAATACCAACATTATAAAAAAAATCTCTTTCTCTCTATACACACATATATATATACCTAATGCATACCTGAGGCCTTATCCCCACAGACAACGCAGTACTCCACAACAGGCTTCACAATAGACTGGTCTGAGCTTTCAGTCACAAACTGCCAAACAACCCCAGAAATTGAATAATTTAATACAGCAAACACTGCAAGCAGGCTGACTAAACATATTCATGCCCCAGTCATTAGACTTTTCAGCTTGTTTATCAAAACTGGAAGGAGTCAATAACATCTTCAGGCAATACCTGAATCTGCTGCCCAGTGAGTTCGGGGGAGGCAAACAGCAGCTGATTAACCCCAGAACCATCTGGAGTAGTGAGGATGACCTTGTTGGGTGAGCCTTCCTGCTTGGCCAGAATTACTTTCCCCCCAGAAGAATAATCAGCATTTGCAAGGATAAACTGCTGCTTTCCAGGGGAAGATGGCTCAAGTGCTGTGACGATCTGGATCTTCTGTCCAGTCTGCTGATCAGTTACAATCTGTTAAAAAAATATATATATATATATATATATATATATATATATATATATATATATATATATATATATATATATATATATATATATATATATATAAAAACATGAGCAGGTGTTTACTGCATGTGCTGAAATGATAAGTGGAATTGACACATTTTACAAGCAAATTGCGCATCTTTATTTATTCACACAAATTCAGTCTCTGGGGGAGAACGGGCCATATCGTCACCTGGATTCTGTGTCCTAACGCCATGTTGTTGTCTGCAGACACAAGCTGAATCCTTTGAGCCTGTCCATCCATTCTGATATTGCACACACCTTCCTCCACCACCGTTCACATCAGTGCCCCATGAAACAGGCACACCTGTACAATTAAACATCTGTATTACTCTGTTGGGATCAGAGAATATCCTTTAAAAACAAAACAATTACTTCACAATGTTCTTACAGTAAACAAATCCCCGAATCACTTATCATCACTTCTGATTTATCATCCTTTCCCCCACGATAAAAATATGTTTTTTCTAATGCTGAGGCTTTTTCTAAAAATATGCATGACTGGTTGTTTTGCACAAAAATTCAACAGAAAAGCAAAGTCAGCAGTGGCTTCACAGTAAATTGCCAAATAGTTCTTAAAACAAACTGCCAGTCATTTCATTTTTCAACACACTGATTGACTGGCTAAATAAAGTCAGTCTCAGCTGATATACAGAAATGCTTTCCTATCTAAAAATAAACATTAAAGTCAACCTCAATAATATTCTATAGGTTGAGATCTAGCAAATACATTTTAAAACCATTTTTAGCAGATGCCAGGGATTTCCCAGGAATATAGAACTGTGATATAAAAATTTAAAAAAAAAATGTAACACATTTTTCAAAGTAGTTTTCTTTACTCAATTGTAAAATATGTTTGTGTTCATCAAATGGCATCAAATAACAAGAAAAGGCACAGACTTGTCTTAAGTAAGCAGAAATTTGCCAACCAAAGAGGGTTTGGCCTTCTACTACAGTGAAATCACGAGAACTTGATGAAAGTATTTTTTCAAAAAATTTTTTCCGATAATTGGAGTTTGATTTTAATATGGCCAAAAAAATGCATAGTCCTCTGTTAATTAAGGCCACATTGCCCTTTGACTTAACTATATGCAGTTCAGTCGACACCACCACAGGTCAGTTTGAGTCAGGAAAATCCCTCAGTTCACAGTTCACACTTGTTGAAACGCAGTTCAGCTTCTAAGTGTTTTACAATGAACAGTGCAAATAATGCAGGAAGAGGTCACCCTGGAGTTACATTTCCTCTGTTATCATTATATTATTATAGTTAATGTTATAATTATTATTGTTGTTGTTGGCTCGATCTCATATTTCTGGACAATAGCCCTAGTCTATAAATAGGAGGAACAAACACAATCAAAGTTAACTTGATTAATCAACTGATAACATGTTAATAGAAAGAGTAATGTAAAATAGCAGAAGACTCATCTTTTAATCACAAAAAATATTTCTTAGGTTCTACCAAAGATCTAATTAGTGTTTTTTAATAATCTGATGTCTGCAAAGGGAGCTGGGACAACGTGATATATTTCAACTAAGAGCAAATAAGTCTGGCAGAACTTATACTTACATAACCAATAATTATTCATACTCCAGTTTTCTCCAGTCCTTGTAGTTACAGCCCGACATCTGTTTATATTTTTAAATTATGTCAAAAGCTAATAAGTCATGCATTGCTTGAAATAACTTTTACTAAACCAATATAAAAATATAGGTATTTAATCTGTTATGTACAGTGTCAGTAACTACATGTTAATTTGTGGCCTGTGCTAACCAATCAAGCCGGTGCTAGCTCGAAAATGCACTATTGGTGGCCTTGCGATAAAAGACAGCTTAATGTCGCGGTAAAGTAACAATAAATGAACGACAAAGACACTGTATGAAAACATACATCCTCCTGACAGCCAACTATTTAAAATCGATACGGAAGATAAAGGTATTTCTTTTCCTGTGGGTGAAAGGTCAACATTGAAGGGTTAAAGCATGCTAGGGTTCAAGGCCCATGATGCCGAATCGTACAGTGAACAGTTGCGCTCCGTTTTTCACAACTGACCAAAAATCGCAATAATTCTGGCACCGGACTTCCACGCGAGTCGGCATTTGAGAACAGCTCACGATTTAACACTTTTAAATTGCTGCTGTTATACTCACACTTACGGAAAGGATGCTGTTGCTTGCTTTACGCAGTGTGGTTTGCGACGCTAGCATTAGATAGCCGTAGCACGGTTAGCTAAAGCGGCTAACATAGCTAGATAGCATATATGTTGACGATATTACTGACGTTATGCGTTAACCTATGATGTTAGCTCTATAACTGTCTGTAGAGTCTCACAAACATAGCAGCACCTTTACATACTTGCCGATCTTATGTCTTGTGCTCCCAGCTCCACACGACAGTGCTAGCGAGCTAAATTAGCTTTTTGCTAGTTGGTAGCTAATGGCAGCTTCCCTACTGTAGACCTACTGAACACTCCCTCCCTTCCTGTGTTACTGGCCGCTCACGGATCCTTCTTTAACCTCTCCTCTCCGCATAACTAATAAAGTCTTACCTTTCGACGAGCTGTTGGGTCAGATATTTTGCTGCCTTAAATAAATTAATATTTTTAAGTGTTTGCTGCAGGTAGTGGGAGGGTCAGAGTTCGTGACCTTTTTTTTATCAATAAATAAGACTCGCACATGCGCATTTGGGCAACATCGATTCATATTGTGTACACTAAAACCTACAGCAATTGTCATGTTTAGACGACATTCCTGGTAAACCGTTCATAATGTAGTCTTCCTTTCATTATACTCATGACAAAAATCAAAACTCAAAGAAAATGAACAGGAAATCTTTCATTTGATTAATGTTTTTCTCAATGACAATATACTTTAAATTGTTAAATCTTTTTGTTGGTCATTTTTGTCACATAGTTTTAGGTTTAAGTTTAATTCTGAAATTTTAAAACAGCTTCTGTCACACCAGCTATTATTCCATTGCCTACAATGTCCTAAACCATTTTCTCACAATCCCTGCACTTGAATGATTTAGCAAGAGTACACACAACTGGGCTTAAATTTGTGACATATCACATTAGTGAGGATTAGATATTGCACAACATTTTTCTTATCAGTTGGGTTACGGTGTCTTCGCAGCAAACTGATAAATTTACATTGAAGATTACGATAAAATTCAGCAAACTGTTATGAAGACATTGTAAGCCTTTTGAAATTTCATAATCAAATGTTGAAAATATTGCACCTTTATACTAAAAAGGGGCACAGTGACAAAAAATGAACCGCCCTCTTTTAAGTGCAAATAAATTCATTTTACATAACCAGCTTTTCGATACATAAAGTGCAGATAAAAAGATCACAAAGTGCTCTTTTAAAAGCACTAAAAAGATCACAAAGTGCTCTTTTTATCTAGAAAGGTGCTATATAAATACAATTTTAAATTGTCTCATTACATGTCTTTTCCAGTATATTCTTGACTGGTTACTGGTTCTATATTATTATAATTGAGAGTGAATAAAGTGACATAAATAAATAATATTTAGTTCCATATAACAGTAGCATAAAAATGAGTGATGCCATTTGCTCTGCTGTCATTACTTGAAGAATTCTAATTGTAAAGATAAATGAATAATCCTAAAACTATGCTTTGGTAACTTATGTTATGTAATGGATGGTCTCACAATGCTGTACATGTCATGAGCTGCCCCTATTTTGCTAGCAAAGTAGGAAATAAGTGCAATAACTTATTGGCACATGTAAACATAATTAGAAATAGAGTCTATAAGGCAGAAACAGAGTGTGTACAATTTTAATAACATCATATCATGTGTTTCTTCAACACAGCTTGAACTCTCGTAGTTAAACTTTCTTGTAATTTCTTAAAGAAATTTTCAGGAACAGTTCTCGAGGATTCTTGAATGACATTATTTTTAAAAAAGGATGAACCCACACTGCTTCAATAGTGTTGATCTCTGGTGAGACCAATCCATGACTGACACTGTTGCTTTGATGTTTCATGGCACATCAAAATCTGCCAGTGCTTCTTTGTATTCATTCCATCAGTTTAGATAAAATCCCCCACACCACTGACTGAATTCCAAATCCAAACCATGTTTACAGGTGACTGTAGACACTCACTGTTGTATCTCTTTCCAGGCCTCTTCTGGACACATTAACAAAATCTGGGGTCATCACCTCATAAGACTGATTTTAAGTCCAGTTCTTGTGTACTTTGGCATATCTCATCCTTTTCTTGTTTCCATCCCTTAAGAATGGTGTTTTGCCTGCCACCCTTCCACTGAGACCATTTCTGATGTGGCTTCAATGAAAAGTAGATGAATCAGTTGAAAGACCACATGCATCTCTCAGGTCCTGTGTCAGGTCTTTGCTTGTTTTTTTCCTATTTCTTAAGGACATAACTTTCAGATACTGTCCATCTGATGTTGAAGCGTCTTGGGGCGACTGTTGTTGTGATTTGGCACTATATAAATAAAATTGAATTGAATGTTACTAGTAGCTCTTTGAGAATCACTTTGTTGGCGCAAAACTACTATTTTTATGCCTGCCAAACGGTGTTAATCTTTTTGCAACAGGCTGCTAGTAACACAGCGTGTAAAGATAAAATTTAGGTACAAGGACTGGACGGAAAATGAATGAAAAAGCAGACATGTCCAAAGAAGACACTTTTAAAGACCTTCTGAAAGCCTGAAGAGCTATGGCTCAAGAGCAATTCTGGTAATGAAATGAGGGGTGACTCAAGATATCTGCAAAAGACTGTATAAACTAGGGGTGCAACGATACACAAAATTCACGGTTCGGTTCGGTTCGATACTTTGGTGTCACGGTTCGATATTTTTTCGATACAAAAAATGTTCATGCCTTTTTAATTTGTCATTTATTAAAATTATAAATATATATTTTAACTCAAAAGTACAGTTTTTAAATTGAATGTTGCTGAAACAAAAGTAATTAAAAAAAATAAATTATCTGATTGAGGAATCACTCATCTTTGGAAAAGAGAGTTTATTACAGAGTTCTGTTTGTACAGTTATGTTTTGTTTATGTTGCCATAGTGACGGGTGACGCCCTCTCGCTGCGACGGTGTGTCCTTCCGGGGTCAGAGGGCGCCCTGTGTGTTGTTGTTGCTGTGCTGTTGCTGAGCAGTTAGCTAGCGGCAGTGTTCTTCTGCAGATGTCAATTGTTAGCAGAGCTGCTCTGTGCAGCGTTATGGCATAATAATTTTAAGGGAGAATAAAAAGTCGACACACATATCTCATTCCTGACGGAGGACTCTACCACTACACTTCTCCAGTCCATTCACAGAGTCGTTGCATGGTAAGACATGGATAGGAAGTGGGCGGAGCCTTTTACCGTCATTTTATTACGACGCAAAGTACAAACACCTGTGGACACACAATCCAACACCCCCACTTGTACACAGGTTGGGGAAAAACAATCCTCCGGAAAAAACATCTTACATTCCAAACACAAATACAGAGAATTTTTCTAACTTAGACTTTGAAACTGGTTTCGTCATCATATCTGCTACCATTGACTCAGTTGGACAGTAATCAATGAGCACTTTCCTTTCATGTACAGCTGACCTTATAAAATGATATTTCACATCAATGTGTTTACATCTTTGTCTGTTCACTGGATTTTTTTGACAAAGCGATTGTTCCCTGATTGTCCTCCAATATCATAGGTATTTCATACTCAAACTCATCAAGATCTTGAATCAAATAAGTCAAATACATACATTCCTGAATTGTTGCTGCTAATGCCATGTATTCGGCTTCACAAGTTGATAGTGCTGTAGTTGTCTGCTTTTTGGTTTTCCATGATATCAAAGGACCATTTTTATTTAGGCTTACACAATAACCTGTCATACTGCGTCTATCAGAAACATCGGATGCCCAATCTGCATCACTGTATGCTTGTAGACCTAGTTTTCCACTTGAACATTTCCTAAAACACAGTTCTTTTCCTCGACTACCTTTTAGATACCTCAGAACATGTTTCACTGCTGTCCAATCATCAACAGTTGGCGCATTGAAATGTTGTGACAGTTTGCTGACAACATAGCTTAAATCAGGTCGCGTACAATAGCTCAGATAAATAAGACATCCTACCGCTTCACGATATCTCCTCACATCTGGTAATGTCTCGAATTTATCAGAATGAGTCCATTTCTGTTCACAGGGTGTTAACCTTGGCTTACAGTTTTGCATGTTAAATCTCTTTAAAATGTTCTCAATATATATTTTCTGTGACATTCTGACACATTCTTTTTCTTGAATAAAATCTATTCCTAGAAAATGGTTAAGTTTCCCCAGATCTTTCATTTGGAATTTAGAAGAGAGCATTTCTTTCACGCCTGAAAGCACATTTTCATTGTTAGCTGCAATGAGTAAATCATCCACCCACACTATGATGATTACTTTTTCACTTTCAGTTTCTTTTGAATACACACAATGATCAGCAATATTTTGTCTAAATCCACAACTGCTTAAATAGTCATGTAAGGTTTGGTTCCAGTTACGACCCGATTGCTTCAGCCCATAAAGTGATTTCTTTAGTCTGTACACCAGTTTATTAGTCTCACTTGATTCTGTCTCAAAACCTTCTGGTTGTTGTATATATATTTCTTCATTTATTGGTGCGTGTAAATAGGCGGTTTTTACATCCATCTGGTGAACCAACATATCATCCTGAACCACTTTCTGCATCAAAACTCTCACACTCGATAAGTTAGCAGTCGGTGAAAAAGTCTCCTCATAATCAACTCCTTTTGTTTGACTAAAACCTTTAGCCACAAATCGAGCTTTATATCTGTCTGATCCGTCTGAGTTCTTTTTAACGGCATAAACCCATTTACCCCCCACTGCTTTCTTACCCTCTGGTAAAGTGGTTAAAGTAAATGTGTCATTCTCCTTAAGGGATTGAATTTCTTCATTCATCGCTTTTTCCCATTCTTTTGACTCACTTGACACAATAGCTTCGCTAAATGATGTGGGTATTTCACACAACAATCTGTAGCAATAATCAACACTGGTTTGCATCTGTTCATTTTCACACTCTTTCACATCCGTGATATAATCACTCAAATAATCAGGTCTCTTTCTGATTCTGGATGGATAACGTGTAGCTCCAGCATCTACTTTATCATCAGTTTTAACCTCGGACTCAGTTTGACTGCTTTCACTACCATCTGGAATATCCTCATCCTTCGTCTGTTTGGGTTCACCATCTTTTCTGGATTCATAAACCTCATCTTCTGTGTTTGTTGATCCATTGTCGCGGGATTTAGTATTTTTATCAATCTGTGCTTTTCAACTTTCCCGGTTTTTGGGAAATAGATCAAATATGCTGGACTATTTTTGTCATATCCCAAGAAAACACCTTTGTCGCATCTTGGATCCAGCTTTCCCCTATTTTCTTTATAAGCATAGCACAATGATCCGAATTTTTTCATTCTAGAAAGATCAGGTCTTTTTCCAGTTAACATCTTATACGCTGTCTGACCTGTGCGTTTGTTAAAACATCGGTTCCGAATCACTCCCGCGGTTTGTACTGCATATGGCCATAAAGACTTTGGCAATTCGCTCTCAACTAACATGCATCTCGCCATGTCAAAAAGTGTACGCCAGTTCCTCTCTGCTGTTCCGTTTTGATGAGGCGAATATGGCGCCGAAGTTTCCTGCCTAATGCCGTGTCTACTTAATAAATCTCTGAACTGTCTGCTTGTAAATTCAGTTCCATTATCAGAACGAATGCACTTGATTTTCCCATATGACGCCACCTCTGCAATAAATCTTTCAGTTGCTTGAGTTGTATCACTTTTGTGTTTCAGATTATATACAAATGTTGCACCTGAATAATCATCAACGAACGACAAAACATACTTAAACCCTTCTTTAGAGTTTGGCGTAATCGGACCAGCTAAATCCGTATGTACCAACTCTAATGCTGCCCTGGCCTTTTCATCTGGTTCTCGGTTCCTAGTTTGAGTAAACTTCCCTTGTATACAGGCTTCACATTGCATATTTTTGTTGATTTTACCCTTAATTTCCATTCCATCAACGACATTTTGCAGATTTTGAACATCCTCATAATTACAGTGTCCTAGAATTTCATGCCACGTTTGCATATCAAAGCATCCATTACATTTCTCTTCAAACTCTTGCACAGTGTTTATAAAGAACAGTCTCTCGTGTTCATATATAGGGAATTTTGTTCCATCAACATGTTTAAGAAAACTGTCCCCGTGTTTGAAAACCACAGTGGCTCCGTTACTAGTAGCTGCTTTTACTGACAAAATGTCGTGTGGAAACGATGGAATGTAGAGTGCTTGTTTCAATGTTACCTTGTGACTGCGTCCTTTACTGTCAATCATACTTATCTCAGCATCTCCTCGCCGCTTTGCAGCTCCTCTGCTCCGCCTTCCGTCAGCCAACTCTACACAATGAGCCTCGGGTCGAAATGTGTCATCAAAAGTCTTAAAACTCTCGATCTTCGTAAAGATATGTGACGTCGCTCCCGTATCCACCAGTAGCTGGTTATTCAGCATCTCTTGGCCGCCGTCCGGGACCCTCTGGGGTTCGGAGCCCGTCTTGAACACATAGTCCTTCTCCACAACCCCTCTCGCTTCATCCCGTCTTAGCTTCCTTCTACAGGTCGCATCTTTGTGTGTACTACTCCGGCAAAAACTGCACCATACTCTGGATCGGCACGTTCTTGCAGTGTGTCCCTTTAGTCCACATTTAAAACACACAATCTCATTATTCTTTGATCTTCGGTCATCTGCTCGCCATGAAGTAGAATCCTGGTCTAATTGCACTTTTGTCCTCATTACGTTGTCATCAGTTACAGCCGCACGCATTCTCTCGGTTTCTTCATAACTTCTGAGTTTTACTTTAAACTCTGAAAATGTGATTTTTGCTTCGCTCTGTGTAACGTGCACAATCAGGGGTTTAAATGTCTCTGGTAGACCTTTCATTATCATTGCGATCAGAAGTCCATCAGTTAATGACTCACCCGCATTTTTTAACGCTGTGATAATTGCTTCTGCTCGGATAATATAGTCCGTCACACTTTCATTCTTTTCATTTGTGAGAGAAGTAAGTTCGGTGTACAGACTTATGATCCTTGGCTTGCCCACTCCTGCATAATGACCTCTCAAAATTTTTAGGGCTTTCCGTCCGTCATCAACTGCATCTCTCATAACTAACGATAAACTTTTGTCATCCAGAAATTGTATCAACTCTGCATATGCTTCTGCATTTTTGTCATCATCTTCACCATCGGCTTCTTCATCACCCTCAGCCTTTAAGATGACATCTTTCAAACCTTGTAGTCTGAGATGACCAAGGAACTTCGTTTCCCATATCTCATATTTCCTTTCATCTCCATCAAACTGCAAACGGGAATATCGACTGCCCGACTCTGCCGTGTGTCTGCTCATGATGCACAAAAACGCTTACTCACTCAATCGTGCCAAACTTTTAACACCTGCCGGTAACTTGCGGTTTCAGCAAACGCTGCCCTTCCTTTGGCAGTTACAGGATCTCTTTACTGCTGCTCTGGGCCCATAACCTGTTAGCAGAGCTGCTCTGTGCAGCGTTATGGCATAATAATTTTAAGGGAGAATAAAAAGTCGACACACATATCTCATTCCTGACGGAGGACTCTACCACTACACTTCTCCAGTCCATTCACAGAGTCGTTGCATGGTAAGACATGGATAGGAAGTGGGCGGAGCCTTTTACCGTCATTTTATTACGACGCAAAGTACAAACACCTGTGGACACACAATCCAACATCAATAAACGGCTGTGCTCCCTGGCTAGCTCACGGGAAGCAAGACCAAACGACACCTCCGTCTCCTCCTTGTCTAAGCTCGCCACATTGGTGTCAGAAGTGGGATGATGGTGGCACCCCATGTTCTGACCCGAGTGACTTTTCCCCCGCAGGTCTTGACCGGCCGGTGCGCCAAAAGACGGCACCTGGACATTTGCAGGACTTTGTGTGGGGTAATGGGGTCGTCGGGGACGACTGACCCCATAGGTGGGGGCTATGTAGCGGGTCAGGGCTGTTCGGGGTTCTGTTTGTACAGTTATGTTTTGTTTATGTTGCCATAGTGATGGGTGACGCCCTCTCGCTGCGACGGTGTGTCCTTCCGGGGTCAGAGGGCGCCCTGTGTGTTGTTGTTGCTGTGCGGTTGCCGCACTGAGCAGTTAGCTAGCGGCAGTGTTCTTCTGCAAATGTCAATAAATGGCTGTGCTCCCTGGCTAGCTCACGGGAAGCAAGACCAAACGACACCTCCGTCTCCACCTTGTCTGAGCTTGCCACAATATTAAACATATCAGGTCCCCATAAGGAGAATCATGTGCTAACGGCTGTCTAAATGACTCGAGTAAAGTTTGTAGCATGCATGCTTGTTGTTTTTGTCTGCTTCCACTTGTCTTTGCACTTGGATGATGTCGGCGTAAACGCGCAGTCATATTCGTTGTGTTCCCACTAGTGCTGTCAGCGTTAATCTCGTTGAAATGACGTTAACGCCACAACACGGCAAATCTCCGTTAACGAGCTACCCCTGATCGCCCTTGCGTGGGGCTAGACGGCCAACACGTTAACGAGCTAACTGCGCTAACACACTAGTTCCCACCCATGTAATTGAGCATTGCTGGCACATCCAACATACTGTTTTACTTTAGTCCATGACGCGCTTACCTTCAGGGTCATACCTCACATGAAAACCAAAATAATTCTAAACGCCAGATCTGAATGAGGGTGGGGGAGGTTCAATTTGCCATGTTGCAAGGAGAGCTTAACTTCTGTCTCGCTAGCTTGCCCTGCGCTCTTCCTTCTGAAGATGCTGTCTGTGTTGAGCGCTCAGTGGATCTGCGTTCGACTACTCCGCCTAGGCTGCACTGTCGAGCGCAGATCCACTGAGCGCTCAACACAGACAGCATCGTCAGAAGGAAAGTTGATAAAATAAATTACAAATTTTGTATTGTTCATACATATGCGTACCGAACCGAAAGCACTGTATCGAACGGTTCAATATCGATACGAGTATCGTTGCACCCCTAGTATAAGCCTTTAAGATCCATCATGAGGACTTATATAAGTGACTAAACTGTACAGTCAATTTGCAGCATTTAAAGTAAAAGTGATTTGGGTGTAAAGTATAGCGTTAACGTTGGAAAAGAATAATTTCAGCAAACATACATACAACAACAATAAACACATGAAAATAAAGATTTATTACAATGACAGAATTTGAGCAGTAAAAATTAATTTCTTGTCAATCTAATTACAATCACTTCTATTTACATAGATATATATTTAGGGTATAATCATATGAAGCCATTTGATTGACTTAGGTGCAGAACCCATTATGGGACAGTTTGAACAGTGAATTCTCCACCAATACATCATTGAGACTTTAGATTGCAGACTCCAGTCTAAGAAGATAAAGTAAACATTTCTTACCCAAGCAGGAAGTGAACATTGTTTTAACATTGCTCTGAACGTGCTCTATGGTAACTTATGAAGTGTGAAAAGAAAAAAGAAAAAAAAAAAAAAAGCATTCTCAAACCACAAGAAATACCCACATAATTTATTTAGGAATCTGCTGGATAGACGTGTGTTCACATGTTATGACAGCAGCCGTGTCCACAGTAACTAATGGATAATTCTCTTTTTCACCAAATCTGTGCTATGGCAATCCAAGCACGACATTAGACAATTGCATTAAAAGCATAACCCAAAATTAAAGTCTAAAAATGGATTTCTGACATTGAAGCCTAAACTTTTTAAATGCATGTGGAAAAGATTCATGTGACTGTGCAAAAATAAAAATGGGTAAATCCCATCTCCACAAGAGAGCTCTAAAAACAATGTAAAAAGTAGTTACAGTAATTACAATAAAATCAATAAAAACAAAACGCACAAAACTGGTGACTCCAGATGCTGTTTACAGATTTCTGGGAGCACTGAGGTAAAACAGTTTCAGCCGAGGCAAGCACAGCCAGCAGCTTCACACAGCAGATATTAAAGCACAGCAGCCTCTTTAAAAGACGTGATCCATCTGTTAAAAAAAGAAAAAAGAAAATATTATTACAATATTTTAATATTATTAATATTGTCACTATATACAATAATAAATAGCATCTCTCTCTACAGTACTTTTGGGCAGTCTCTGGGCTGTCAGCTTTAAAAATGTAGTAAACTTTGTTTTTGTGGTAGAGTTTGAACTGCGACGTCTGTGAGGAATCAGCTTTTACAACAAATCCCAGCAGGGGCAGACTCTCCAAAGCTGCCACGTCCTGCATGAAGAAATGAAAAACAAACGTTGCAATAATTCTCTTTGTTCCAACTGCCATACTGAGCTTTTATTAATACAAGTAGAAGACTTTACCTCACTTGCTGCGTATTTGTACAGGACCTTGTCTTTAATGACGAACCATAACCTCTTCCCGTGCTTTTTAGCCACCTTGGACACCTGCAGGTACCCACTCATAGAGGAGTCGTCTGTGCTGGCCGTCACCTTTACAAAGTAAAAGCAGTCTGATGAGTTTTCTGAACATTATATGAAGCCAAGTTGGGACACTGTAAAATGTAAATATAAACAGAATGCAAATCTTCTAAATCCAAATTTTTATAACAAGAATTGAAAACATTAAATGTTTAGAAATTTTACTATTTAATGAAAAATATTAACTCATTTTAAATTTGATGGCAGCAAAACTTCTCAAAAAGTTGGAACAGGGGGAAATAAAGGCTGGAAAGAACTTTCTATAACTAATTAACCTGGATACATAAAGTCTTCAAAAGATTCAGAGATTCTGGAGAAATATATCATGCAAAGAAGAAGCCATATGTGAACATGAGCTAGAATCACTGCCATCTTCTCTGGACCAAAACTCATTTAAAATGGACTGAGGCAGGGGTGTCCAACTCCAGGCCTCGAGTGCCGGTGTCCTGCAGGTTTTAGGTGTCTTTGATCCAACACAGCTGATTCAAATGGCTAAATTACCTCCTCAACATGTCCTGAAGTTCTCCAGAGGCCTGGTAATGAACTAATCTTTTGATTCAGGTGTGTTGACCCAGGGTGATATCTAAAACCTGCAGGACACCGGCCCTTGAGGCCTGGAGTTGGGCACCCCTGCAATAAGGGGTCTTCTGGTCCTCTGGTGGGGTCCACGGAACAGTTTTCTGCTTTCCCTTAGTCCAGGGGTAGGCAACTCCAGGCCTCGAGTGCCGGTGTCCTGCAGGTTTTATGAACTTTATGAGGAGGTAATTTTAAATCAGCTGAGTTGGATCAAGAACACATCTAAAACCTGCAGGACACCAGCCCTCGAGGCCTGGAGTTGGACACCCCTGCCTTATTAGCATTCAGTACAAAAGCCTGGATCTCTGATGGTTTGGGGGGGGTCGCACAAGAGCTTATGGAATTTGGAGCTTGCATATCTGAAAAGCCGTTATTAATGCTGAGAGGTATTAAAAGCAATATATGGTCCCATACAGATGAAATCTTTTTCAGTGAAGACCTTGTATACTTCAGCAAGAAAATGCTAAACTGCATACATCAACAGTCCCCTACTGAAAACATTTCAAGCACCATAAAACAATAAATACGTTAAAGAAGACCCAGGACTGTTCAGCAGTTAGAATCCTATATCAGACAAAAATGGGACAACATCCCTCTCTTGAAAGTCCAGCAGTCCAAAATTTTTTCTATTGTTCTATTGTGAATAATAAATAAACTACTGCAGTAATAAGGTTGTAATGGAAAGTGTATACAGATGAGGGCGACATATGAACTACCTCTTTGAGGGTTGCGGGTATCAACTTCTGCTTTTTGTGGAAAGTAAACGCAGTTCTTTTTCCAAGTTGATGGGTCTGTTCGCCTTTCTGCTCCAAAAGAACTTGGAAACACTGGTCACACACTCGAGTAAACTTGTTCTTTTTATATTCGAGAGGGAATTCATTGGAGGAGCAAGATTGGCACACAACCTGTGGAAGAATAAAGCACAAGTTTTACTTTTTTTGCCCTTCCATCTCTCCCTCATTCTGGACAGTAAGCATGTTGTACAACTGATGCCTCACCTTTCCGCACGCACGGCAGTGATGTCTCCTCCATGTTTGGGTGAACTTGGAGGTGCAGACCATACACATGGAGGCCCGCTTGTCAGGGATCCATATGGGGGCTTTGGATCCCAAAGGAGCACCATCGCCAACATCAGTGCCATCCAGCTGAATATGAGTGGTACAAAAAAAATGAAGGCACACAGGAGTTTCAGTGGCTGCTCATACAATGTTAAATGTTGCTCACATATTGCAACAGCCGGAGATGTACTTTTTTAAGTGATCTTACCACATCTCGAGGCTTGCCAGGGGTAAAGCTGCTCGTCTTCTTGATGTGTTCACTGATCGCTGTGGAAATCGTTTCAAGCCATTCGTCCTGTTCCTCGGCCGAGCTACAGAAAGAGAAAACAGAGCATATGTAAAAAAAAACAAAAAAACCCCAAAATAGATTCAAGAAAAACAAAAAAGAAGAACATACACTAATGAAATAAAATGTAATAACAACAACAACAACAACACACCATCTTAAATTACAAAGGCCTCTTTCATTTCTGATCATTACCTCGCGGAGAGAATGAAAGAGCGCTCCACGCTCACGATGTTCAGCTCGTTCTGATAGGCCTCTTGACTCGGTTTGCTAACCTGTAATTATTTTCACTGTGAGCCGTGATGCCAGGATAAAGATGATCTCGTGATGTGAGAAAATGTGAAAATTGACAAACAGAATAAGAATGAGTTCTCACCTTCATTCCTCTGAGGGGCAGCGTGTTTTTGAACATGTACTGGCCTGACTGAACGGGTTTGGTGTACAGCAACATGTCGTTAAACTAAATGGAAAATGACATGAAACATTTTCATTCTGTCATGACCATCGAGTCTCAAATACACCAGTAATAAGATCATAAAAATGTGGGGAAAATATCAAACAAATGTCGAAAGACATCTGAGCACCATGGAAGCTAAATCTATTAATCAAGCCAAGTTCCTTATATCAGCTCAACAGAATGTATGACCACATGTTTTACTAGGAAGGGAACCATGAGTGGAGGCACATGACAGAAACACTGCTGTTCGATTGTGATTTGGTTATGAAAGCATAAAAGGAAATATCGACTATACCAGGAAGAACATTCTGGGCTGCATAACTTTCCTCGACAGCTTCATCAAGATCCCCTCTTTAAGGTATATCTGGAAAAAAAAAAAAAAAAGGGGGGGGGGGGAGAAATCACAAAAGTGTAAATTAGCAAAAAATATCCCTCCCCATATTTTACTTTATCACTCTTCTCACTGCCTTTTCTTTATCCAGAACTTCTTCGTGCAACATGTGAAGAAAAGTACTTTGCAGAGCTTGAAGTTCATTATTTTCTCCAATTGATGGCCTAGAGAAGGTCAATATTAGCAGCCCGCCTTAATAATCACGTGGCAGCATGGTGGCTCAGTGGTTAGCAAGAACATCCTGGACTCAGGCACACTCCCGTGTGCTGTTTTCATGGTGTCCCAGTGCTTGTGTGGGAGCTTCAGTTTCGCCCATCAATAAATAACATGCTACGTTAACGCTGCCTACGTCAGCCCAGGAAACTCTTGCAAAACATATTGTTAATCTCAACTGAGGAAACATTGCGTTCCCACTTTCTCACCAAGTGGAACAACTCAGTTAAATATGCCCAAGCATAGTCAAATAAACCAGACTCTGGTGGTTACACCTGCTTGAGTACAGTATGTATCGCCTAACGGGAAACCAGTTTAGCTGCTTCAGTTTTTCCCAGAGTCCTTCATGCTGGAAAAGCGTGATGGCTCACTGGGACATTAGAATCAGAGAGACATCATCCGTGTTAGCACAACCTTTGCTTGTCCTACATTGACATTGCCTGTGTACGTACAAAATCTTACAAAAGCTTTATGACCTCACCCGGCCAGGCTGGACAATCTCATGGTTGCCAATCAGACGGCACTGGACACGGATCAAACTCTGGAAGATATCCTGAGAAAAAAAACGAGTGGAATGTGTAAGTAACGTGTATTAGGGATTTACCATGTGATTGCTTATCATGAAATTTCTATTTTGCTCTCACCCCTTGTTTCATGAAGTCATTTGCATGACTGGCCACCTCTTTCACTATAGCAAGGGCAGCTGAATGGACACAAATTTGTAATTGTCACACACATGACATGAAATATTTCCATTCCACTAACACCATCAAGAATATTTACGGATCTGCAGGTTTAAAGAAATTAATAAAATAAAGGTTATGTCGTTACCTTCTGTGTCTTTGTAGTCGTCTGCATCTTCAGGCAGGTTTTTTAGATAATCTAAAACAAAATAAAAACATTTAAGTTTTGCTATCAACAGTGTAACCACAACAAGTGATCAATAAGTACGCAAATGGGTGTTAAGGGCTCAGTCTCTATATCCAATTCCTGGAATGATTCAAAACTTAAATCCTGGATGAAAAGGTCTTCAGGTGTTTACGTAACGCAGCTATACAAGAGTGACGTGGGAAACATTCATCATATGTTGGCACTGACCGATTAACCAGACTCGTGAATCCACAAGCTCACTCTTGTTGAAGCTTATGTTATGTCACCAAATCTGATTCGGACCCTACTTCAAAAGCCTTATTATACAAGGAGTCAAGAAGGAGCACAAAAGATTTTCATAATAAGCACCAGAGGGCAGCATGATGCCTGAGATGAGACATCAAAGGCTGCGCCAACGTGTACAGTTTAGGAGTCCAAAACTACAACAGTGAGCTGAGTTTGTACTTAAGTTAAACTCACCTTTAAGTATTAAATAAGAAACATAAAAGATCTATTTCAATGACTCTTTATTTACAGGTTTACCTGTGAGTAGCAGCTGGTACTGAGGAATCCTCTGTACAGGTTTTAACAGGTAATGCTTCAGAGCCAAGCTGGCGCAGCGTGGACTAGCCTTAACAAAAAAAGAGAACAAAACCAAATCAACATTTAATGGTTTTTGTTTTGTTTTTGAAAAAGGGAGCAAAGACACTTACACGCAGAACAGGTTGAGCACCATTACCTCAAATTCCCGTACTACTGCGCCAAATGCTGGATTCTTCTTAGTCTGCTCATCTAGGAGAACCACATTCCTGTCAAACTCACGAATGTATGTCGAGTACATCTTCAGATAGGGCCCCTGTTTCAGGAAAATGTCTGCTACCTGGGGATTCTCGTTCCTGTAAACAAAACAGAGCGAAAAGAAAAACACTGGTCAGTTCCTCGATCCATCTATGTGATTAGGTGGGGGGGGGGGCATACTTTGGTCCATACTTTTGTTTTATAGTATCTATTTTTTCTCCTATAGAGTAAATGAATAATCAAAAACATGTGAAAATATATATTCTTACCCAGAGCTTGAATACTTCCTTGTGGATCATGAACAGAAAAAAAATCACCAATGTTCTGAGTTTCCTCTTTACCCGACTAACCACACTTTCAACAGGCACTAACAGCACCACATAGGTATCGTGACTTGATTTAAGACCGTGGGCATTAGTATGGAGTTAAAACATAAAAACATCCCTCTTCCTCTGAAGACTATCAGTTATTACTGCATGGTTTAGCTCCCAATCGGCAACAAGAGCACATGTAAAGCTCTCAGTAAAAAAAATAAATAAATAAAAAACTTTGTTATACCATTTAGCTATTCTTTGTCTCAGTTCGGAGAGGAGGTTTTGGTTGAGTTCGTAGAGCTGTGGGAGGGAGTACAGTATCTGGTTTAGAAGACGGTCCTCAATCACAGGCTTCCCACTCTGGCGAGAGGCTTTAGACACTGCATCACGGAAGTCCTGTTGATAGACAGATAAAAAGTCAGATGGACACAGCTTAAGTGCATTCTTAAAAGACAATTAAATTCTGTTTTATTTGCATAGTGCTAAATCACAACAGCTGCCTAAAGGCACTTTATGTTGCAAAGTAAAGACCCTACAATAACACAGAGAAAACCCCAAAAATAAAATGACCCCATATGAGGAAGCACTTGGTGGCAGTGGGAAAGAAAAACTCCCTTTTAACTGGAAAACTCCGGCAGAACCAGGCTCAGGGAGAGGCGGCCATCCTCTGTGACCGGTTAGGGGTTAAAGGGGCAAGACAGGACAAAAGACGCACTGTCATTCTTATAAAATAAAATCAGGACCAAAGAAATAATAAATAGAGCAGCAAACACTGAGGGTACCATTTATGGTTCGCTTTCTGGTGGTTTATAGCGACACATGGCAAATAAAACTGCCAACAGACCATGTACCCAGCAGAGAGCTCCTGTGGTTAACGTGCGATTTCCTCCTACTTAAAAAAAAAAAAAAAAAAAAAAAAACAGCTGACAGTGTAGGAGGCGGCTCACATGGTGAAGGATGTAGCAGAAAAAAAAATTAAAAGCATATACGTTTCACGAGACTACGCTGCAGACAGTCAGCGGTAACAAACGTGTGACGTTTGTTGAGAAAAAGGCCAGTTTGGTTATCTTGTTTCCATTATAACACATGGGTTAGACAAACAAAGCAGCTAAATCAAAGTAGCTTTTATTGTCTGCATTTAGATCCCGAAAACGAGAGCATCTAAGAATATGCATTACCAGATAAATCAGATAGAATACACATGCTGTGGTGAGTGCTGATGTCCGTTTGAGTACCTGACAGAGCTGGGTAAAATAGAAAGCCACTTCAACATTGCTTTGAACTTCATCTGATCTGTTCTTCACAAATGTGCAATCCACGGAGACTCGAGCGCTTCCCGTGTATGCTATACAGTCATAGACGGGAGTCGTCACTCAAGGCTACTACATCTTACGTACCAGCCCTGATCAAATTTCCTCACACTTAACACTGCAATTCCTGAATTTATCACATCTCCTCTTCCTGAGCAGATATGATGAACTGTCAAGAAAAAGCGACTCAACAAACAAACAGAAGCAGATGTGGAGATTCTCGTAGAGATAGGGAGTGCTTTACTTCACCAATCTAAGAGTGGGTTGGCAAAGACTTGGTTAGACTGGTTGGACGACACATAAAAAATATTGTTCTTCCCTTCTTGTCACACAGCAAACACTGCAGGGGAAGTACAGCATAGGAATCAGATCATTTTTTTGGCAGCGGTTAAAACAACGCGACTGTGTATCATTCAGAGCAAGTATAGTGTTACAATAAGAACCTTTTATTGCCAGAAGGACGGAGAAAAGTCTATTCTGCCCTTCTATGAGGATCAAATCAAACACATATGGAGAATGTGGGCTCCGACACTAGACCAGCACTGGCTCAAATATATACCCACAGCTCTTTTCATGGCAAACACAGTGGTTGCTTTTGTTTAAAAGGTGACATGTGGAAGTACTCACAACATGAAGCAGCTTCAGGACGTCAACAAACCTGGAAAAACAAAATACAGTTATAATGGTTACGCAATCGCTGCCTCCATACAACAATACATCATCATGTTTTGTGAGGTTTTGACATATATGTGTGTCTACCCATTACAATGAAGGTGAATGGAAATTGTTTTGTTTTTTTCCAGTCAGGCGCTTACACACAGATTCTGCAAGACTCTACCATCTGTTGGGTGCAAGTGGACCAGTGTGTCAAACATATGGCCCAGGGGCCAGAATCAGCCTGACAAAGATTCCAGTCAGGCCCGCTGGAAGGCTTTGCAAAATGTGAAGGAGTTCATAGATTTTGATCATTTAACTGTACTTTCACGTTTTACAGCTTTCCCTATGGAGAAAGACCTCCCCCACTGCCATTCATACTACACCAAAGTAGTTTGTTTTTTTTGTTTTTTTATATAGCACATTTAATGACAACAGCAACGCTGACCAAAGTGCTGTACAGAAATCCAAAATAACTAGTACCAAGTAACTTTTATTATTAGCACCAAGTACCTCTCATACTGTATTAAAAGCCAGTGGATACAAATGTATTTTTAGATGAGATTTAAATTGATTGACAGTAGGAGCCTGTCTGATGTGTTGGGGTAGATTATTCCACAGTTTAGGCGCTACGACCCAAACGCTCGATCGCCTCTGTGAACCAGCCTAGACCTTGGTATGGCTAAAAGCAAAAGATCATTTGTTCTAAGAGATCTAGAGGGCGCATAAGGCTGCAAGAGGTCAGACAAATACCCAGGAGCCTGTCCATTCATAGCTTTATAATCAACAATAACATTTTAAAATCAGTTCTGAAGTGAAAAGAGAGCCAGTGGAAAGAGGCAAGCACCGGGAAATACGTTCACATCTTTTAGTTTGCATCAGAAGGCGAGCTGCAGCATTCGGGACCAACTGCAGTCTTGCAAGGCAGGTCCGACTAATTCCAACATATAATATAGTTAAACAATACAAGACACACACCAGATGATCTGGATGATGAGCTACTAGAACTTTTTCTTTAATATTTCATGTAGAAAAACTGAGATGTACTGTTGAATTTGCACTTCTTAACAATTAAATGTTTAGTTAAATGGCTTTTTCTCCAGTCTTTTCCCCCCAGTGTGTAAGTTAATGTTGCAAACACCAAGAGAAACTTTTAATCTACAAAAACCCACAACAAACCTGAGAGACAGACATCCCAAAATCTGGGCAAAATTATCCTAGACTATGTGCACACGTGGAGTTCAAGAAATGCAAATGAGGGAAAAAAAGGACACTCACACACTCTCAGAGGTCATAATTTCTTGTGCAATGTTGAATATCTTGTTTTTCTTCTTTTCACTCGCCGTCTGATGAAGACAATCAATAAAAACAGTACAGTTTGAATAAAACAGTACAGTAAATGTAGCACACACACTGCTCGCAGCAGACGTACAAGATGCAATAATAATATATTAATCTATTAGAAACAGCATGAGGATGATGCTATAAATGTTTTTGTTTTTCTTGTTAAAGGAAGGCGTGTTCTCCCCTGCAGGACTATTTTGCCTGCATCCTTGAAATTCCTGCAATGAGCAAACCCTGTCAGGATCTAACAGCTTCTGCTCCTCACCGTTTTCTCCTCTGGCTGCTCAGGGTCACCTTTACTTGAGTCAGAGCTGCTGTCATTCTCGCCTTCGTCTTCTGAGGTGGTCTGGATAAAGTCATCATCAAACGGCACCTCAAGAACAATGTCTTTTTCAAAGGAGCTTCTGTAAAAAAAAAAAGTCAGAAACACGTGTTAGTCAAAGAGCAAAACAGGGACCGACAAACACAAACAGGGCAGGTAGTCTTGACACACAACTATCTGAAGGCATTTATTCTGCATTTGAAAGGCGCTGACACACCTTTAAAATACACATGGCACACGAGCGAGGGGAAGGGAATTTCAGAAGAATGAGGAAGATTTCTGATATAAAAAAAAAAAAAAACTCTCCTCAGCATTTAATCCCAAGAATTTCTTATATGGGAGCATTTATTATTAAAAGTCATAGAAATGCACACAGGAAAGGGAGGACTTGACACCTTTAAATGTTAAATCTAATTATCAATACAATCACAAGCCTACTCCTACTGCATCTTTTTACATCTGCTCACAGAACTCAGAAATAAGGCACCGTCATCGTCAGCAGTTTTAACAGGACTTCACATGAACAGCTAACAGGAAATTGTGCCAAAGATGCGCCGCATGTCTAAAATGCCACAATTCCCAGAGGATTCTCAGAAGGCACCTCCCTGAACAAAACTTACAAAGAAAGAAAGCAGACAAAGCTAAGGGTCTGTGCCCCCTTTACAACCGCTGTAGTACTTCGCAGTGAGCGGTCTCTGCTATGAGCCAACGTGTTTCCAACATGTGAGTGTTTGAACCAAAGCGCTGCGACATGCTAAGCTGTTGGAGGCAGCGTGTACAGTTACACAAACTGTAATCCTGTTATCCAGCTGACTTCTGCAAAACTGCTCATTCAAAACCAGACATGTGAAATTCTTTGCCTACTAACAGGATTACTACAAAGATTACTTCAGGGAATATACACACAGGAAAAAAATAAATAAATTAAAAACTGGAGCCAATGAAGACGCAAACTCAGAAACATTTAAAAAAAACAAAACAGAAAAGAATAAAAAAGGGTCAGTTCAACAAAAGTGCAAAAAAGTAAAAACGTATCTATTTAGCACTGATCTGCTTCTTATGATGAATGTATGTAGATCTGCAGAAACGGCGCAATATCTAACAGTGCAAACACAAATCTGTACATAAACAGATTTAATGCACAAATCTGTGATATTTTCTCAGCTGAATTTGTTCATAATCTGCAAACAAAGTTAGAACATGTTCAGGAACAAATAATAGAAAGCACATCTTAAAACTTTACTACAACTACCACTAATAATGTTGATGATCAAAAATATTTCACCCATCCGTTTTCCACTGATTCAATTTAGGATTGAAGGTGGAGGGGAGACGGCAATTGTTTGGACAAGTCACTAAAATATTGCAAGAAAGCCATTTACAGTCACATTCACATCTATGGCCAGTTTAGAATCACTAAATAGCCTAAGATCATGTCTTTGGACTCTGGCAGGAAGGCGGAGTACCTGGAGAGGAAATGCAAACTCCACACAGAAAGAGCGGCCAGCCCGTGGATCAAACACAGGAGCTGCTTGTTATGAGATGACAGTGCTGTCCAGCACAACACCGTGCCACGGTAACACTTTCATTAGCCATTATTTACAGTTTTCCAAAATGACAGAAACAAAATAAAACACTAATAGAATTAAATTAATGACAGAGGACAATAATTAGATTAAATGTTAAGAAAATGGGAGCAAGATTAGACAGTGACTCAACATATAGTAGTTTAACAAACCAATACAAAGACCAAACAAAACTCGTCCTTCACACATGACACATTTGGAACAAATGTTCCAGTTACTATGATTATTTAAGTATATCTTATCCTGGTCAGGTACTTCTTATCAATGAATGATAAGATGATGGTTGGCAATGTCGCGTGCATGCTGGAGGATGTTTTTCGTTTTGTTTTTCCAGTAAGTGTAGTGCCTTTTTTAATTTTTTTAATCTTGAGCTGATAGATCGCACGTTCCTTCCTTCATTTTGTTCTGGTCTGTTCATGCAAAGTCTTTTCTATGTTTATTGTTTGACTGATTTTTAAACCCTAGTCTCCAGGAAAATAATTATCATCAGCTCTATTATCTGAAACAGTTTTGAAAGGTGTTGCTGTTTTTGTGGCTTCCTCCTCTGACACTACTGTTTCCATTTCTTCACCCCTTATTTATTTAGTACTAACTTAATGCATCACCATCATCACTTTCTTCATTACATCTTAGTGTTGATCATGGCATGCAGATTGCAGATTATTCTAAGTCACTACAGAACAAAACTGGCCAGTGGACACGCTTCATGAATCTGACGGGAATTTTGTGAGAAGCATAAGCACGTCACCACCCGCACATTTGTGAACAAAGGCCAGAAACTCCTTTTGTTCCCCTAATGCACACATCACTAACAGTTTTATAAACATATATACTTTTTAGCATTAGGTAGTTATAGTTGGGATTGTAGGTTTTTGGTTTGAAAACAAACAAATCTAACTATTCAGTAAAAGGACTAGATGTTGTAGTCCCTGATAATGGACTGATAACGGATAATCATTGTAAAATGAAAAATAAAGTCTTATATTGGGTTCTGATGAAAGGTTTCCTCTTTAAGCAGCAGATTTTTAATTCTATCACCTCCACTCTATTGAACTGAGCCTTTAAGAAGAGAAACAGGTGTCGTTTTAGCGTCTTCCTAACACCAGATAACCGCAGAGCTGCAAACACAAAGACACTGTGAAAGCGCTTCTTAAACCACAGAAATGTGGATTGCATTGATCTAGTATGTATTCTTCCCTTCTAGGCTAAAGATTTGTCTCTGCCTGTAATAATAACAACATGTTTATACTTTAAATTTGTGTAGTTTAAGTCAGTGTGTCAAGGCTATGCAAGCACACCATACCTGTCAAACTACCCTGACAGGAATTAGAAAAACAAACAATGCGAAGGCCCTCTGCGCTCTTCCTTTTCGCCCTCTGTCATCAGAAACATATTTTGCAGATGAATGGTTGTTTAAAAGAAATTTCAGGACACAATGAAGAACGTGCTGTTAAAAATAAATCAGGTTTAGAGGTAGTCGAGTACATCAGGTCTACCTGTCACAGAGTGCTGGTGTCTGTTGGTGGTCTTTCTCCAGGGACATATATGGATCCTGCTCCTCATAAATGCCCTCATTATCATACACCGAGCTCTCCGAGGAGTCAGGGTGTAAGTATAAGCCCTGTGGGTCAGTGTAAACTGAGCTCTGCCATGGTTTAGGCTGTGAGTAGGGGTCCTGAGGATATGGCCCTGAATTTTCCACATTGGCGAAGTCTGATATCTCCTCATACACAGGGCTGTCCTCAAATGGGACAACTTCTCCTTCATTTTCTCCGTCCACATTTTGCTCAAACTCAGTAAATGGAGCGGAGAATTTACGTTCGGGATAGTTCTGCCATAGGTCTTCGTCGTTGTCAACACTTAGTTCATTATCATCGGGAGTGTAGTCTGGGAACTGGTCTTCTTTTTCCGTCTGCCTGGGTAACCTACTCTTTGATAATTTCAAGGGTTGTTTCCGGAAAGAAATTGTCTTCTGTACTTTTTTAGAGCGAATGATGTCAGCGCCGGAGAAGGACTTGGCTTTGCTCACACTGGAGCGAGAATGCCTATTAACTTCAGCTGCTGGATGGTTACCGCTTGATTTGTCAGTGGAAGGCAGAGGCGGCTCCTTCTTTTTCCCGTGTCCTTCAAACTCCCTTGCTGCTCTCTCCTCAGATGATCCCTTATTCTGATTCAGCAGCTTCTTTCTCTGGGGCTTCTTTGGAGGTACTTTACCCATCCCAGTTTTCTCCACTGTGGCAACAGGCTGGCTGAGGGCCTGCTGACTATGCAAAATGCCACAAGCTTCCTCCTCATCACCCTTTGCTTTCCTCTGAATCTTTTTATTATTCTTTTTAGCGGAGAAATCCATCTCATAAGTGCCACGGCCCCAATCGAGATGTTCCCCTTTCACGTCCTTTGGAATTGCCTGAGGAGCCGAGCTCAGTACTTTTTCGAGCTCAGACAGAAAAGGTTTTTTCTTGGGTGGAGCAGCTGGAGGGGGACAAGTTTTCACTGACGGAAAAGCTGGCAGTTTCTTTTCACTTTCAGGTGCACTGACAGACAGTGATGATGTGCCCTTCCTGTCTGGTGACACCGCCACATTTTTGGTGTTTATTTCTCTGCCATCTTGGCTTACAGACTCTTCCTTCCCCTTCTCCCCCTTTTCCTTATGGTCCTGAACAGCTTGCCTGGGTTTCTGTGGTACAGGGATAGGACTGGGCTTCCTAGGGGGAGCTGGGATTAGTTTGGGTCGTGGCACACTGAGAGCATCTTCCTCTGGTACTTGTCCAGGTACACCGTCAAGAATTCCATCATTTGCCTCATCACCCCGCGTTCTGTGAGGAGAAGTCGGCCGAAAAGCCACCTTAGGACGGGAAATATTAGTATTTACAGTGACATTTTGGTAAATAGCATGTTCGTCTTGAACAGACTGAACTGTTCTGAAGTATTCATTGTTTATTTTCTCTCTGCTATGATTGCGGGTGCCTTGAGAATTGACGCACGTGCAGTTGTCACTGCTGCACAGACAAATAGGAACAACGTAATCCCAGTCAGGCCTTTTGCTCTCGTGCGGCAGTCCATTTTGGGAAGCAAGGCGACCTACAGTCTGGGGGGTATCCGACGCAGATGTCTGACGTGGGCTCGTCCAGACAGTGTTGAATTTAGAGGGGCAGGGTTTGGGGGCTAGCGCCGGTTTCACCTTCATCTGCGTGCCAGGAGATGGTTGCGAGAGGCCACCTTTTCTAGGGATCAAAGGAGATTGCCGTGGACTTTCGTAGTAAGGCAGCTTTGGTTTAGGGGCCACAGGTGGCTTATGCATGCCTGGGAATAGAGAAATGAAATATATGAAGTTGGGACTTGAGGTAAAGTTATTTCCTCTGAGGGAAAACAACATCTAAATGACTGTAACCCTGACTATAATGTAATGACTGTGTTTTCTTTCACTGCTGATCCTAACCTTGGTATACATCATAAACAACCTCTCCAAGGGTTCAAATATCACATGATTTATGTTTGCCCCTCTATGTAGCAGCACATTACTCCAACTAATAGCTCGCGTCAACACGCAAAAGTGGGGGATTAGCAGGTGGGAGATGAAGAGTGGGAGAAGCAGTAAAAGGCAAGCCTGTTGACAAGCAGGGTTTTCAAGGCGTTGTTTTCAAATATTTCCCTGTTCAACAAGACACAGTTTGAACTGCTGACTGCGAACAAAATCAATACAAAACTCGAGATAATCAAATGTAACTTCATTTAGAGCTATGCTGTTTAAATGACTACCGAGCAGGCTAAACCTAAACAGGTGAGATTTATACTGTGTAGGAATAGAAAGAAAAAACATGCTGAACTACAGTATAGAAGTACATCTCTGAGCATTTACTATTTCCCGATTAGCCATTATAAGCTCACCGTGTTCACGTATAAACCAGAAAAGTCATCGAACGGGGAACTTACCTGAGTTCATCATCGCTCCACTCACTTCGCTTCTGTTTTTCTTTCTTTATTGTTTTCCGGTCCTTATATTAAAAATAAATAAATAAATCAGTGAAGACAAAAGTCTTTCATATCCGGATAAAGTTCAGATCGTCGATTCATAATGTGTCAAATAATCGACATTTTCTTTGATTTTAACCCGAGCGGCACACGTGATTCCGCCGCAAACAAGTTCTTCTCTCTGGCGCACCGGCTGTTGATGTTCTGCGATATGTAGCCAGCCAATAGCCGCGAGCTTCCTTTTTGTTTCCGAGGACGATCCACTAGAGGCCCCCCAGGAGCCACAGACGGCCAGAGTCAATCTTTGCATCCAAATCTTCCACAAATTGGCATTATTATGAGTTGTCACACTGTAAAATCTCTTCTCCACGGGGAAACAATAAACACTGACTTGTAGTAAGATTTAACGCTGGCTCATGACTGCTCAGGAATTTTGCAAGGTGCCATGCACGCATATCTTTCCTCCTACATCATCTTTTCTATTATTAATGGTATGACTAAGAAGCCAAAATTATGCCAGGAAGCCAGCAGCTCCTTTGTAACACATATTTTACGCAGAGGAAGAAATACTTGAAAAATATATATATATTTCCCATCAGTTCCCTCCTTGTGTCAGCAGGTTGATTCTGCATTTAGTTATTTACAGGAAGTCACAAAGAAAGTCAGATGACTGACAGCTTGACTTGGTGAATAATATGAAGGACTGAATATAAATAATGGATTAGTTGTTGCTTTTTGCCATGTTTATTTGGCCAAGTCGAAACTCACTGAATCCAGGAACTTGTGGCAGATCTCTTGCCCCTGATCCATGTTTTATTTCATGGAGAAATATCGAGTGTGTGACAAGACAAGGGAAGGGAGGGCGTTTTGGTCTGTTGCTGGAATGATGCAGTGTGATTCCCGTCCTTGCAGAGGGGTTACATATCTTAAAGAAGGGAAAGTGAAGACTTAATTGATAATATAAATAAGGACTCAAGCATCATGTTATGTTTCAGTTTCATTTTTTTATTCCACAGAGAAATCCGTCCGAATTTCACGTAAATGTTGATGACAATTTTACATTGCCTTCGCCGTTTCCCTTTTCTGTGAAGGGCTCGGCGTGATGTCGTCGCCTCAGGTTAGTGCTGTGTCTGCAGCCGCAGGAGTGTTCACGGAATCACTGTGTGCAAAGATTGGAAGAACACCAGTAAAGTGTTCAGCTTTAGAAAGCCAACTTCTGTTATTTGTGGTTCTGTGGTGATGTGTTCCAGTATGCAATAACCAGTTTGATTCATTGGCTTACAGGACATCAAATCAGAGGGGATTGTGGAGTAATACCTGAACTTGTAGTCTGAAGGGAGAATCAGACCTAATCTGTAGTCTCTTCTGCTTCTGGAGATTTGCTTTTCAAGGACCCTGGCTGAGAAGCTGTGATCGCTGCATATGTAGCCCGCGAACAGCAGCTTCCCTCTGATATACATCTATCACATGAGCATATAAAAAGTACTTTACACGTCTGAAAGTGGAAGAAAACGCCTCTGCAGTCCCCCACTGCAGTTATTTTTACCCTCCCCACATGTAAAAATGTTAAGCAGGGAGGGCTTTTTTTTTTTTCTGCAGAGAAGTGGTTTACAAAAACGTTTCACAACAAAGGTCATACATCATGAGGTTATTTTTAAGCTTTAGATTTCAACACAGATTGGCGTTGATGCGACACCACATCCTGTTATTTGTAATGTATGTGCTTTCAGAGTTTCTGAGTAGGGCCTGCTGACCTACATTATTTAAGTGCTGACAGTGTGTCATGTGACTATAACTCAGACCTTTATGTTTGATAGTGAAGGACGTTAGCAAACGTCACTGAAGCAGTTGTCATTAGAGCTCCCTTTTGTATTTCCTACTTTTAATACTTTTAATACTTTTACAGGAATGTTTGGACATCAGGGGAAAGTAGTGGAGCGGTGCTTGTTGCTGCCACCCAGTGGGGACCATGAAGGCGTGCACTTTGCATAGCATGCAGCTTTTGGACAAGTCTGCAGTAGGTTTACTGACCAGGACCGTGCCGGGAGCAGCTCTGTGTCGCTGGCGCAGCAGGATGTTCTTGGATTCGTAGCAGGGATTCTCCATTTCTATTTCATACCTCACCACACGAAAAGAGTCCATCTGACACTGGATTTTAAGAAAAAAAAAATCAACCTGTTACTGAATCTGACTGGCTCTAAGCAACACTGTTTTTACCCTTGAAAATGTGCCTCAGTATCACTAACATAACTCTTATTTTGCCTAGATTCACACCTGAGTGCAAGGCGATGTTCTGTGTTTGTTCTTCCTCCTGTAAAGATACTCCAGCGAGTCCTGGCCAAGCGTTGCGTGCGTGTCGACAGGCTGACGTGGACAAGTCACACACACAACAAGGATCTGTTGACTCTGTGGAGGCTGGCCCATAATGAGAGCATCATACTCCAGGTCTGTCACTACCGGCATTAGTTTAGTGCTGCAGCAGCAGCTCCTCCGCTGCCCTTCCCCCAGCAGTGCCGCTCTGAGTAGATCCGGGCACACTGTGAGGGGGACAGAGGGGGGGAACGGTGCCACTGCAGGAAGGAGGGTGACGGCGGCCATCTGCAATTCGGGATTATTTGGAAGAAAAACTGACCTGGGAGACAGGGAATCTGATGTTTTATAAGGCTACTAAAACATGTAGCAATTGACTTTTTTCATCAAACTAGAGCGTCTGGTCTTACTCTGGTTTGATGCTCCCGTAAATCCGAAGGGGTCCTAGCTGCGTGAATCCACGTTCCTTCTTTTCAGGCTTTCTAGGTGTCCTGACAACAAACAGGTCAAAAAAAAGTTAAACTGTTCTTTAGTGTGCCTTTCAATAATGCAGCAAAGATCTAGTGCAAGTGTAGCACAAGTGAAGCACTGAAACTGCTCCGCAACGTGTTTCTGTTACTGCAGCTCAAGAATAACTAAAGCAGGTGCCGTTATAACTCGCTGGTTGAGCAGGTAATCCATACACTGTAAAGCAGTTTTTGTCCCCGCTGGCCTCTCGGCTAAGTCCATCATGAAAAATACATATTTTAAAATCTCAATGAGACTTTTACCTGGATAAATAAATAATATATATAAATTCTCTTTAGTGTGTTTACTTGGTTAAGTTATCCAGAGTAGAAACATCCAGATATCGCTGTATGTCACATCATTTTCACACATCCACTGGAGCACTGAGCCCTTCTAAATGTCGCCCAGTGGAGCTGTATGTCGGGAGGAAAATGTCCAACTCATTAAATGTTTTTCAAACTGCTACATCTTCAGGGTGAAGACTGTGTAATGTTTAATTTCATCTCTGTGAGAGTAGCGAAGGTATTTGCCCAGTGAATTTACAGAGCACCATCGGGTGCCATGTGTCCTGTTTCTAGCAGTTTTGGAAATCGACTGAAGAGCAAAATCTCCTGAAAATGTCAGAAAATGTCCTGACCTGATCCTCCTAACATAACATTGTTCAGAGTTTGTGTGTGGAAATGGCTTTAGCGTGCACCTAGGCAGGACAACGGGAAAGTCCGGCGCTCTTTCGGCTGATTGCGACAGGTGTCCGTGAAGCTCCCGAAACTCATCTCTGCTATCCTCCGGCTGGACAGGGTTAGCATTTACTCGTTCAGGTAGCTTCACAGAGGGCAGAGCAGCTGACTGTGCCTCTTTTCTCGGCCTGGTCCTCGGTGGGGCATCTGGCATCCGCTTTGAGCCAGGACACTTGATACCTGAAGGAGAGGAAGAGGTCACTCAGAAATGCACACAGATACAGAGTTGCACAGATGACCGTGAACAAGATCCTCATGGAACTATTCAATAATGTCGAGTTTGCAGGATAAAGTGATCCTGTAACTTTTTGCTTCATTGAACTATTCCAAGCAGCTCCGACCAGGTCAGGTTTTCTTGATGTTACAACCAGCTGTTGCAGTTTTATCACATGTGGGGAGAACAGGGTGAATGTCAGAGAAGCTAGAGAGGCTATGTTTGGAAGCTGTGAGCGTGTAAGTACCGACAGCCACACGATAACAGTCCAACCAATCTTCCACGGTTTTGTGTACTCTTTGCTGAAGCCTGATCAGTGTCCCGCTAGGATGACCTCCTCTTTTCCAGTGTGCTGACGACTCCTCCTGCCTCTTCCCTTCTCTCACCATCTGGAGAGCATCCCGAGAGCACACCGACTTCTGCCACACAACATTATGTGCGCATGGTAGATTATGTTATGTAAAGCATTTAGCTAGCTGCTCTATACACAGCAACCACCAACTATTTGTGCACAAACGCACTGGTGGCTATTAAGCTAACTGCTCCTCTTTATCTAATCAGCTGTTTGATTCACTGTTTGTGTCACTTTTCCACTCAGACACAATCATCTGATCATTAAAAGTGTCTTACATGTGTCAGTGGGGGATACAGGAGGTCTTGAGCAGCATCAGAGATAAACGTTTCCCGAGTCTTCAAATAAGACTGCAAATGCAGAACTGATATTACAGAGAAATATTTTAGCTTCCTCAATATCAAGGTGAAAAACAATGTAATCTTACTGTTTCCTTTGGCTGATTAAGGTGAGACCGAGCAGAAAGCGGAAGCTGGGCGGTTTCATTTTCACACCTGAAGGTGAGCACTGCAGACGTACCGCTGGACAGACTCACAGACACGTGATCAGAAATCTGCAGGAGACAAGCAAACACGTTTATCGGTTATTAGAAAATGAAAACCCTAAAGAACAGCAAAGTGGCATAAAGAGTTAGCAAGTCCTCCTGTCTTTGTCGCCTGAAACGATCCAATCTAAAGCAAAGAAACCCTGCAGACAATAAAATATGAATCTCTACGTCCTGTCAGAGACAGTTAGTGTTGCTGGGATTTATGCATGAGTAGGAAATCTACACCGTAGCTACATCGTAACCGCAAACCCCACTGAAACCCTACAAAGTGAGCTGATGTGCATGAGAGTGGATTATATATCCTGAACCCTAAAGTATAACATTGACAACAAAACTCCCCCATCATATTTTTATGATTTTTTTCCAAGTCTCTTGTGGTTATAGTACCATAACATATGATTTAGCATATGTAATTCCAAAGGCAAAAACCACAGGGACCAAAAATCATTTAGATAGTTTGCTAAAAAAAAATGTAATATTCATATTTATTTTCAACTTAGTAATTTTTTAAAGGTTTTTCAGATGTAAAAGCATTCTTGCCTAACAAAATGAGGAGTGCTGCATAAAATGTTTTTATTATTTCATTGAAATTCAATAAAAAAAAATCAATCAGCTGCCTCCCCAGAAATATAAGTACACACTGTACTGCCAGTTCCTCCTGTGTGTCTCTGGCTACTTTTGCTCCGAATTTTTCAGTTTATTGATGAGAGAATAGCAACAACAACATCGAGAGGAGATTAATTCGTAGACCCCACCTGTATTGCAATCTTTTCCCTGTGATATGGCTTCCAACTCCACTCCTTAGTTTTGTTTCCGTAAATATCGCACACGAATCCACCGTTCTGGTCCCACAGTGCTGTGACGGCCGAGCTGCATTAACAGTTACAAAAGATTTAAAACAAACAGGCGAAGCATGTGCAACAGAATTTTGTTATACGTGTATTTTTACATGTTACTTCATATTTTTCAGTAAGAAAAAAAAAATGAAAAGAATGGAAGCCACCTGGCATGCACTCACCTGAGAGGACGCGTGACGGCCCCGCGCCCAAATGCTGTAATAGTCGCGAGGATGGTGGGAAATTGGCTGTCAGTGAACACATTGGTATAGAAGCCTCCGCAGGGCAGGCCTGAGTGACTCTGGCACACTGCCATGCAACCAGATGGGTAACTGAGGGGCCACAATTACAGGTCATAAGGTCAGCAGCAGTGACACATTTTCCATATGCCCAAATCCGCCTTTAATTCTGGACACTCATTAAAATTGAAATCTTTATGAATAAACATGATGAGAAAAAGATGATACTATATGAATGAGGAGCCATCGTTGATCCTGTAGTGCAGTTTTTGCCGGGCAGGATCCTGCTGTTTCACTTCTGGTATCTGTGGCATCCCGTTGACTAAAGAGGAAGGATGGTCCTTTCTTCTCCTGCGTGTCACGTTAGCCTTCGTATCCCCATAGTGACGGAGGATAAGCTGTTCGTTCGGATCCAGCTCAGTTGTTGGCAGTTTTCTACGTTAAAAAAAATACGGTTAAGTGTAAACGTTTTTGGACAAATGTGACTTTTGTCGTTTTCGTGTGAGTGTTCTTGACTGGGTTAGATGTTGTGAAGGGGTTTTTTTGAACCATGGAAATAAGCCGTCATCTTTTGGTGTTGTTCTATTTGTTGATTTTGCTACTCCTAAAGTTTTTGCTCCGTCTCTGATAGGTTTGTTTTTTCCCCATCTTCAGATGGCCTTTGCTTTTACTGACCTTTCTTTGGACCTCATATTGAGAATTTAAATGAAAAACTATCAAATGCAATTGCATCATTTGAAATCAACTCCAGATCTTTTATCTGCCCAATTAGTCATGAGATAAAGAGGGAATCGACCTCATTTGACCATCAAACAGTTCCAAACAGTTTATGTGCAACCTTTGTCAAACCCTTTGAAATAAAACTAAAAGTCAGCACTTCAACCACATATTGACTGTTTGATTTCAGATCCCCTGTGTTGTGTACAGAGGCAAAATTACAAATAAATGTGTCACTGTCCAAAAGCCTATGGACCTTAACGTATATTAAACAATGCATGTGAAAGTACTGGATTATATTGCTTTAACCAGATAAGGATTTCAGTAACTGATGACCAAATGTAAAATAGCCTGAAATTCAATCAAAATGGATTCATCAGATCAGCCGACCAACAGGATCTGATCATTTGGAAATGCAAATGCTATTAATGCAGAAACAGACGCTGACAACTCACTCTGGATCTTTTGCTCCCTGCAGTCTCTCCACCACCCACTGATACAAACTGATCCTGTTCAGCACATCACTGGAGGCCTGATTAGGCTGAGCGATCAAACCTGCACACAAAACACACGACACAGCGGAGGCAGTGACAGAGTCATCTACGCAGTGCTGCAGCTGCATGTCATACCTGCATGTTTACACTTACTGGATGAGATGGAGGGAGTGGCTGCTGTGGAGCTGCGAGCTGTTTAAGAGCAAGAATGTGAAACTTAGTCTTAGAAGGATTATAATACAATTTCCAAGGAATTTCACGTAAATGCACTCCAAACTCAGAGTGCAATGCTCAGAGAAACTGCAAAAAGAAAACAAACAAACAAACAAAAAAAAAAAACAAGAGCTACATCTCAGTTTCTACATGCCTCACAAAAGAAGACTGAACAAGTATGGGCTGTTGGAAAGGTCCAATTTGGGGGGGGGATTAGATGGATACCTTCCTGGTATGTTATCTTCCCTTGTAGTGTTTTTATGGCCACAGAAATGTGCCTGAAATTATTTCTTTTACCTCTACTGCATCTTGGCTCGCTCTTTTTCACATGTGGGTTTAGTTTGGCTCGCGACTTTCTCCCTGTGAAACCAGCACTTCTTGCTGCGCACGGGTTCTCCTCTGCCGTTTCCTCCCGGCCGCTGGCTGACACCTGGCGGGGAGGTTGCTGCAGCTTCGGGGAGCCCACAGACTTCGGTAGCTTGTCAGTCAGTTTGGGACTTGAACGCAGCGCCCCTGCAGTCAGATCGTGCCAGGAGCAGTTCAGAATATTTACAACCCCGTGAGGAAGACGCCTCTCATCAGCCCACCTATGCTGCCAAAGCAGGCGAGCCAATTCATTTAATAACTGAGGCGCTGCTTGCTTGTATGCCTCGATCGAACCGTTCAGGGTTAAAGCAGACGATGTGCCAGGTTTATCGCCTTCTTCCTCCCTTCCCTCGTTCTCCTCCAGATTACTATGAGAAAATAAGACAGGTTATTTACAGTAAACCACGTTTCCTTCTCCTCCTCCTTTTTTCGGATGCTCCCACAGCAGATCATCTCTGTCAGAATGTGCAAGCCTCTAATTACCTTCGTATCCTGCCCTCGAATTGTGCTCCTCCATTTATCACACTCAAATGTAAAATGTTTCCTCGCTCTCCTTTAACTCGATTTCGTCCTGCTGGCTGCAGAGAGGCAAGTGGACGGTAAAAGTTGTGCTCTTTCTTTTAAACTACACAGTCAGCAAAACGCATCCTCACCTCACCTGATCAAAGAAATAAAAGGGCCCCCGTCTGCCTTCTGTCCCACCAGAAGAACTCATTTCCCGTTACAAAGGGAGAAATCCCCCACACTGTATCTCTTTGCAGCAAAGCAAAAGTAACCTAGCTGAGAAAAAGGGCTTCAAGATCAACATTTCACTCCAGCAAATACCCCCCTCTCCGTTCATGTTCTCGCCTTGTTGCTTGGATACGCACTTCTCGCGTTACGCACGTTAATGATCGACTCTGGGCATCAAATTGAATCTGTGACAGTGCAAACAACAATACGTTACTCTCAATAACAGATAAGGTGTCGAGCGTTTGGCAATGTGGACACACAAAGAGAAAGAAAGGGCGCGCAGGTTGATACTGAGGAGCTGTAGCAGTCAGGTGTGCGCTGGGCTGCCAGGTAACCTGAAACTCAGCCGCTGGACGATCGGAGAAAGTGATGAGTCCAGCACAGTGCAGCTTTTAAAGGCCACACACCGGGACAGGACTGTCACATACATCTGAGCATCACAGGAACTGTGAGTCCAAACAATGTAACTCTGAAAATCTGATGACGATTGAAACTTTTTTTTTCTTTTTTTTTTTGCTGCTTGGCGCACAGGAGGATCGTCTTCTTCTGTTCTGGTTAAGTTGTTGCATAGAGATCGTCTAATAGCTCGTTATTGGCTGAAGCTCCCTCCAGCACACTTTTCTGCTTTGACCACTGGAGGCTCCCAGCAGCTTATGCGTCACTTCGTCTCTTAGCCGCTGATCATGGCGGAGCTACAGTTCCAGGCTGAAGTGGAGCCTCAACTTCTCAATGGGGATGACTTGAACGAGGAAAGAGAAGAAGCGGACGCCTCGGAATCGGTAAAGAAAAAAAGAAGAAAGAAGAAGAGGAGCAGAACCACAGCGCCAGGTAAGGAGCGCATTTTGCGGTTAGAGGATCCTTTTAAAGAAAATAGCGCAAAAAAAAAAATATATTCCCCTTACTGCTCGGTGTTGTGCAGAGCATTAAGTGTACTGGACATGAGACTTTTTCAACCTGTCAGAGGGTATTCCTGTCCAGATGTCCCAACTCTCAGCGGCTGCTGCTGAAGCTGAGGGCGCTCATCTGGAAACGGGACAGACTCCGAAAATGAAATGTAACGTCAAAAATGGATTGGAAGCTGTCACTTGAAGATATGAGGGGAATAAATGTAACTTGCCCAGATTAAATATGTTTGATCCTATAATTCTCCACATAATCTGCGTGAAATTATGTAATAGACCCACAGTTGTAGTGCAATACGATGACATGTTGCCAGTTGCAGCATTACTGCTTCATCAGCAGTAAAGCTGCCCTAAGTCAAGCGTGGTCCTCACAGCTCTGTCTATGAAGGGCTAAATGTCATAATGCTGCAAGCTGCATATGCCCTTGAGGATACTGACTTCTCAAGGCAAGAAATTATTCACACATCCTGCCAAGTTCAGATCATGGTAGATGCACTTTCTTGAATGGACTCTGAACCACAGATAATTTACTCCCTCTGTGTATGTGTGTGTGCGTGCATGCACGTGCATGTTCACCTGCACATGCATGCACGGCATTGTGTGACTTTGCAGCAGGGACAAGCGAGGCTGAGGGGGATAGAGACGCCGGAGGTGTTGGTGATGTGACAAAACAGTTGGAACAGCAAACGCTGGAGGACAAAGAAAGGGCCGAGGATGGAGAAGAAGGTATCTTCTTATTACAGCCGCCCACTATCAGCATCATTGTCTGCAGCGGTCATGCTGCTGGACTTCAAGTCCCAGAAAGTGCACTGTGAAATTCAGCTGATCATATCTGCAATGTGATATTTGATTTTCAGTAGCACTCCGGGAATTGTGCCCAAACGCCTGTCGATATTTCTCACTTTGCAAACTGTATTGAAACTAATGATGCTTTCAACAGATGGGGACGAGGGAGAGAACTCAGCTGGAAAAAAGAAGAGGAAGAAGAAGAAGAAGAAAGGATGTAAGCTATTTTTTTTCCCGTAGCGCACCAAAATGCACCAAGAATTTAAATTCTTCACTCAGCAAGAGGATTTTTCTTATTGTTTGTTCATTTAAAAAGCAAACACACGCACACTTAAGATATTAAGTAGATATGTAGCATTTGTTGATAGCATTGAAAGATCGTTCAGTAAAATCTTTGCGGTTGTGTATGAGCATCGGCGTGTATTCGAAAACAGACGTCACTGCGTTGAAAGCGCTTTGGAACACCAGATGATTGCAAACAGAGCACAACAGCAGTTTGTCTTTTTTAAATCCATGTCATTAGTCGTCAGTATTGCAACATGCAGTCGGACAAAACTGCATGTTGTTCAGACAGGACGATATGAATGACTTCCCCAGCACTGTAATTCTCTTTCTGTACCAGAATGCCAGGCATTGTTCTCTTAAAGTCAAAATATCAATGTCATGAGCACAAGGGCTCATAACTTGTTAACGTGTTTTATTTCCCCTCTCCTGCTGCTTTTTCCTCTGCTCCGCCTTTTCTGTATCTGGGCCACAGTGAAGGGACAGACTGACCCTCCCTCAGTCCCTATTTGTGAGCTGTATCCCAACGGAGACTTTCCAAAGGGAGAGGAGTGTGAATATCCCCCATCAAAAGACGGGTGTGTGTGACCTCTACGTTGTTCCTTCCGTCTTCCGTTGTGTGGCATTCCTACATTTAACTTAGGTCCCACTTTCCGCCTATCCATACAGGCTATAATATACTAATTGATCGTGTTTCCAGTAAAGATGTAAATCCATTCTCTTTTTTTTTTAGTATGTTTTGCTGCAGTTAAAAATATCAGCACTGTTTTCACCTGTGCAGTGTTTTTTTCAGGGAGCATGTGTCATAGCCTCATTACAAACATTTGTATAATGAGAAAATAATGAGTGCCTCCTCTCCGTGGTGCTCCCCTGCACCCACCCCCAGGCGCAGCGCAGCGTGGCGGACCACCAGCGAGGAGAAGCGGGCCCTGGACAGGGCTAACGAGGAAATGTGGAATGATTTCAGGCAGGCGGCCGAGGCACACCGGCAGGTCCGTGCGTATGTCATGAGCTGGATCAAACCAGGGATGACCATGATAGAGATCTGGTGAGAAACACGCTGATTTGTCTTTGAGAGTTATTGATATGGTCTGAGAAGATGAGAATGTGATTAAGACCTTGAAAGAAAGGGAGGATCTGCTCCCACCTTTTCTCCTCTGAATGTTTTACCTGGCTTCTCTCTAACATCTGCTGCCTCTTTGTGTTTCTTTCTGCTTCTGTCAGTGAGAAGCTGGAAGACTGCTCCAGGCGGCTCATCAAAGAAGATGGGTTAAAGGCGGGCCTGGCTTTCCCCACAGGCTGCTCCATCAACCACTGCGCAGCCCACTACACCCCAAACGCCGGAGACCCGACTGTGCTGCGCTACGACGACGTCTGCAAAATTGACTTTGGAACGCACATCAACGGTGAGAGCTCGCTAATAACTTTTTAAGTGCTTTTTCAAGTTACGGTCTCCCATTCCCCATTTGGCACGGTGGAGTGATGATTGCCTTATGATTCTGGCCGCCTGGAATAAACTGTTCTCATAAGTTAATTAACGTCCTCTTTTTCTGGATGAATACATGCTGAATGTTTCTGCAAAAAAAAAAAAGTGTAAAAAAATGAAAATAATTAGCCGCTGCCGGCACTAACCAAACTGTTTGGTATTTTCAGGTCGAATAATAGACTGTGCCTTCACCGTCACTTTCAATCCAAAGTACGACCGACTGCTGGAGGCTGTGAGAGACGCAACCAACACTGGCATCAGGGTAATAGGGCCCGTCCTACCATGCACCGTGCTTACACAAAGACTTATGAAAAAAAACGAGAATCATCAAACCAGATCACAGTTTAGGTTATAATTCATATCTAGTCTGAAATGCAACTGTGATAACGGGTGACGATAACTCTGAAATAACGGCACAAATCATAACGTACAGTGGCGTGTAATAATTCAGGGTGACATAAAATGTGCACGCTGTTGAATTCCTGCCAGCTGCAGGGGACACACGGTTAAAATCTGATGTAATCTTATAGTGAGAAAGCATAAAAGCAATCAAGTGTAAAATAGAAATGCATGGATATACAGCAACTGAACAGCGCATAACGCAAAAAAACAATAATTTATATTTTTTTATTAAACATGTGGCTGGAAAAAGATGATGTCTCACTTAAATGTGACTACTTTGGTACCTGATGTTACCTGATGATGCTCAGACTGGATATATTAAAGGCTGTCAGTATACGATTCACTTATTCAGAGTTAGTTCCCCCTCAAAAATCAGAAAAAAAAGAAGTGGGATGTGATTCTTACTCTCCAGACCTTCAGTGTGCGATGGATGGCGTGTTATTTACTGACGTGTGTGTGCAAACTCTGATCTGTCCCAGTTCGCCGGAATTGATGTGCGCCTGTGCGATGTTGGCGAGACCATTCAGGAGGTGATGGAGTCTTATGAAGTGGAGATAGATGGGAAAACATATCAAGGTAAAATAAAAATGATGCCATGCTTCATCCTTTTTAATCACGAACAAGGCTTAGAGCTGCTTCCTGTTTATGAAACCCTCTGTGTGCCGCTCTCTTGACAGTGAAGCCGGTAAGGAATCTCAACGGCCACTCTATTGGACAATACAGGATACACTCAGGGAAGACGGTCCCTATCGTAAAAGGTGGAGAAGCCACAAGGATGGAGGTTTGTACACCATTTACCACAGATTACACGTGGATTAGACTGTGGGGCCCAAATTAAAAAACTGCAGACCTCTTTTTTTTTTTTTTACTAAAGCGTTTGAAATTAAACCTTTTCCACCTGACTGACCTTGCGTGAATGCAAATGGACCCTTTTTAATTCTTAAGTGCAACTGGACGAACATGTGGCTGGTTAGGGTTACGACGGGGTCTGGAGAAATGTTCCAATTCGCCGCTTTAACAGCTTCTCGGTCACCCTCCTAAGCACCCTAATTACACTTTTTAATGGAATTAGCGGCCCCATCGAGTTGCAACACGTGTTAGCACACCAGCCACTCGTTTCAATCGTGGGCATCAAGAGTTCATTAACGGGGCCAAGGAGAAAGACGGCTTCGCATTATGCAGGGAACTAAAGTGAGCCTGTGCCTGGCTGCACAGCTGTGGTGCATGGCTGGGGTTTTATCTTGGACAGAAGTGGGCATTTTAATTGGGAAGTTGCTGCGTCAAGCCTTTCACCTGATGGTTCCAGGAGAGTTGAGGAGGGGTTGATGCTGATGTGGCAGCTTTGTGTATTGTATATTTAGCTAAAGTGTGTTGGTGTAAAAGGGCAATTACCCTCTTTGTGATCAGAGAGTGGCAGCTGGGTGTGCCACGGGGACTGCTAGCACTTTGACTGATTATCGGTGCAGCGAGAAAGGGCGTCTCAGTGCTATCTGCTCGTACCACGGGGGACTCCGACAGCAGTCACGTGCTGATAGAGAAGCAAAGTGCCAGTGAGATCCGACCAATCAACAGCTGAAAAGAGCACTACCGCCCTTTAATAGACTCCACACGAATATGTCATCGGCTGACAACTTGAGGTTTTTGTTAAATTTGCTCTCAGCCTCCCCTCCTCCCTCTAAAGTGCTTTTGTCCTATGAGTGCTCAATGACACCTGCCCTGCTCTAACAGTCTTTCATTTCTGCACTTTAAAGTCCTCGTCTCTTTTTGCTTCTTTTGCTGCTTCTCAGGAAGGTGAAGCTTATGCCATCGAGACATTTGGCAGCACTGGAAGAGGTGCTGTCCACGATGACATGGAGTGCTCGCATTACATGAAAAACTTCAACGTGGGACACGTGCCAATAAGGTTTCTGTTTTCACCTCATCGCCTCGTGCTTTATGTTTTTATACGGTGGCTTTCTTCGATCTCCAGTTTGTCACATTTCTCTCACCTCTCTTTCCGTGTCGCCACCAACACCGCAGACTTCCGAGGGCTAAACATCTGCTGAACGTGATCAATGAGAATTTTGGCACTCTGGCATTCTGCCGCCGCTGGCTGGACCGCCTGGGAGAGAGCAAGTACCTCATGGCGTTGAAGAATCTGTGCGACCTTGGCATCATAGACCCGTACCCACCTCTCTGCGACATCAAGGGCAGCTACACCGCCCAGTATGAGCACACCATCCTACTCAGGCCCACATGCAAAGAGGTGGTGAGCCGGGGCGACGACTACTAAGCATGCGCCAAAATCCACAACGAACCAGGAGACGACAGACTTCTTCAGACTGACAGCAAATATGCAATATTTCTCTGACCTAAATTTCCAGTGCTTGAATACCTTTAGATAATTGTTTTAGCAAAAAAAAAAAAAAAGACTCTCATGAAGTTAGCTGAGATAGTTTTGTTTCATTTCTTTCTCTCTCTCCAAAGGATCAAGCCAATAGTAAAAAGGGCATATCTTTAACTGATTCAGCGTTGTCATTTTAGCTTTTTTTTGATGTGCTGCTTTTAGGTAATATGCAAAAGAGATTTATGCAAAAGAATCATGCAAAAAAAAGGAGGTTTAGGTGCTCGCACCTTGCCTGAACATGCTGTGCTTTATTGCCTTGTTGCCTTGTTAAGCTCATGCGAGGAAAACGGAACCGCTATCAAATATTTATACTTCTACATTTCTTTGCTTTATTGTAATTTGAGGCAGTTTTATAAGAAATAAATTGTTATAAATCTTGCATCCAATGCTGCATTCAAGTTCATGGAGCTCTCTGGCAGCTCTAGAGACATCACCGATACACAGCAGTTTTACAGTTTATTAGGAAGACTACTCCAAAACCTAATGCAGGCTGTGCTGCAGTGCTGAAACCTGAGGAAAAACCTCCGTCTTAAGAAAGAGTTTGACCAAAAATAAACATTACAACAGTGAATGTTTATTGTTTCCACTTATATTGCTCCCTCTTTTCTTAGCTAGTAAGCAAAAATGTCAAATGATGTCAAACTTTAACCACGTACATGTGTATTTCTCTCTTTTAACCAACGGAGGGCGGTACTCAAACATGGGTTAAATATCAGTCAGCCACCTCTGCTGGTGAAGATGATGCAGTAAGGCACATCAGGCTGTTTATTCATAGCCTGGTGCTTCTGCATAATGTGACCGAGGAATGAAACCGATTTTTCCCAGAAGCATTAAGAATGAGCACACTGATGTTTAGTTTATGCAGTTTAGATGAAACAGAACGGACAGGACACAGAAACAGCGTTGCAAGCATCACGATGACGACAGAGCACATTCATTCACCCTAAAAAATAAAAAAAAATCACCACCTTGTCCTCTAAAAGAAAATTTCCAGCCCATTTCTCTTATTTTGGCAAAGTCTTTCAGACAAGGGCATGGGTGGTGATGCTATGGCTGAGGAATGCATCGTGTCCCCTCATACAGTTTGTCCTTTCTCCTTGGAGACAGCAGACCAGGCCTATTCTTAACCGGGGGCTGGCTCTAAAGTGGCTTGTGGACTCCGGATCTGATACACTGTGATGTCCATTAATACCCCGGCTTTTAATACATATTTATTTTGAGGCAGCAGGAGTCACAGGCCAAAAAGAGAAGCATATGTTCAGAGAGCATTTGCAACACCCAAACACGCACCGCTTCCTGCAGGGCTGACTTAAGGGAGGTCTTGTCAAGCGAATCCTCCTCATGTGGAAGCAGGTCTTCCAAAGAAGGTGAAATCCTTTCGTAGCGAGCTGGCTATAAGAGCAAACAAATCCCAAGTGTTTTAGCCTGTTGTATGCAGAGAGGGTTTTGTTCTCATCAGTCAGCAGGGGGGCGAGTGGCCCAGAGTAAAGTGGAGCTGCTCAGATTTAAGCCGTCTGATTCCTTTAATGTTTTTTCATCCTCTCCCTTCATCCCGGAGTTACTTGTTCTGACTTGCACAGTCCCAGACTCACCACCAAGGACATCTAGCATATGTACTCTTCCACACACGCTGCCTGATGTTTACTCGTTCATGATTTATCGGCAATATCTGTGTGACGACACGGATCATTCAGTCTGTGCCTTTGCGAAATTTCAAAGTGGATACAGCAGGACGCGACTGTTTTTTGGCTCGTGAGCTCCGACAGCGAGGAAATCGAGCCAGGAAATGAAGTATAATTGAGTATTTAATATGCACTTCTTGCTGCTTTATAAATAATCTTGAAAGTTTTATGAGCTGAGGCACAGCATAACAGGAATACAATTCAGACAGCTTTGTGCGGATGAAGGTTTTTACGGTCTGCTTTGTTCTCTTTGATCCTACAGTGACTGTAGTCTGGAAGGTATCTGCTCTCACATGCTTATTTTTATCACAGGTTCACAACCTCAGTCCTATAGCTTTTTCCCCCTTTTGTTCTGAGACCATGGACCGTGGAAAAAAAAAAAAAGAAATAGGCAGCGGTTTCACTTTCATGTCCAAGTGAGGCCTAATTCAGACAGTCCTGCTGCCAGCTGCGTCCACTGCACTTCTCGGCGGTTCCCTACCAGTGGCCGCAGTGTTTTCTGAGGATGTGGAGGAGTTTGCGTCCGAGGCTTGCCTTCCAAGGTTTAACAAAGCTCTTGGTGTTAACAATAAGTCGGCCTTTCTTCCAGTCTTCATGACCAGCCACCACATACTCAGATCCTATATTGGAGAAGGGGAAAAAAAGCAATAATGTATTTCAGATCTGCTGAGAATGCCACTACAGCAGGGTGAAGAAAAAAGAGAAAAAAAATGACTATGGAAATGTACATCATTTAGCTATAACAAGTTAATTACCGCGCTTCCCTGGCTAGCTTAGCAGAAGCGATTATTGTGGAGTGTTAGACGTGAAATAGTCTCATAACAGAGAAGTGTGTCTAATCTTTTAGTTGTAAATGTCCAATTTAAATGAGTAATGCTTGGATGTTGGCACTCACTCAAAGCCTCTGTGAGAGGCGACAGGGATCTTTCACTCTGCACAAAGCCGGCACTCTTGTGCACTCAAGAGTCGACTAATTATACACTTCTGCATCGTGAGCAATAAAGTTTCTCATTGGAGCCGGCTGCAGCTGACCTGGGTTGAGGATGGGGCAGGTACAGCCGTGGGTGGTCCAGGACTCTGGGTAAAGGGTAACACTTCCCCTCTGGATCTTCATCTGAGGGTTCTGATACAACACCTTCTTGACCTTGACCTTCACCTCTGCGTGAGAGCCTTTGTCGTGGGCTGACATCACCTTTGCCACCAGTACTGCCAAGGCAAGAAAACAACCAAAAGAAGTAAACAAATAATAACCATGTGAGAAACATTCTAATCGTTTAGAATATAAGTGTTGACTAATAGTAGTACTAATAAGACTCTAATTAGAATTTTCTAATGTGTTTTTTGGCTCTGAAGGAACATTTCCTCACATTTATGAAAATATGTTCTTTTTAAGGCATGTAATTTAAGATATGGGGTGGTACCTGTGGTCAGTCAGATGTGACATAAGCATGAAATGTTTAACCTGCTAGCTCCGTAGACAAAGTCCACACGATGTCCAATTTTACTGATTTGCATGGTGTCTTGCATCAAAGGTGAAGGTAATTATCTAGTGAATTCCCCCCTGAGCCATCGGGTGTCATATGTCCTGCCTTCTGCACATTCTTTCCAGGTAGCAGCCTCACCTAACCCAAACTGATCACTTCAAGTCAGGAGAGCACGTCTGAAGCGGACTTTGTCCTGTTGTGTGCTCCCTGTGAGACAGGACCTGATTATCTTGACACTGTCCACAGGTCATGTGCAAAAATGATTTAAAATATGAGACCCTAACCCTATCCTGGCCTCAAGACATCAAGCATTTCATTATAAATCATTCAGATTGTTAAGATTGACTCTCACAGGTTTACAATAAATGTAAACATTTTTTTTACCATAGTCAAACTCTGCAGCACAGAAGAGTTTAGGGTTGCCAAGGGTTACCTCTATGCATTCACATTTCTCTGGAAAATGAAAGTCAAACAGATAACAAGATTAATACACATAATTTCACCGTGAAGTATAGATTGTTAGATGAAAGCAGCCTTATTTGCATCTATGTGGGCCGATGAGCACGCAGAGTGTTTGGCGTGATGTGACCTGTGACTCACCGGAGTGGTGCAGTGCAGAGAAAAGCTCCTCTACCCTAAAGAGTGCCGTCTCACTATATTTGCTGCTGTGTCCCATGTGGCCACTGGCTGTATAGAAGACCTCCACATCTGAGCTGTGCCGCAGAGGTAAAACCAGTCAGAGCCAGTTAATAACCCAGTATGCTCTCAAACTCCCCAGCATAAATCACCTGATTTATTTCCATTAATACATATGGTTGAGTCTTGGCTCTTACCCAGAAATGCAGTCACCAGTGTAGGAGTCACAGTCCCCCGTGCAGTCACACGGACGGCAGCCGTATTCATTAAGCCCCCAGTATCCCGTCATGCAGCTGTCACAGTAGGAGCCTCCGACACCGGGCTTACAAGTGCACTCCCCGGTGTTAGGGTTGCAGAGAGTGCTGCCACCTGAGTGGACTGAGCCGACAGGGTGGCAAGAACAGGCTGTGCAGGAGAGAGTGACAGAACAAGAGAACTGCGTGTTAACATCTCTGTAGCAAACACTTCTGAACTTCCACATCAGCTGTATTTTATCATTGCACTCGTTACAAGCGACAAGTCGGAAGTATGTTATGTAGTCAGTGTGCTTTGAGCAGATGCAGCAAAAACAAACAGTGAAGGACTCCCTCGGCTCGCTGTCTGAAGGCTCGTTGACATGACAGATTGATTTTTTTTTTTCATTTCTAGTTTGTGTAAGAAAGAATGTTGCAGAATGCTTGGAAGGATGGAAGGGCAACAATGGGGAAAAACGTGGAGACATTCCTCCACTGTTTGCAATTACAGCCACACTCTGAAACCTCGAATGCAACTTAAGCAAGAATTACAGAGACTCCTGTTAAGGAGCGGGCTGGAAGTCTGCTTTGTGTCTCATCAGTGACTTAGGAAGGTGCTGGAGCAAAATCCCCTTATCAAGGAGATCAATGTGCTTTAATCCAGAGGGTAAAAAAGAAAAATCAAAACCCTCCAAATAGCAAATTCTGCAACTCTTAGTTGGACTTTTCAGCTGGCATTGCTCCAAATAGAAAAGTTTTGGTTTAAGGCCAAAAAACAAAGACACACTGTGGGGTCTTACCTTTGCAGGAGTCAGGTGCCATTTTTGGTCGGCTGGGATCTCTGTAAAAGCCCTTCTTACAGCTCTGGCAGTGACGGCCCTCCGTGTTGTGGCGGCAGTCGTCGCACACCCCGCCACGCCGTCGCCCCGTTGCGAGCCACAGCCCTCGACTGAAGTGACAGCTCCTGGCGTGGCTGTTACAATTGCACTCTTTGTTCAGACGAGCGTGGGAAAAGAAAAGAAACATTCAAGTGTGACGCTTTAATCAGCTCACATCTCAACTTTGAACCCCAGTGACACTCTTTAAGCGGTGCATCAGCATCTAAAAGGTGTGCGTGTGATTTATGACGCTAAATTAATTTTCCCGATAAGCCAACGAGCCGCGTGTCCTACGATGCATCTCACTCTCTCGCCCCATCACTCACTCTGACACTCGTGCGCCGTCCCCGTGATGCCGTTGGCGGCCTGCCAGGGTTGATCGTTGTAGAGAGGTGCGCAGCGCTCGCAGTGCTCGCCGGCCGTGTTATGTCTGCAGGCACACTTGCCGTGGACCTGCCGGACAAACGCACCAGACAGTGAGAATTTAACAGTTATTGAGCGTTTTATTGTATCTGCATGCACTAAAGGAACATCGCTTAGAGATCAGTTATGACTTCATGTGTCATGTGACCAATTTGAAATTGTTAATTTAGCTGTTTATAGTTAATTATACACAATAATAGCCATTTTAAATAAATGTGTATTTTGGAGTCATTGTTGATCCATTTTCTAAAATTGATGCTGCACATAAACAACCATGCACATTGTAATAAGCACCTAATGTACTTATAACCAACCTCCTTCTTAAGTATCGCAACATAGTGGCATCTAAATGCACGCTGACAGTGTTTACACACTGTGCAACATGTCTACACCTCTTAGGCTGTGTTGGCAATAAACTATTGTTTCTATTCTCCACTTACAGTTAAGAGAATAACATGACTGAGACTATGGGCTGTTAAAGTATTAGGCCGAATACCATAATTAAGGTTTCCACCCCCTTAAATCCCTGTAATGGTAGGTAAAGCTGTGGCTTAATATTCAGTCTTCACTGCAGCCCTCCACTTCAGCAGCACATACCAGCACACAGCTGGGTAACGAGGGAGTGGTGGGAACAAAACCCCAAACCCAAACCACATCACAAACCTCGAGACAAACTGGGGGCATCAGCAGATTTCAACGTGACACAACATTTGAGTACATTCTCACAACGGGGCATTTTTGTTAGTGGGTTGTCATGTACCTGCAAACCGTTTCACAAACTCAAGCTCAATGAGTGCTCACCATGTTGCTGATGTTCTGTGTGCCAGAAAGGTGGGCACGGGCCGGTTCGCAGTGGTCGGCGTGTCCATTGCAAAGGCAGCTGCCTTTGACTATAAAATCATAGATGGCGTAATGATCCGTGGGGAGGGCAGAGGCACCAGGATGCTTGGCCTGGCAGGGGCACGGCTGAATCTGCAGCAGACGGACTCTCAGGTTGGTGACCATGAGCTGGTCCTGAGCAGCCGGGCCATAGGGATCCACTGAGTGCCAGGGTGACAAGGCTCGGTAGATCACCTGGAGGATGAAGGGCAGCACATGTGAAAACCTCCAAAAACCTCTCTAACAAGTATTAAAAAAACAATCTTAGATGCACTGACGGATCATGACCAAACATAAATTAAGTTTGTAAAAGCAGGCACCAGCCTGGATTTCCTCACACGCTTGTGCTACAGCTGCTGTTACAGCAATACATGAGTAGCTTAAATGTGAACATCAGTGTATGGTTCTTCTTCTCCCTCGTTACATTTTGTTAAATGTTGATTGTTTAGACGAATAATCTCAGCCCGCCTCTGAATTCTAAGAACAGGGATGAAAACTGTGAGTCACACAGAGGAGAAGGAAGTTATCACAGGCTCAAAACATTCACTTTTAATATCTATGGACCAAGTCTGTGTATAAAATACACTATATACTACAATATCCTCTCCAAATGGCCTTTCCTTTCCAGCCCATATAGATTATTTTTAAACATGTTGAGCCAACTGGAAGTGAATTATATGTTTTTCTGGAAGCATACTTGAATTTTGTCACTTTTCCTTCAAAACCCACACAGTCACCTGCTGTTTAAACCGTCTGTTTGCAAGGGGCACGCTTGCAGAAACCATTTGAGGGAGTGGAACTAAAGGACAGCAAACAAACTGAGAGCTCGTACCGAGGCCCAGCATGAGACAATGAGAACTCTAGAGAACCTCAAGAATAGAAATATGAAGCTGAAAATGAGGGAGTGATTACTTTGCTAAGGTTTGTACAAGTCATGAGCATGAGAGAGATTTGTTGCTGTGTCAGAATGGTTGTGCAACACTGTGGCACCACGCACTTGGTAAATATACAGAATCTGATGTGCAATCTGAAAAGGCTGATTTATAAGGAGCACGTTTTACTTCATCTCTTTACCAAAAACAAACAACAACAAAAAACAAGGTTGACTCTAAATATTCATTTCAACAATTAACATTTCAGGGCTTCTTTGAGTGTTAGCAGAAGAAGGGACGCTAATTATAAAGGATGAGAAGCAGAGCTCACATACTGGCAACACACACACTTCAGGCAAATGCACTGCAATTATGAGATCAGCCATATATTCATTGTGTTATCCAACCAGAACCTCCCAACATGTTCTTAGGCAAATTTAGAGCAAAACAAATCTTTACTCTGTCCAGCGAGAGTCGATCTGTGAATGAAACATAGCTGGTGGTAAGGCAGCATATGGCTTGTGTGTGTAAAAAAAAAAAGTGTCAAAATGAACTCTGATATTGTAGCTGTGCATATCACAGCAGCTTGAGGCCTTGAAGGCACGGCCCATGAGAGGGAGATTAGTTTACAAAGCTTGGTCAACTGTTTGGTTGGTAGTTTGTGTGATAGCAGCTAATAAAGTGCCAATAAATAAATCACAAAGGTGAAGCAGTTGCTGTGAAGTGCTGGGATGTCTGGCAGCACTGATGTGATCACTGCCATATCTCAGAAATGACACTCCAGATCTGCCCTCCAGATCTCTGTCAGAGCTACAGTACATCACTCTTCTCCCCTTTTCAAGGCTTATTTCAAAATGATTCGACTTCAGATGACTTGTTTGATTAGATATGTAAATCCGAAACGTTCCATAACTCCATAAGCACATAACTCAGATTTCAGGACAACACTCACCTCTCCTCTGCTACAAGGATAAGCTCCCGAATACTTGGAGGTGCAAGTTGCCCCACCCTCGCCAACTGGTGACCCCTCCACCAGGCCAAACGTCTCGTCGCAGTTTCTGGCAAAATATCTGAGGGTCTTCCATGTGCGTCCACGGTCCTGGGAGCGCTCCAGCACCATGGCAGCAGGGCGTGGGGAGCGGAACACCAGGATCAAATGGGTGAAGAGGAACTCCGTCTCCAGATCCAGCTGGAGCGTCTCCTCCTTTACCCCCTCCGCAGATTGCCACCAGGTGTCAGGGTGGCGGAAAGAGGAGTCGCTCATGGCAGATGGAGGGTGCTCCTGGCTGGGGATGGCAGAGTTACACCGGCTGCACGTTGCCGCCGAGCAAGACCCCCTGCTGCTGCGGGGGGCGGAGGTCTGTCTGTAGAAGCAGAAGGGCTCCGAGGAGTTGAAGCCGCACACCGACCGAGTGCTCAGCACTCTACCCAGGGCCAAGTTGCCCATGCGGGGGTTGCAGGCTCGTCCAGAGCAGCGGTGATCCCTGGCTTTAGACGTTACTGGGGAGAGAAAGTGTGTGTTTACTTTTGGGATATTAGTAATTGGAGATCCAGCTAGCATTTTCCAACAGTTAAACAACTTTCTTAAATGACACTGAAAAGAAACACCAAGCAGGTTCATACTCACCGGCTAACAGAGGAGAGGATGCGCTCACCGGGAAAATGAGCAGCAGAATCCACAGCCTCATCCTGACTGCGCTGTAAGTCTGCATAAGGTAAAACAAGGCAAGAAGGCGCATTCAAGTGCTTTATCTAAGGATGCCCATTTGCTAATAACGTCCTCTTTCCCTGTTATAAAACTGCTACAACAGACATTTAGAAATGCTGAGTTTAATTCCGCCTTTTGTCGTGTTTAAATCCTCTGCAGGCTTAGCTTGGACTACTTCATCCCAATCCTCGGCACGCATTATTCTTCAATTATTTCCACTCCACCCCTCAGGATTCAACTTTGCTGTGGAGAGTTTTCATTGACATTTGGGAATATGAAGAGATTAGCACCGCCCTCTTCTGGTCTTTTCCAGACCACTCCCACTCCCACTAAAATCTGAAAACACCAAAAGTATTCCGGGAAGACCTTATGACGTAAACGCTTTAAAGATGATAGTGTTGGAAAAAATGATGAAGCGAGGTGATTATACTGAAATATACAGGCTTCTATTTTTACTTCTAATAATCATCCAACACAGTTCTAATAATCTTTTCTTTTCTTATTTGTGTGCTCTATTTGTTTTCATTTTTAATTTTATAATATGAAGTTGGTTGTAATGATCCTCAGTGCAAACACATTAGCTTATCCTATAAAGAGAATACACAGCAAGTAAAATGAGACAGAGGGCACCATGGCTGTAGCTAAAGGGAAGGGTATGAGGTGGCACTATAAACTGTAAATCAAAGAAGAGAGTAGCCATCATGACATCACTGACTGGTCAGTGTAGTCCAGTGTTGGGATAGTTAGCCCCCCAAAAAGTAATGCATTGCACATTCCTTTATTTTGCCCTGGAGGAAATAAACTGTTACACTACTCGTCATTTTACTTTTCCGTGTCCCTGTCATGTCCTGAAATGCCTCATCAGTTCACAATATAAAACTTAGGTTAAAGTCCCTATCGTCCTGAGCACATATAAACACACACACACACACACACACACACACACACACACACACACACACACATATATATATATATATATATATATATATATATATATATATACCGACCAATAACCTGCCTCAGTACTACATGGAAGCTCCTGTCAGGCATCATATCGGCTAAGATGAACAGGCACATGGGTCAATACATGAGCGGGACACAGAAAGGAATTGGCAAGAATACCAGAGGCGCAAAACACCAGCTACTGGTAGACAGAACAGTCAGCCGAGACTGCAAGACCAGACTGACCAACCTGTGCACTGCCTGGATTGATTACAAGAAGGCCTATGACTCAATGCCCCACAGCTGGATACTGGAATGCCTAGAATTGTACAAGATCAATGGGACCCTAAGAGCCTTCATCAGGAACTCAATGGGGATGTGGCGTACAACACTAGAGGCCAACTCCAAGCCCATAGCACAAGTCACCATCAAGTGCGGGATCTACCAAGGAGATGCTCTGTCCCCACTGCTGTTCTGCATAGGCCTGAACCCCCTCAGTGAGATCATTAACAAGACTGGCTACGGATACCGACTACGGAACGGAGCAGTTGTCAGCCACCTCCTGTACATGGATGACATCAAGCTGTATGCCAAGAGTGAACGAGACATCGATTCACTGATCCACACTACCAGGCTATACAGCAATGACATTGGAATGTCGTTCGGACTGGAGAAGTGTAGTCGGATGGTAACAAAGAGAGGGAAGGTAGTCAGAACTGAGGGGATTGAACTACCAGAAGGCAACATTGCAGACATAGAGGACAGTTACAAGTACCTGGGGATCCCGCAGGCGAATGGGAACCATGAAGAGGCCGCTAGAAAAGCTGCAACCACCAAGTACCTGCAGAGGGTCAGGCAAGTCCTGAGGAGTCAGCTGAATGGTAAGAACAAGATCCGGGCCATCAACACGTACGCCCTGCCCGTGATCAGGTACCCTGCTGGGGTAATAGGCTGGCCAGAGGAGATAGAAGCCACTGACATAAAGACAAGAAAGCTCCTTACCATGCATGGAGGGTTTCACCCCAAGTCCAGCACCCTGAGGCTGTACGCTAAGAGGAAGGAAGGGGGCCGGGGACTGGTGGGTGTCAGCACCACAGTCCAGGATGAGACAACGAACATCCAAGAATACATTGGGAAGATGGCCCCAACTGACCGAGTGCTCAGTGAATACCTCAGGCAGCAGAAACCCAAGAAAGAGGAGGGAAACGAGGAACCATCATGGAAGGACAGGCCCCTGCACGGTATGTACCACCGGCAGATAGAGGAGGTGGCTGATATCCAGAAATCCTACCAGTGGCTGGACAAAGCTGGACTGAAAGACAGCACAGAGGCACTAATCATGGCAGCACAAGAACAAGCTCTGAGTACAAGATCCATAGAGGCTGGGGTCTATCACACCAGGCAAGACCCCAGGTGCAGGCTGTGTAAAGATGCCCCAGAGACAATCCAGCACATAACAGCAGGGTGCAAGATGCTAGCAGGCAAGGCATACATGGAACGCCATAACCAAGTGGCCGGCATAGTGTACAGGAACATCTGTGCCGAGTATAACCTGGAAGTCCCGAGGTCAAAATGGGAGATGCCCCCAAGGGTGGTGGAGAATGACCGAGCTAAGATCCTGTGGGACTTCCAGATACAGACGGACAAAATGGTGGTGGCTAACCAACCGGACATAGTGGTGGTAGACAAACAGAAGAAGACGGCCGTAGTGATCGATGTAGCGGTTCCGAATGACAGCAATATCAGGAAGAAGGAACACGAGAAGCTGGAGAAATACCAAGGGCTCAGAGAAGAGCTCGAGAGGATGTGGAGGGTGAAGGTAACGGTGGTCCCCGTGGTAATCGGAGCACTAGGTGCGGTGACTCCCAAGCTAGGCGAGTGGCTCCAGCAGATCCCGGGAACAACATCGGAGATCTCTGTCCAGAAGAGCGCAGTCCTGGGAACAGCTAAGATACTGCGCAGGACCCTCAAGCTCCCAGGCCTCTGGTAGAGGACCCGCGCTTGAAGGATAAACCGCCCGCAGGGGCGTGCTGGGTGTTTTTTTATATATACAGTGGGGCAAAAAAGTATTTAGTCAGCCACCGATTGTGCAAGTTCCCCCACTTAAAATGATGACAGAGGTCAGTAATTTGCACCAGAGGTACACTTCAACTGTGAGAGACAGAATGTGAAAAAAAAATCCATGAATTCACATGGTAGGATTTGTAAAGAATTTATTCGTAAATTAGGGTGGAAAATAAGTATTTGGTCACCTCAAACAAGGAAAATCTCTGGCTCTCACAGACCTGTAACGTCTTCTGTAAGAAGCTTTTCTGTCCCCCACTCGTTACCTGTATGAATGGCACCTGTTTGAACTCATCATCTGTATAAAAGACACCTGTCCACAGCCTCAAACAGTCAGACTCCAAACTCCGCCATGGCCAAGACCAAAGAGCTTTCGAAGGACACCAGGAAAAGTACTGTAGACCTGCACCAGACTGGGAAGAGTGAATCTACAATAGGCAAGCAGCTTGGTGTGAAAAAATCAACTGTGGGAGCAATCATCAGAAAATGGAAGACATACAAGACCACTGATAATCTCCCTCGATCTGGGGCTCCACGCAAGATCTCATCCCGTGGGGTCAAAATGATCATGAGAACGGTGAGCAAAGATCCCAGAACCACACGGGGGGACCTGGTGAATGACCTGCAGAGAGCTGGGACCAAAGTAACAAAGGTCACCATCAGTAACACACTACAACGGCAGGGAATCAAATCCCGCAGTGCCAGACGTGTTCCGCTGCTGAAGCCAGTGCATGTCCAGGCCCGTCTGAAGTTTGCCAGAGAGCACATGGATGATACAGCAGAGGATTGGGAGAATGTCATGTGGTCAGATGAAACCAAAGTAGAACTTTTTGGTATAAACTCAACTCGTCGTGTTTGGAGGAAGAAGAATACTGAGTTGCATCCCAAGAACACCATACCTACTGTGAAGCATGGGGGTGGAAACATCATGCTATGGGGCTGTTTTTCTGCCAAGGGGACAGGACGACTGATCCGTGTTAAGGACAGAATGAATGGGGCCATGTATCGTGAGATTTTGAGCCAAAACCTCCTTCCATCAGTGAGAACTTTGAAGATGAAACGAGGCTGGGTCTTCCAACATGACAATGATCCAAAACACACCGCCCGGGCAACAAAGGAGTGGCTCCGTAAGAAGCATTTGAAAGTCCTGGAGTGGCCTAGCCAGTCTCCAGACCTCAACCCCATAGAAAATCTGTGGCGGGAGTTGAAAGTCCGTGTTGCTCGGCGACAGCCCCAAAACATCACTGCTCTCGAGAAGATCTGCATGGAGGAATGGGCCAAAATACCAGCTACTGTGTGTGCAAACCTGGTAAAGACCTATAGTAAACGTTTGACCTCTGTTATTGCCAACAAAGGTTATGTTACAAAGTATTGAGTTGTATTTTTGTTATTGACCAAATACTTATTTTCCACCCTGATTTACGAATAAATTCTTTACAAATCCTACCATGTGGATTCATGGATTTTTTTTTCACATTCTGTCTCTCACAGTTGAAGTGTACCTCTGGTGCAAATTACTGACCTCTGTCATCATTTTAGGTGGGGGAACTTGCACAATCGGTGGCTGACTAAATACTTTTTTGCCCCACTGTATATATATATACACATATATACACACATATATATAATGCTTCTTTTTAGAGTTTGGAAGGTGACAATATAAATCTAAAAAGACACTTTGAAGTGGCCGACTGTGATTCTGCTGTAGAAACACGTACAGATGGAAACTGAGGTTTCAGTGCTGCAAGTCTGATTGTTCGTCACTTCCTTTGTTACCCATTGAAGATCAGGGTCTGGATGCTGGGCTGGTATTGGCAGACACTCAATTTAATGTCAGTCTGGGTTCTTTGCTAGCTTTGCCTTAACATGTCGTGTCTGTATAACACAATTGTTTCTGCAGTTTGCACTTTATCACTAGACTTTTGTCCTTTCATGCAATACAAAGAAAAGTAATTTTCGTATCTGCTTTCCTCAAAACTTGTAGCCGGAAACCATTTTTTGGTTCTTTTTATTTCTAATAAACAAATAAAGAATCATCCGCTCAACACAACATTCATGAATGTGCCTTCCTCCCTAAAGCAGGATTTAGAATTCCATTCAAAATCCACACAGGTGTTACATTCCTGCTACATATCAGCACTTATTTCTAACTGCAGCTCATTAACCACACTTTATCTGTCTGAAGTTGTCAGACAGGCAACAGCCCCAGACCTGAGGGGGTCACGCAACCCTTGACCCAAATAATTATCCGGTTGCATGCCTTTTTTTTCTTTAGCTTTTGTTGTTACTTAACCCCGAGATTCAAAAGAGTCATTTCAAAGAAGAAGGGAAAAAAAATGTGACAAGCAGGGAGCAGATTTATCGAGCTCATTTGATACTGTGGAAAAGGTTTAAAGTGCAGATAGATAAAAGAAAATAAGAGTAAAAATGCCAGAGACATAGTGATGAGTGATGAAAGGAGGAACATGCTGTCAGGACTAATGTTTTCTCACAGTAAAATAAAATAAAATAAATGCCTATTGTATGACTCATCCTCTTACACATGTGCATGTATATGTTAAAGGAGAGCAAGTGGCGCGGTTATGAGCAATCTCAGTCTCTTCCCTAAGGCATCCCGGCCCCGATGGATCAGGACATTCCTGGAATACTGTGACTCTCGTCACAGTGACAGCGTCTTTAAAGGGGACAGAGTTCATGTCTGTGTGTTTTTAGATTTACCACGGCTTATTTTAGGTTTCTCCACATGATCCACTGGAGCACAGGGTGATGCACCTTGAGCCTCTTTGCGCATTGCTTGCATGTTTTTCGATCTTAAAATCCCAGGAGTCACCGTGAAAAATGCTGCAGGAAGGATGTCTAATCTTGGCCAGTCTGCGCTGTATTCCCCTGGCAGGATGAAAGCAAGGCACGTTGCAAGAGAATTCCTCTGCTCGCTTTAACTCCAGCTGTTTGTTGTTTTTCTTTGTTACACAACTTCCACTCGGTCATATTTGATACTTTGACATTGTTGGGAAATCACTTTATTGAGCTTTTTAGATCAAAAAGGCAAACACCATCTTCAAAATTTGATCTGGTTAGCAGTCAGAGAAAAATGTTGAGTAAAAGCTGCCCAAAGCACATGATTAATTACGTAGCTTGTTGGTGTGGCAGACTGCTTTTCATGCGGTCATGTGTAGGAGTCCTTTTCCACCCAAAGGTTGCTCCCACAACCTTCTGAGATGCCGGGAAGTCCACTGAAGAAATAGCTGTGCACAAAAACTTCTGTAAAAAAAACACAACTTGAACTTTTGTGACATATAACATGTTACTAAAGGAGCTTTAGAGCGTCTGGCAGTCTTTATGCTGGCTGCTTCATAGCTACAAGTCTGTGACAGTTTTTCTTAACCAGGAATTATATTTGATTTCTCGCATATATACATAAATGACCAATGTTTAAGTGCATGTCAAAGGCAAAGACAACTGTCTGATTTGTTGTTTGGTGCACATAAATGCAGTTATAGATGTAAAAGGCCAGTCTGGGGAAGTTCAGTAACACATGAAATAATGCTTCCCATGTCAAATTACCTCCCTGCCTGCTGCAGTCTGGCGCTGGACCTCCAACAGCCAGCGCTGCTGTGATCCTGTCATCTATGGCCCAATAAGAAGACAGACACAGGGCTGCTGGCCAGCTTTATTTCCAGACTGTAAAAGGATATGGTTCCCTCCCCTCCCGTGCTTCCGTGTCACCTAGTACCTTCAGCCCACTGAACCATCTCAACCTTTGCAAGTAATCTGTCTACTCTCCTGTAAAAGCCAGACAAAAAGCCAGACATGCTCCAGGCAAGCAAAGAAGGTGCCCTGCCTGCAGGGTAAGCATTAAACAGATGGCTCTGAACACCCGCTGTCACTGCTTTTCCTGCCGTTGCATTTTTATGACGTTTATCACTACTATCTGTCTGCTCGATCCTAGCCATAACATCGCTCCCACCCACATTTCATCAGGCAGTGTAATCTGCAGTGCCAGCTCTAAAATGCAAATCTTCTTGTGATGTAACTCATTTGGAATTTAATGCTGTTAGTAATTCATATCATATAGTAACAATAGCAACAGCCCAACACATATTATTTTCTGCTCAAACACTTCTAGGAATTTATATTGTGTACCAATGAGCTTATGACACATTAGGAAAGAATTAGCAGATAGCTGAGTGCAAGCTCGATGTAAAGACAAGAGTGGACACAGAAATAGGGAAGCTGTGGAACTTTCACCTTCATGTAAGCCGAGCAGCCGGACGTGTCCCATTTTTTATTTTAAGTGTTGTGAGAGGGGAAGAGTCCCACAGAGAGATAAAGTGTACTGATGTCATGTCATCCGCTCCATGACATGAACAGTGGTAAGAATAAAAACGGAAAAAAGAAACTACAGCAGGAGGGAAGCTGTAAAACGCTTTAACTTTGCAGAAGTAGCAGGTGTGAGTTCCTCGTTTTGTCTTGTTGAAACGAGATAGCCGAGGAAGGAAACGTTAGAGAGAAAAGACTTTGCAGATGATGTGATTAGTTGGGTGTATAAGCGGGATGTTTCGGGTGAACGGACCTGTCACAGTCTCATGATTCAAAATTTTAAAGGTTTTCAAAGGGAACAATAACAGTATGAAGCAACCAAGTATAAAGCGCAGCTTCATTTTAACTTTCACTCAAAATTGTTTGTTGCCATCACGTGCATGCTCACTGATTCTGCTGATGAGCAGTGCTTGCATGCTTTAGTATAAAACTAATTGTGTATTTACATTTCATTGACTTTTTTTAGGTCTCAAATTGTTTATGCAAGACAGAAAAAGTTGTTCAGGTTTTTTTTTTTTTTTTTGCTAAAATATCTGTTTTCACTTTTCCTTTTATAATATGAATATGACACTGGTTGCAGTGATCTTCAGTACAAACACTTATACTCTACATTAACTTATTGCAAACTAATATCAAAGAGAGTGCATAGTAAGTGAAGTAAGAGAGAGGGCACCAATGCTGTGGCTAAAGGTAGGGGCATGGGGAGCACCAAAACTGTATATAAAAGATGGATGTAGCCATTGTGAAATCACTCATTTGACAGTGAACAATGTTGGGCTCTTTAGTCAAAAAAAGGAATGCATTACACATTCCTTTATTACTCCCCAGAGGAAGTAAACTGTTAAACTACTCATCACTTAACTTTTCTGTTATTCTGTAACATCCTGAAATGCATCATCATCAGTTAGCAATATAAACTAAGGCTAAAGTTCCACATAATGACACAAATCCCTATTGTAACAGGCAAATACATACGATGCTTCTTTTAGAGTTTGAACGCAAAGCTGAAAACCAGGTCAAAGAGACTTTGAAGCGGTCGCCACCTCCACTTAAACTCTGCTATAGAAACGCGCAGGTACAAATTAAGGTCACAATGCTAAAAACCCGATTGTTCATTACTTCCTTTGTTACCAGTTGACTACCACGGTCGGGTTGCTGGACTGCTGTCGGTGAACACTCAGCTTTAACGTTACTCTGGGTTCTTTGCTAGCTTTGTGTTAGCATGCCATCTTTGTCGATCCTTGCAATGAGCTGATGTTATATTAGCAGCACAACACAACATCAGTTATTTTGCATTCAGCATTTAATGCTATTGCTACTTTTTGAACCTAGAATCAAAAATGTGGGGTGAATCTTTCTGAGGAAAACCACTTGGTTATTAGCTACCTGGCTCTAAAGCATACTCTGCTTTATTGGCATTTTTTACTGTAATAGGGTAAAAAGTTACATTTAAGTTGCGGCGATTGAGACAGTAAACCAATTAGAGGAGCATTTACTCGGTTCCCAGTGCAAGTGAGGTTAAGACCATTTGTCCTATATAATTGAAAAAGCCCTTTTGCAACTAGAGAAGTCAATGTCTACTGCCCACATTTAAGGCTCTTCCTCACCTGCCTTACTTTCCAGATCAGAAGGCTACATCCATCTTTTCTTCCCTCCCAAAACTGTGTCATATTAAGAGTGGAAATTAAGAGTGGAAATTATGGGTGGGACACAGGGGAGCAGATCCCAGTATTGTCTTTGCCAGTGTGCTATTACAAATATAGCAACATAATATTCAATAATATGATCATTTACATTGAATGCTTTTGTGCTAATTACAGACGCAAAGCAATACCCTTTCAGTCCACAACCAAAGGCATTTTTTCCATTATATATAGTCTATGTGAAGGACTGAGGTCACACTGCTTTCAAAAAGCCACGTGATGATTTATGAATTATGGGATGTCAGACAGCAAACTAATGACCTTAGCCAGGTGTCCATCACTGTTATTTCAGGCTAAAACTTTAGAAACAGCTGATAATTTGTATATAATTGCACCACTAATATCTTCTTGTTTATTTACTACTTTTAAACAAAGTTCACTGATAAGAAATGTGCAGGTTAAAAAAGTTGTTAGCGAATGCGACTTCTCGTGTTCCTGATGAAGACCCACCCTTTAAACCTGCCGTAGGGTTTTGGCTGGATATCTGTCGCTCCCAGTTGAGACCAGTTGAGACTGGATGATAATCTGGGAAAAGGCTGGGGAAGATCTGGGGATTGGAGCCTGTGTTATGAGAAGAATGTCTGCTGCCTCACAAGCGTGACCCTGTGGTACATACAGTACAGACATGTAATGTAACGAATTGCCTCACTGTCAGACAGGTCAGGACAAGAATGAATACATCAGAGAGCAGCCCGACAGCAAGCCCTGTTTATAATTAAAATCCTTTTTTTTAAAATATGGGTTGTGTTTGTCAGATGGAAAATTTAGGACGTTTAGAAAAATAACACTCACATAGATATCCCACTGTGGGATGTGCTGGTTGTGTTAAAAATGTTAATTTTTCCTGGTCCTAAAACTGAGATATAGATTTATGGTGTTTATGAATATTTATGAATAGAATCATAGAAACCAGTCACGTTTTGACTGTATGCAACAATTTCTTTTTTCTTTTTTTTACAAGAAAGAAAATGTTTGTTAACATATAACATGTGAAGTTCAAGGAGATTTTTTTTAATTTCCTTACATGGTGAAATATTACCACCTAGTGGTTGATGTTGGATATCCTCAACTTAATTTGTTTTTTCATAACAAAGCAGAAAGCTATGTCTCTAAGTCTCAGAATTAAAATAAAATAAATAAAATAAAAATTAATTTATGTTTAATTTTCAAGTTTTGCGCTTAAAAAGATAAGCAGTTTGGATTTTTACCATATATAATTTTTTTTACTATATATCAATACGTTTCTTTCTTTCTTTCCTTAAAAAAAACAAAACAAAACAAACTTTATTAGCCATAAAAATGACTCCCAATCAAATGAAAGATTTTCAAATCTTTCTAGCTTTTCCGCAAAGGATATTGCAGAAAAGCTAAAGCATACCTGCCTGCTGAGACGCTCCTCAGCAGTGCTAATGGCCATTAGCACTATATGTGCAATATATGTAACTACTGTCCACTGTATTTAGCTTGAGCTCTCACCTGCGGAAGATTACATGCAGGTTCGTTTCGTTTCCCAATCTTTAGCTAAATGTTTGTCACTTTTGTTTCAAATAGAGAGCGCCGTTTAGCAAAAATATCTCAAAAAAATAAAGTCGTTATTCAGTGTTTTTGTTGTTTCGGTTGTCACAGTTCTGCTGTAATGGAGGAGCTGTTGACTTGGTACTATTTTAAGTTATTTCGCCTAAAACATTAGCTACAGCTGGACAGTTCAGTTTTTTGCGAGAGACTTTGAATGGAAGCAGTGTGGTAGCTAGCTAGCTATTTATCCAAAACCAGTCGTTGTGTGTTCGCGTTTTCATCAATGATTGTACCTCAGCTGTGAGAATGAAATTTCATACATTTTTGAAATCTATGATATAATATTCCGGGAATGGTACATTTTATTAAATACTGTGGAATGAGAATGATGGACACCGTCCCTTCGATAGCTCAGTTGGTAGAGCGGAGGACTGTAGAGGCGAAAGCTGAAATCCTTAGGTCGCTGGTTCGAATCCGGCTCGAAGGAGACATGTTTTTTTTTTTTTTGTTTTTTTTTACACACTTCTCAGTAAATGTTTTGACATACGGCCAGTCGTTTTTGTACTGTTTAATTTAAACGTGTGCTCATTCATCTTTCATTGACAGAGGAATGCGATCAGTTCAGTTGTTCAGCAAGATTACTGTGAAACTCCTAAGCCAAATTTAATGAACCTTGGTGGAGAGGTGGCGCACTGGAAAAGCAATAAAGCATTAATGCTTTAAAACTGCAAGGTGAGATTGCTGAGAATGCCTTTGTAATCGTCCATGCAATTAATGTTAGTATGCTATTATTCTGTAAGCTTCTTTCAGTTCTTGTCCTGCTAATCTGTCTCACCCCTGTGGTAAGGCATACCCCACCTCTTACTGAAATGTGCCCCAGCTCTGCCTCACTCTGGCTGGTAAAGTAAGGAATGGAATGAGTGCATATATGTTAAACTGAATCTATAATTGTAGAGCTATAGCATTTTTTCTAACGTTGAACCGCCTCTGTGCATGTTAGATTTCTGCTCCTGTGCTGCTATCTTGTCCTGAGCTGTTTGTTGAGCTGTTTGTGCAACCTTTGAGTTTATTGACTGCAGACCTTCTGCTTTATTTTCCACAGGCTCTTCCTTTTGGCACCTCAAGGTGGTGGAGCAGCTGTCCAGCCGGGTAGGTGCTGTTTAACTGGGTAAGGAAGCTTCTGCCAACCTAACTTTGCTGAAGTTCAACACACACAAAGACAGGACAAATGTAGCACCTCCAAACTAATTAGCATGTTATTCTCAGGGTATGCTGATGAGAGGCTGGAAATCACTGGCACATTTACTAATTTTGTGTTACTTCACTGAAAACGGTCAGGTTTGATTGATTTTTGAGATATATTTCTACAAATTTGCCTCTCTGTCCCTGATAATAGTATAAGGAACATTATTCACACAACATGACCTAAATGGATGAGAATAGGAACGCTTAAAAACTTTAATTATGTTAAGCTGGAAATATATTAATGACAATTAAATAGGATTTAAAATACATCAGCAAAATCACAGGTTGTGCTAAGATAATTATGACTTGAAAATTGTACAAGAAGAAATCATGTGACAATAAAGAGTCAATTAGGCACGTTTAAAAAGGGACAAAAAAGTTTAGATATAAACAAGTGGAATGTACATCAGGGTAAGGTGCAGTAAACCCGATTGACTATGTGCACGTTAGCATATGCTACTTCCGGTGCGGAAACTCCTGTGGGGAGCTTTGTTTCCGGTGTCCTATTCACGACCTGTTTACGGTCCAAAACAAGTTAAGCAAATGAATGAATCAAGCGGCGATTTACATTTCTATAGATGTCTTGGGCATTTACCCAATATATCTGTAAATGATGTTCATCAACTTGTCGATATTTTTTCCCTGTGCCTCAGAGCAAAAGAGAAAAGGGATTCAAATGTTATATTTCTCAGCTGTCCCTCGTTTATCGCGGGTGTTATGTTCTAAAAAATAACCAGCAATAGGTGAAATCAAGTAGCCAATTTTATTTTTTGACGGTGCAAAACGTTTCGTGGACATACAGTACTGCACTTCAGAGTCACACTGCTAGCGATCGATGCAGCGATTCTGTACTGTACAGGAGAGACGTCACGGAGGAGATCGTCTGCAGCGATCAGGACACAGGACACATTGTGATGTAAAAAAGCATGCAAACTTGCACTAAAAAATCTGCGAAACAGTGAGGTAGAAGGTGAACCGTGTTATAGTGAGGGACCGCTGTAATTTTGAAGGTAAATCACAACATACCCTTCGTAAATGCTAATGTGTAGAAACCTTTACCAGCAATCATTCATTTTTTTCACGGTTTGTTAACATGCTGTGTAGGTGTGTACTTGACTAGCTGATCTCGACATAACGGGGGAAACATCTGGTTTAACTATTCTTCACCTGTAGTTTGAATGCTGAACATTTGCCTGTTTAAATCACAAGACCAGTCACTATACAGAGATGTGCTTCTGAATGTGGACGAGTTTTCTGCTGCAGTAATGCAGTTCTGCTTGTGTTGAGTGATGTAAACAACTGATCGATCTAAACTCTTTAAACGTCAAAATTGATCATTAGATTTTTTATGACACAACAGCGGTGAGTGTTCCCACCTTCTGCTCTTTGTAACTTCATGCGATCTTTCCGTTTTCGAGTTTTGGACATGATTTTGTATATCTTCGCAGTAGCGATTGACCGCAAAGTAAAGCTACCGGAAATGTACAACCCTACATCCGGTCTCAAACCAGGAAGTTAGCATTTTCTCGTGCACAGGGTCAGTAGTTGCTTGCATAATATTCTGTATGTAGAATAGCCAGTTCATAAGCTCGTGAGAGAAGTCAGTGTGTACATTTAGTCTTCAAGGGACATAAGAATACAGCATCCTGAAATCACATCTCCTGAGGTTTGGGTGACTTTCTAACAATTCTTTAATGGGAATAGAAAATTCACAAATCCAACAAACTCAGATGCAAGAAAGAAAGAGCCTGCACACCGCTCTTATCAGTGAAGTGTCACAGTGAAGCGTAAGGATCCGTTTCTCCCATTCTGCTCCAGTTGGTCTCAGATAATGGCCACACACTTTTGACTAACTGTGGTGTTGACCAAGATCACTGTGTAGGATCTTTGTTTTTTTGTGACTGAAGTAATTGCCAAAAAAAACCTAAAACTTGTTTGGCGTGTGCTTTCATTCGTGGCGAACACGCTTCCTGGGGGAGGCCGGAGAGTCCAGGGAAAAGGCAGTGGGAGAGACGGGGCGGGACTCGGGGATGTACTCTGTCTGGTACTTCTCAATGTAAGGTTTGGCCACATTCCACACCTGGGTTGAAAATATAAGCACATTTAACGACATGCCACGTGGAGCACGTGCACTGAACAACTTTTTAGAACTTGCCTTTTGATCAAGTAGCAGGCGGTGAACCGCTTCGATATCAGGCGACATGAATCTGTCTTTAATCCACGGTCTGTTTAACAGCAGGAGAGTAAAAGGAGAAAGTGGAACAACGGGTAAATATTAACTATTAGGTATATAGTTTCAACAGGCTCAAAATTTTGTACCTTGGCCGCATCTGTTTGACTTACTTGACCACGCTGCGAACAAGTTCATAGACCTTCTCCAGTGGAGTGGTGGTACGGAGTGGGCGGAGGAACTCGATGCCCTGACATGCGGCCAGCAGCTCTATAGCAAGGACTGGTAACAGGAAGTATCAATTCAGTTTGGCCAAATCCCAAAAATATATCTCTCATTTTAGTGATAAATATTGAAAACATTAAATAACATAGATCACAGCCAATTGAAAGCCATCTATGGGTTTTTACTGCTGTTTGAGCCTTTAGTTTATTCCATGACTTACAAGAACTGTGGATTTTTTTCCTCAAACTTTTTTCAAAAGACGGAGAAAATAATTTTAAGCACAGAGATAAATTATATTTGATGATAGTTTAATCATTTATCTGTTTTTTAAAACCTGTTGGTTTAAGGTTAACCTCTGTATCCGCCCAGTAACCTGCGGTTTTGTCTTGTCGGTGTACACTGGCATGGTTTTCAGCAGCGACCTTTGCACTTTTTGCAACAGAAGCAGCGGAAACTGACCGGTTAGTCTCTTTGATTCAGGGACGCTTGTTGTTTTCAAAGAGTTACAGTAAAAACAGTTGGTTATTTGTAAATCTGATAGTGGTAATGCAGCAGAACTATGGAACAGATTAATCATTTTACTCACTTATTTGTTGTCTGTATAGAGTTTTATTGGAATTTTAGGACTCCCCACCATAAATCTATTAATTATTATACATAATCACAGAATCACGTTGTTAGGAACACCTGCTCAGTTGCTCGTTAGCACAAATGTCTAATCACCCAGTCACATGTTAGCAACTCAGTGCATTTAGGCATGAGAGATGATCAAGACAGCCAACTGAAGTTCAAACTGAGCATCTGAATGTGGAAGAAAGATGATTTAAGTGAACGTGGCATGGTTGTTGGCACCAGATGGACTGTCCCAAGTATTTCAGAAACCGCTAATCTACTGGGGATTTTCCCAAATAATCATCTCTAGGGTTTAGAAAGAATTTTCCAAAAAATATCCAGTGAGTGGCAGTTCTCTGGGTGAAAATGCCTTCTTAATGCCAAAGATCACAGTAGAGTGACCAGACTGCTTTGAGCTGATATGAAGGAAACTGTAACTCAAATACTGTTGCTACTCATTAGAAACACAACAAATCACACTTTAAAGCAGATGGCCTACATTAACAGAAGACCACTCAGGTGCCATCTATGTCAGCTAACAACAGGAAACTAAGGGTACAGTTTTCACAAGGAAAAAAAAATTGGACCACATAAAACTGGAAAAATGTTGCCTGGTCTGATGAGTCTTGATTTCTACTGCAAAAGTTAGATCCTTATGACTGGTAGGGTCAGATTTTGGCATAAACAACATGAAACCGTGGATCCATCCTGCCTTTTATCAACAGCTCAGGGTTGTGGTGATGGAGTGGTGCAGGGAACGTTTTTTGGTGCACTTTGAACCATTTCATACCAACTGAGCATTGTTTAAACACCAAATCTTACATATTGTTCATCTTTTAAATGCTTCTTACATCAGAAGATAGACACAAAGCTCAGATAATCTCAAAGTGGCTTCTTAGACATGACAGTGAATTTGCTTCACAGTCACCAGATTTAAATCCAACAGAGCACATTTGGGATGTGATGGAGCAGGAGATTTACGTGATGGATGTGGAGACAAACCGGCAGCGCCTGTCATGATAGTATGAGGAATGTTTCCAGCTCCTTGATGAATCTGTGGCACAAAGAATTAAGCCAACCCAGTACTTGTGAGGTGTACATAATTTAACAATGCTATACCTTACCTTGCTCCACATGCTCTATTACCCTCAGGGCCTTCCTAGCAGCCCATCCTCCCATAGACACGTGGTCCTCCGTGGCAGCACTAGTAGACAAAGAGTCCACAGATGATGGGTGACACAAAACTTTGTTTTCTGAAACTGAACAGCGTGAAAGAGTTGAGATTAATGTCAGTGCTCCTGCTCAAATATTGGGTAAGAAGAAAAAAAAAAAACCCTACAAATTTATAACATTAGATCTTTTATTAAAAAATGCACTCTGAAGTGTAATATTCAATATCAAAGCCTGTTTAGTAAATAATGTTATCATAATCTCATTGAAATTGGAATAATTTAGTAGGAGATTATATGTTACTTCATGTTTTTCACACAAACCTAAGGCGGCTGCAGTGCAGTGGGCAATCATGAAGCCTGAGTTGAGTCCACCCTCGTTGACGAGGAAGGCAGGCAGCTCACTCAGAGAGGGGTTACACAACCTCTCGATCCTCCTTTCGCTGATTGAAGCCAGCTCGTGGACTGCAATGGCTAAAAAATCCAGAGCCTATGAGAAAGAAAACAGTTGTTTAAGAAAGAAGAATCAAATCTAAAGCGAACCGAAACAAACTATCTTATTACTACATACCTTAGCTGGGTATTCCCCATGGAAATTCCCACCTGAAATGGTCTCACCTCTTTCTGCAAATACCATCTGGTGAGACCGTTAAGACAAAATTAACTGATTTCCAGTAAAATCCTGTGTGCAGTTTGTGGCAGATCCAACTTCAGTTATCAGACTTGAGACCAAACTGGCTAAATTTCATAGATCAGTCTTTTCCTCTAGTTTGAAAGACAGAAAAGGATACAGGGTTGTCAGTGGCACTGTTGATTTCTGTGTTGATGATATTCTGGACAAATGCAATTGTGTCATTGGCAATTCCATGAACCTGCGAGCAGAGAGAGGACATAACACTCAGAAAGAGATGTACGATGCTCAAACATAGTTTTGCTGCAGCTCCATATCTGCTTTCTATGTGGTAGACCCACTATCTATCATGTGAGAAGTTTTCCCTTTCCCATCTAGAAGCTGCAGAAGCTTTAAAACGCTGTGGGAGAAACCTGTGATTTGGGGATTTATAAATAAACTTGGGGTTACCTGAGGACAGCACCGCATGGTGTAGGCATCCTGGACTCTGTCACAGAACCTGTGGCTCTCTGTAAGAACACACCAGAACAAAATGACACTCATTAAACACAGCATATTTAAGGCTGCATGATATTAGAAGGCTATACTCCATTAATGCCTGTTGGCAAATGCACCCCCAGTAACTCATGCATCTCATCTTGAGGTGGTGCAACTCTGAAACCACTGCCAGTGGTAAGAGCATTTCTAATATGCAAACAAGTTTTCGGGAGGAGGAAGGCACACAAATGTAAAATGCAGTGATCAGAACTTTACATGAATACTATTTGATGTTCATCAAACCTGCAATCTGGGATGGGTGGTGATCAGAGTCCAACAGTGAGCGGAAGCGTTGAGCCACCTCTATTTGCCCCGGATGTGGCCGCAGTGCATGGATGTCTGTGGGAAGAGACCAGAAATTGAATAAGGATGGATGACATGTAGTGCAGTTATACAATTGGAGGTAAATAATTTCATCTAGTTTCTGGTTTTCTTCGGGTTTATAGCTTCTGCGCACCACTGTCAAAGGCCTTGGTGGTTCCCTTTAGCACCTCCAGGGTGAGAGCAGCAATAATATCTGCCTGCTGGGCAATCGCCTGGGCTCGCTCCACGGCCTCTGCCCCTAGAGAGGTAATCATCTGTGTCCCATTGATCAGAGCCAGACCCTGTTAGGGAATCCCAGAGATTGAGATGGGTGTACAACCCCAATTGCAAAAGAAGAAAAAATTTGAGTAGGTGTGTAAAATGTAAATATAAACAAAACGCAGGGATTTTGCAAAGATAATTTTTTTAAGGATTTTTTTACAGTGTCATTATTTTTACAAGTTAACCCTCATATTACCTTTTATTTTGCTAAAATTATTTTAATTCCATATATTTGGCCTAATATGTATTTTATTGTATATTTATGATGCAAATGCAGTTTATACTTCAAAATCTGTTATCAGTGAACTCTGGGTCAAATCACAACAGTGCAGACAAATCAAATAGATGAGCTTTTCTTTTTTTTTGAACATTACCTCTTTAGGTTTTAGTGATATTGGCTTTAGTCCATGTGCCTCCAGGACCTGGTCAGGAATGAAAGATGAAAAACATGTAAAAAGTCCAGGGTCATCAGAAAGCAAACAATGTTTCCATTTGCACCCTGAAACCTTTCACTCTTGTAAACAAGAGACACGTTTTCCTACGATAGTAGTTGCCCTCTTGTTTTACAACTCCTGAAAAGTCACTCTGAGCTTACGTATTTGGCATCAGCCCACCCGCTCGTGGGAGACCACATTTTTCCCTCTCCCATGAGTCCGAGGGCCAGGTGAGAGAGGGGTGCCAGGTCACCACTAGCACCTACTGTTCCCTTTTCAGGGACAAAGGAGAGGCAGGAGGCTGAGGGGACAAAGTTATGGAGACAAAAGTAAGTCCTATGACAGCTGTCCTACCCCTGTCCTTAAATAAAGTTATCCACAGTTTACTGAAGCTGATATCTCACATCAGCTAACTGGTTTGAAGCTTACCGTTAAAGGCCTGGATCATGGCCTGGAGGGTTTCAAGAGAAACACCACTGTGCCCTTTGGCCAAAACATTGATCCTCAAAGCGAGCAACATGCGGGTCCTCTCTGGGCTTAACGGGTTCCCCACACCTATGCGTCACAGCATAACTCTGATTAAGATGATTGACGTACAGAGGGCCTGAAAACATTAAAATCAACATATCTGCGTCACAAAGAGTGTCATCACCTGCTGAGTGTGAGCGCACCAAGTTTTCCTGGAGCTCCCTGTGGAACGAAAAGTGCATGGCATCAGTCAACAAACAAAAAGGGCTCTGTGTGGGTGATTACAAAGACCAGAAATAGATCGTAAAATGTATTTAAGGACAACTTAAAAACTCTACTTGAGTTTGCTGACAGGAATGACAGTTCGGGCAAATTTGCCAAAACCCGTTGTGATCCCATAGACAACTGCAGGGAGAACACACATAGGGAACTGAACACACAAAGTCTCCTATTTTTCCAGATACTGTAATTTAGCCAGTTTAAATTAAGCTCATTTGCACTGAATCACTGTATTTTAACCTTTGTTTTCTTTGACAATGGTGTCCAAAAGCTCTCTGGATTGCACAACCTTTCTTTCTGCCTCAGGAGTCAGCTAAAAAACAATGATAAAGGAAGACATTGGATCAAGTAAAAGATTACAACGGAGCAGTTACGGACAACAAAAGAGGTTTGTTGATCATTACCTTTATCTTGTAGAGTCCTCTGCCTAAGTTGATGAGATCTGTTGACGTCAGGCTGTTGCCATCTAAAGAAATATACTGGACAGAGAGTTTCACGTTTCACGGAGTTAGTTAATATGATATGAATATGTTTTCAATTTTATCGGAAAATACACTTACCTCTTCAGGCTCTTTGTATGCTGCCGTGCTAGTTGACAAACTTAATTAAGGATAACATTTGGCAAAATGTAGTGTCACTCTCAGATTAATTATAATTTCCCACAAGGACAATTTTAACCCGAAATTAAAACAGTATGTGAAGAAAAAATGGCATTAAAAAAAGATTGAATCGTTTTTAGTGCACACTACAGCACCTACTACAGCTGCTATGGCACAAATATCCAACAAGTTTAAGGATACAGATGAGAAACTCCCGGTTCACACGGAATAAAGTCAGGAGACATGGTATCTCCTTCAATAGCTGAAATGCACAGGAAAATAAATCACAATGTGTGCATTCCCCCCTTGGTTCACACAGTAGTTATATTTAAAGTAAATTACTTATTATACACAATTACGCATCACTGAAGCAGAGTTAAAGGTAAACCATCGTCACCGTCTTTTAAATGTGTTGCACACATTTTTAATATATGCATTCTTCGTGTAGAAAGTTATTACCAAGCTCGACAAAGTCGTTATCCTCCAGTACATCTTCGATGGTGTCATCCGCGTCCAGCAGACCCAAACCCTGGCACCTGCGCACAACAAAACGAGTGTCTTTCACAGCCGTGATGCCGCCGTTGTCCGGTTTGTTCTTTATGTAACGTTTAAGCGCTTCCTGTCCGAGCCACTGGATGGTTTTGGAAGTGTCCCGGCAGGGCACTGCCAGCCACTCATCTCGAATGTGTACAGTAAAACGAGGCATCGCGCATCAGCGGGACTTGGCTGCAGTGAGTCCTGCGCGCCGCTCTCTGAGGTACCACTCTGGGCCGTTTACAGTTCGGCCACCAATAACACGCAGCTGGGGGAGCCACGCCTCCCCAGCATCACACCTCTAGAGATCATTGACCCACACGGACCGGTCTCAGTCTCACAAGTGCTTCCAATCCAATCGATGCGTTCACGTGATGTTTGAAAGTGCTCAAGTGTCTATAGAGGCTAAACACAGTGAATTAGATTAGAGGTCACCAGAGGAGTATGGGGCACCGTTTGTAAAGTGAAACATGCTGAAATTAACATCAACATTTTTCCACATTTAGCTCAAAACCTTACAAAAACATGTTTTTTCGAGTCATTTTTTTTACAACATTTAGTAAAATATTTGTAACTTTTCATATTTAAAACACAATTTTAAATGTTAAATCTAAATATTAAATTTAAATCTAAATGTTAAATCTAAATATTATATTTAAATCTAAATGTTAAATTTAAACGTTAAATGTTCAATCTAAATGTTACAGGAAAGTAAATATTTAGCTAACGATCGTGGCTCAAGAGTTGGGAGTTCGCCTTGTAATCGGAAGGTTGCCGGTTCGAGCCCCGGCTTGGACAGTCTCGGTCGTTGTGTCCTTGGGCAAGACACTTCACCCGTTGCCTACTGGTGGTGGTCAGAGGGCCCGGTGGCGCCAGTGTCCGGCAGCCTCGCCTCTGTCAGTGCGCCCCAGGGTGGCTGTGGCTACAATGTAGCTTGCCATCACCAGTGTGTGAATGTGTGTGTGAATGGGTGGATGGCAGGTTGTGTAAAGCGCTTTGGGGTCCTTAGGGACTAGTAAAGCGCTATACAAATACAGGCCATTTACCATTTACCATAACATGCAAATCTATTGTACGGGTCAACAGAAATACCAAAATATAAGCTTTACGAAAACCTCCGGTGCAAAATTGTGTAAGGAGCTTGGAAAGAAAAGCGTCTGGACTTCTTACTTGAAGACGTTTCACCTCTCATCTGAGAAGCTTCTTCAGTTCTAAGGGTCAAATGGTGGAGAGTCCCAGATATAAACCCAGTGGGAGTTTCCCCCCAAAGAGGGACAAATGACCCCCTAATGATCCTCTACCTAATCACATGAGCCAAGGTGTGAAAGCGGGTGTGGGTCACAATCAGCCAGGATTTCGGGTGAGCTCATTGTGAAACCTGGCCCCACCCTATCATGTGATTTCCTGAAGTCAGGTGGCCCAGGATGTGAGTGGCCGTTAAGGCGTCTGGGAAGGGATCTCAAAACTGGATTGTAGATGGCAGACAGCTGGCGTCGTAAACCACTCCCTCTGTTCAAAGATGGTCGCGCACAGTGGACGTAAATGGCTTCTTTCACTCCTCTTTCAAACCATCTGTCCTCTCTGTTCAAAATGTGAACGTTGGCATCTTCGAAAGAGTGACCTTTGTCCTTTAGATGCAGATGAATCCCTGAGCAAAGACCACAACATCACTATATTACCAGCTGATAAGGGAAGGTGCACCGTGGTCCTAAACACAACGGATTACCACACAAAGATCACTACTCTCCTCAGTGACAACAATACCTACGAAGCCTTAAAGCGAGACCCCACAAGCAGCTACAAAAAGAAAGTTATAGCTTGCCTTCAAGACCTTGAAAGAGACAAAATCATTGACCGCCTTACATATCACCACCTTTACCCAGGGGATGCCATACCCTGCATTTACGGACTTCCTAAGATCCACTCAGACCCATTGTCAGTAGCATAAACTCAGCCACTTACAACATCTCGAAACACCTTGCTACCGTCCTAGCACCTCTCGTGGGGAACACCCCACATCACATCAAGAACACCGACTTCACCGACAAGGTCCAGAAACCTACCCTGGACCCAGATGAAACCATGGTGTCCTTTGATGTAGTCTCCCTCTTCACTTGCATACCCACCACGGAGGCAGTGGAGACTGTCAGAAAACGACTACAAGAAGACAGCTCCTTGGAGGACAGGACCAACTTCACACCCGATCAGATTTGCACACTGTTAGAGCTCTGCCTCACCACTACATATTTCAAATACAACGAGGGTTTCTACAGACAAAAACATGGCTGTGCCATGGGTTCCCCCTTGTCACCTATTGTAGCCAACCTTTACATGGAGGAAGTGGAAAGGAAGGCTCTTGGCTCTTTTAAAGGGAGAGTACCCAGCCACTGGTACAGATATGTAGACGACACATGGGTCAAAATCAAAAGACAAGAAGTGGAATCCTTCACCGCGCACATTAACGCTGTGGATAAAAACATCAAGTTCACTAGGGAAGACACAAAGCACGACTGTTTGCCTTTCCTGGACTGCGCTGTGCACATTGAAGAGAATGGCAACCTCAACATTGAAGTTTATCGGAAGCCCACACACACGGACCAGTACCTCCTGTTTGACTCCCTTCACCCTCTGGAACACAAACTTGGAGTAATTAGGACCCTACACAACCGGGCAGAACATGTTCCCTCTAAGCCTGAAGGAAAAAAGAAGGAACACACACATGTAAAGGAAGCACTGGAAAACTGGTTATCCTAATTGGGCGTTTATAAAGTCAGCAAAGAGGCAAAGAAAAGAAGATCAGACACCAGCGAGGGAGGATAAGAAAGACAGGCGCAACAACATTGTCATCCCTTATGTAGCCGGTGTATCAGAGAAACTCAGGAGAGTTTTCTCCAAGCACGGCATCCCGGTGTACTTCAGACCCAGCAACACGCTCAGACAGAAACTGGTTCACCTGAAAGACAAAACTCCTAAACACAAAGTTAACAATGTGGTGTATGCTGTACAGTGCAGCAAGGAATGCCCAGACCTCTACATTGGAGAGACCAAACAGCCATTTCACAAGCGCATGGCACAACACAGAAGAGCCACCTCCACGGGACAAGACTCAGCAGTTCATCTGCATCTAAAGGACAATGGTCACTCTTTCGAGGATGCCAACGTTCACATTTTGGACAGAGAGGACAGATGGTTTGAAAGAGGAGTGAAAGAAGCCATCTATGTCCACTGTGAGCGACCATCTTTGAACAGAGGCGGTGGTTTACGACACCAGCTGTCTGCCATCTATAATCCAGTTTTGCGATCCCTTCCCAGACACCTTAACGCCCACTCACACCCTGGGCCACCTGACCTCAGGAAATCACATGATAGGGTGGGGCCAGGTTTCACAATGAGCTCACCTGAAACCCTGGCTGATTGTGACCCACACCCGCTTTCACACCTTGGCTCATGTGATTAAGTAGAGGATCATTAGGGGGTCCTTTGTCCCTCTTTGGGGGGAAACTCCCACTGGGTTTAAATCTGGGACTCTCCACCATTTGACCTTAGAACTGAAGAAGCTTCTCGGATGAGAGGTGAAACGTCTTCAAGCAACTCAAAGAAGTCCAGACGCTTTTCTTTCCAAGCTCCTTAGACTACGATGACCTGGATGACTGAGAACCTTCACAGACATACTCCGGTGCAAAAGTGTGCCGGTAGTGGTCAGATTGTGTCTGCTCTCCCATGATGGTCACTTCTCACCGCCATGAGCTGCTTCACTTCTTGCCTACCAGCATGTCCAGCGATTTGGCTGGACATGTGCTGCAGCGATTGTGAAGTGGAGCCAGCAGCTGCCGAGAGTCCACTACTGCTGAACCTTTGGATGGCCGACAAAAGGGATCTTCCGATGTTTTCAGCTAAATCGCTGGACGTGCTGGTAGACAAGAAGTGAAGCAGCTCATGGCGGTGAGAAGTGACCATCAGGGGAGAGCAGATACAATCTGACCACTACCGGCACACTTTTGCACCGAAGGTTTTCGTAAAGCTTTTATTTTTTGTATTTCCGTTGAGCCGTACATTAAATTTGCATGTTAGCTAAATATTCAGTTCTCTGTAACATTTAAATTTAACATGTAGAATATAATATTTAGATTTAACATTTAGATTTAGATTTAAATATAATATTTAGATTTAACATTTACCATTTAGAGTTAAATATAATATTTAGATTTAACATTTAACATTTAGATTTAACATTTGGATTTAGATTTAAATTTAATATTTAGATTTAACATTTAGATTTAACATTTAACATTTAGATTTAACATTTGGATTTAGATTTAAATTTAATATTTAGATTTAACATTTAGATTTAACATTTAACATTTAGATTTAACATTTGGATTTAGATTTAAATATAATACTTAGATTTAACATTTACCATTTAGAGTTAAATATAAGTATTTAGATTTAACATTTAACATTTAGATTTAACATTTGGATTTAGATTTAAATTTAATATTTAGATTTAACATTTAGATTTAACATTTAAAATTGTGTTTTAAATATGAAAAGTTACAAATATTTTACTAAATGTTGTAAAAAAAATGACTCGAACAAACATGTTTTTGTAAGGTTTTGAGCTAAATGTGGAAAAATGTTGCCGTTAATTTCAGCATGTTTCACTTTACAAACGGCGCCCCATAGTGGAGAGGTAGACTTTTTTTTAAAACTTAAAGTGTAATAGTGCAATCAGTGATGGTTTAACACTGAGATCAAGTTTTTAGCTGCTTCATTTTATGACATGCTCAGTTCTTAGAGCGCAGTCACAGATTAAAGGAATTAAAGCAGAACCTTTGTACCCTGCTGCCTTCACTTGTTAGATATTAAAAGAGGTGTTCAGTGCCATAGCAGCCAGACAGCTAATCAGCTACTGAATAAAATGCCAGCTATATCTTCACAAGTTCTTTCACATTACAACAAAACCTCACAATTTAATGTAATTGGATTCAGTTCTTGCAAAAACGGACACTCTAATGCAGGCTGTAACCTCTGCTTTACTTTTTCAACAGTTATTAGACCAACAATTATTTCTCCTTTTTTCTATGGGAGTCAAAAAGGCCACTTATCTACAAGGCCAAGCTTCAAGTGGCAGCAGCTCAATATGTCGAGAGGTCAAAATCATTTTAACTTAATGTATTTAATTTCAAACTGATGCAACACCATCAATATCCAGTAGCTCCGAAAGTTGCTATAAGTTTGCAAGGATCAACTACATGCAATGATAAACCTCAGGAGCCCTGTAAAAGTACTTAAAAATGATTACAGGAGCCACATCAGTACATCAGTCAGATTTTTTTTCTGTCTTTCATCACAAAGCAAACACAAATAAACAACCATCCAGGCTTTTAGGAAAACATTATTACCAACAAACATTTATTGCACAGTCAGATTTAATCAGTGCAGTTTGGTTTAAAGGTACAAAGGACAGTCTTTTTTTTTTTTTATTTAATAGGAAAAAGAATATTGTAGTTGTAGATATACACTGATTAGTGGGTAATTGCATGATTAATGGGTAATTGCATCTTCCAACAAAGGGATCTTAAACTTAGAATTAATCCACTAAAAATCCACAGGAGCATGGACGGCTTGTAAACTGCCATGTTGCTACACCATCTTGAATCCAGTGGTTGAGATGGACATCACCATTCTGCCTAATTGTGTTTTATGTCTGTGGCTGGAGACATAGTGCGCCAAAGGCCGAGGACAGTCAGCAGAGTAGACATGCGACACTCCACTCTCAGGTTAAACAACCTCATCATTTTAAGATAATGTTAGGCCTTAACAAAATCACACCTTCCCACACTCTAAGGAGTTTAAGCAGTTCAGACTGATATGAGGCTATGTGAAATGTAAAAGCATCACAAGTACATTTCAGTGATAAAGATATTTAACTGTATTTAAATTTGTCAAACATAAATAAACCCCCAAAACAGTGTTTCACAACTTGCTTGGCTTTTAGACAGAAAACCTGTCTCACTGTCAGACCTCCTCCGCCTCATTGTGCACTGCATCAGCAGAGACACGCTAATGCTGACTGAGATCACAATGCTATATTTATTTGTGGTGAGGATAATTGGGTTTGCAGATGACTCAAAGCGCAAAGTTTCCTAGTACAAACATGCAGGATGCCTTTTCTTTGTGCTCTCGAAGTGCTCCAGGAACTGGTCATTCTAAACTGGCAGTAGGTGCGGATGTGAGTGTGTATGCGGTGCCTCTCGTCCTCTGACAGCTGGGATAGACTCCAGCCTCCTTCTAAGCCCCAGGTTGAGTGTTTGAGGTCATGGATGGTTAATTGTGTTTGCCTTAAGAGGTCCGGTGAACACATAATTCACATTTTAGAAGTTAAAAAAAGACCTATTACGGAAGATAAAACACTCATCACTGTCTGAGACATTGTCGCCTCGCTGAATAGTGTTATAATGCGTGTCACTCAGTAGTCTCTTCTTAAAATTAGGAGGCTCATGTCCCGTGCATCTTCCAAAATATACACATATGCATTCCTGCTTCATTTCCTTTTTGTTGCACAGGTTCCAATTTTGCCTTTTCTATCTGTTTCTGAAATCAAATAACCAGAAATATGTCTAAAATGTATGAGTTCCAAATGATGTGATGTAAAAAGAAAGTGTGTCCCTATTCAGATGCAAATATAGTCAATTATAATGCGGTGTATCAGCAAGGCATATTCAGCAGTATTGATTGGGGGAGGACTTCTGGCCTGCTAACGAGGCGTGCCTGAACGCATCACAGTCTGCAGACCGATGATGTCAGTTTACGAGATGTAGGAGTCTCTGCATCACCATGTGTGCCGACACAGTATAGGCCTACTGCTGACCGTCAGCGGGCAAGCAGTGGAGAAAGAGGAGGGGAGGAAAAGTGTGTTTACACAGACGGCAAACTGCCTGGGGAATCGTAGGGGAGAGGAAGTCAGCCGGCTCTGTGTCTGCCTGCTCCAACTTCCTGCTCAGAAAAAGAAAAAGCACAGGATCCTATTTCAGTCCAGCACAACTCCTGTAGACCAGAAGTAAGCATGGAAAAACAAGGAATCACACAAGCGTCGCCGTAAACTTTTTCGGAGGGACCAGACCGAGCCGGAGATCGCAGGTAAGGTCAAAAATAAGCGGGCGTCTTTCCGTGAACAGCGCTTTGTTGCCTGATTGGTGGCTTGTGTGTGAGAGAGAGAGAAATAACGCATGCCGAGTCGGGCGAGCGGCCGTAATTGCGTTTCAGTTAATTGTCTTGGCTGTAAACACGTTTGGTTTTTTGTTTTCTGCTTCAGCTTAAAGTCTTAAGGTCGAGCTGGTTTCTAAGTTTCTACACAAGAATGGCACAGATTTGGGGTCAGACAGAAATGTATCGTCTTCCGGTGCGAGCAACATCTTGAAAATGAGTCAGTGGGGCAGTGTAGTGATTCAGACCTCCGTGCGTAAAAGTGAGTGTAACTTTGCAACTGAGCAAAGAAAAAGAAAACGGAGAGGCAAATGAAAAAGCAGTGGAAAAAAACAACAACAGAAAAATAGCCTCAGAGTCATTAAAACCTGTTTTCAGATGCTTTTTTCTTGCGGGTCCCCCTGTTGAATTTTCCACCGCCAGTGAACAGGAAGAGAGCAGATTTAGTCATGGCTAAGTAATGTCTGCATACACCATCTAATCTCATTAGGAGTTTCCGTTCAGCCAACACACTGGATGGCTTTGTGCACACGCGAGACTTCTCGGGGCGAGCATCCCGCAACAGGGCTCGTCGTGCCCCGACCAAAACCACCACAATATCCCCCAGATATTCTTAGAAAGACTCCTAGCACTATTTCATTTGCGGTTCTCACAGTGACTTGTTGCCTCGCTGCAGAGCTGAGATGTGGGCTTTTTAATTTCTGTTTTGCTAGGTTTAACTCTCTGTTGTTTTTTCCTGTAGTGGGTTAGTTGTACTATATTTAATAGGTTATACTCTATGAAGCTACTACTGAGGTCTGACCTGCTGCAGCAGCAGCATGCTTAGAGCATCTCGCAAAGCGGAATTTTCAAAGTCACACTGTCCTAAATTGCAGATCTGCCTGCTCAGTGGCCCCTTGCTGCAAGCGGAAAGCTTTACTTTCTAAAGTCGAATTGAAGGCTGGGTGTAGAGTGGGTTAACGGGTGGAGCTGTGAAAAAGGGGACAATGACGTGCTCTTTTGACCCTTATCCCTCTGGGAATTTTTTGGGAAGTGTGGCAGGATCAGGGAAGCACTCCCCTGCTGTGGGATCCCCTCTCCTCGCCATTTGTCCTTGGAAGTAGAATAGGAGGAAGTCCTGACTTTGACAGGTTTGTAGTTTCACATGGCAGATAGAAAACTCAGGGGATGGCTTGTGTCGGAAATTAGTTCAGCCCTCTCTCTCTGCCCGTCCTTTCTGGACAAAGATAAGCAGCGGTTGAAAATCTTCTCCATAATCTCAGTTTTCTTTAGTGGCTTGTCATTTCAATTTCATTCATATAGCACCAAATCACAACAGCAGTCATCTTAAGATGCTTTATATTGTAAAGTACAGAGCGAAACCCCCAACAAACAAACCACCCCATTTGAACAAGCGCTTGGCGACAGTGGGGAGGAAAAACTCCCTTTTAGCAGGAACAAACCTCCGGCACAACCAGGCTCAGGTAAGGACAGCCATCTCCCGTGACCGGTCGGGGGGTGATGGGAGGAAGACACGATAATGAAATGAGAGCACAGTCCTTTCCATCAGTATTCAGACTGTATTATGTCAAAGGTCTGCTGTAATCATCTCCAAAAAAGAAGCTTTACATCATTCACAGTTATTTGTTGCATACTGGACTCCTCTGTTCATTCTCCACCTAAAACAAGCCATTTAACCTCCTTGTGTTTTTTTTTTAACTTTCTTCTTCTTTCTTGGCTTTTCCGCACAAACAAAAGATTTGAACTTGAGTTGGGTGAAAGTTCTGTTTTAATAGTTAGACCTTCATGACATCACAAAGAACCAACAACACTTTCGTCTCAGAGGTTTTTTTTTAACGGAAGCTAATCTCATTCTTTGAAATTTTGGGATTAAAACTAACGTACTGAAAATCATTCGTCATCAATCACATAAAAATAAAAAAATAAATAAAAATGGCCACCAGTTTCTCCTAAGGTGATGTCTCACCATGTTATCAGATAAACGCACTATTCAGAGTGACACAACTACCGAGAATAGCAGCGCATCACCTTACAGTAAAATTCTGGCCTTTGTTACTTGAACTATGACTTAACACATCATCTGCTTTATTGTCAGTTTCTTAGTAGTCATGTGATTTAATTTTTGTATTTTGAAATCAAGCAGTCATTCGAGCTCCGCTCTCGTCAGAGCTGTGGGGACAGAAACCCCCACTGCCGTTACTAGCATATGAGCTCCTAGCAGGCAGGCAGACAGGAGCTCTGAGGCTGCACATTCCTCTATTAAAGGAATAACCCACCCCGGGCCCGTCGTACTTCCTCTGGAGAGAGGGCCAGGTTGAACCGCAGCATATTTCTGGCTTGAGCTGTTGTTAGCCCCCCCCTCCCTTATTTTTTTCTCTCCTGTGGCTCCTGCTGCTGTTACATTACACTACACTCTTGACACACACTGTTCTATTCATTGGCGGTCTGCTCTTTCTTGCACCACATGTTGGAGCTCAAACAGATCGGCCCCTCTTTAGCCAGTAACTTAATTTAGTCTGTGTGCAATAAAACACAGTGGCAAGGCAGAACTGAGAAGGGGCGGGGGGGATAAAGGGATTATATTTAGATGAAATGTTGGGTTGTTTTGTTATAAACAAGTTATAAATGGACCTAAAGTAAAGTGTAAAGAGGGACTTGCCTTGTTCCCCTCCAAAGGTTTAATTTGTGTGCTTATTCTGTCACTGTGGCACCAGGCAGGTGTTACACACGCCAGTAATTTGGGTGCTTTTTCAGTAACGGCTCGCATCTGTTAGCATGTTTGGTGCTACTCTCCACACGCTGACCTAATCATTTGTGCGTCTCGCTGCAGGAATGGACAGTGCCATCACTCTGTGGCAGTTCTTGCTGCAGCTGCTGCTCGATCAGAGTCACAAGCACTTGATATGCTGGACGTCCACAGACGGCGAGTTCAAGCTCCTCAAGTCGGAGGAAGTGGCCAAGCTGTGGGGGCTGCGCAAGAACAAGACCAACATGAACTACGACAAGCTGAGCAGAGCCCTGCGCTACTACTACGACAAGGTTAATTAAAGTGATTCTAGTTGCCTCTCCATAATAGCACAGCTAATCGTGTGACCGCAGCTGCTGTGATAGGTTAGCCGGGAGAGGAGTGTGACGCCACGACACATTCTCTGTTCTTCCCTTTAGACTCACAAAATCCCCTGATAGACACTTCTGCTTCCTCTTTCTTGTAAAGCGCACACGCAGATCTGACTGTGATGTAACAAAGCACTACTTTAGTGTGGCCCCAAATACTCCTCTGATATTCTATGTGTGTACCTGGTTTGTTTTTCATAATGATCTTATCGCGGTGAATTGTGTTTGCATGTTTTGCAGAACATCATCAAGAAGGTGATTGGCCAGAAGTTTGTTTATAAGTTTGTGTCCTTCCCTGAGATCCTTAAGATGGACCCGCAGGCGGTGGAGATGGGCCTGGCTTCGGGAAGGCTTCCCCTTCAAGAACAAGAGGCCCAGGAGCTGGAAGTGGAGGAGGAGGAGGAGGAAGCTGAGGAGGAGGCCCAGAGGAGGACCCTGGCAGCCTTGGGGGCACAGCAGTGTCGGAATGACTACCTCCACTCGGGTCTCTACTCGTCATTCAGCATCAGCTCCCTGCAGAAGCAGCCCGAACTCCTCCGTGCCCTGCAGGAGCGTCAGGAGGAGCAGCGCTCCGTCATCCGCTTCGGCACCAACGCCAACGAGAGGAGCTCTCCTCCCTCAGCCAAGCCCGAGTCCTATGTCTCACCGGGGCCATCTAAACTCGCCTCTCATTCCCCCTCCCCGTCCTCTCCTCACACTCAGCGCGGCCGGAGCCCCGCTGCTGAGGAGGAGGAGCAGGAGGACTCTGACCAAAGCGCTCAACCCCTCAATCTGTCCTCCGGGCACAGAGGGCGAGCCCTGCAGCCTCCTGAAAAGAGGAGCAGCAGCGGCGGTGGCAGAAGCAGTTCTCTTAACAGTAGCGCTAACCACGGAGATGGACTCCCCCCAAAAAGCAAAAAGCCTAAAGCTCTGGAGATTTCAGCACCGCCCCTGCTGCTGGCAGGGAGCGACATCGGCTCCATCGCACTCAACAGCCCGGCGCTGCCGTCTGGGTCACTCACTCCGGCCTTCTTCACTGCACAGGTGAGCTGAGCAGCAGAACTCTACAGATGCTACAATGACACTAGTTCCTCCCTCATTTCTAGACATGAGTCATATGTTGAGTCTCAACTGTGATTATGTGAGCACTTTGAGGACTAGTGACTCATTCATTGAGTGTCAAGGTGCTTTCCTGCATTTTGCCATCACATTGGATTAAATACGATTTGATCCCTAATTTAAGATCTAACACTTCACTCACACCTAGGATTGCACTCTTCATCTTGCTACAACTTTCCCTTCTCACGAGCACTCAGTCGCTCCTTTTTTTCCCCTCTTTGTGATTTAACACAAACCCAGTAATCTCACTCCCTGCCAGACCACAGCTGAACGATACAGAGTCTGATAATAATCAATCTCAGAAAGACGATATTTCTGCCCGTGATGCCATCAGTGCCGTCCCCCCTGAGCGGTACTGTGGCTGATGATTGAACACCAGAGTATGACATCAGCGTCCCCAAAGCCCCTTATAGCGCTTTCTATATTTAGTCGTGCCTTCAAAAAAGGTTTTTGCGCAGTTTAAAACATCATTAAAATATTTGTGTGATGTTTAGACCAAGTGCCGCATTTCTGTGTGGCAGTAATGTTTTGCTTTCGTCTGCCTGTGGAGCCATTGTTTTTTTTGTTTGTTTTTTTCAAATTTTATTTTCTGCCACAAGTTTAGAGCCAAATTCATCGAGCTACAGCATTTTGGGATTATACCAAAAGATCAAAACGGCCCACGGCTCCGGCACAAGCACCAACTTGAGTTTCATCATCTAATTTAGTTAATCGCGTGTTTGTACTGGAATTGTTACAAAGAGAGAGAAAAAACGAGCGCCACATCAGAGAGGGGTTCGTCCGTGCGTCGAGGAAGACTTCGGAGCTACGCTCACACCGCCCGCTGACAAGGGCTGCGTACGATGAGATTAGAGGAGAGCGAGCGATTTACGCAAATCTTCGGTGAGTCCAACCTGCGAGAGGAGGGGAAGAGGCCCTAAGCGATGCCATATGCTCCAATAATTCCGTTAATACTCGAGCAGCAGGGCTGGGTCCCCTCGCAACACTGGCTCACTTCTCTGAGGTGACACAGGGGAAAGTAGGGGAGGAGGGGGGGAGAAGACTAGGGGAGACGGAAGGAGGGAGGGAGGGAGAAATTGATTTCATATGTTTTCTCTCTAGTTCCAAGTGCTTGACGACCACTGCCCCCCCTCCTCACATCACCCCTGTATTCGGGAGTAGAAACCACAGACTTCCTTCCTGCTTCGTCAGTTTGTTTTTCCAAACGCTGATACATGTCCGTTCACCATTTTCAGCATGTTGTGCATTAGCAAAACCCTCAGAGCAACATTCTCAATCCGCTGGTTGTGAGTTTTGTTTTTAATTTTGTCCCCACTAGTTTCTCTCATTTATATAAAGCCTCCCTCCCTGTGTGTTTTTCCCCCCACCCGTCAGACTCCCTCGGGTTTGCTGCTGGCTCACAGTCCGCTGTTGTCAGGCATCCACTTCTGGAGCAGCCTGAGCCCAGTCGCTCCGCTCAGCCCCGCCCGGCTGCAGGGCCACAGCTCCCTCTTTCAGGTAAGAAACACATACAGGTGTAGCGGAAGACAGAGGGACAAAAATAGCAGGAGATGAGAATAGAGGGTGTACTCAAAGGATTATTTACTGGTAGCGCTTTAAGCAGAGGAGGAAGTTGGAGAGGCTGCTGGGGCCAAATTAGTGCTTCTGCAAAAGCCTCATTGTTTCCAGTGGTTGATAAAAGAAAAGAGAGCAGAAGACCAGGGCAGGAAAAGCTTTTAGAGAGGGCGATTATGTGAGCTAGGTGAACCAAACTTTTTATTAAATGATTTCTAATGCTGCCCAAATGTTATGCAAGTATTTACCTAACAGGAAGCAAGAAAACTTTTTTTGTGTGTGTGTGAGTGTTATTTGCAAAGCAGCAGTCACAGAGGGTTGTGAAACTAGTTGAGACTCAGTAAGCAGGTCCTGCAGAGGTGTCCTGTTTCAGAGCTTGTGAGAGGGAGAGGAAATCCTGTGAATACTTCCTGTTTGAGCCCAGGGGAGCCAGTCTGAACAGGGTGGACTGGTTTGAGAGCTGCTCCTCATTTATGAAACACACACACACACACATTATACCGGATTCATTGTGCGTAAATAAGACGACTTCTGTTGTAGAGTTGGAGGGGAGAGAGACAAGAAGGAAGCGGCACAATGAATTAAAAAAACAAAAAACAAAACAGGAAACCAGAGCAGCGACAATGCAACAGTTCCTTACCGGAAAGCGGTTTTCATAGAGACTCCATCCCCTCCCCACTAACTCTGTCCCTTTCTCTTCCTCTGCAGTTCCCCAGCCTAATCAACGGACACATGCCTGTCCCCCTGCCAAACCTGGAAGGAACACCCTCCTCCCTGCTCCTGTCTCCCACCACTCACAAATCCTGATCCAGGATCTGTGGAAAATGCCGCAAATTCATCGTTCTCTTGTTGAAAGTTTCTCATCATAATAATCAGCAGCAGCAACAGCAGCGATCTCTTATTCATGATGTCAGATTTTGTCTCAGAAAAGCAGAGACAGTTATGTGACCTCACCTTTTTTTTTTCTCTTTTTTTTTGCACTTGACTTGCTTCAGATTCTGAGTGGTTGAAAGCACTTGGTAAAAGCCATACGCCACGATGTCTCAGAGACATCTGGCCTCTTTATGATAAAGAACAGCACGTTTCTACACTAGCCTGTCCGCGACGGACAGAAGCGCAGCTGCGAAAGGCTAACCAGCCGCTCAGCCTGCGCAGAGCCTGGTTCTTTTAATCTTTAGAAAAAAGAAAATAAAAAAAGAAACAAGTCTACTTGTTAACAATGTGAAACTGATCGTTTCACTTAACGTGGTATTGTATGTAACGTATGCACTATGCTTCTCAGATAGTACCGGCTGTGCCTTGTTGTCCTGTTTTTGTTTTCACTTTATTTCAAAATCTTTTAATGAAGACGAGATTTCAAATGAATGAAAACCTTGTAACACTTACGTTCTTGTTTTTTTTTGGGTTTTTTTATACTGGACTTGGTAATACAATATGTATTCTGTATATTTTTTTTTTGTATTGTGAAGAATGTCATTTTCAATAAACAAAGCATTGAATGCTTAAACAGAGTTGAAACTTTGTAGAGCAGCTGAAACAAACAAAAACAAACACTTTTGGTTTTAAACCTTTAGATTTAATTTTTCTTTACTCTGGAAAAAAAACTGAAATATGGGAGGGCATCTGCAATGAAATCCCACACCAACAAAAATTATTCACAAATAAAGAATATCATACAAAACATGTCTTGTAACACTGTTAAATAAGGGCAGGACTATAGCTAACGCTTCCTGAATTAGGGGTTCGGTGGCTGTTGTGTGCTTCCTCATAGAAAAGAGCAGGCATGCACCACAATGACAGAGGAGGAAAAAAAAAAGATCTACTTTTACAGATGAGGGAGATGGGAATGGCAGACAGGTAAACCATGGACAATACACAAACAGGGCACTGCAGATTCCAACAGTGGGAGCTCATTTTTGCAGCTCCTCTTTGTAAGAGTGGAGAAAGAACGAGGACAGGAGGGTGATCAGTGTATTTCGTAGGTGTAACTATTCCTGTAATGCCCTAGTTGACAATCTGTGTTGCTCTTTCCCTCCTCTCTCTACTGCATTTGTTCATTGGTCACGTCAGAGACCGGAGCATCCCTGGAATGATATGCCAGCAAGTTGTTTGTTTTAAATGCACAGATCTACCAAGTTTTGTGTGCAAAAACATAATAATGTCAACAACAACAACAACAAAAAAGAAATTTCACATTAATCTCCGGCTGGGATAAAATGATTAGTTATTATATCAAAGCTGGCCTCGGAAAAACCTTCAGAGTAAATGGTCACATGTGATTTGTGCAGCTGAGTACAGCACCATGGCAACAGAGACAAGAATATGAAACCCCTTTGAGCTGCTACAGAAACCTCCCTCCGTCTGTGTGCCTCACACACCCACACGTCGTCCAGGAGCTTCGAGGTGGAGTTTTAATGTATGAAAATGGAAACGACGACCAATAAAAAAAAAAAAAAAGACAAAAAAAATATATCACCCACTTCAAAAAAATCTATACACATTGCATGTTCTCATTAAAGTGACTGAGCCTGTTAGAATTCTAGACAGTAGTTGGATTTAGCAGCAAATTCACTTGTCAATAAATATAGATGTACAGTGTACAAATGTCTCTCTGGAGCCAGTTTCAGACTAAACTTGGGACGGGGTCAGACCGTGGAAAGCCCCCCCACCTCGCCAAAAAAAAAAAAAAAAAATTCTGGAGGGGGACTGAAGGTGACTACGACATTCCACGCCAACTCTCATCTCCGCGTTCTGATCCAGCGGCAAGACTGTACAGCCAGTATATCGTTCCCAAATAACTGTATCCAGTCCAGAGATTTTAAAACAGCATGCTTTGTCTTCTGCTTTTTCCATTGCCTGATGGGAAACAGAAAAATAAAGTCTTTAAATATCGATTCAGCTATTTTAAATGACAGAAATCTGCATTTTCCAACTATTCCGGGCCATTTGATAAGCAAATTGGAGTAAATCAATCCAAATAACAAGGTTAAAAAGTAACTTACTTATCACAGTGACTGCTATTTAACCTGTTCGGTGGGTTTGCCCACGAAGGAATAAACAATGGTATACACATTTCATTTTTAAATATCACCGTTATCGTGACATCCCTGCTTTGGTTGTATAAATCGCCAGGTTCCAGGTGCTCTGCGGTCATAAACAGGAAGTGTAATGTGGGCTACAACTTGAGCCTTTGTTAGCCTGTATGTGTTCACATTTCATGATCCTTCATAGATCTTTGCACTAGTTGTTTACAGTGTACAAATTTTACAAATACAGTGGTTTGGTTTTTTTAATTTACATGTGAGCATCAGTCTTTGAAGGACAGCATGAAATTTCAGGAAGTAGAATGTAACAAAATTTACGAGCACATGTTTAATTATACATGTGGCACTATGGCGGTTTAATATAGTTAATCCTCATAATGAGTTTATGCAGATTGTGGCAATTATGTTAAAGTATCTCAGCTTCCTCCATGAGCTGTGTCTATTTGGCCAATTGAGTGGGCCGTACTACAAAAACCTACGCTTGCACTTGTCTCTTTTCGCTCACTCGGTTTCTGTGCTTCCCACTTCCCCTCTTCTCGATTCTTTATTCCTCACCTGATTCGGGGTATGATGAGTTCCGATAGCCGGGATCTCTCTGCAGCTGCACCTCCTTCAGTGTGAATATGGATACGGCTGCCAAAGACACAGTCAGTCAGTGCAACAGAAGAAGAAGACAGTGTTTCTGTTACAAGGCTGTAAGTGATCCTCTCTGTACACTGCAATACCCTTCAAGTTGTACTGAGCGGATGGTGCCAAGTCTGCATTACTGTATCACCGTTTCATTACTCACTCTCTGGCAGCGTGTGCACACGTGGCCCCAGGCTCCTGAAGTATGGCTGCCTCATTGCTTCATCAGCAGAGATCCTCTTCTTCGATTCATACTGAAATTTAGGGCAACAAAAGTTTCAGCCATTAAAGAACAACAAAAGAACTGGCTCAGCAGCCTGCGGTCGCATGCGAATGTGTTGGCACGCCTTCGTGCGCTTCTTTCCAAATACACAGTCCTGACATAGCTGCAAAATGTGTCACATGTTTTTAGCGTCTCTTTAATTCCTGGCAGATATGGCGAGACTTACCTTTAGGAATGACATCAGCAGGTCGATTCCATCATTGTCCAACCTGTAGGTGTGGGGGAGGGGTGGGACAAGAGTTTGGAGGTGGAAAAAAGAACAGGAGGGATGGGGGGGGGGGGGGGGTCAGTAAAGGTGGGCTGACTCATGGATAGAGGCGAGTGTTAAGGAAGTCAAACAGAGTCAACTATTCCACAGGATTTCCTTACAGGAAATGATAAAGAGCACACGCTCCTAACTACACAAACCTCCAACACTCATGTCTAACTAAAAGCTAAAACAGCTCTGCTTACAAGCTCTCCTCTTATATTTGTGTCACAAGAAACACTTTTCCACCTCCAGTCATCAGACAACCAGGCAAGAGAGGTGAATGGAGGGGTAACGGTAAGGTTTATATAACTGCTCCATAAATACCTGAAACAACCAGCAGCAACACAGCCTAAGCTGGGACATGTTGCATCTGGTGTAGAAGTAAAGTTATTAAGATAAAATGAGAGAAAAAAGTATCAGGCTTACCTGGGGGCATGATTAATGAGGGACTGTGCCTTGTACTTGTGGAACTTGTAGGACTTGAACTCATCAATGGAGGATATTCCAGGCCAGCTGTCTTCTGTAGGAGTGCCTGTGGAGGGACATTTAATAGACCTTGTTAGAGCCCGCGTCAGCTGGATGGGGCTTTTTCATGGCGCCGCGGAGGGGGGACGGGGCTACATGCCAGGGTTAATGCGATTAAAGGCTCTGGTTAAAAGTCTGAACGCTCCTCTGTCAGCAGAGGGCAGCACTCACCTAGCAGCCTGAAGATGAGGTGCAGCTCATCCTCCACTGTGGAGCCTGGGAACAGCGGCCTGCCTGCAGCCATCTCATAGAATATACAGCCCACACCCCTGACAGAATGACACAAACAGGTGGGAAAGGTCACAAAGATGCGTCTGACTGAAGCTTAAACAGCAGCCTGACTCAACAGGTGTTCCATCTCTAAACCAACCCTGATGTTTCTCTCAATTGGAGATCGGAGAAACCATTTACAGCTGCATTGTCTTAACAGCGAGGCTGTGTCCATCAGCAGCAAAGTCTCTTTACACCCGCGCGCTAATAAGGGCGCAAACTAAACGAAATGAGCTCCAGACACCTGTGCCCGTTCCACAAATCACTGAAGTGGCAATTTCACGACAGAAAACCAATCTGAGAGGATCGCATCGGCCTGCGCCGTCGCTGTGCAGCCATACGGAAATAAGAGAGTAACCACGAGCATCGTTAGCGTTTCCTAATAGTTGCAATCCCCCCCGTCGAGCGAGGCCCACTCACCACATGTCGATCTGTGTGGAGTACTCGGAGGAGCCGAGCAGCACGTCAGGGGGCCGATACCAAAGAGTTACTACCTCGTTAGAGTACGTTTTAGTGGGCACAGACTTCGCCCTCGCCAGGCCTGTGGAGCAGAAATATGGACATATTGGAAAAATGTCATGAAATTCATACAAAGGAAGCTATTTAGAATACTCCAAAAAAAAAAAATTTGCTCTGTAGAAACATTTTAATGTAATGTACTGATTTTTTACCAAAGTCAGCCAGTTTTAGTTCTCCTCTGTCATTGATGAGCAGATTTTGGGGCTTCAGGTCTCTGTGGAGAACTTTCCGCCTGTGACAGTAGGCCAAGCCTCGCAGGATCTGGAAGAGGAAAATCTAAAGGAAGAGATTTTCTCGATCAGTACATATGATCGTGTTGATAAAGTTATTATAAAATAGTGGTGATTGAGCCTTGCTGCGTGTGGGAAGTTGGAGGCTAATCACTCACACACATTTTGGTCATGTGCCAAAATACGACGCGCTGATACGAGATCACCAACAGTACTGAGGTCTTGTATTTCTGTCTACTTAATGAGGATGTGGTTAACAAAAAAAAGCGACTGGTAACTGAAATTACTGTTAGCCAGGAAGAAAACAATTAGAAAAAAATTCACAAAAACCAGAATCACCAGGCCTCAAACGATGGATCCGCACCATCAGTATTATCTATGCGATGGAACAGGTGACCTTTAGCCTAAGCTCGCTTTACTTAAAAGTGCGAGACTTCATAATACATCAAGTAAAATTATATGGACCCAAATATATATGTATGCTTAGTTGGGGTTGTTTTTTTTTCTGTCCATGAACTAAAAACTCTAAAATAAAGAGTTAAAAAAAACAGTGGTGTTCAGCAAAGTAATATATTGCAGATGCACAATCATGAATGAAATTCTTTAATTAAATACTCTAAAAACAGGGATGTTTAAAGAAGGTTGCAGCAGCCCATTTTACTTATCCCCTTGGGTCTACACTTCTCCACCAGGGGGCACACTGACAATGCTTCTTGCACCCACACCAGCAGCTACAAACTCTTGACAGGTGATGAAGGTGCTCAGGCCAGCAGGCAGCCTGCGGAGTCTCACCTTGACATTCTGCATGCTCAGGATGTTCCCACAGTCATCCATGTACTGCTTAAGGTCTTTGTCCTAGAAGAGAGGAAGGGCGTTAGAGCGGGGACGCTACAGGCACACAAACTGCAACAGTTGGTAAGCCTTCATACTCCGCACAGAGTCATGAATAATAATAACGTCAAATATTTTAATCTAAGCATCCCTGCAGAGAACATCGTGAGTCATGCAGGAGGGAGGCTGCAGAGGTTTTGCTGGTCTCACCAGGTATTCAAACACCAGTGTGAGCGACTTGTCTGTGTGGACGATGTCGTGCAGCGTCACGATGTTGCCGTGCTTCAGGTCCTTCAGTAGAGACACTAAGAACACACACGCAGAAAAAAAGAAGAAGAAGAAGAAGAAGACGACAGCTGTTACAGCAAGGGTGTGATTACACTCAGCTTATTTTTTATTCTCTCAAAGTAACATTAACCAACATTTGCTTTACTTCTTGCTCTGATGCCTCTGTGTTCACGCTGATTAAGCCAAGAGAGGTTTATTTATAAATCCTTCAATCTTACAAAAATGTCTGAGACTTACAAAGATAGCTTATCTGGCTCAAATTAATCAACAAAGTCTCAAAACAAGAGTGTGCTGCCAACACCGCTCTCCATATAAGGTCGCATAAAACTGCAAAATAAAAGAAGAAAATGCCTCCAGTTCAACCCCAGTGAAGGATCCATATAGACTCTCAAAGATGACAAACTCAACGTTTTTTTGTGAAACGTGCTAAACCTGGTGATGAAGAAACTTGAATAAATACATTTATCCATCTAAAAAAACACAAAGCACCGTCAGTGAGCGCAAACTGAATTTACTCAAGCTGCCAGAAGATGACACTGAAATACAGTGTTTTGCAAAACTCTTAAGCCACGGCTCATTTCTTTACATTTGGTAGGAAACTGGGAAATAGGTGCAACGATTTATTAAAAGTATAAATGGAAATGAGGCGTATAAGGCATAAAGAAAGTTTGTAGAATTGTAAGTAATCTTCAGGAAACGTTCTTTCTGAAAGACATCCAAAGCTCTTCTTTGGATGTTGGCTGCCTTGTATTCAATTCTTTGTCAATGCTTGAATAAAGCCGAGGTCAGTCTGTGACTAAGTGTCGCGTTGTGTGATTTTCTGTCCAGGTATGCTTTCACTGCACTGGCAGAAACACACACTGCCAGTCAGGCACTGCACGATCAAAATCGGACTTTATTTGCATTCGTAATTTCACCAATTTTGACAAGATCTCCAACATCGCTGTCTGAAACGCAGCCCTGATTCATGGCAGCGTCTCCAGTGTGTTTTACAGATGGATGCAGACACTCCTGACCTTCTCTGTACATACTGACAACGACTTGAACCAAAAATGTCAAATTTGGTTTCATCACTTCGTACGACGTGTAAGTCAGTGATTTTCAGTTCACTTCTTGTGTAATGTGGCATGCCACAGCATTTTCTCACTATTCTTCTTCTTGACAAATAGCTTCTTGATAGCTCTCCGTCCACTGAGACCACGTCTGATGAGGCTTCAGCAAACAACAAGCAGGGCCAGATGCATCTCTCAGGTCATGTGACAGGTCTTTGCTGGACTGTTTTCCTATTTCTTAAGGATATGACTTCAAAATTGAGTTCATCTGTTGTAGACACATTTTTTTAGGTCTATCACTTCGTTTGTCAATCATCACTTGTGCAGTTTCCTCAAATTTGTTTTAATCACACTGCACACCACATAAAGAGTTTTAGGCTAATAGCTCTTTGGGAATCACCTTGTTGGTGCAAAAATATTATTTCAAGCATGTTAAACTGTGTAATCTTTAGCTAATATCTAAGTGTAACTAAGTGGATAAAGATACGATTTAAAATCGGTCCTTGCTAAGTTTTCTGTTATGTGCAGACTCGGCTTGTGTAAAAATTCCACAAAATTCCAAATCTACCAGTGTCTGCTCGTGCTGGGATATATTTACAGACCTGACCACCTACAGGCACGACCTGTATGTTTGTATTTGAGGTTGTTTTCTAGGAGCATTTATTCTAAAATCTGCTTTTCTATTTCAGTTAACTAAGTTGTTTTTTGCACTCCATCTTGCTGCAGATGTTCAAACGTCACTGTTCAACGTAAAACAAATCAGCTTATATAAGTAAAAAAAGTTCAAGCACTTATATTTGACTGCTTGGTGACCAAATAGCGTTCTGTGGCTAAAATCTTTTGTACCTTCTCGGATAGCCGTGCACGGTGCTCCTTCTTCATGCTCCAGTCTGATCTCTTTCAGCGCCACGAGGTTGTCTGTCAGCTTACTCCGCCCCTTGTACACAGTAGCATACGTGCCCTATACAGCAGGAAAAGAAGGGGGGGGGGGGGGGGGTTCAGTGTTTCAGGTTAAAAGTAAACTCCACAACTGTGCCTGTGTGCACTTTAATCACTCACTATGAGAACGTTTGCACCTGGGGTGATAAGGAAAGGCTTTCAAGGTAAACTGTGCCACATACCTCCCCCAGTTTGTCCAGTTTGATGTAGGTCTCCAGCTTCCCAAATCCAATTTCTGACTGGAGGGAAGAAAAGGACAAACAGCATTAATGAGGGTAGTGTCTTTATTAGCAGTGACAGGCTTACACACACCAGGACAAATCCTCATGATGGCCTTGCAGCATCACAGAGTGGGGCGTGGGGGTCACACAACCAAACCAGCATCCCGACTAATTGCTTGTGACAAAGACCCGATGGCTTTTTACAACGTGTCTATGGGCGAGTCGAACAAACAACATGTTTTCATTTATATTTTTGAGCTAAATATATAATAAAAAAATAGCTAGTTTCAGTTTCTCTAATATTTGGATTTTTCTCCGTTTCTTATGTGTGCTAAGAAAAATATTTGAGGTTGTGAAGAAATCCCATACGGTTGTGTCATTTTACATCATATTTTCCTACTCTCATCATTTAATATACCAAGGATTGGTTGATCAATTGACCCAATATTCTCCACGATAAATAATAACTGAAACAATCATTACTTCCACGCATAATAAATCACTAAACGCTTCACAACTATTCAGTTATAACCAGCTATAACTGTCACTGCTGCAAGCCAGCATCTTCACAAGGCTTAAACAGACCTGTGCACTGGATAAAGACCAGCGCCAGAAAAGCTGAGAGGTCTGACAGCCAATCATCTGAGCAAATCCAGTCAGTGCTTTTGAAAAAACTCTGCAAAGGGGTGTGTATGCAAATAAAGTTGGGCCTGGGCGAGGCCGAGTGTTACTTACTCCTCTGTTCTGCTTTTGACAGATGCACAGGACAATCGTTCAGGCTCGTGACAAAAATGAGTGCTGAGAGGATGAGCTCTGATCGGCTGAGGATAAGGTGTGAACTCTGACGCTCTCACTTCTGTTTCTTGCTGCATTTAAATAAAACATTACCCTCAGAGCTATCTTTATCCATGTGCAGCCACTTCCTGACTCTTGCTCTGCTTCCATTTCTCTCATTCTGGTCCACCCCTGATTCTCAAATTAGCACTCTTCACTGTCGCTTTTGCCAAAAGAAAGAATTTAGTTTTTAATGTTATTACAGTTTTATCTGCAAAATGCTATATGATGAACCCTGAAGCAAATATGGCTCTGCCTTTTAGAATTTACTACTAAAAACTCCCAATAATGTAAAAATCAATAAGCAGATCTTTAATGATCTGTGACACAGAATGTTGTACTTAAAAACTGACACACTGCTAACACCAACAACATTAATTAATGAATACTTTTGGGGAAATTAATTATTTATTGAGTTTATGGTGTCGTGGTTATTCGGGTGACATGAAGAGATCACTTATTCAAGACCCATCCTCAAGGGGTCATGAGCTAGTGTGATCACTGTGGCAGGATGGCCACTGAAGCTGCAGTTATGGTTGATGCACTCGCTATACAACAGATATGCAGTCATCAGCTGCTTTTGTTAGGTACACATGGTCAACTGAATGTTATCTATTAAGCCAATCACATATCAGCAATTCAGTGCATGTAGACATGTACAGGATGACTTGTTGAAGATCAAACTAAGCATCAAAAGGGGAAATAAAGGTGATTTAAATGACTCTGAATGTGGTTGCTGGTGCCCGATGGGCGGGTCTGGGCATTTCAGAAACTGAAAGCTGAAAAATGCCAGCTGAGGTTTTCCTGCACAACCATCTCTGAGCTTACAGAGAACAGTCTGAAAGAAAGAAAATATTCAGTAAGCAGCAGTTTTCTGGGAGGAAAGGCCATATTGATGCCAGAGGTCAGAGGAGAATGGCCAGACTGCTTCGAGCTGGTAGGAACGCGACAGTTACTCAGGTTATTACAACCGAGGTACGAAGAAGCGCACAACAAGTGGAACCTTGAAGCAGACCGGCAGCAGCAGCAGCAGAAGACCGCACCAGGTCCACTCCTGTCAGCTAAGAACAGAAAACTGAGACTACAATTTTCATTAAATGGCCAAGAAAAGTTGTAAAAACCTCGCCTGGGCTAATGAGTCTCAACTGTTGCTCTGACGTTTGGATGGTGGTGTCACAATTTGGTGCAAAAACATTAAAGCGTGGATCAATTCTACCTTGTGTCAAAAGTTCAGTTTGTGTCACAGTCACTGGATATCTAATAGATCACCTTAACGTAATGGAAAAGGGAGATTCGTATCATGGATGTAGCTGACAAATCTGCAGACATGCTATCATGATGTGATGCTATCATGTCAATATGGACCAATGCCTCTGAGGAATGTTTCCAGCACCTTGTTTAATCAGTGCCACAAACAATTAAGGTAGTTCTGAAGGCAAAAGAGGGCCAAACCCTGTACTAGATGTACCCAATAAAGTGGTTGGTGAGTGTATACTCACACTTCAGGTGTGCTTGTCTCACCTTCTCCTGTTCGCCTAAATGATGGATTCTGCAGAGCATGTAATCATTTCCAAGTGCAGCCGTTGCTCTCTGTGCCATATGGAAATGCACTGCATTGATGTGGCTTCAAAAAGCTCACAGGGTTTGTGCCTCCAGCCCAACCTCACCGCCCACGATGTGCCCGACAGGTTACAAAACTTGGGAGATGCACAACAAGCCAGTAGTTGTGCCATCACTTCTGGCTTGCACCACACACAAGGACGACTACAGCAAGAATAAACCTGCTTTCCAGTGAACCACACAGGGAATTTCTCTGTGTTTCCATCTTGGCCCAGATTCCTAGGCTTGCAATGACTTTGATGACTAAATAAATGAACTAAATGCACATTTTACTTTTAACCATTTTGTCGTAATTTTTCTCAACCAAATTCCAAAAATAAGGAGAGTATATTAGCCAATGTGTCTGTGAAGGTTCTCAGTCATCCAGGTCATCGTAGTCTAAGGAGCTTGCAAAGAGAAGCGTCTGGACTTCTTGAAGTTGCTTGAAGACGTTTCACCTCTCATCCGAGAAGCTTCTTCAGTTCTGTCCTCTCTGTCCAAAATGTGAAAATTGGCACAGAGAGGACAGATGGTTTGAAAGAGGAGTGAAAGAAGCCATCTATGTCCACTGTGAGCGACCATCTTTGAACAGAGGCGGGGGTTTACGACACCAACTCTCTGCCATCTATAATCCAGTTTTGAGATCCCTTCCCAGACGCCTTAACGCCCACTCACATCCTGGGCCATCTGACCTCAGGAATTCGCATGATAAGATGGGGCCAGGTTTCACAATGAACACACCCGAAACTCTGGCTGATTGGGACCCACGCCCAGTTTCCCACCTTGGCTCAGGCGATTAGAGGATCATCAGGGGGTCCTTTTGTCCCTCTGTGGGGGGTCACTCCCACTAGGTTTATATCTGGGACTCTCCACCATTTGACCTTAGAACTGAAGAAGCTTCTCGGATGAGAGGCGAAACGTCTTCAAGCAACTTAAAGAAGTCCAGACGCTTCTCTTTGCAAGCTCCTTTGACTATATTAGCCAATGATGTGACCCCTGCAAGTCCAGCTTCAAGGTGAAGGACATGTGCAATAGGCCGACTTCCTGTTTACAGTATCACTCTGCACTTGTCTCCTCTCTGACAACTTGTAATTGTCTCCCGTGTGTTTTCAGCACCTTCTCTCTTACTTCTTCCCCTCTAATCCCTCTTGTTCTTCTCACCAGTGATGCTCTGCGGGAGCGTCGGCTCAGCGGCTGGTCGAAGGGTGGGCTGCTCATTTGAAACTTCTCCAGGTAACCGTCAGGTATCCGGATGTCAGCTGGCAGGGACAAACGTTTGTTCAGGTCCTACACAAAAACAAGAAAACTCAATTAAAAAAAAAAAAAAGTCGGTATATCAACCTGAATGAATAAACAAACAAACCCTTAGCAAACAACATAATCTTTGAATAAATACCTCTGATTGGATACAAAATGGCAGAAACCCAAAGTAAACAAGCAGAATCTGTGGGTGTACTTTAGGCCTCACCGGTTAACAGAGAAGCCAGTGTGGTACGTGCGTGTGCAGCCACACAGTGACAGTTTTAGACTTGTGTTCATGGTAAAGGCCGTATGTGGAGCCCTTAAGAGTTCAGGGTAAGTCTTTTTAAAGAAGTAAAACAAGCACAGAAAGCATGATTCTAATGATTCTTTATATAAAAATCCCTCAAACACACATAATACAATCAAACAGTTAAAATCTAACACCTGGATTCTTCCCATCATGCATTTCCTCTATTTGTTAGATTACTATTAATCCCACGTTTCTCTCTGTAAATCTACTTCCACTCCCTCTGAGGTAACACCGGACACCCCACTGCTTCCTCCCTCCATCTTAGCCAACACGCACAGAAGCAAAACGCAACCTCAACCTTTTTCAAATTTCAACACAAGTTCAGAGACAAGCTCATAAACCCGTAAACTGAAATTGACCGACTTCTAGAAGGATCGGTGACTTTCAGCCTTTGCGTTAAACGGTGACTGTGAGTCAGCTTTCTGCTCTGTGGTTGTTAACAGCAAACACATTTAGCCATGTGATCAGCTTCCAGGAAGTGTAGTCTTCATTAAAACTTGGAGCAAGTTGACATCCTGGTGCAGATTCGGCATCTCTATTGTTTTGTGTGCGTACAAACTAAATACAAACTCATAAAAACATTCATTTCAAGGCAATAAAGAGGTTTGCTTATTGTTTTAGCTTTAACTGTTCACAAAAACATTTTTAAGTAAAGACACCACAGCTCTGGATTCTCAAAAAGAGAAAACAAAAGCACTCTGCACATATCAACATAACAGGAACTCTGCTTGTCTTTATTTGTTTAAGAATATACATTAGATTTCGCTCTGCTGCTCTGTGGTTTCAGTGTGCAGGGCCAGGATTGGTGGCTTGTCCTCAGAGTAAGTGATGCCGTCCATCACCTGACCTTTGCAACCCCTCCACCCCCCTCCAGTTTGTCCAATCAACTCGTCCTAATCTGTTACAACAGGGGCCCATCTGGACCGTATTACAGTAATCCTCGTGATGTAATCCCAAAATGGCACTGCTTCCACTGCAGTCCGAGGAGAACAATCTGCTACCTGACCAGCCCAAAGGGACGTCCTCGCTCCTCCTCCTATTTTTTCTGCTCTGCCGTCCCTTCTCCAAGTGTCACAGTGGCACAGAGGGGACAAAGAACAAGGCCGCACACTGATTTCACTGTTGGATCACTTCATCAACAACAAGCCTGCAGTCAATCACTCTGTTCATTCAAACAGTACACTGGATTTGCTGGGCTGACAGAAGCTGCAAGTAGAACTGTGAGCGTGTCCAAAAAACTAAAAACTTTATCTGGCTGTGAAACAGTCACAGGAAGTGTGAGGTGTGCTGCTTGCAGACACGCTCAAAAAAGCAGCAAGAGGTGATGTATCATCTCTCTGTGTGGGCAGCCTCAAATGCAGCTTAACTAAACCTCAAGCATTTTTTTCCCCTCTACTCGTGCAGGTTTGCATGCTTGGTTTGTCTGTGCAGATGCTGCTATCTGCTTGTAAACTCCCACAGGGGTTGCAATCAAAGCAACCAATAAACAGAAGGAGGGAAGTGTGTGTTGTTCAATCAGAACTTTTCCTTCCACCCAGCAGCTAGTGTGGAAACATGTGGTTCAGTGGCATCAACTTTACCTATAAAAACACAAGACTATAAGGAAGCCCTTTTCCTTACAGTTTCTTTTTTTCCTCTCCTTTGACTCCTTTTATGTAAAACTGGAAAGTCTTTCTTTGCATTTTATATTATATTTTGTATTAACACAAAGAAAAATAAGTCTCTGAAAAAGAGAAAGACAGAAGGTGAAAAAGTGTCTAAAACAGTGATGCAGAAAAAGGAAATGAAAACTATGGATGGATATGAATCTATTTTCCTGTCATGCTTTTTTTTATATAATTTGAGTTGAGAATGGCGATGTTATGAAGTAACTCCTGCCACAGTTCAGGGGGAAAGTGGGCGGCTCGTTGCATTACTTTATGTCAGCTGCACGGCCTGAAGTCCTATTGGTAGAGCTTACGTTGGGCTAAAGGGACCAATTATTGGTTTTGGGAGGGATCGGGTCAGATATTGATTGAAACAGTAAAATGACATGTTACCTCTGCTTATATGTAAAGAATAAAACTTTAAACAGCTGTTTGACAAACTTCTCTATGATGATGATGACAATCCGTCACCATTTCCTTGCAGATATGAATTAATACAGATATCTGCGGATCACTGGAATAAATGAGTTTTGCAAAGTTTGATGTAGTAGTAGCGTGCTTGAGTCAAAGTAACATTTGTTTCTCAGTAAAAGTAAATCTACAATAAGTTAAACTGGACTAATAAAAACATACATAACAAGTTGTTTTTTATTTAAAGCAGACTTAATGCGCCCATCTTTGGCTCCACAGCTATATTCTTTGCCTCTGCTAGACCAGTTTTGAATGTTTAATAAGGCAAGGCGACTCTTTACCCATTGAAAGCCTACCAGGACTAACACTTCACCGTCTTTTCTGAACTGAGCTCTTTGCGTCATATTTCAGGCCTGCTGTTAGAACAAAATTACAAAAAGGTGTGCATCAGAAGGTAGTGAGGCTGGCCTCGGCCTATCCAGCTACCCTATAAAAACTTGGAACCTTTTCAAATGGTTCATGGTTATTGAGTACAGAAGTCTTAAGTACAGAAGAGGTTGTCAAATGTTGTCTCTATGTGGGGAAGAGATAAGGCTAACTTTCTTCTGATTGGCTGCACCTAGCAAATAGATTGTTTGACCAACAGGTGGGTAGGGCACCTCCATGTGACATCATAATGATCCATGAGAACACAAAACAGGGGGTGCAAACACAAACACACATTTGTGTTTATTATTTGTTGTTGTTGCACAGGTACTCTGTGTCCATCTCTGTAATCTACAGTATGTGAAACAATCAGATTCATGCCACAGATTCTTCTTGTTGGCTTTGAACATACAGCTTTAATAAAGGAAACTATTTTGGAATCATGTTCATGTAGGAACAAAAATATAAATCAATGAAATAGAAAAGAATTACTGTTGTTAATATGTGCAGAAATAAACGCCCTGGATCCAAAAAAATACTTGTGGGAAAATGGAATGCCTTTTAGATAAAAGCAATTACAGTGAGATGTCTTCTGTAATGTGTTGAGATTATGTAACCACCGGAGAAACGCAATCGAACTGCCCATGTCTGGCTCTGTGTGTTTGAGAAAGAGGAAGTAAATCAGAGGGGGTTTTGGGTGGGTGGATGTGCTGACGAATAAAAGATTCTTTAAAGTAGATTTCAAAACCAACTTGAGAGGAACATTACATGAAATCAGTCTGAACATTATGTGTGCGCTGCTCACATTGCAACAGGAGCCGAGGATTTGTGTATTTGTGCAGTGTGTGTATATGACACACTGCACAAATACACCCACGCCGAGTTACAGCACGGAGCTCACATTCGCGTCTTACAGATAGGTCTATTGTCATTTATCAGTGAAGTCATCGCAGCGCACGCTTATTAACAAAGTGGAATTTGAACCATCACACCGGGTGAGGAGATGTGTGGCAACACAGTCAATCGTCCCACTGAGTTAAGTGTAGGCCCTGCAGTGACTCACACTACAATATATCCACACTTTGCAAAGCAGAGAGGCTACACGAGGACAACGACGGAGCTCTGAAAACACAGAGCCAAATCTCACCTCCGCAGAGATGCGTCTGTTCCCTCTGTTCCTCAGACAAACACCCGTGGGCGACTGCACCTCATCAGAGGAAGTCCCGGATGCCTGGTCGCTCTCTCCGTCTGACCCCATCTTCAGGTTCTCGTGGACGATATCTGGAGATGAGCGAAGAGAAAAGTTTACAGAGAGCACGGGGGGTTGACAAATGGAGCAGGTCTGTAAAAACAGGGCAGGGTGCAACACCAGATAATGACTTCAACAGGAAAGAAAAACACTCTCTCGGACACTTTTATGACTCCCTCTTTTCTTATCAAGCTACTGGCTGTATCAGACAGACGATATACAAGAGGTAAATATTCTTAATGAGTTTGACTTAGATTTTATTTCAGTGCCACAGGCTTTATGAGACAAAGCCATACATCACGGAGTAATTTACCCACGCCTGAGAAAACTCTGCTCTCATTCATACACTATTGCAGCATTTTCATTCCCTCCAGGGGTTTTATTCATATTTTGAATTTGTATCTGGGCTGAAAATCCAAGTTGACAGCAAACTTGGTTTTCAGAGTCGTTATTTTTAGTTATATTTCTTTGCAAAAAGGACAAAAATGCGGCCACAAAAGCGGATAAATTGAAGTGCATCTTTGCATAAAGCAATGATTTCTTTGAGCACATGCGTGATACAGTTCCCTCAACAGAAATGGGTATGACAAGGAATTTAGGCCCAGCAGCAGCTCAACACCTTCCACGTATGGTCACAAAAGAAATCGTTGGCTATTTCTTCATTTCAAGCCAGAAATATAAAAGTCAAATATTAAATTTGACAGCAGGCAGGTTAGGCGTGACTCACCAAGGCGACTACCATTGCGAGGCATGACCATGAGAGAGCCTAGTCCTCCTCCGATGACGCTCTGAGGCCGTCTGAGCGGTGGCTTTTTAAAAGAGCCTGTGTACTGGTGAAGAAATGAGTGGACACTGTGGGCTGATGGAGGACGGCCGTTCCTCACAATGGGCTCTGCTGGAGAAGAAAGAGTTTGTTGTGTTTTTTTGATGATGACAGGACACACAGTATACAAGCACATATCAACAGATGAGAACAAAATACAAAAACCCCAAAACAAAACATTGTAGTCATGGCGTTGAAAGAAAGTGGTATTAATGTGAACAAGACTCATCATGGCCAATATGTGATTAATGCACTTCAAAGCAATCCAATGATAAATTCATCCTGAGGTACTCTGACAATCTTATGTGTCGGATGATTTATCTTGCTGATTGCGTCACTACATAACAGCCAGTTCTTATAAAAACTGGGTGGCGGATGGGTTGTTTTCCCCTTTCTAAATGTTATTAAGCTCAAAATTTGCATTATGGGGATCACGACTACTTACTAACAGCTAGATACTGACACAGAGGAAGCACTACCCATCTGCTAGACGGCACCTCTGCTTATTCAAGTCCCTGAATCTTACCCACCAACAGCGTTTTGTGGCATTTAAGTCTTTTTGAGTGGTATTATCTAACAAATATCAGAACACGCTGGATGCTACAGACCATCCAAGAAGTCTACTTTAGTTTTGGTGATGTGCCTCGCTAAGCTATAACACTTGTATTACCAACTAACTTAGCACTTTACCGCTCTCATACTCCTGGTTCTAACAAAAAGAAGACAGTGGCATTATTGAGGGAAGGTCAAGGCTTCAAATTTGGAATTAACCAAGGGGCAACCTCCAGAGATTAAAAATGAAACCCCCCAAAATGACAAAAACTGCAGTTCCTCTAAGTGCCACTTGAGGCTCCCTCCAAAAGGACATAGTTTTGGTCAATTTGATTACATTTACAGAAAAAAAATGATAGTTTCAACTTTCATAACAACTCCAGGTTTTATAACTCATCCACCTGGATAACTGAGCATGGCTGCACTGACTGAGGCAGCTGGAGCCACTCAGAGTCTGGTAAGCATCCTCTTCTGTCAGTTATTAAACTGGGCCTCTTCACTGTGTGTGTGTGTGTGTGTGTGTGTGTGTGTGTGTGTGTGTGTGTGTGTGTGTGTGTGCGCGTGCGTGTTTCCTGCCTTCTGTAGCATTTTAATAGACTGACTGATATTACGGCTTGCTGAGTGGTGCAGACCATTCCAGGTATTTGTGCTTATTGTGACTTCTGTTACTTTATTAGTGCGTTCTTAGCACTTATTTTGTGTCTCTGTGCTGCAGCAGTACAATTCAAGCATACAGCTTGTTAACCAGCCTTGCTACCAATAGTTGATAAATTAGTAGTCCACCCTTTGATTCATCAAAGTAACTTCTAAATCAGAAAGAAATTCTACATGACCGCAGCCAAAACCTTTTATATTAAGGCCTCAAAATGTGCCTCTTTGATACTTTCCTTATAATTACCAAACCACTTGGTGTCACCTTCCATCTTTTATATACACACTGTATTGTTAGGCTTTGTATCAAGGTGACCAATAAAAATGAAACTGCTGGGTTGATATACATTAGGTTCTACACTGTAAATTAACAAATTTCTCACTAAAAAAACAAAACAACCCCCCCCCCCCAAAAAACAAAACAAAACAAAAAACAGTGAATTAAATTGAACCTTAATCTGTTTTGATATTTGAGTATCACATCTAGGCAGCACGGTGGCACGGTGGTTAGCACTGTTGCCGCACAGCAAGAAGGTCCTGAGTTCAATTCCAACATCAGGCCGGGGTCTTTCTGTGTGGAGTTTGCATGTTCTCCCCGTGTTTGCGTGGGTTCTCTCCGGGTACTCCGGCTTCCTCCCACCGTCCAAAGACATGCAGCTTGTGGGGATAGGTTAATTGGATAATCCAAATTGTCACTAGGTGTGAATGTGCGAATGAATGTGAGTGCGAATGGTTGTCTGTCCCTGTGTGTTGGCCCTGCGACAGACTGGCGACCTGTCCAGGGTGTACCCCGCCTCTCGCCCTATGACAGCTGGGATAGGCTCCAGCACCCCCCCGCGACCCTGAAAAGGATAAGCGGAAGCGAATGGATGGATGGATGGAGTATCACATCTTCCCAATGAACTTCGGGTTACCTAATTGTACACATAGCCAGGAGAACAGCAATGTTTTCTTAATCAGTGTAACCCCTGTACTGTAAATAATCAAAAGTGTATGAAAGTCTGTAAACAAATGCCTGACAGTCTAAGGCAGGGGTGGGGAATTCGGGGGCCGGTGTCCTGCAGGTTTTAGATGTGTCCTTGATCCAACACAGCTGATTTAAATGGCTAAATAACCTCCTCAATATGTCCTGAAGTTCTCCAGAGGCCTGGTAATGAACTGATCATTTTATTCAGGTGTGTTGACCCAGGGTGAGATCTAAAACCTGCAGGACACTGGCCCTTGAGGCCTGGATTCCCTAACCCTGGTCTAAGGTGTGTGAGTTTGGCTTGTGGAAAGGATCTACCACTGACAATGAACAGCTTTTGTCCAAAAGCACGACTAGAGCTGACAGAGTTGAATGATTTAATATCTGGAAGATCTAGCACCCAGCAAAACACCAAATATGACAATGAGGAGAAAAGAACACCCAGGAGAAGATGAGCAGAAGTCAAAACTCAGACAGAGGCCCATGTATGCAAAAAGAGCAGACAGGACAAGGACAAGACATAAGTCAACAGTTACAGAGGAGATAATTACTTCCCAAGAATAATGATTATTGATTAGATAGATTGGTTTATGTCCCTGCAAAAACAAACAAACAAACAAAAAACAACTGTCAGGCAGAAAAGTGTTTGTATGTGTTTAGGACCTGTAATGCAAGGGCTTGGGTTTTACAGTCCACCGCTGTTTGTCATGACCTTGTTTGATAAAGCCATTAACATCATCAGCCTTTGAACACAGAGTGGATTACCTGGTTTATCAAGAGTAGATCAATTTTGTTTAAAAAAACAAACAAACAAAAAAAACAGAAACAAAACCCACACAAAAGCAAGTTAATAGTAGGCAAAGTTTTCGTGTATAGAGAAAATTTAGGGAACTAACCAAAGTGCTTTTAGCTAGAGTCAAACGCTCATTGCTAATTTGAGGTGGGTAATGGTCCAGTAAAGTCACACCAAACAAATGGTTGTATTACGGGTATGTACTCCTGCACGCTCTATCCGTGCTGCACTCTCTCCTACAACAAATTGTTGAGCGTTTATAGACAAGAACGCATCTGAAAACATGGTTAGACCAAAGGAGGGATTCTCCTCTCCAGCACCTGGGAAGGTCTAGGAATACTGCAGAGAATAAGGAGTTGAGGAATTTCATCCTGGCAACAGGACATTGAACCAGATCTTTACCTTCTTGAGGTGTGGGGGAGTTTCCCCAATGTTAAAGTGTTTTATTGACCCACAAAAGGGGCTTGAGGAGGACGGAGTATTGAACTCACTGTTCAACCACAGTGGCAGCTCGTTTCACATAAATCAGACCTGTTTCCAGTCAGACTGCCAGAGCATCCCTTTGTCACCAAATGTGCTCATAATTTTTATGGATTTAATATTTAGACACAATCATAGGTGGAGGGTTCTGTGGTCAGAGGATCTCATCTTGCTTTTTGATGTGGTTCTGTTAGCTTCACCAAAAGACGACTGCCATCTCGCACTGGGTCGGTTTATAACTGAGTCTGAAGCAGCTGGCATGAGCACCTCCAAGTCTGAGGACAGTTTTCAGTCATAAATGGCGGACTGAACACTTGGGGTCTTGTTCATGAGTGAGGGAAGGAGGGAATGGCAAATGGAGATCGCCGGACTGGTGCAGCATCTTCTTCAGTGTTGTTGATGCTGTACTGGTCTGTACAGCAACCGCAACACTAAAGAGAAATGTGCACGTAACAGCAAAGCTGTCGATTTACCCGTCAGTCTACGTTACTAGTCTCACCTATGGTCACAAACTCTGGGAAGTGACGGAAAGAATACGACTGCAGAAACAAGTGTTGGAATCAGCTCTCCCCAAATGATGATCGGCCTCTTCCTTAACCTGCCAATATACCCTCTGCAATGGTCACATCGCTCACTGCCACGCCGTCATCACACATATGCAGCCATTTATACCCGGCATTACAGCACAAGAACTCGCTGCAGTATTCTCCTAAAGGTGTCGCCACCAGGATAATATTGCATCATAAGCGCTGATAAGGAGAAGTCAAAACTAACAAATTTGTAATTTGTGTGTGTGGGGGGTATTTTACATTTTGACAGATTTTCCTGATTACAGCTGAGTGAGATTGCTAATGATTCTATTCAACAGTTTCTGAATTACTTTTTAACTGGTCACAACCTCCACATACTTTCTGAGTTATACATGTCTACTTTTTTAAAAGTACCCCCTCTTAAAGTCCCACTCTGGCCAGGAATAACAGCGTAGTCATTACCAGTCTGCATATCATCACCACCAGCCTCAACAATATTAGCTCACCAGTTGTCTGGTTTCCAGTTTCCAGATCCAACAGATTCTCAGTGAATTTTTCTGACGTAAATCCCCATTGCCAAAATTAAGCTTACAAGATTCAAGCTGCCTTTTCGAGACCGATTCAGACTGCTGTGGGTGTTCAGGTCTCGTTGGGCTATAAAAACAGATTTTACTACGCCAACACAGTCGCTGAAAATTCGGAAAATGGCATGTTACATATGTATTACAACCATGATTATCTTTCTTTTTTGTTGTTGTTGGGGGTTTTTGGCACATCATGACAGACTGACATCATATATGTGATTTAGCAGGCATGTATTATCCCGGCCCTTATACCACCTCTCCCTTATCGCTGGGCAGCTGCTGCTGCTGCTGGCCTCAGTTATGAGCGTTACATAATCAGATCAGGACCACAACGCTTTCCCCAATCAGAGTTCAGATCAAATCTCATCTGGCTACTCCATTCTGTCTCCTCTCTACCCTACTTGCTGTTACACAGGCTGCTAAAATCCCCCACACGCAAGCAGGCACACACAGGAGCACACACACACACACACACACACACACACACACACACACACACACACACACACACACATCATAGTTCTCTGTCCCCACTCAACAAGCACAGAACACTCTGGCCAAACTTGGTGTTAGTCGCTGCACAAAAAGCTCTTTACAAAGTCTAGTTAGTTCTCAGAAGGCGATGGGGGGAGGGGAGGGGCTTCGTGGGAGCTTAGACGATCTGATTGATTGAAAAGGGAAAAAGGGGGGAGAAAGGGTGGAGGGGTGCTGAAAAGAGAAGAAGAGGAGCAAAAAGATAAAAAGAAAAAAAAAGTGGGGGGCAGCAAATGGATCAAGATGCTTCGCTGGTTTCACCAAGTCATCCAAGTTGCCGTGGCAATGTCATGGAAACTCTAAAATGTTTCCAGACCATGAGCACCCTGGCAACAACTTGCTAGCACACCGAGACGTGCTCCCTGGCTTGCTTGCTCCGTGCAGATTTTGTAAATATCAGAAGAGATAGGCGGCTGTGCCAAGGCTTTTATTTGACGTCTAGAAGGCCACAACCTTCAGCAGGATGGAGATGAATGGTAAATAAATAAATACAGTGTCTGCCAGCAAGAACGGAGTGTCTTTACAGTAAAAAATAAACTGACAGATTGAGCACAACAATCAATACAGAGCTGGGAAGTGGAAGAAGTCATTCCTGTGAAATTCACATTTATTGTCTGAACAGTCAGTATTAAAGGAGCAGTTCCCCCTAAAATCAAATTTGCATAAGGGGTGGTTGTAATATGCAAGAATTGTGGATTTGTGGACTTTTTTGAGTAAATGGGCTCTTTTTGGCAGTTTAGGTAGTTTATATTTACAAGAAGGCAGATATGCCTACCTTTTTTTTTTTTTAAACAGCTTTTGTAATCAAAAATATGATCTGAACGCAGTGTTGTGCCAAACACATTTGGCTTTTCCAAGATGAGTTATTTAAATTCTATATAGGCTCCTCTTGTTCATGTGACTCTTATCTTATGTTTTTAATTCAGTTATTAAATTACAGGTCTTATATGATTATATGAGTAGACATCCCTACAATTCATTTCAAATCTGAGCAACTTCCACCAACCAGTACCAGCCCCTTTAAAAACTGGCATTCAGAGTCTTGAATGGACATAAAACTTATTCGACAGGTTCGTTGTAGCGAGCAAATTCAGAAAGAAAAGGAAGAAAAGGACCTCAATCATCAGTGTAACATCTTTTTGCTAACGCCAAGCTGAAGCTAAAGATTACACTTTGAGCAGTTTAAACTTTCAGATTCTGGGTCAGCAATAGATAAAAATGTGGATTTGGATTTAGATGAAAGTGCCAAACAAATTAAGTCCATTAAAATTCAGCCACTAAATCCCATTTCAGACACGGAATTCATTATATAAATGTGCTGGAAATTCTGCATGGCAATCTGGTGTTTGAAATAAATCACATCAAACAGACTTTACAGACATTTTGACATTTTGTACATAAATCTTAAGCTGGGTTCCTCCACTTGAATCGCTTTATTTATAAAGTTGTGACAAGCTGTGCTGGTAGTGGCAGTATACTTGATAGACGCGATTTAAGAGTTTTAGGCCTCACCGCTGTCCTTCAGGCCGTTCTCCTCGATCGTTATCTGCTCGGCCAGCTCTGACAGGGACTCGTCGATGGTGTGACTGCCTCGAAGAGTCTGAGAGAGACGTCGCCGGAACCTTTTCATCTTCTCCACAGAGCTCTCAGGAAGGGGAGGCCTGAAGAAGACAAACCAAACAAAAATGTATACACATTACAGGTGTTACCCACTTACTGCAAGAATAAGGAGAGCTACAGCTCGTTTCAACCACAGAGGAACAAGATCAATATCGCTGAGCTGTTTATCTAAGCTTCGTGGAAATGCAATGTAAACTGCCTGTAATTACAATTAAAACAAAACAAAAAAACGTCTGGCTGCCATCATGCTTCACAATCCCACATTCAGAAAGAAAATGTCACTAGTTCACCAGGAATCTGACTGGGCGAACAATGAAACGCACTAATCAACAGACGTTAATTATGACTCAGCTCACACTGCATTCCTCCTCCTGGGAAAGCATGACAAGTCGGTGAGAGATTCTTACGGCCGAGTTTAGAATACAGGCCCTGGCACACAGGACTGTAAAAGCAAATCCTAAACCGGGGGGATTAGCGGCTGAATGGCACAGGGCTAGCCTGGGCCGCATCGAGTCCACATCACACATTCCAGACACATTTATTGTGTGCGCGAGAGCGACTGATTGTGAGAGCCTGTACGTGTGAGCGAGAGGGAGAAATGCAGCGAGACAATTTATGGGAGGAAATGAAAAAAAGATTTCAAATCAAGAAGGCAATATTTGAGACTGATTGGCTGGAGGAGATAAACAAGCCTCTCCCTGTGACTTCAATGCAGATATCATGACTCCACTACGTCTGCAGATCAGGACATGTGTGTGTCTGTGATGCTGATGAGTAGAGCCAGACAAGAAAACACATGAGCGCAAACCCTGAGGGCTCGCCTGACTGGCAACTACTCCCTATTGACATCCTTTGTCTTGAAATACAACTAATAACCCATATTCTGTCCAGGGACGCAACTTACTCACTTACCCAGAGCCAAACAGTAGAAAGTAGTCTTTGGAGGACAAAGTGGACTAACATGGCTAAAAACCATAATTGACCTTTAAATGATGATGACTCATCAGTGAGGGACCATGATTCGGACTCGTATGAAGACTTTTGCTTTGTTTTTGTGCACAAAACAAAAGAGGATACAGTTGTTGCAAAGAAGGCATGCAGCTGAAAACTAAGTGTAATAGGAAATCCACCTACAGAGACGGGAAAAAACTGTGAAAAATGACTAACATTATAATGTGAAAGCCCAAGACGATGCCTAAGAATTGCTCATTTTGTGCAAAAAAAGAAAATAGAAAAGAAAAAAAACTGTAACAATGTGAAATGAAGAAAAGAGGAAATCCTTTCATTTGAGATGCGGGGAGGAAAGAAACTGGAAAAACTGGCAGATCAGGTTGCAAATCAATAATCAACAAGACAACAACAGGTGACAACAGCAGTGTTTGTGTGTTATCCACATAAAAAGAGCAAAAATCTGTCTGTGCACATCTTTTGCTGCTCTGTTCTTTCCTCTGATCTGCTAATAGCTGCCCCTCTGTTATCTTGGTTCTGCTACAGGTGTCTTCCTCTTATAAAAGAGTTGCTCCTTTTCAACATTGCCAAGTGCTCATTTCAGATGTTTGGGGTTTTCTCTCCAATGTCTTTACTTTCAAAAAGCAGCTCGAGATAGTTTCTGCAAACTGGAGCTAGATAAACAAAACTGAAACTGAACAGCTCAACATCTCCAAGTCGAGTGAAACAGCAGCTGGTTTTAAAAAGTGATTACACACAGAGGGTTACAGGCTCTTAAAGGGGATCCATTTATCTTTTTTTAGCGTCACATTGTTGGTCTTGTTCTGCAAGATAGTAGCTTTAGTTTACATGATTTGCAGTTCCTTAAATCAGCCTTCTTAAGCTTCCTCTAGACAGGAAAGATTTCACAGCGTCCAGGAAACCATAGATCATAGAAAGTAAATGACGCTGAGCAATTTCAAGCAACTAAAGTTTTTTCAAATTTGAGGTGAGCAACTAGAAACGGAGGTCATAAGATCTGCTAGCATCCATCAGTTTTAAAGTGATAAGCAGCTTTATTTTTATCCAACATTCCTCTAATTGGCAGAAGACATGACCAGCATATATCCACTTTCACTGACATGTTACAGTATAATTTAAGATTAAAGTATCTCCATGTTAGATCACGGTTCTATTACTATTATTAATATCAACAGTATTCTTGGTAAGTGCACCTTTATATAGGTTCACAGTGGTTGGCTCTTGTGTCAGGATGTTGTTAAAAATAACGAAAAACAAAACATAAACATTACATTTGGTACGGGGTTATACAGTCAATTGCCTGATTTGCTCCAAGGTTAAACGTAATGTCAGAGTGAAGCTCTGGAGAGTCTGACAGAGCGTTTGAAACAAACTGTCACAACAGGTGAGGAAATGCACGTCATTATTACATAACCTCTCCTACCTCAAAGTTAAAGACCAGCACAGAAGCAGCGTGACTGCAAACAACATCCTACCAGGAGCAATTTTATTTAAACTGAAAAGCTTAGCAAATAGCAAAGTTGCAAAGACACAGCTTCTCTTTAATGTCACTGAATGTAACCACAAAGCCCCGCCCAACTGTTTTAACAGTCTATTATGATCACTCGATGGTTAACACAAATTGTTGCATGTCACGGTGCATTCTGTCAGACAATTTGACGTGTAAACCCTTTGAAACCCACAGCAGGCGATGTGTCCGTTCAATGATTAGAGGCATGTGAAAAAACGCATATCATATGAAATTAAGGCTGGCACATAAATGTACCAGTCTTAAACCAAGCATTGAGAACAGTGTGAACCCTGAGCTTTTGACTCACAATGGACTACATCGCACTAATGTGTGATATTCATATTCACAACAATATTTAATTAACAACTCGATGTCAGTGTCCACAAAAAAGCTGAATATTTTAGAGCTCATCAGTGCAGACTTGGATAAAGAAAGCTGGCTGTTTTACCCAAATATGACACGCACTGTGGATGTTTTTATGAAATTATTTTGCGCAGCTTTTCTCGTACATATATGATTACTCCCAATTAAAATGCTAAGCAAGAAGCATTGTAATTAATCCAGGAATCAAGATGAGAGAAAGCACGTCAGATCTGCTGTCATAAGAGCTGCACGTCACTCAGTTCAGCCTCATAGCACATCAGCTCCAACGCGGTCAGCCAGCAGTCTGTCATCTCCGGAACAGCTCACTGCGTTACCCTGAGTTACACACACCCTTCGTGCTAGACGGGAAACAAAAAAAATTGCACTCGTAACTCTAATAAAAAGGCCTATTTATCCGTCACAGCTGAAGCATGAGATAAGAAGTGAATTACTCATCGGCGAAAGTCCAAAGAAAATTTACAGCATGTTTTAATCAATTACTTAATCAACAAACAATAATATCAACACAATCAAGATTCTTTAGCGAGTAATGAAACGATTCAGCTGTTTAATCAAGCAGAAATGTGAAATATTTTCTTGCTCAAGCTTCTTTATCACTGCAAATTAAAAAGGGGAGTTGAAAGGGCTTACACAAGTCTTACAGTGGAAGATAATAAACAAATGAAGTCAGCTCAGGCTTCAGACTGCTCTAAAGGCTTTTTTTGTAGTCTTGGTTCAATGATGTCAGGGAGAGTGGTATGGGCAGCCAATCAGAACAAGTTTGTCTTAAAGGGAGGTCCGCCTTAAAGAACAGGCGCTAAATCAGCTTGTTTCAGTTAATGGATGAACTGATGAGACAGTATAAGATGAATAAAGATGATTCTGCCATGTGAAAAGCTACTCTGGTAGAGTCCAAGAACAAAATTATGGAGCTGAAAATATGTTCGCCTTTAAATACCGTCTTTGTCTGAAAAACAAGAAAAAACAAAAAAACTACTTTGGGTTCTCTGAACTTCTCAATCACCAAGCAGAAAAAAACATAATTCACAGATTATTCAATAACAACAATAACCACAATCTTTTCAGACCTAATTCTGATATTACTCTAGACAGCCAAAATCCTTTGTTGTGATTACAATCACTGCGATAAGCTCAAATCAGGATTATGTGGCACCAAGTTGGGATAAACTGACAGGCCTCTCACTTTTGGCTTTTGTAGTTGATCTGTCCTCAGTTCCACGGTAATATCCACAATCCGCTCTTAATTTATGAATGTGCTGAATATGAGAGGGATTGGAAGAAGCACATCTCTTAAACGACAAAACCTGCTACTTAGCAGACTATGGATACAAATCACCTTCTGAGGGGTTTGAGTACAAAGTAAATGGCAGCAATAGAATAAAGACGAAGAGGGAGGAGAAGAGGGAAGACTGTCTGCTGCGCACCAGTATCCGCTGGCACATGCTCCTGCTCTGGGATCGAGAGTGGAGCTTTGGACATGATCCCTGGTCTGAGCCTGATCCCTGCTCCCCTAAGTAGGCCGGTCTGAGGTCGCAGCTCTCGATCTGCTGAGAGGTGGCCAGGGAGGAGGAGGGGGACGGGGGGAGGAGGCGGCTGCAAGGGTGGTAGGGGGGTGTGGAACAGAGGGGTGTGCGCTCTGTGCTGATTTGGGCTTTGTTGCCACGGCAACCCCCGCTGCTTTTTCCATGTTGAAAATGCAGAGCACCGCAGGAGACTGCTGCATGCTGATTTTCCGATCCCTCTCCCCACACTCCCCCACCCCATCCAAATATCCTACCATAATGTGCCTGAGATGTTACAGACTCTTGACATCTTCACATGTGTGCGAGGCTGTGTCTTTGTAGAGGGGGAGAAGAGAGAGTGGGACATTAGATGCTGCAGTGGTGCGACAATACCATTCGCCGCATATGGATTCAGTCCTTTGCGGTCGTAGCTGTGCTGATCATCATGAGCCACTTACAAAGGTAGGAGCCAGAGTTCCTGCTGTGATAACCCACCAACCCCTACATCAGCAACGCAAGGCAAGCACTTCACACGAAACCATTACACACACCATGCAGCCACCAACCCTGCCATACGATGACGGCTGTCTGGGCCACAGACACAAACAGGAAACTCCAGGTCACAAACCCTACCTGACCCCTACGGGGTTCAGTAAACCAGCTAAGGTCAATGCCTTGAGGAGCTCGGGGGCCGCCCCCGAGAAAACACCCACCTCTCTTCCCTGGCAGCCTTCCTCACAAAAGACGACAGAGAACAAGCGTGACTGCTGGCATGATTCACGGGTGAGCTCAGCCCTGGTTTTCTAAAGAGCAGCCTTTTCTCAACCTGGCCAAGACAATGAGGACATGAGTGAAGGAGTTGGCTCCATTATGTGGGTCTTACATAAAGGTTGCATTGTACACAGTAAAAAGTGGGCTTTTTCTAGTGATGCGGGATGTAGTGGGGTGGTGCGTGGTGTCGAGCTGAGGAGCACTGAGCATGGCAACCAGGCAGGCGTGCTACCCCCCCCCCCCCCCCCCCCCCCCACACACACACACACACACACAGCAGGTGAAGCTTTAAAGCTAAAATGTGTTTGAAATTGGCAAAATGTGTCATCGAATTTGCCTTTTTTACATCATACATCAGGCACACACACATCATCTCCTCCCCTCACCTTGCTTTCACACTTGTCCCACATTGTCACCTACGTGTCCAAAGAGCTGAGATGGGCTGACAGACGGACAGGTCAGGTTGGAACAAGAGACCAGGCCACAGATCTTATAAGATTCAACGCTGCTGCTGTGGTTAAAGCAGCCTGAGTGACAGGCGTGCTCCTCTTTAAGCTGCTTCTGTGAGCCAACACTGCCAGAAATCAGGCATTGGATAACTAACTTCAATCCTGCATGTCGGTGCATCACGTTTCGATACTAGCGCGGGAATTATTTCATTACTCATCTTTTCCGATACAGTCACGGCTCAAAGATGTGGGCGACGCCACTTTAACAGATGTGCAGACAGGTGTGTTTCAGGTTGCTCTTAAAGACACCTGTTCAGACTCTGTTTAAGCTTGTCCAATAAAGTGACGTCACGGTTGTTAGTCAAGCTGATAATAACTCAATGAAATTACTGTAGGTGCTATAAAAGTTTTGAAAAAGACAAAGATGACAACCAAATAAAGGCCGAAATGACACTTTATTCTTGCCATCAATCTTCTTCTTGCAAGTATGCATATTTAGCCAAGATGAGCTACTTTGGAAAAAGAAACAACCATGTAAAATTATCTTTTAGATTTTAAACGTCATTTACGTGGCATACTAAAATAAACATGAGTGTGAACCGCAGCTACCCCTCTCCGTTTGTGTTTAATTTAACAAGAAATTTTTTTGTACATGAGCAAAAATAAAACAAACAACCACAAACACCACCAGTGTAAACCGCTTTAGAATTACTATAAATATTAAATTGCCATGACTGCATTAAGCCGATGAAATTGAGCCCAACATTGTGTTCAACTGCTGTTTGTCGCTCTGCTCTCTGTTTCACCTCTGCTCAGATATTCCCTGGGTTAATGGAGTGACACGCACGGCCCCAATTCCGTTCCACCACAACCCTCCCACTCCACGATGAGTGTTACTCCATATGGAGTCACACTTGCAGCTGCTGAAGAGTCTCTTAACTAAGCGGTTAGTGTAGAAATACTTTCACCTTTGCCTCTCTCCTACAGAAACAAGAACATGTAACTGCCGTCTTCTGGGATTTATATTGCTGTGAAGGAGATCATCACTTATTGGAAAAAAGCATCTATTTCATTTAAATTTTGTTCAATTTTTAACTACACTTTCCACTTTGTTCTTTACTGAGACAGTCCTGAAACAATCACAGTACCGGGAATCCTTTAACGCCCCCATACTTGACATAAAACCGGTGCTTCACCTTCGCAGAAAGCAGTTAATGAGCCTGATGTAATGCAGATTCTGTGTTAGAGGGATTAAAACCCACCTACACTTAATGCTAGTTGGTGAAGAGCAGCTTAATGTGGCGGGCCCTCCACGCAAATACACAAACAGTGAGTAAAGTGTTTACGGGGCAGGTGTAGAGGACGGATTGGATTCGGGCCATGATGAAACAGAGGAAAGTATTAACTACCCCGCAAATGCAATATAAGTTACGCAACAACAAAAAAAACCATAATAAAAAAAAGACAAAAAACCTTTTTGTCTTTTGCTAAAGAGCCAACATCCAGATCCAGACACACGAGCGACTAAAAGGCTGAACAGAGACGCTTGGAATAAAAACCATGCACCAATCCTGCTGCTGTAAAAAAAAGAAGAAGAAGAAAACGACAAAATATTTTAAATAAAATCACAACAAAAACTGGCCTTATTACGCGTACATCATGGGAATAACTCTGAAATTAAGCATGCGATTTGAATAAAACCGGTGCTTACTAAGCAGCTTTCACAGCGGACATGATAACAGTTTGTGAATGGGATGAAAAGACAGCATGTAATGTGACAGATAAGCCTTGGGGACCCAGCTTGGTTCAAAGCAGGGCACTGAGATCATAAGATTATGATTTTATCTGGCAGGCAGCAGACTAGCATCATTTCCATTGTAATAAAAGATGACCAAATAAAAACAAAAAAGAGAATATTTTTTCCCCTAACAAGTGGAAAATCCCTGGAGGAGACACAGATCCCTTCTGAGGTTGTACGTACACAATCAAAACACGTGGCAACCCCTTGTGAATGATGTCCCGGTTAACACTGTCCACAAGTCTGCTTGGATCCCATAAATTTTGTGTGGAAAGTATAATCAACGCTTTACAATGCACCAACTATAAATGCGCCCCAGGCGGCGAACTTAAGAACGCCTACTCGGCCATCGGGTCTCCAGCTGTCTGTGTCCGCATCGGAGTATAATTTAATCTAAAGGGAGCAGCAGAAAGAAGCTTCTTCTACTTACACAAACAGTAAAACTGCACAGGTAATCGCAGTACATGTTGTACTTGAGTCAAATTATGAAACTAAAAATTTACTGAACGCTTTAGACACATCAATACCTTTTGTTCGTACGTGGTTATTACCCACTTCTGTTCATAATGGAGTGGGCTCATCTGATCTGAGGCTGACTCAAGTCACCTGTTGTCTTTTTGTTGGCAGGCATTAGCATCAGAGAGAGTGACAGTCAGCCTCCCCCTCACTGCCCATCTGTACTCATCCACCTCCTGAAAGCCTTTCATGGCTATTAAAAGAGAGCTGGCTACTATCTAATTAAGCCCAGACAGCAGGATGGGGTTATCACAATATTAGTTTTTATATATAATCAGTCTTATCTGGGAAGATAAAAAAGCTCAACGTGATTTGATTACGTTTTTACACTTGGTGTTTGAGAGTGAGACAAAGTGACAACATTAGAAAGCTGCTCAGGTACGAAAGAAAAGGAAACGATCACAGCTAGAAGGTGAGAGCGTCCATATGCTAAACCTGGTTTTACCAGACCCCTAACCCACATGCTGATATGACCTTTGAAAGCTTAGCAAAAATGTAATTTTTCTGTCCCTGGCATTAAATGGTGCAGTGAAGCTATGATATATCCCATGGTACCGATTCTCAGGGGTGATCACGGTGCAAAACTGTGTTTTTTGCCTTTAGCTTGTGACATTTGGAGTTGATCTGGATGCAGCAGAGTTCAATTGTGTTTTTCAGTCCTGAAACCCTGATGTACTTCCAAAACCTCAAACACAAAAAATATTTACAGTATGGAGGTAAAATTTTGTGAGACTCACTGACTTTTCATGGAAGGACCCATATCAAAATGCAAACACAAACTCTCAGCTAGAAGTCTTTCTAGTAATTTCATGCAGCCCACATACCAGAAATTGTTGTGTATTAGAGCAGCCGAGCAAAACTTGGCAGTAGTTTGAGGCAGTATACCTTTTTCAACTAATTATTTTCTGCTAGTGTTGAAGCTGTATTGTAGTTTCATAATTTGCAAACCATTACGAAGCACTGATAAATTCTCATTAACCTCCTAAGACCCGAACTCTTCCACTGCATGCATTTTTAATTTCTCTTTGATATTTGGACATATTGGGGCCCGATGAATGTAAAAACAAAGAATTACCAGATTCTTTTTTTTTGCCTTATTTTTGTTTTTAAGAAAAATGAGAGCCACATATGAGCATATTCATTTAAAATTTTGATAGAACAGTATCAGCATAATGTCCTCGTAAGTGGATATCAGGCCCTTGTAGAGCAAAATTCTGTATTTTGGTCTAAATAACCCAAAATGTGATGTCCACATAAGTGGACGCCTGGTCCTAGGAGGTTAAAGGGAAACAAATTTGCCTCAAATGAATCAGAGGATAACCAATCTAGTAGCATGTCATCCGTAGTGCCAGACATTATGTAAACTTTTGGTAACACTTTAAAATACGGCCCACATCTAAGGCTACGTTCACACTGCAGGCGAAAGTGCATCAAATCCGATTTTTTTGACCCTATGCGACCCATATCCGATCATGGTATGACAGTGTGAACGGCACAAATCCGATATTTTCAAATCCGATCTGGGTCACTTTCGTATGTGGTACTGAATCCGATACATATCCGATGTCTCAGAAAGCGACTGCTGTGTGAACGGTCAAGTCGCATTAAATCCGTCTTTTACGTCACTGACACAAGACAGACGCCAATTATCAGCGCCAGAGAAGCGCCTGATAAGACATCGTGAACGCTTCCTGGCCATCCGGTGAAACTGCTGGGAAGACAACGTTGGAGAAACGTTAACATTTTATTTGTACTGCATAACCTGCAGGTTCTGACAGAAATCTGCAACTATCCTTTGAAGCACCGCTCCTCTAAAACAGCAATAAGGATCATTATTAGGTTATCTACATTATTATGTAAATAACAAAATAACTTAAAGCAAAAATCGGGAAACATGAAGTCCGAAGTCTTTATATTAAGGCCATCAGTCAAACAATATAGTTTGTTCTGGGTCTAAACAGAGCGCGTTGTGTATGACGTCTTCGTTTGCGCATGCGGGCCGCTTTGAGCGTTCACACTAGAGCGCGTTTGCTGTCGCATTTTATTTGTAGTGTGAACGAGCAGACAAAAAAATCGGATTTGATCAAAAAATCGGAATTGAGCATTAAGACCTGCAGTGTGAACGTAGCCTAAGGGTGTAATACCCATGTAATTACATGGAATTTCAATGTATTTTGTTTCAACTTACAATAAGTATATTTACATAAAATACTTAAAGTCAGGCACACTGCAATAAGGTGATAACAAGACAGGCTTTTGCAGGAAACAAAGAAATAACTATATTATAAGTAATTTTAAGTAGTTTTGCAGGATAACAAAACAATATTTCTCCGTCTCCCATCGGAACCTTCAGCCTCTGAATTAAGTCATCTTGCACATCAGCCTAAAAAACTGTCTGTAGGGGGAAAAAATATTAATTTTACCTACTGTTAATTTTACCTACTGTCTGTTTTTCTTTGCTTATTCTTTGTTGTCATTATTGAAAACTGCTTTAATCTATAATGAATAGTGATAATGTAATTACAAGGGAGAAGAACATTTATTTATTTATTAGGTGTTGAGCGGCAGTCTGCCCCTGATTAGAAGGAACAACCAAGCTGAGATTGGATTGGCCCGAGAGGCAGGGGGTAGATTTGGCTAATAACCCCCCCCCCCCCCCCCCCCAAGGAAAAAAACCAACAGCAGCATTTTCACTTGGATTTCTGTTAAAGAGCCGTCACAACTTTCCGTGAACACAAGCATCTCAAATATGCAACGCTTCTGCAGCAGTACTTTGAATGAACATGTGTGCTTCCAAATAAAGAGAAAACAAGTGTTTAAACAGCTCCTGGAAGTTCTGCCAAGAATGATAGGGAGAAAAAAAAAAGGGGGGGGGGGCAATATTTGTCCCTCACCTGTTTCAGACATGAATGCTACAGATGATGACCCAGATATGTGCTGTAAGGTATTACTGATATAGCTCACACAGGTTCTCAGCCAACTGGCTCCAAGCTGGACAAGGAGGAGGAGGGGAGAGGGGTCTTTAGCATTGACAGGCACTTCCAGATTCAGACACAGACAGAGAATGAGGGTGTGGAAGTGGTCAAACTCGAAAGGATCAGCATTTGTCTTCTGGGGCTGCATGCCTGCGCCGCAGCTCTTATGTTAACGCATCGGAGAAAAGAAGTAAAGTTTGTATTCGTGGCTATCTATAGACAGGAGCGGTGCCCTCAGCTGCTACCCAGAGAGCAGTGACACATTAACCTTCAGCCAGCTGCCTTGACCTGCTGCTTCAACCTGAGCTCACACACACACACAGAGAAGATCGGTAAGAACGACTTCTTCCATCAGTCAAAACACTGAATAGATACGAAAATAATTTCTCTCAAAAAGTCAGTGAATTTCGGTTTAAATTGACTTTAAGCATTGACTTGATGCCCTGAAGGCATGAAAACCCATGCATTCAAGTCCTCGCTCTCTCTCACACACCCACCCATTCACATACTGGAGCATCATCTGATCTGCACTGGGACTCAAGGGATCAGCACCGAGTGGCTACAGCTGTTTCACAGCGGATCACGTTACCCTGCCGCCACCATCCCCGCGGCCCTCACCAAGGGAACGACCCCACTTCAAGCCAACCCTCGGGCACACTGTCCTCCAGCAGCTCCCTGACCTCCTGCGGGCACCGAACCCGAAGCAGACACACTTTCGAAAGGTCCTCAGGGACACCCGTGGCTCGAGGAAGCTCAGCAGCTTGAGTCTGTCAAAGTGAAACCTGCTTACAGGAAACTGAGAAAGTGGCAGCCATCAGTAAACATTGTAAACGGTGTGGAATATCACTGTTTTTGTGTTGTTTGTTTTTTGCAGGGTATTACTAAAATCAGTCAGAAGTGACCTCAATCATCATTTTTTTGTCCCGGAAGTTTGTGGCCACATGTTTTTGGCTGCTCAATATTGAAGCGTGCCAAGCCTGAAAGTAAAACAGGCATTGCTTTTCTAAAACTGTGCTGAATAAAGTTCCATTTTGAAAGCAGCGGCTCCTCGTGTTAATCTAAAACTGAAACAGTGAGCTGTTTCAGCTACTGAAACACGAAATGCACAACATTTACTGGCAAAGGTGCTAAAAAACAATAACGAGAATATTTTTCAGATATTTCTATATACACTTCTACAAATTAAACTAATTTTAGGTGCTGAGCATACCCATGGATTTAAAAAATAACTGCCTTTTATTGAGTTATTATTTGTTTTCCAGAGTCAATCTGACATAAACTTGAGTGTTAGACATCAGTTTGATTGACTTTTTACATAAAAGTTGGTATATTCCCATAAGCACCCGTGATAGGTCTGTTAGTAAAGTGACTATTATTATCTAAGTTCCGTCTGAAATGCTTTAAACTCCATTGCATTTGCAAAAAGCTTAATTAGAGTCAATCCCCCGGATTTCTCTTACTTCCAGCAGAAATAAGCCCGCAGTGAGGTTGGTTTTGCAGGACTGATGCATTAACTTTGACTATACAGAGTTAGCATGTACTCTCAGTCAGCACACTCTCCGTAAGGTTGGTGAAACTTGGGTGCTTTCACACAGAAATCAACGTGCCTTAGGGGGTGTTTTGCTGTAACAATGCTGTCTCCCTGTAAAACAATTATTCTCTGCTACACAATGACAATCGGGTAAACTCCCCATAGAAACCCACTGGAAGCTCAATTTCAGGGTGAGATCCCTAAAAAACAAACTGCAGTGGTGTTTCTCCAACCATTTTCCGTGCAGGCTCTCTGTCTGCTGCTGTCTTGGCCTTCACACAACAACAGCTGAAACGGCTTAAAGCTGTCAGTAATGGCTGTCAGTGAGCTCAGAGACTAGTACGGTCTGTGCCCTGCTTCAGGTAGTTTGAGAGGGTGGGGGGCGTGGAGCAGAAAGACTGGGCATCTCTGAAATGTGGGGCAGTGACTGTGCAAGACGATACAAGCACAGCAGCCAGTCAATCCTCCTGTTTTTTACAACCCCAGCCTCACACAGTTCGCTGACGAGCAACTGCTCTTGGTGGTATTTGACAACAAAGCTGACACTTGATATTTAACCAGCAGCTCTCTGTGGCAGCGAGGATAAATTATAACCCTCTCTAGAGGTAGTTTAGTCGTTATTCGTCCAGCTCGGAGCTCCTCTCGCTGTTTGTCTTAGTTAAAGGTGGCCATTCGCCGGTGAATGGGGCAGGCTGAAGTGCTCACACACAACAAACGCTGCATTCAAACTGCGGCTGTGAAGTAAACATTGCTACGTTGTTCAGGCTGTGTGCGCCTCTAACTTGCTCTAACTGCGTGGTTTAGTTCACAGAAACTAGTCCCACAGCGAAAATGTGCGGACTCTCACCAGAAACGATTCGCGTTGGTCCGACCGGAGTCCCCGACCTCGGAGCTTCTTCTCAGGCCGGATGCCGTCTCTCCCTCCGAGTGTGAAAAAAGAAAGCACCGACTGCTTCTTCTTCTTTGTGGTTTCGGTGAGGTCGTAGATACTTTCTGCTCCGCAGTGTCGCTTATATCCGCGGGGCTGTCGCGTCCAGCGGCATGGCTTGTTTACGGGCTTCAAAGTTTCTCTCCCGGTAGAAAATAGGAAGTGCTGTCGTTGGGTTTTCAGTCGAGGAGAGCGTAAGCAGTGCGGGGGACGACGGCGATTACTAGTTGATCTGAGTGTGTCCTCTGCCAGCTGACGCTGCCTGCCTGCCACCACACTGCCGTGCTGTCGAGGTGTCAGCGGGGAAACAGCGACACTCGATGGTTGTGCACAGGAGAGACCGAAAGGCGGCCAGTGCAGAGCTACAGCGGCCCCTACTGGAGAATGTTTGTATAGCAGGCTACCTAAAGTAAGGGGGTGTCAAACACAAGGCCCGGGAGTCACGGATCGGCCCGAGAAAGAACCCAATCAGATCCACTGGACAGCTTTGGAAAAGGGCGTAATTCCTACTGATAAAGACCTTCGCCACTGCCATTCATAAAACATCATTGTAATTAAGCAATAGATAAGCAATAACAACTAAAGTTCAAAAAGTTCCTGTTTGTTCACTATCTATTGTAGAATTTATATTTTTTTATAAAAGGTCCATGGGGAGGAAGGGACATTTTCTGAGCAGTGAGCTACCAGAAGTTTATCTGTTATTATTTATTTTTCCTGACATATTTACTGCATTTACTACAGCAGCATTTCTGTATTGTACAAGGGGAAAACCAGATTTACTCATTTAATTGCACTTTTTTTTATTATAATCAGTTGGATTAAATATGTTAAACATCTTTACCCTGACAAAAAAAGGAGTTTTGCTTGTTCTGCATACTTAAAATCAAAGTGAGCTGTATGTAGCCCATACTGTAAAATGAGTTTTAAATCCCTGACCTAATCCATTAAAGATGCTTATTTCAAATTTGTTTATATAAAAATAATGGAAAAACTCGATCATAGATGTACTGCTGCAGGAATAAACCAGATCCTGCAAATTAAATGTGGAACAAAGAGTGAAAGGAGTTTAATAAATATATTTTATTTGATTAAGACCTTCCATACCCCTGCAATAATCAAATACAGTGAGCATAAAGGGAAGCTAAAGTTCAGTAACCCAGTCATTCCAGTAACAAAAACTGCTGTTGCTGGTTTTTCTAATAGCCATTTGGTTTCCTCCATTAACTGGCTCATCTCTTTTTGATCCACAGGTTTCTTGCACTATTTAAGAGAAAAAACAGACAAAATGATAAGCTCAGCGAGTAATCCTCCACCAGGTTCAATCAGTTGTTAAAAGTTTATAATGTCGCTGAAGTTCCTTTTATTTGCTGCAATTTTCATCATAATTCGCAGAAAACAGCTGTTAAATTGACATTCAAAGTGTTCACTGACTCAGGACTGAAGCTCCTGCATTAAGTAACTTCAATAAAAGAAAAAAAAAACACCCCACCTTTCAAACTACACGTAGCTGCCGGTGTCAACATTAATGAGTACAAATAAAATGCTTTTATTTCAACCATTTTTTCATTTAGAGGAATAATTAGGAATAGTGTTGCTTTTTTCACATGGACACTTTATTTTATCCAGTGGTCACTGACCTGTATCTCACTCATCTGCTAAGGCTTTTCTTTCTTCCTGTTTGATATAAAACAGAGTAAATAAGAAATCCTCAGATATGTTTTCTTTTGATCTGCTTCCACGCTATTAAATTTACTGCATTATGCTCTTTATGGACATTCGGCACTGCTTATATCTATTTCAAATTAAAAGCCTTTAGTCTTTTACTGCACAGAAACACTTCATTTCTTAACTAGGCTCTGCATCAGGCTAGATCAACAGTTGAAAAAAAGAAGTGCCAGCATGGCTGCAAAGGCTCAACTATGTGCATGGAAGTGGGTGAACATGTGATCACACATAGCACTACATACCTGGACTTGATGTACAAAATGTGTGTGTTGTAATGAAGTGACATCTACTGAAGCAGAGCTGGAGCCAGGCTGTACTTTCATGCAATTCCACCCCGCACCACAAGATGGTGCAGTGAGATTTTTATTTTTGTATTTTTCTTAAACAGGCATGACATTATGACCATATTCGTATTTACAATAACAGCCCAGGAGCAGGAAGCATATAACTGAAAACATCTAAACACACATACTGGTAAAATTCTGCCTCCTGCTGGTGACAGCTTTAGTTACGGTCTGCAGAGAGTAATTAGAGAAAGTACCTATAATGAAATGAATGAAAATTGCCCTATGAAGTAATATCTTTTCACAGTTGCTCAGATATTGTAAAGTAAGGCGTGGAAAGAAACACAGACACATGTATTTTATTTTTATTTTTTGAAAATATATTTATTTATTTAACAGGGGCGGTGCATGGTAATAAACATGAGTATAAAAATATAATGTAAACGTGCCAGATTGTTGCAAAATTAATTGTTTGCAGCTGTAGCCCCTGAGCAGGTCACAGAAAACTTTAAATTATTCAAGTCACAGTCTAGAAATATATAATCCAAATGCATGTATTATCAGCACACTGGGTTTTTTTCCCCTTATGCACTCGCAGACATTGTTGTTGCTGTTTAATGTTGCAGTTTTCTTCAGTCCCTATGTTGTTCTGTTTCACACCTACCTGAATAAAATACACTCACCACATATCTTCTCAAAACCCTCACTCCAGAATCTCCGTATCTCTCTGAGCACCAGTCCCCCGACTCCTGGATTTTCCCTCAAAACAATTTAAACATTCACTCTTTTCTGGGGCCCGGCCAGAGTACAGGTTGGAAGAAATTCAAGCAAACAGAGGGCTGCATACTTTCCTGCACAACTCTTTGCCTAGCAGAGAGAGCGGCCTTGTTGAGGGGGCCCGTTTCAAAGGAGACATTTGGCAAGGAGTCCCTGCTCCGGCTCCCGGCCTCAACTGTTTTCTGTCACTTTTTTAAAAAAAAGAAACATCAGTATTTTTGTTGTCTCCCATCCATCGTCTCTGGAACAAATATTATCCAGGAAGCCAGAGCATAAGCAGCTCGGACTATAATTTTTCTGGTTACACCTACAGTATGTTTTCTCTTCTTTATTAATGAAACAGTTGCAAGTGTCACTGATGCAATAGTTCCATAGATTGTGTCATTTCAGGTCATTTTAATTTCAACTAAAATTCATAGAAAAAAAGAGAGAAGCAGCATGTTTGCTGAGCTGAAATGAAACCCTCGGCACCTTCTTGTGACTTGGAAGCCCTCTGGCATGTTTGTTGGTTTCAGCCCCTTATCAGATCTGCACGATCACTCCCTCCCTGCACTGAGAAGCAGTCGATATCGCCCCAGGCGCCCCATCCCACCTCTCACATACGTCTTACTCCCCTCTCTCCCTCCTGCTCTTCTTCATCACTCACATCTCTCAGTATTTCAGAGTTTAAAAGATGTCCTGGACGTATGCAACCCTCTTGGCTCTCCTCACTGTGCTTTTTGCACTTTCATGTGAGTATGATGCAGGAGTGAGATTTTTTACCAAAAAAAATTGTCTTATTAGTTGGTTGCAGGCATGAGAAAAACTGGAGTCCTTTTGAATTTAGACCTTTCATGTTTTGTGCTTCAACACAGGGTCTCCGGAGGCCAGCTCTGCAGCTGTGCCCGGTAGCACAGGCAGCACCAAAGATCCTCAAGGTCAGGGGCTGCATCAGCTGCGTTTCTTTCCCTGCGTATCGCCCTGTGTATCACTTTACACTGTGAACTAAACTCCCTCCCGCTTCCACTGCAGGTCCACTGAAAAGGGTCTTCATGAAGCAGGCCGATGCCTCAAACTTCTTCAGAAGACGCAGCAGACGTGGTGTGAAGTCCCAGGATGAGCTGGACGGTGAGTTCACTTTGAGTCAGTTTGCAGTCGTTTGGAGTCTGACATGGTCAGCCAGACTGTGTTTGCACGGTGAAGTCTGTTTGTGGTCAATTCTGGCATAAAATGCTAGAAAATGCTAGCTTTTACCTGTAAAAACAAGAAAAAATTACTTCTGCTAATGTTCTGCTAAATGTGCTTTAGGGCTGTACCTTTAATACCCACACACAATTCAAGATGTGACAGAAATAAGCTACAGTGTCATATGCTGTAATCAGATCTAAGAGGACGTGGACAGACAAATTACCGGCATCAACAGGTCCTTAAAGACTCTCAGAAGAGCTGTTTATGTGTTATGTCATGATTTAAAATCACGTTGGAACTTCTCAGAGAAGTTTAAATCTAGATGTGAGGGACCAAGCAGTGAAGGCATAGAGGACACAGGAAATACAACCTGAAGGTGGGTTCTATTTTATTTTACCCCAATAAAAGAGCTAAACTAAATATGATTCCACTCAAAAAATGACTTACAGAAAATTCACTAGGCAAAAAAAGTATACACAACTTAAACACAAAGACACAAGAGGGTAACTTGGATAGTGGTTTGGCCAAACTGTTAACATACAATAAGGGAAACAGAAATAAACACTAACTAAGCACAAAATAACCTAACTAGCCCTAAAACACCCCCTTGCTGACACGCACATAGTTGGTCCTGCTGAGCTGGCGTTGTACTTTCAAAGTCATGCCTTTTGCTTAGGCAGGAAACAGCCAAACCAGGTTGAACAAAAGAAAGAGAACCATGATATAATATACATTTAATTTGACAAAATACATTTTAGAAACCACACAGCGCTACTATGTGCGGACTTCATAATATCACTGTTAGGTTTAAGTGAAGAAATGAATGAATGACATTACTGAAATACATTTTTAACTGCAAAACCAAACCAATGAGGTGAGTGGACTGGTTTTTTACCAATGTGTGGCTGAGGCCATCACACCAGGTGTGACTGTAGTTGGTTATAAACAGAAAAATGAGCCTAGAAATGGGCTTTTTGTAAAGCTTTGAATATCTGATTGTTTAAAAGATGGTTTAATTGTCAAAAAGACAGCATGGGTGAAGTACAGGAACATGCAGAAGACTAAAAAGAGCAGGAGGAAATCTTCACTGTTACTTGAAGATTTTTATTTTATTTTTTTTGGCACTGAAAGAAAGCCTGATACGTCAGGCAGATAAAATATCTCTGAGATCCACAAGCCTCAACATTCATCATGTGCAGAAGTGAAAAATGTAGTGGTGCCGAGGCAAAGATAATAACGTTTTACACATTTGTCATCCTCATCCTGAACATAAAGATGTTTGATACTGTGATGGGAACAAGTGTCAGAGTAAGATAAGATAAGATAACCTTTATTAGTCCCACACGTGGGAAATTTGTTTTGTCACAGCAGGAAGTGGACAGTGCAAAAGTTATGAGGCAAAAATTAGAATACAATAAGAATAAATACAGTACACAACTGTACAGAATAGAATAAAATAAAATACTATGTACAGTAGAATAAAATAAAATAAATATACAATAAGATAAAAATAGAATACAAATACAAATACTATATACAACTGAGTAAAAATACAACGATGACAGAAAGGATTATTGCACTTAGTATTATTGCATATGTATGGATGTGTGTGCTTGATCAGTTAAAGTCTTTATTATGGAGTCTGACAGCAGTGGGGAGGAAAGAGTATTGCTGAACCCCAGTGATGAATGTATTGAAATAGTTTTATTGTATTACTTGTTTTATTAAAAATGCACTTCTGGTGTCTGTATTAATGATGAGATGACTCATAGAGATGCAGCCCTTTTGTTTCCTGACTCTGCTGTGAGGGAACATGTTTATGGCAGCCTGAAGGATTTTATAGTCATGGCAGCCAGCAGCTGTTAACCTTATTGTGGACCTGGCATGAACTTAGACCATCCCAGACCTCAGTTTCCTGTCCTGGCGCTGCAGCAGGACACACGGGGCGGGACACACCAGTTTGCTCCTGTCAACGTATTCGCATTACTGAACAATGTGTGGCATTCTTGAGCGTTTTACCGCCGGCTGTTATGCACAGTTTTACCAGCAGGAAGGTGAGAGCGCACAACAATGCTGCTGTTCTGAACTGCAGTTGCATAATGTGCCGTACGTGTGATAACAGCGAGACACTTTGTGCAAAAAACCCCAGAAAAAACAGGAGGAATAAAATGAGCACAAAGCAGAGAACAGACTGAAAAGACAGAGATGGATGAGTGAGTGGGTGAGTGGTTGTGAGTTGAATGTGGAATGTGCCAACACACAGGCAGAAAGGGGTCAGAGGGGAAAAAAAGCAAGTACCAAGTGAGAAAAACAAGCTGCTCACTTTGAAGAGCCTCTCGTGCTGCATTAAGGCATTTACCTGTCCTGCAGTTGGATGAAATTTTGAAGGGAAGTATTTGATAGAGGCAGCTGTTTCAGCTGGCAGATATGATGACATATAGTTTCTAGTCAGAGTTTTAATATCCAAAGATGGACATCGCAGTCCAACAAATGATGCTGTTTGGCTTTTGTGGGAGTAGGTCAGCAGTAATGTGCAGGGTGGATAAAATGATGGATGATTAGCTCTGCTGTGCAATTTCAATGGGGCGATCGTGGCTCAAGAGTTGGCAGTTCGTCTTCTAATCGGAAGGTTGCCGGTTTGAGCCCCGGCTTGGTCAGCAGAGATGGGCAGTAACGCGTTACTGTAATCTGATTACTTTTTTCAGGTAACGAGTAAAGTAAGGGATTACTATTGCAAAAACGGTAATTAGATTACCGTTACTTTCCCGTAGGAACGCTGCATTACTGCGTTACTAAAACCGTGATTTTTTTTGCGAGAATGTTTCATGACAGTGACGTAAGCGAGTGCGCCGTTAGTGACAACAGCTGTGTGCAGATCAACAATGGATCACATATCGATTGTGGGAGAGAGTATGAGCGTGCAGCGTTTAAAGCGTGGAAGTACTGACCTTACTTTGAGTTTGATTCCATAAAAAGTGACAAAAACATTAGCGTCCGTTGTGCGTGGGAAGAAAACTTCTTTTTACAGCGAAAAAAACCCTAAACAAGCACCGAGTGCGCAACGACGTAATGGAAAACTCACAGAGAAACTCGTGGATTCTTCCACTGACCGCTGCGGCACACCTGCACCAGGGTAAACCTCCGCCTACCGTAGTCCTGCTTTACAGGTGAAAATAGAGCAACAGGACCGCTGAGTCTTTGACTTTATTTATTTTCTGCTGTGTTTTACTTGCATCTATTTGAAAGACTGAGTGTAAACACAAAAATATTTTATTTTATGTGCTGGAATGTGCAGAAAATAGGTTTAAATATTAAACAAATTTCTTCCAGTCAGAGAATGTTGCATATAATTAAATTTTTGCTTGATGCATAAAATTAAAAGGTTAAAACTAATAAAACAAGTTTAAAAAATTTGAATTTGAATACATTTTGTATGATGGATTATGCAGAAAAAGTAGAATTGGGCTGAAAGATCTATCGCTTTATTACCTACTCAGGTTGTAAATCGTGTTTTTAAAAAGTAACTAAGTAACTAAGTAATTAATTACTTTTGAAAATAAGTAATCAGTAAAGTAACGGGATTACTTTTTTAGGGAAGTAATTGGTAATTAGTTACTGATTACTTTTTTCAAGTAACTTGACCAACACTGTTGGTCAGTCTCGGTTGTTGTGTCCTTGGGCAAGACACTTCACCCATTGCCTACTGGTGGTGGTCAGAGGGCCCTGTGGCGCCAGTGTCCGGCAGCCTCGCCTCTGTCAGTGCACCCCATGGTGGCTGTGGCTACAACGTAGCTTGCCATCACCAGTGTGTGAATGGGTGGATGACTGGATGTATAAAGCGCTTTGAGGTCCTTAGGGACTAGTAAAAGCACTATACAAATACAGGCCATTTACCATTCTGAAAGAGATAAAATATAAAACTAAAGTCAGATGACCTCAGTACTAACTGTGCTGAATAAACTTTCACATGCTGGTGACAGATACTGCTCTGTAAATTAATCTCTAAATCTTTTTCAGTTTGGTAATTTACAACTTGAATTCCAAGCAGCCGCACGTGTGCATGCCAACTTAAGCTGGGAATTCTGATGAAAGGTGAAAGGCTGTTCAACTTTTCCAGTGTGAGTGGTTCGTCTTTGCTGAAATTGTGGTTAGGGTGTGGTCATTTGTTTGTTGTCTGTCTACTTGCAGCGAGCAGACAGCTGTCGATGGAAACGGCGTACAAAGTATGCGGTATAACCGGTCTGACAATAGACGTCACAGCTAACTCTGCTGTCACCCCTTGTGGTTCAAAGTGGTATTACATGCAGGTCAGGCCATAGTTCTACTTCAGCTGATACCTCTTTAACACAATACCTAGATATTTTTGGACATAACGTCTTATTACAGCTCGCTTATCAACCAATCAGCTTTCAGCCAACACACAGTATCATCCACGTCCAGCAACATGCAGTTGTGATTGTGCAGGACTGCACAGAAATATGTCTGCGTTGGGTGAAAACCCTCCTCCTCTCTGAAGCCTTGCTTTGAGTGCTCAAGCAGGGCAGAAAAGCACTATAAAAGAACCAGTCCATTTACACTGTCTGCAGGAAAATACATACAATATGTCAACAGACACAGTCGTGGTATAAAATCCACATTACTTGCCCTACAGGAGTGTTTTCTTCATTGTCTACCTGCTGATCAAGGATCCAAGGAGGATCTCTTTGCATACTATTAGGAGACGTCAGTGAAAGTTTTAATTCTTCTAACTATCCATCTATTGTCTTCGACTTATACAATTCATACACAGTGTTTGCCTCACACTTCACAGGTCCTAGCTTCAAACACAGGCGTTTGACCTTTTCTGTGTGGACTTTGCATTTTCTCTTTCTTGTGCTTGATTTCTCCTGTTTGTCCTTCCATTAAAACACAATAGGTTAAAGGTACTTATTAGGTAATTATACTTGTCAGAATTTCAAGCGGTTCTTTTGTGGTTACGCATTTGTCTAACAAGTGGAAGATCCTTGTTTAGTCCCAAAAGGAGACACATATCTCTTTAGGGCATGCACAATCACACTGGATGGAAGGCCATCCAGTGTAAAAAATCCACCAAAGCAAACATGTGGAGCTATCTGCTGTGACAACCCTTGTAAATAAGGGAGCAGTTGAAAGTAACATTCAGTACTTGGCAGAATTTCACTAAAACATTTACCAGTAGGGGGCAGCATTTTACCCACAAAAGGGGTGTTTTGTTTTGTTTTCTTCTGATATGCACTTGTAACAGAGTTAATAATACATATGAAAAACATGCACTTACCTGTTCTTAATTATCATTTTAAGTGTGAATTTTATCTTTTTTTTTTAATTGTATTTTATTTTGAAAACCCAGAAACCGGATCTCACCCTAACGTTTAGAAGCTGCTAAGGCTTCCGCTCCTCACAGCGCGCGCTTGCACTGTGAGGGTAAGTCCGGTAATGAAAGGCTCTGGCATTTTTATGGTTTCTGGTGTGAATGTTGTTACATAAGTTATATATGTCGATGTATATAGGTTCATATTGATATTAGAAAGTTTCTGTGTAACTGAAACAAAGGCGGGTTGCTGTTAAATAGTGTTTCTGCCGTATTTATGCTCTTTGGCAGTTAGTCTTTGTCAGCCCCCTAGTGGTTGCTGCGCATAGCAGGAAATGTGTTTGGATTTACCGTTTTTCTGTGCTTTTTGTGATGTTGCTTTACATTGTAGGAGCTACAATTGCCGGTACCACCAGAAGACACCTGTTGAATGTGTTTTATGTCTTCTGCAGGTATGTGAGCTTGTTAACAGCCATTTTGTCTGTAAAGCACAAGCAAGTGAAGATGTAATGCGCTATTGTTAATTTGTCCACTAGAGGGAAATGTTTAGTCGGTGGTATTTATGTTTATCCTGTTATTTTTGTTTTATACGATTGTGGAATGTATTTTATTAGTCATAAGATTTCTTTTGTATACAAGCTCAGTATGACAGACTGTAAAATGGGAGAAATTATTATTTTCCACCTTTTCTTTATTAAAAAGTTAATTGTAAGTCTGTTAAGACAGCGCGCGCTTGCACTGTGAGGGAGCTACAATTGCCGGTACCACCAGAAGACACCTGTTGAATGTGTTTTATGTCTTCTGCAGTAAACTGTGAAAAGCCAACCCTTCTGAGCGTCTGTGATTCTTGAAGAGCTGGAAGTGTTACACTGGTGCCGTGACCATTCGGATCTTCAGATCAGCTTGATGCTCATCGCCGTGGCTGCTGTTCTGCTCCCCTGCTGTTCACAAGTTGAATGTGGGTTGTTGTAACCAAGTGAGTTTAGACAAAAGAAAAACCCAAACAAGCGAAACCCCCCCCCCCCAAAAAAAAAACAAACAAAAAGGTGAGGGGTGTGACTGAAATAAGACAAGGGTGAAAGTGTCTGTGTTTTGATATACAACGTGTGGTTATACACTCAAATTATTTGGACATTATTATTATAATTTTTTTTTTCTTTCCCTCGTTTTGCTACTGTTATACTGTTATTTTTCTTATTTTTATCTCTGGGTTTGTTTGTTTTTCTCTCCCTAACGGAGTGCACATGCAGTTATTATCTTAAGTGTGTGATTTGACGATGGATAAATTTGTCACTCCAGTACTACCTAAGGGTAGAGGTGCCGGACTAGTTCATGCAGTTGACGCCAGTAATGTCACACAGTTTGGTCCTGTGAGCAGTGACACTGGGCTAGGCCAAAGCCCGAGTTTTATTCCCATCGGTAGGGGTGTGGGTGATATGCCCCAGGTTTCCACTCCAATTAGAGACAGTGATACTGTACACAGTTTTACTGACATGGTTGAGCAAATAGGAGCCCAGATTGGTGAATCCATTGTTACTAAACTGTTGTCAGCTGGCGTTGTGAACCTGATTGGTGACTCTAAGACTCAAACTGAGCAATGTAACAGTACCGCTCGAGATGTACCACATGTAACTGTCCATGTTAAGCCCAATAGGGAGCTTCAAATTTTTAGGGGTGATGGCACAGACAGATGTTCTGTTCAGGACTGGATTGACATGGCAACAACCTACCTGTGGAAGCAAGAGGTCCCCATTCATGGCCAGGCTGACGAAATTATTAGCCACTTAATGGGGAAGGCCAGAGATGTGGTCAGAGTGGCTCTTCGTAGTGACCCAGGTCTTGATGTCAAACAGAAACCTGATCTGGTCTTTGGTGTCCTTCGCCATTACTTCAGTGATTCTTCATCGTGCCTCCCTCTTGCTGACTTTTATGCAACGCTCCCTACCAGGGGTGAAAACCCGGTAGATTATTGGATAAGACTGAACAAGGCTGCTGAACTAGCCATAGAGGGGCTACGCAGACAGGGGCAGACAGCGACCCCTTTAACTCATGACGTAGCATGTATGTTTGTGAAACATTGTCCTGACCCCGAGTTGTCTTATGTCTTCAAGTGCAAGCCTGTCCATGAGTGGACTGCTCGAGACGTACAACAAAGGATTGATGATTATCAAAGGGAGGTGAGTGCTAATGGTAGAGCCAGCGGCGCTGCACAGTTGAAGGGCTATAATTCTACGATCACCACCGTACACCCGAACGCCTCACCTGCAGCTGCTGTGCCGGAGGGACGCTCCCGAAGCTTCTCGCCCCCATCCTCAGGTTTTCAGGGGTTAGTGGACTCGTTCCCCTCCACCACTGCAACACGAGATCCCCTCGTCGGAAGTCTGAGTTTCTCCCCTTCGACTGCGGTGAGTCAAAATCTTCAACAGTCAGAGGAAAGGCTCATGGGTCAGATGGTGGATATGTTTCAGGCCATGATGGAGAGAATGCAGCACCACAACACTCAGACACCAAGGAGAGGGGCGTTTAATCAGTTCTCGCGAAATAGACGGAGGAGGGAGGATGCCTGCAAAGTCTGCAGTGATCCAAGACATACCACAGTATCACACTGCCTATCTGACAAACTGTGCTTTTCATGCTTTGCTCCTGGCCATGTTCGGTTGTCTTGCCCGGCTAGTACGTCTACCCAGGTCCAGCCGGAGGGAAACTAACCGACCTGTATTCGGTGGGAGGCAGTGCAGGTCTTACAGGAAACTCCCAAACTGCTGATACCTGTGATGCGGAGTCAGTGTATGAGGAGGCAAGACAAAAATGCAAAGATTCTGAAGTTATCTTCCAAAACGTTCACAAAGTCGGCAATAGTGACAGTCTTTTCTACACTCCCGTCACTTTCGGTGGGCTTTTGAAAATGGGTGGTATGCTGGACAGTGGATCCATGGCCTGCAGCATGAATGAAGCAGCCGAGGTGACTCTGCGTGAGTCTGGACTGATATCTGATCAAGATGTTATCAAAGTGGATGTGACCCTTGTTGGGTGTGGAGGACTACGTGTGAAGCCTAAGTATGCCGTCAATGTGGAAATGGAGGTGTATGGCTGCAGAATGATAGTTCCCATCCTGGTGGTTCAAGGGCAGCTTGATGACCTGATACTGTGGACGAACGTCATTAAGCACATATTACACCAGTCTAAACGTTGTGAGCCCTACTGGAACACGGTCTTCAGTAATTGCTCTAAGACCAACCTTGAGACTGAAAACTTTCTGTCTATGCTTTCTGGTTTGACCCCATGGAAAGATTCGGACGTCCCGGACAAAGTGGGCACGGTTAGGTGTAACTCAGCTGTGTCCCTTGAACCGGGTCGCGAATATCTGGTATGGGGAAAACTACCAAAGAACATCAATGTCTCCCCTGGCAGTACAGTGATGACAGAGCCCTCGTCATCCCGCTCAGCACCCAGAGGGATTTTGGTTGCTAGATTGGTTACTCCCTTGTGGGGTGATAGATGGGTCCCATTGAAACTGATCAATATGTCTGAGCAGCCTGTACATCTGCGACGTAACGCCAAACTAGCAGATGTGTACTCCTGTGTGGCGCTCGAGGACTTTGATGCTTCAGCGCTCCAGGAGACAACTCTGGCTAGCAGCCATCAGTCGGCCATGTCGCCACAAGTCACGCCCACCTCCATGACGGAGAAACTCAAACTTGTTGGGCTTGGTGATGTTGACATAGAGTCCTGTGAGACATCGGGACAGTGTAAAGAGAGGATGGCTGACCTGGTTTTGCAGTACGAGGATGTCTTTTCCCGCCATCATCTCGACTGTGGGGAAGCCAAAAACTTTGTGCATCGCATCCGCCTCTCAGATAACAGACCTTTCAGACTTCCCTACAGGCGTGTGCCCCCAAGCCAGTACCAGAAGCTGAGACAAGTGTTGACTGAGATGGAGGAGAGGGATATCATCAGGAAATCGACCAGTGAGTATGCATCACCATTGGTGCTCGTGTGGAAGAAGAATGGCGATCTACGCATTTGCAACGATTTCCGGTGGCTCAACAAGAGAACCCTGAAGGATGCCCATCCTCTTCCACATCAAGCAGATTGTCTGGCTGCTTTGGGGGGAAACAGCCTGTTCAGTACCATGGACTTGACATCTGGCTTCTACAACATGACGCTGCATGAAGATGATAGGAAATATTCTGCCTTCACCACGCCCATGGGTCTATATGAGTATAATCGGCTGCCGCAGGGTCTGTGCAACAGCCCTGCAAGCTTCATGCGCATGATGACCAGCATCTTTGGTGACCAGAATTATTTGAGCCTGTTGTGTTACCTGGACGATCTCCTGGTGTTTGCTCCAGACGAGGACACTGCCTTGCAGCGCCTGGAAATGGTGTTTGAGAGGCTGCGCGGGCATAACTTGAAGCTGGCCCCCAGAAAGTGCTTCTTCCTGAGGAAATCCGTGAAGTTCCTCGGTCACATCATCGATCAAAATGGGGTATCAACAGACCCATCCAAAGTCGAAGTTATCGCAAACATGAGGAGCGTGGACCTCATGGACACTGATGGAGTGACTCCTTCCCAACGAAAGGTCAGATCATTTTTGGGGATGATTAATTACTACCAACACTTTGTCCCCATGTACTCTGCTGTTGCCAGACCTCTGTTTGAGCTCCTGAGAGGTGCTGTGAAGAAGGGCAAGGGAACAACTAAGGTGAGGCGGCCATGCAGGAAGTTGAGTGCTTCGGATTGGACATCCAGAGAAGAGGAGGCTTTTGAGAAGCTCAAGAGCTTGATGTTAAATACAGTCGTTTTGGCTCACCCAGACTTCTCTCGCCCCTTCTTGCTTTCGACAGACGCATCACTGGATGGCATTGGAGCAGTGTTGGCTCAAATCCAGGACGGTGGAACCAAGCCCAGACCGATTGCTTTTGCCAGCAAATCCCTGTCTCAGTCTCAAAGAAACTATCCAGCACACAGGTTGGAGTTTCTGGCGTTAAAGTGGTCGGTCTGCGACAAGTTCAGTCATTGGCTCAAAGGTCACAAGTTCACCGTCTGGACTGATAACAACCCCTTGACCCACATTTTAACCAAGCCAAAGCTGGACTGTTGTGAGCAACGCTGGGTGGCTAAACTTGCAAGCTATGACTTTGACATTAAATATGTCCCAGGCCGTCAGAACATTGTGGCAGATGCCCTGAGCTGATTGCCTTTTGTGAAGGATAATGTAAGTGACAGACTGCTGGCTGAGAGATATGCAGACTTCCTTAATGAGGCAAAAGATGTTTCACATGCATCAATCCAGGGGGCGTTTCGGTGGTCCACCGACTGCAAGTGGTGGATCCGGTGGTGGAGCTTCCATCATGTCCCAAGGCACGCAGAGTCTGCATCCCTTGGTTCTGGCTGAAGATGCTGTCACAGCTGTTTTGCAGTCACATGTCGAGTGGGATGTCGGCCCAAGAGGGAGAGCAATAGAGGCTTTACATCACCTGCCACAGATGGTGTCCCCCGGTCTGGAGGCCTTACCTGCCCATTCAGAGAGAGAACTTAGGGACGCACAGCTGCAGGATGCAGTGCTTTCCCGCGTCGTCTTCTACGTTGAGAGACACAGGAGACCCTCGAGGAGAGAGCGGGTAGGGGACCTAATCCTTGTTAAAAGATACCTGAGCCACTGGGAGAAGCTGGTCCTCAACAACGGCGTGTTGTACAGAGTTTCCAGAGACCAGATATCAGGTAACAGACGACTGCAGTTCGTGGTTCCTGACTCGTTGAAGGCTGAGGTCCTCCGAGGAATCCATGATGATGCCGGTCACCAGGGCCAGTTCAGGAGTTTAGACCTGGCTAGAAAGAGATTTTTCTGGTTGAACCTTGGGCGTGATGTGAGAGACCATGTACGGGGATGCCAGCGCTGTGTAGTCAGTAAAACTATCGAACCGGAGGGACGTGCTCCTTTGGTCAGCGTGTCCTCGTCCAGACCGTTGGAGTTGGTCTGCATCGACTTTTGGTCGGCTGAGGCCTCACACAACAAGTCCGTCGACGTCTTGGTCATCACAGACCACTTCACTGGCTGGGCGCAGGCCTTCCCATGCAAGGACCAGTCGGCCAAACAGGTTGCAAGGCTTCTCTGGGACAGGTACTTCTGTGTGTTCGGGTTTCCGGAAAGGATACACAGCGACCAGGGTGCTAATTTTGAGAGCCAATTGATAAGTGAGCTCCTCAGGGTCTCTGGTGTGAAGAAGACACACACGACACCTTACCACCCGATGGGGAACGGCAGTGTGGAGCGCTTCAACCGGACTCTGGGTGGAATGATTCGTGCCCTACCACCAGACTCGAAAGTGGACTGGCCACGTCGGCTACAGACTCTGACGTTCATGTACAACTGCACCGCACATGAGACAACTGGATTTGCACCCTTTTACCTAATGTTTGGTCGCACGCCCCGGTTGCCTGTTGACATTCTGTTCCGCTCTGTCCTGAGCGATCCTGCTGTTACCTGTTATGACAGGTATGTAGTTTCCCTCAGGGAAGATGTGAAGGAAGCAATGGTCATTGCACGCACCCGAGCTACGCAGGAGAAGCGTCGTCACTCGCAACTCTATAACAGGAGAGTGAAGGGTTCCAGGATTGAGGTTGGTGACAGAGTCCTGGTTGCTAACAAGAAAGAGAGGGGAAAGAAGAAGGTTGCTGATCGGTGGGAGTCAACGGTCTACACCGTGATCGATGTGAACCATGATACTCACACTTTCAAGATCCGTGATTCTGTTTCCGGACGAGAGAGAGTGGTCCACCGGAATCTGCTGTTGGTGGCGAATTTCCTGCCCCTGGAGGATGATGCTGGAACCTCGGATCACGTCTCCTCTACGTGGGATGTAAACACGGCGCCTGAAGATGATGATGGGGCTGCGTCTGGGGAGGGGGATTTGAATGCCCCTGCTGTGAGCTGTGTTGGTGCTCATGGTAACCGCTCACCCAATGCCATGGGTGGGACAGCTGACCTGGAGGTTATCTCTGAACCTCTGGACCCTGGAGAGAGGACAGTTGCATGGGTGTCGCAGTTGACGGAGTCCAGCCGGTCTCAGGGAGATGTTACTGATGTTTCAAGCGTGGATTCAGTCTTGCCAGCCGCATCGGCCTTGTCTGTTGAAGTGAACTTTGACCAAACCGGTTCTAGCATGGCGTCCCAGGAGGTCAATATTGCTACGAGCTGTGGGGAGGGTGTACAAGTATGCTCTACTACACCTGACGTAGTGGTGGATGTAGTTGCTCCTGCCATTGCTGCTCAGTCCCCAATGGTTGACTATAGCCAAACCGGGAATGGTTCCCAGATCAGAACCAGACTTGGGCGACTTGTCAAACCTGTGAATAGACTGATCCAGACAATGTCAAATCAAGTCGTGGTTCGTGACAGGTTTGACGTGAAGTCAGTTTGTAAGTCCTTGATCCCGTCCTTCTCTAACTAAATGTTCTGTTTATATGCCTACCTGAATGATGGGATTTGTACTTGCTGTTATGTACTCTACATTTTTTTTTTTCTCTTTCTGTTGAGCCATGGTACACACCTTGTAAGGGGTTATTAGTAGGGTGTATTTCGGGCACCCTGCTGCCAGTTGCTGGGTTGGGAGTTTGGCGCTGCTCCCACCCCACTTCATCCTTAGGGATACGTTTAGTTGGTGTTTGTGATTTTTGACCTCTGGTTGGTTGGTGCATACTAGTGTGGGTACCTGGGGCTCAAATTTGATAAAATTCAGTGGGGGTGAGTGTAACAGAGTTAATAATACATATGAAAAACATGCACTTACCTGTTCTTAATTATCATTTTAAGTGTGAATTTTATCTTTTTTTTTTTAAATTGTATTTTATTTTGAAAACCCAGAAACCGGATCTCACCCTAACGTTTAGAAGCTGCTAAGGCTTCCGCTCCTCACAGCGCGCGCTTGCACTGTGAGGGTAAGTCCGGTAATGAAAGGCTCTGGCATTTTTATGGTTTCTGGTGTGAATGTTGTTACATAAGTTATATATGTCGATGTATATAGGTTCATATTGATATTAGAAAGTTTCTGTGTAACTGAAACAAAGGCGGGTTGCTGTTAAATAGTGTTTCTGCCGTATTTATGCTCTTTGGCAGTTAGTCTTTGTCAGCCCCCTAGTGGTTGCTGCGCATAGCAGGAAATGTGTTTGGATTTACCGTTTTTCTGTGCTTTTTGTGATGTTGCTTTACATTGTAGGAGCTACAATTGCCGGTACCACCAGAAGACACCTGTTGAATGTGTTTTATGTCTTCTGCAGGTATGTGAGCTTGTTAACAGCCATTTTGTCTGTAAAGCACAAGCAAGTGAAGATGTAATGCGCTATTGTTAATTTGTCCACTAGAGGGAAATGTTTAGTCGGTGGTATTTATGTTTATCCTGTTATTTTGTTTTATACGATTGTGGAATGTATTTTATTAGTCATAAGATTTCTTTTGTATACAAGCTCAGTATGACAGACTGTAAAATGGGAGAAATTATTATTTTCCACCTTTTCTTTATTAAAAAGTTAATTGTAAGTCTGTTAAGACAGCGCGCGCTTGCACTGTGAGGGAGCTACAATTGCCGGTACCACCAGAAGACACCTGTTGAATGTGTTTTATGTCTTCTGCAGTAAACTGTGAAAAGCCAACCCTTCTGAGCGTCTGTGATTCTTGAAGAGCTGGAAGTGTTACACACTGATATATATTTTTTTTATTATTCTCATTTATTTTCTGATTTGTTTTAGCTACACCTAGGGTGCTTTCTGAAGGTAACTCCTATCTCCTATTCCTAACCTCTTTTCCTTGACTTGACTATAAACATCATCGAGATCAAGGGAAAGTGGGTAAGAGAACTGCTAAGGACTTAGGAAAAGAGAAACACCGTGAGAATTGGAACACTCTCACACTCGTCTCTCCTAACAATATGACATTGTGTTAAAACTACAATGTACAGAAGATGAACTACAAAACCCGCATCATATTTTGCCACAGTGTGTTCAAACGCTGTTGTTTTATGGGCGTCATATAAACGAGAACAGCCTGTGAAAAACAGGAGTGTTTTTGTGGTCTGCCTTATGGAATACGTATTTGTAAGAGGAGGAGAGAATATTCTCCTCATCACTTTCAGGAGGAGAATATTCAAATGTGTCACGCAAACGTGTCTGTGGCACACAATTTCTTGCAAATTGCACACTGAAAAAAAATCCTGTCTTATGCCTGTTGTGGTTGTGATAGCTGCTACTAGGAGAGTTCATTTTTAGGAGGGCGAGATGTTATCAGAAGGAGTGTGTAATCGGCACTTTGCATGGATGGCTCAAAGCTCTTATCGCAGTGCCAAAATTTTGTCTCTGTCCTAAAACTCTTCACGCAGTCGTCACGCTGAGTGTTTAGAGGTGAACGCCACATATTGTGCCTCATGCAAATGCGCCTCATGCAAATGTACTGTTTATAAGATTGAGGAAACCTGCAGTCAGCTGAGACTGAATCACTTGGATGAGTGACAAAACGTTTTCCCACGTAAAACGCTACGTCCAGATGAACAGAATCAACTTTTGGGGATTTACTTACCTGGATGATTGAGCATGCATCAAGACATATTGTGCTTCAGTCACATGGGATTTTACTGAAACTGAGCAGAAAATAGGTTCTTTTTCTTAGCACTGCACACACAGCGAACAAATTTCCTCTGCTGCATCTGTAAAGAATGAAAGTGTTAGTGTATTAGATTATTGTTTGAGGAATCAGTCAATGACACACCTGCACCATCTTGTGGTTCTTTTTTTTTTTTTTCTTTTTTCTTAAATGACATCAGAAACAGCAGTATGCGACATTACGTGATGGCAGAGCTTCAGTTCATCCTTTGTCATTTTTTTTTTTTTTTTTTTTTTTTTTTTTTTTTTTAAATAAATAGGACAGGGGGAATGAATGAGAGAAAGAGGGGGAGAGAAAGAAAGAAAACCAAAGGGGAGAAGAGACGGTGAGAAGGGGGGGGAAGAGAGAGAAAAAAAAAAAGAACTCCTGGGTCACCTGTATGGAGAAAAAAAAAAAACAAACAAACAAAAAAAAACAAACAGAGGAGACAGCAAACAACAAAGAGCAACATAATAATAGAGAAAACAAAGCACCATCACAATAAACTAGCTAGTCATAGATATCAATATTTACTAAATAATAAACGATATTGTGCAGCACGCAAGATAGACAGCGCACAGTGTGCTTTGAGGTAGCAGCCAAGAAAGCTTTAGTCCGCGTCTGTGAATACCCATGTGTGCATACCTGTGTGGATCAGCATGCTTGCATTCCAAAGGTTTCTCCATGTAATGATCTGCTAGGGAGTGTGGGGGGGCCACAGCCCCGTCCTCCAGGGTGTGAAGCGGGTATGGAGGAGATCAAAACTCCAGACATCCAGAGGCCCCCAGAACACAAGAGACCATGGAAGACCAACAGAGGGGCAGCCGCGCCACTGTTCCAGTAAGAGCTGAGGAGAGTCCCAGATGAGGGCTCGCCCAGCAGCCGCGGAGCAGAAGTCAGGGGGAGTTGCAGTGACGCGCCCGTGAGCTCCGCCGGCCCCCAGCTGTGCCTGAGTGACCGAGCCCCAGGCCGAGAGGCCGGGGGCACCCCACCTCCAAAGGGGCCCGAGCGAGCCCCAGGCCCCAGGCCCCGACAAGCGGCCGCCAAGGAGTGAGCCGGTGTGTACCCGGACGCCCACCCCCAGACACAAAGAACCACCAACACACCGACACCTGAGGGAGTCCGCCACCGGCAGGGGAAGTGGTGGTGGGTGGAGATAGGCCTCCAAACCTTGGAGGGCCTGAGGTGTCCCCAGAGAGGTGGCGTCTGATACCCAACCTGACATATAGACACAGACATACAGGCACACACAGACACAAACATCCATTCCCACCCTCATGCTCTCATATGCACTCACTCCACACTCAACCAACGTGGAGACAGACATAAAGAGACGCTGTACACACAATCACACTCCCCAAGCGTACTCTACAAACCGGGTCTAGGTACCCTTGCCCCTGGAGGGGGGAATTGCACCCAGACCCAGGTGGTGTTACCCTTTTCCCTGCGGTGGGGAGAGGCAGACCACCCCGACTCCGCAGCAGCAGGGAGGCCCCACACCCCAGACCGCAGTCGGACGGCCAACTCCTCCTACTAGCCCTCCCGCTCCAGCAGGCCGCAGAGAATGGGGGTGGGAGAAGACTCCAAACCTCCCTCCACCCGCTCATTGTAGTGTTGATGCATATGTGTTCTAAGGTGCAATTAAAACCCAGGAGGGCATGGAGCTACCTGCCAAGGAGCAGCAGGTAAGCGCATGGTCCCTCCTGCTAGCCCTCAATGACTAAGTGTATTTAAAATTGAGAGGTGGGCAACGACGTCAGGGGTGAGGTATACACCCTGATGGTAATTTGGACTCCGTGATTGTGCCCACCCCCAAGATCCTATATGTATGTGTAATGAGAGTGTGAATAATGTGAATGTCTAAGTTGTGGGATAAAATTGAGGCAGAGGCAGCCAGAAGGGGACAGGGGGGGTAGCCTCCTCTGCACCCTGGTGACATACCCCCACTCCAAGGCCCTGCATGTGTGGGTGGTTGTGGAGGAGCGGGAAGAGGGAGGCAGCTGGAGATGGGGAGGGAAGGAAGGGAGGGGCAGGTAACCCCTCCCTGGGGCCAGCTCCCCCGCTGACCCCAGTAGGCACTCCCACCCTCCGCGACCCGCCAGGGAAGGGGGGCCCAGGCCCATCAGACCGGGGCCCAGTGCAGTAGCGCCCTCCGGCTCCACAGAGCCCTGGACAGTCCACCCAACCCCACCACAGAGAAAACTGCACCCACCCCACCATCCACACATCTTCCAGACTACATAAGACGGTAAACGCCCAGGCTGAGATCTTCCTCCACCTCTCCTGTATCTCCCCCTCCTGCAGAGAGTTCCTGAAGAGAAGAAAGCTCCTGCAAGATGTGACCATCCCCCCCACCAGTTGAAGAGCCCCCCAGGCGGCTCGACGCACCGGCGGCACCCTGCTCCAGGGCCGGGCCCCCATGCACCCACCCGCCCACAACCCCGGCAACACACCAACCAGGACCCAAGCCCCCGAGGCCCGGCCCGGGCCCCAGCCCAGAGACGGAGCGCCCCCAGAACCTCATGCCCATCCCGGACCCACCCAGGGGCAGCCAGGTTGCCAGGTCAGTAACCCACGTCCGTCAGCACAGACCCTCCCCCATCTTGTGGTTCTAAGTGGTATTACGTGAAAGTACAGTAAGGCCACAGTTTTCCTTCAGTTGACATCTCTTCAGCACAGTACCTAGATCTTTGTGGACATAAAGTCTTGGGTGATGGTTTGCTCACGTTAAACTGATAGCTTATATAATTTTGGCTTGCTTGAAAAGATTTGCTGGTTAAACAAAGGTTAAAAATGATGATTTATATGCCCAAGTAGGTTAAAATGTAAAACTGAATCGCTGCCACAAATCTTCATCCCCTGGATGAAGAAACAGCCCATTCCTCAAGTGATGCCAGTGTGAGAGCAGGCGATCGCATTTCACAGTCTTTGTTACAGAAATCAAACACAGCAGTTACATTCCAAGTCTTATTATTATTATGAAATTTCCTCTTTGTGCTTTTTTTCAAAGCTCAGCAGTGCAATGCAAACGCTTTCTTCCTCTTCTTCTTCTTCATCTTTCTTTTTTGGAACATTGTAATGTGTGAATAGCGAGTCAGCGTGAGACTTTTAGAAGTCAGTTGGGGGCCTGAAATACAATACAGAAGTCTTCTGTCTCCTCTTCAGTGCTTTAGGCGTCTATAGCTCGTCCGTGTTTTCAAAGTGTCCCTGGACGCAGTGATTCAGTTCTGTGGATTTGTTTGAGGGAGCAGTTTTGTGATGTTTAACAGCTTGTGTGAGTGCGTGTAAAAGTATGTGAGCATTAAATTTAAACTGGTTCTCTTTTGTAGCTGCTGTATTTTTCTGCACTTGTACGCAGTGTACAACTTCATGCCTCTACTCTTCTACTTCCTAGCAGCTCCATCTTTCCAGCTGATAGGAAGGCATTAGTGACTCAAATCACCACTTGTTACAACAAAGGTATGCAGAAGAACATCTCTGAACACACACTACACTGTAACTTGAAGCAGGTTACAAGCTACAGCAGCACAAGACCAAACCGAGTCTACAATTTACACATACTCATCAAAATTGGACAAAAGAAAATTGGAAAAAAAAAAATGTTCAGTCTTGATTTCTGCTGTGATGTTCATCAAACAACATGAAGACAGCCTACATGAGTGTGGCTGTTGACTGCCTCCATCCTTTTATGACCCAGTTTGGGCCGACTTTTGTTTTTGTTCTTTAATATCACAATAATCGTCTCACTAACCTGCAGATTCATTTCTTTATCCAACTAGATGACTGGTGAGACACAACTGGACTAAAGTACCTAAATAAAACCAGCTCAAACCTCGACAAACGACATCATGCATCAACTGGGATTATTGACTCTTCTCAAGAATAAATACTTGTCCTTCTGACATTTTTGTACTTTGAAGTCACGCATTAAATGCAGCTCGTATTTCAAAGGAAACAGTCCAGATAGTCACACTGAAAACTGGACTCAAGTAAATGAGTGCTTCAGTAATTTTCCTACCAATTAATCATTTCCTTTTACATCACCTTAAACAAGATTTTGGCGTTCGTGCTTCTTACGCCTTGAAAACCTGACCATTTCATACTTGCTGTGCTTGCAGCTGAGCAGAGGCAGATTTTGGCTGCAGATGAGCGGAAGAGAGAGTTTCACGAGGAGAAGCGGAACGAGTTTGAGAGCTACGCTGAGGAGGAACATGACGGTACGTGGAGCATTTTCATCGGACGCAGGTGAAAAAGAAGAGTTCGTTCACTGAAATTCTCCTCCTCTACTTTCAGAGCAAAACGAGAGGAGCAGAGAGAGCACCGAGCAGTGGAGGGAGTTCCACTATGACGGGATGCATCCTGCCTACGAGTACAACCGTCACTCCACCTAAGAGTGATAAGAGGAGACGTGCGACTGCTACATAGCGATGCTTTTCCACACAAAATGTGACCGCTAACATAGTAAAGGCAACGACTATGCAATGTATTTTTCATTTTTAACTAGATTAATTATTAATCGATTAATCACGTGGTGTAGAAAATGTTAGAGAAGTGTTTAAAAATGGTCTGACAAAGTGGACAATGAAAACCAGCATAACAAGTTAACATCAATCGAAATGAAGAGCTTTTGGAAACTCATTTACCCCAATTTACAGCTGAGATCTCCTAGATCAGGGATGTCCAACTCATTCTACATCTAACCCTAACCCTGAGTAGGCTGCACAAACTAAACTCCCTTTTCTGTCACTGTAAAAAAGTTTAACTACCATTTAATCCTCAAGATTTCTTAACACAGGAAAGAAAGGTGTGTGATCTCAACAGTGCATCTTAGTTTTTCTACATGATAAAGACATGCTCTTTTAGTAAACTAAAGAAATCTGTCATTGGGCTAAAATTGTAAGAAATAAATAAAATCCAGTTAAAAGCCCAAATGTTTATTCTTTACTTCGCATTTCCCAGACCTGTCCCATGGGCCACATTCCTACAGCCCTATTCTGGCCCCTGTGCCTTATGTTTGACACCCCTGTTTTACATAAATAAAATAAATGTGCTGTACTGTGAAGAAATGTGAAGTGTTTTATTCAAAGTGTTCAACTTTTCTGGATGCCCCGGACTCCTGGATTATAGATAATGCAGTTGGGGGGGGGCGGGGTATTTGCAGTATGCCATATAAACTGTACAGGCAATGGGTACAAAATCTAACTTAAAGAAAAATGACAACCACCACACATGCAAACAAGCTTCTTTTTAATGCACAAATCTCTACAACTCCAAAGCACATTTCAGTAATAATATGTAATACATGCATACTGAGGGACTTCCAGTGCTTTATAATTTGCTTTCTTTTGCCGATCCAGGAGAGGTGGTGGGAAATATAGGGAAGACCAAAATAAACACAACCCAAAGCTTGTTGAGATTTGTATTTACAGTAAGTAAAAGCTCAAAGTCCATTTTGATATTCACCACATTTTCTTCTCTTTTTTGGGGATAATTCAAGATTGCAAAACCCTCAAAACTGGAGATGCTGTCGTGAAGGGTTTCTTTCTTTTCTCCTTTCATATTGAGCTGGTAAAAATCCAGTGGTTACCACAGAGAAAAATACAAAGACAGATGCCTTCACTGCTCTGTGTGAAAGTCTGCAGAGAGCGAGCGGTAAGGGAGAGAAGGAGAAAGAGTCTTTCTGCTAAATTCAACAGGCTGGTATGAAAGCACAGTGATTAAACACAGAGTGAGTGAGCCGTTTTCAGACCAGCCACTTCACGAGCGGAAGCAGAGCACGATATTTCAACTACTCAACTGGACACCACTGATTGGATTGGTCTCGACTCCTGAATACATTCGCATTCATTTGTAATTTTTTTCATTTTTTTTAAAAACTACAGACATAAATTCACACGTCACTGGTCAACACTTTCTTTACATCCAAATATGATTCCAGGTTTTTAAAGGGAGAAAAAAAAAACTATTTAGCAAGACTGCTTTAAAAGAAAGGAAACATCTCTGGCACATCAGAACAATATGCAGTATTTTAAAGGAATAACCTCACCATGTTCACCGAAACAGCAGAGCTTGATCACTTGGAGTTTGGTCAGCTTCACCTTCACGTCCCTGCAGATCCCTGAGAACTGGTCACAGAGCAACAACGTGTGGTCGCCCTCGTGTGGTTAAAGAGGACTTCACAGTCACGTCAATCAAGTCATCAAATAAAACAGCAATTACAAACTAACAACTAGTAGATACTGTATCGTACAATTCGGCAACTTCAGTTTGATTTAATAACACATTTACATGATTCTGCGACTGGTATTCTTACAAAAATTCATAACGTATTATAAGAAAATAAATATTCCAATACATTAGTGCAACGCAGTAGTCCCCTCAGCGATCTCCGCCATGATTGAAAACACACCGTCCTGCTTCACGTCCACTCACTGAAAAGCTAAAAAGGAACAACATCACTACCGTCAGGAGTTTACGATGCCGTGAGCCAGAAAAAAAACGAGAAAGTTCAGAGTGCAGATGATGTCACAATTAGTAACCACAGCTTGAAGCTTATATTTCACTTGCATAACACAACTCCACTCAGCAGCTCCAGGCAGGACATCGACACAAGGCATACAGTGGAAGGTCCCGTCCCAAAACAACAGAAAAGACAGCAGCTTCAATAAAGAGTTTCCTTTAGTGTGGCACTTCGAGACCAGACACTCTTTTATCTGCCAGGCAGCCCTGATCCAGGCTGAGCACGGCCTCCACACAGTAACACCTTCGGTCGAGAGGCTCCCTTCACCCCACCTCTGTGCTTCCAGGTCTAAATGACAATGTGAAGGGAAGCAGAGGGGGAAGCTGTGCTGATCCAAATGGAGCTGAGCCAGCGCTCCTTAAATTCCTCCCGTTTCTTGTTTTTCGTTTTGGCAGAAACTGATGGGAGGTGGCGGGACGGGCAAACTGGGTAACGACACTGAATCACGAGGCCTGGGATGGGTTTTTTTTTTCTTCTTTACCCACCCAAGTCTCAAAGCTCCGTGGTCTCCCAGCTCACCTCCCGCGGAACCTGGCGTCATTTAGTCCCCGTGTGGATGACGGTAACAGTGGAGGGTCGTGGCCTGGGTGGCTCGGCCGACGCTGGTGGCTCCTCTCGAGTGGGAGAGGGGGCATCTGAGTCCTGATGGTACGCTTTAGCAGCACATGGCAGAGGATCTATAGGGTGACCTGTGGGAGAAAAAGATTTCCTTCAGCAATGAATCACATGCCATTAACTCTAAGATAAAGAAAGTTGCCAAAAAATAATAATGAGCACGACCACAACTGCTTGCTAGATCTCCTGTAACAATTGAACCCTGTAGTTGTAAGTTAAACTAATAAATACTAAAATATTGTAAATACTGGATTATTTAGTCATCTATACATGTTAATCACAACCCACAGTGCAGCTGATTTTTGCGTAAACAGCCCTTGAAAAACAGATCTACAGATGCTTCAGAGAAACAGTGTTTGTGAGCCTCTCTGTACGCCAATAAGAACCCATCATTTTATTCAGCTTCTGCCTTTTTATGGCTACTTGAGCCTTTATTTGATCCTGGATCACATAAATGGTAAAACCATTGATAACACTTTCATGTTGTGCATTACAGCAGAGTGATTCAACTGACAGCGTTCCTGCTGGTTATTTTTATTAGCTTTTAATTTAAAAAAAAAATAAAATCCTCACATTTGAGAAGCCGCATTGATTTTTTTCCCCTTTGTCAAAGATGTGTTTTTGTAAAAGTGGATCATTTTTATAATAACATGCAAAAGTCTTAAGACAATCTGGATTTCTCTATAATTTTCTACTTTTGGTAGCCATCAGCCAGCTTGTGGTACAAGCTGGCTGGACGCTGAACCACTCTTCTTTGCACAATTTAGATCATTTAAATGGGTTGGTTTCCTTAGTCCACAAATTTTCAATATGATTGAGGTCGAGGATTCAGGAAAGCCATTCTAGAAGGTAAACATTAGCTGTCTTTATGCATTACTACACTAGTTTTGATGCGTGTTTAGGCTCATTGTCCTGTTGGAACACCCAGTTGTGTCTAAGTTTCAAATAACTAGCTGGTGATTTGAGGTGAAGTTGAAGAATTTGGAGGAACCATACTGTTGTACCTCTAATTACTGATGACCATTTGAACCAAAAATTTTAAATTTGGATTAATCTGACCTGTTGCCACTGATTTTCAGTCCAGTACTTGTATAATGTGGAATACATCAGCCTTTTCTGTCCGTTTCCCTCCCTTAGATATGGTTTCTTAACAGTCACTCTTCTACTGAGACCATTTCTGATGCTTCAGCGAGCACTGGGCTGATCAACCGAAGCTTTGGTGGATTTTTTTTTCAGTTTCTTAAGAACGTGCCTTTCAGACTGAGTAAAGAGCAGCCAATGTCCAAATAAAAACTCTGAAAGGCTTTCAGAAAGCCTGGAGAGCTAATGCTCACGACCACTTTCAAAATCACTCCTTGTTAGGAAAATAGAAAGAAATAGGGGGGTGGTGGCTCAAGACTTTTGCACAGTGTTGTAAGCGCTGACATCAAACTAAATTCAACAAAAAATTAAATTAGGACCACATTTCACATGTTAAACTCCATTTAGACTGTTTAATTTGAAAAAACTCACAGCTCGAGAGCTTGTTAAACAGTTGTCATTTAGCTTAATGAAGTGGGCAGGAGAGTGAAAAGGCTGCGCTGAGCGTGGCGCTAAAACTGAGACGTGGTCGTGTGTGAAATGTCACTCACAGTCCTTCAGGGAGAGCGGGGCGCAGTCCACAGACTGGCTCTTGGCTGGACCTCGGCTCTGAGAGCTGGACACGGAGCTGGAGCTGGAGATGCTGCTGCCAAAGCTGGTGCCCAGCTGCAGGCGTCTCATGTGGCGGATCACAGCGGTGGCGTTAAAGGCTTGCTGTGAAGAGATGTTGTAAACAGACAAGAGTAACCAAGACAGAGAAAATATTAGAATATAGTGTTTTTTTCTTTTGTGATATTGAACAACTGAGAAAAACGAAGTCTCACCCTCCATTTGCTTTTGGCAAAGTTTTTCCTCATCTGTCGACTCACTGACTCGTGTATGTTCTTACACAGAGCAGTGTCTCCAGCAATCCTGAAAACAAAACAAAAAAACAGATCAAATATAAAAGACAATACACACAAACCAAAACAGCATTACCCAGAGGACTTATATTTGTATGTGTAAAATCCTCATGCTGTTTTCCAATTTGCTGCCGTGATTTTTTTCCCCATTCAGCGAAAACGTCTTTGATTGATGGGGCGATGTTTCAGCAGGTGCTCGCACACCGTATCACGTTCTGCCTCATTCATCACAATATCTCGGCACAAAATATCGTCAATGAAAGTCATTTCTCTCAGTTACGACACCTGTTACCGGTGTCACAAGCCACATATTTATATCAGAGGGACCACCTGCCCGAAACCTCGAAAATATGCATCGCTGGCTAAAGGACTTATTGGCCACCTCAGCTGGAGACAGCAGCCCACGCCATTTTTCTCGTTAAGCTCTGATGCAGGCCTGGGAAGACATCCCAATTGTTCATCAGAGTCCACATTCTTCGAGGATCCTTCACGACACCAGCCACTAATTGGCAGCCATTTATTCAGCAGATTTCTCTCCGAGGGCCGGCGATGCAGAGCAGAGGTGGACTCGCGGCTCGAAGCCATGGTGACAGATGACAGTGGGAGGACGAGCACTCCGTGATAAATGCGTAAGCCCGGCAATCTGCGTAACACTGCTGTGTAATCGCACCGAGATGTGTGGTTCCCTGTGATTGTCTGGATGGGACGCAGTGTGGCGACGGTCAGTTTCTCACCAGGGGTGCTGAAGGGCCTGATCGCAAGTAAATCTCTTCTCTGGATCCTTCTCCATTAGGCAGCTGATGAAGTCTTTGGCTGAGGAGGGAATTAAAAAACAAAAAGTCAAAAGTTCATCCAGATGAGAAAAAAAACTATATCATTCAGTAACAGGCTCCCACTCCTCCTGCGACCCTGAACTGGATAAGTGAATTTATATGATATTAATACAATTCTAGACAAAACACATGTAATTAAATAGATAAAGAGAAACCAAAACTGCACAATAAATTCAGAGTTGAAGTCTCCAATTAAGTATTATTATTAGTCGACAACCATTAGAGTATTAATAGCGAATTGGTCCCAAGCCTGCATTCTTTCTAATGCCCAGCAGGTGGCAGTGAAAAGAAGTCTAAATATATGGAGGTCTATAGGAAAAATGAACTTCTGTCTCACTTGGTTTATGACCTCAGTAAACACTACCCTCATCAGTCTATGGTCTCATTCAGTAGTTTTAAGTCTTACTGAACTCAACGTGATGTTCATTTAGTAAATAATGACCCACATTAGAGTCAAAAGAGATGATGATGCAAAGTATGCTTTAAGCCGGGCCGGCATGAACATGCAGTGTCTTTAGGTTTCTTAGTTATTTCTGCCCTTTGCTCAGCAGCCTCCTTTTTTTTCCCTCATGATTTAAGCCCTCATTAAACGCTTTCCTAATGAGTCTCTTGTCTCAATCCCTACTTTCATGCCGTCCATAGAGACTGATCATTTATGTCCCATTTAGAGTAAAATAAAGTAAACAATAACAAGCAGGGTATTCTTTATTATCTGGCTACCCAGATGGCTACCCCGTGGCTAACATGCTGCGACCATACGAGTGTGCAGCAATGTGGGTGTCTCTGTCAGATCCACATATTGCTTGTTCAGAGATAAGATGCAATAAGGTATGCAAGGGAAGCATTTCCAAAATTATGTGCCGTGGCCCCCTGGAGAGCTGTGAAGTTACTGCAAGGTGGCTGCAAGAAGTCACTTAATGACAAAAAGCTTTTAATTTGTTTTATACGTCTTCTCTATAGAGGAAGTAAAGCTTCTACAAATTTACAATGTACATGTACAAAGCAAAGTGTCTGTAGATTAAAGTGAATCAATGAAAACACAAAGATGGAGATCCTTCATAGTCTCACATGATGATCAGAGCTGGTATTATAGGTTTGGACAGATGGCAGAAGATTTTGAGAGATTTCAGTTCGGGAATGGGCCCATGAAAGTACAGTTCTTAGAGTAGATTCCTTTTTGTTCTAAGGCTGTCGCTAGCATCCCAGCTGATTTCACAAATACACCTTGGCAAGGAAACTAGCCAGCTTGTGCTAACATTAGCTAACAAGCTCAACACACCTTTCAAATTATCATTACACCCAGTTTCAACAGACAAAAATATCAAAACTGAAAACTCTGGACTTCAAAACACACACAGAACCTAAAGGTGGCCAATTTTGATACATACACTTAGTGGCCACTTTCTTAGGTATCTGGTTGGACGCCCTTTTGCCTTCAGAATTGCTTTAAGTCTTTGCAGCACAGATTCATCAAGGTGCTGGAGACATCTCTCAGAGATTTTGATTCATATTGACATGATAGCATCACACAGCTGCTCCAGATTGGTCAGCTGTACATCTATGATGTGAATCTATTCCACTGCACCCCAAACGTCCTCTGCTGCACATATATACAGTGACTGTGAAGACCGTTTGAGTACAGTGAACTCACTGTACTGTGCTTTGAGGGAAGGAAACAGCAACTGAAATGACCCGTTGTTACAACCAAGGTGCGCACAAGAGCATCTCTGAACTGAGCATCTTGTAGCAGATGAGCTACAGCAGCAGTAGACCACAGCAGTCAGCTAAGAACAGGAAACTGAGGTGATGCTATCATTTCTTCTATTTAGTGACACAATTTACATTTTTGGATTTGGCTAACCATGGTCTAGTTATTTCTTCTACATAAAATTTCTAAGTAAAGTACAGAATTCATGAAATAGAAATGTTACCATATTTCCCTCCAACACAAAGACTGACAGCTAAAACTCACCAGAGTCAGATATGTCGTCCCAATACGGCGCGTCAAACTCATAGTCTGCCTTGAGGATCTGCTCAAACAGCTTCGAATCGTTCTCATCGTAGAAAGGAGGATAACCACAAAGCCTGAAAAGATGAAGAGGGTGCGATTACACAACGACGGCCAGTGTGAAAGCCATCATCAAACTTTAACCCAAATCTAAAAGGATTTGCTGTGGTCCAATCTCATTTACAAGCAGTTTGATTTTTCGCATAGCACGCAACAAGAGGCGCCTCCGAGGGATTATGGCGAGCACATGAATACAGAGAGAGAACAGTCAGAGGCACAGACGGTGCGGGCATTCAAATTACACATGTGCAACATGATTGGGAATTTTTGCATTATTATTATTATTATTATTACTAAACTTTTTTCTACAGCAAACATCAGGCAGAAGTGTCTTTTGTTAACATCAGAAACACTTAATGACCTTAAAATTCGCTGCACTTAAGGAAAAGATCATTACACCAGGGATCGACACCACTTTGCATAATTAGGTTGGCGGCTTTGTGTAACACTTTCTACTGAAAGCCTTCCAGGCTTTGAATTATAGGAAGAGCAGCTGTTTAGACTGCTTTTATATACTGCACTTTATTACTTTTCTTAAGATATGAAATCCTAATTGTCCCCAATTGCACTTATTTTATAATTTTATATACACAAGGTCAAGAAATGGCACCAATAGTCAGCCTGCAACCACTTCAGAGATCCGGGCAGTACAGAGGTGATTCCTAATAACTTAGTTGAATCACTTAACCGCTTTTCATCTTTGTCCAATTCTTGATCTGCTCAAAAATACCGGCTTCCTAGCATTTAGCTCGTAGCATTACTGCGCACAGTGCATCCTAATAGATCAGCTGACTGCATGACTAGAGAGACCGCCGTTTATCTTTCATTTTCAATCTTATTATCTATTTCATTGTGTTTGCTCACTAATATATCTCCCTTTCTTAATCAGGACACTTTGAGCAAAGAGGTTTTTAATCTCACTGAGGTTTTCCGCTCAGTTTCTGATCTGAATAAAGAGTTTCTGTTTAAATGGGGGCCTATTATGCTTATTTACAGCTCAAAGCTTCTTCTTCTTTTTAATTTAGGAACTTCACTAGAGGGGCTTTGTTTGCAAAAATCCCTACAGATTTTATGCTGGCAGTAAATAATCATTTTTAGCCATTTCGTCCCATTCACTCCTAATTGTCAAGGAATCCCCATGAGCACACTTTAGGGGAGATGCAGCTGGTTTTGGTGTTGTGGTCCATAAATAGGCTCTGTCTACTTGCTGGGTATCCCATGACTGTTGCAGATTTCCCTACATAAAAATGATAAATAAATAAATTTAAAAAAGTAGGAAGTAGAAAAACAACAAAGCTGTGAATCACAAGCTGATTCACTTTCTCATACTTTTACCTCTTTATTTGGAAGTTTGACCGTCTGTATAATAGGACAGAAACAAAGGAAAAGCATGCTCCCTGTATGAGAACTAAGGCAGAATTTTAAAATGATTACTCACAGAATATAAGCGATGACCCCAATAGACCAGCAGTCCACAGCTTTACTGTAAGGTTTCTGTGCTAAAACTTCAGGAGCTGCAACAACAAAATGTTCTTTTTTAAAAACATCATATATATTTATGCAGTAAAGCAATGCTAGCAGTTTTCTGCATGCACGACGCCACAGAGGCTGGAGGACAATGTGAATATTTGGTGGAGTGCCTGAAGCAGATGGCTAAGGTTAACCTGCAGCTACTGGCAGATTAAATTAGGTCACGTTCAGCCAGCGAGACCATCTAATTGTCTCTGAGTAAGTTTTCAGCAAAGCCAGGGCGTCAGAGGGCATCCTCACCGACGTATCCTGGCGTCCCACAGGCGGTGGCCATCACGCCACCTGTTCCCTCCATCTTTGACAGGCCAAAGTCACTGATCATGATCTTTGAATCGTCGTGAGGACTGAAATACAGCAAGTTCTCAGGCTGAAAGCATAAAAGAAGACAAAAGCTGAAACCTATGCATTTGCATGTCTGTCTGCGTTTAGTTAGAAGTCATGTCATGTGTGCGCTGGCAGCAGTTGTGGCAGTTCTTTGTCTACATTTTGCTACGAAAGACATTACTTAAGCTATTTTTAACAACTTTTTACACAGTCTCTAATTGGATTAAATCATAAAGCCGCAACATTTTACATCTAAAAGGTCAAGTCTGGACACACATGGCTGTAAACGTTAACTTGAGTGGTTGGTGGAAGGCAGCCACCAGATGATAATCAGATTCTTCCGATTAGACTGATGTTAGTCACCAAGACATTAAGATGTCAGGCAAAATGTGACATCCAGGAAGCTCTGACGGTTTTTCAGAAAAGGAAAATCCCTGACATTTAACCTTTGCGGGTCATGAGTACTGAGTATAATGGCACTCGCACAGGTTGAACAGCGGGGATTTCCTCCTTACAGGGTGACTGAAGAGGTTTCCTGGTTAAGCACTAAAAGTGCAGTCAGCTCATCAACACCAACAAAAAAAGAAGTTTGACTATGAATATCAAATACCGCAGTACCTTTAGATCTCTGTGTACTATGCCCATGGAGTGCAAATAGTTGACTGCGTCCAAAACTTGCCGAATAAGCCGACTGGCATCCATCTCTGTGTAGAAGCCCTTTTCTACAATGCGGTCAAACAGCTCGCCTCCAGACACCCTGTCAGTCCACGCACACAACAGCAGAGGGAAAGGTTACATAAAACTGTATTTGCAGTGCTTTACAAAAAGCAGGCGTAAGGCAAAGAAAGATTAAACGCATTACTGTTTTTCATTTTATGTATCACTGTTTGCTCTTTCTAATTTGATATTTCATTTTAACACCACAAATTCTTGCCTGCTTGCATTTTCCCCTTGAAGCTGCTGCACGCCTTACATGCAGCAGTGAATGAAAGGGCCCTTGCACAGGAAAAGTGTGGGCTTCTTTACTTATTTGTACCTGCACGAAAATCTCCAAACCAACACTCCGGATCGTTCAAACAGCCTTCCTGTTGAAGTTCACCCTCAGGGATTTCCTCTAAATCTCTACTGAAGCTCCTTGCATGCATTTCTATAGTTTAGTCACTTCTTGTATAATCCAATTTATGCCTGCAGTTTAAATTTGTTTAGCTTTTAGTCACTTCCCAATGTAATAGTTTTTTTTATTTGATTAAAATAAACAACTTATAAAACACAACAACCTGTAAGAAGGAAGGAAAGGAAGCTAAAAATAGGCATCTTCTTGTTTGCTTCATCTGTATGAAATGATCTACTTTGCGGCTATGAAATATTGCTAAAGCTCTAAAATACCTTCTTTTTTAATTCCATCTATGATGACTCATTATGCAGCAGTCGTTTATTATTGTTTGAAACTGATGAACCAGCTATTTTCAATGACTTTAAACTGCAGCTACAAAAGGCAAAACTCCCACCAAAAACACTGACTCATATTAAGTTAAGAATATGCGCTTTCATATAGTGCTACCAATAAGATTTACGTAAGTGAGACTTCGGAAACACTAAGCACCTTTGAGAGATACAAAGAGGCCGGGTAATGGATGGCTAAATTGCTGGTGCATCACTCACAAATGCTGTGAAATTATCCGGGGAGGGAAAAAGGTGTCAGAAATCATGAAGACGTGCAGTTTGCAGGAAAACGGCATAATGGCAAAGAAGAATTTCTGCAGAGTGCCTTTTATCCCACAACTTCACTCCACAGACAGCTATGCATGTGCTCCTCATTGTTGCTATAAGGATAAATTGATCATCTTTCTTGTAGACAATCGGATAAGAAGACTGATACCATCCTCCCATCTGTCCCCTAAAAGTGATTCTTAGCTGCACAGTGAGCTTAAACAACCGTGGAAACAGCCATACCCGACAATAAACACGAAAAATCTTATTAAGTAATTCATTCATGACAACAACGTGGAAAAATGGAAAAAAAAGTGCAGCTTAAAGGTCTGAGAAGTGATGGCAGAAGTGCCTTAAACCTGCTATTTTTTTGAGGAGGCTAGCAGTTAGCAACTTCTTTGGTTAGAAGTCTGCATAAATGTCTATGAGAAAATAAGCCTACTGTTCATTTGATCTACAGCCCCAGTAAACCTTTTCCTGGTGAGTCTGGCATCTCAGTAGCAAGTTTCACATGTTCATTCTGAAAATTACTTGTCCCTGTTACTCCTTGTCCCTGTTAGAGACAAGGAGGACAATATAGCAGGCTGTGCTACAATGTAAACATGAGTTATCCCTTGTTTGTTATACCCTCAGAAGCTACTGCTAAAATGCCCGAAACTTCACTTGAGGCTGGATCCAAAAGTCAAGTCAGTGGGCCCAGTTTTGGTGAATAAAACAGTAATAGCTTATCAGTCCACTACTTAGCATTTGTTAGCAAGTATCTCCTGCTGTGAGATGCACCCACCAAACCTGCTTCCCTTACTTCAGGGGTGTCCAACTCCAGGCCTCAAGAGCAGGTGTCCTGCAGGTTTTAGAGGTGTCCTTAATCCAACACAGCTGATTTAAATGGCTAAATTACCTCCTCAACATGTCCTGAAGTTCTCCAGAGGCCTGTTAATGCAATAATCATTTGAGTCAGGTGTGCTGACCCAGGTTGATATCTAAAGCCTGCAGCACACTGGTCCTTGAGGCCTGGAGTTGGAGACCCCTGCCTTACATGATACCGCTGCACTCTCATTCAAATATCGTATCGTTTAGCTCCAAAATAAATAAATCAATAGCCCGCAAGTATCCCATATGGCAATGCTGATGTTACAAAACAGTGACTATGTCCATCTTTTATATACAGTCTATAGCCACCATCCGATTTCAAAAACACTAATATGGCAACAAGGTCGATCCTCAGCACAAGGTCTGAAAAAGGCACTTCACTGACCAGCAGATCAGCTGTCACTGTGGTTACGTCCATCTTTTATATATAGCCTGTGGATCTATGCACATCTATCACATTATCTGTGATATTTGTTTCTTTCTTAAAAATAAAATTCAGTAGTGTCCATTATAAGCATGTAGCTCCTTGTAAAATCTTTGTAAAAGCTCATGCTTTTTTTTGCCTCTAAAGTTAAGCCAAGCTAGCTGTTCCCAAGTGTTTCCAGTCTTTATGCCAAGCCAAGATAACTCGTGGGCTCAGCTTCATGTTTACTGAACATATAAGGGAATGTCAACAATATACTGATTATTATCTCTGCAAGAAACACAAATGTGACCTAAAGTACTGCATGGAAACATACTCGTTAGTTGTTGTTGTTTTTTTAAATTGCACTACTCTTACAGAAATGGACTCCTGTCTCTTTAAAGCATTGCTGCATTTACTTCAGCAAAGATGTCTCAAGGATATTAAAGACACTTACTCAAGCAAAAAAAACAAAGCAACAAAAAACCACATTATCAAAATGACAAGCCAAATGGGAAGCAAAGAGCTGACCAGTGGTGGCTTGATGTACTTACAGCTGCATTATGAGGTACAGGTGGTTTGAGCTCTCATAGATGTCCTCCAGAGCCACTATATTCTCATGCTTTATCCTGCAGAAGGAGAAAAGAAAATTCACTTTTCTTGCTGTCAGCTTCTGTTCATTTCAGCACAGGCTACAAATGAGGTCTAATTAGACTTTTCTTTGGTTAAAATGATGCCCTGTCGACTGAAAGCCCTTTTTGCTTTCCATTATAGAATGTGTGCACGTCCACAGTTACGAAAAATGAACCTAGTGTAATGTATTGTTCATACAGGGTGGGGGAAATTAAAAAAAACCTTTTGTAAATGGCAGCGAGTGTGGGGATTCTTAGATGACACGGAGCGATGAGTCATGAACGGCAACCCCTGTTAGCAGGAGCACCTGAAGAAAATAACACAGATGCTGGGAGAGCCTGTGTCCAGGTAACCAAGATAGGGGAAAAAAAAGTGTGCAAAGGCAAGGTGATACACAGATGACAGAGCATCTTCAGAAGGGCCAGTGTGGGGGTGGAAAAAGAGGAGGCGGGGAGAGTCTCAAAGGACCAAACAATCTTCACAACTTCTCTCCTTTTCAAAGTCCAGAATGAAAATGAGGTTTCGGTTTGAGGCCTGTTAGACTAACACAGACGAGTAAAGGGTAAGAGGACGAGAAGGAAAATGGATGCGTAACCATGACAGGGAGGGGGGGGGAAAAGAGAGGAAGTCAAAGGATAGCAACTGTAACCAGGCACTCACTTCAAGAGTGAGTGATAACTGAGCTTCTTGCAGCAATTACCCATCAGGCCCTGGAGGAGGATGGAGTGTCACCTGGTGTCAGAGCAATCCTATCATACCCTGTAGGTGTGTGGGTGTGTGTCTATGTGTGTACACGCAAAATAAATCGATAGATGGGATTAGGTGAGGAAGTCACTTAAGCCCGACAATGACTGTTAAATAAACTGAGACTAAATAAACCAGCTCAGGGTTGCAGAGAAAGAGAAACAAGTTTCCCCAGAGGATGACACGAACCTTGCTAAACAACCCTGCAGCTGGGTCAACAAAGTTCCTCGAAAGGCCACTTGAGTCTCGCTTCATCATTCAGTGAAGTTAAAATACCAAACTTTAAATCAGAGATAAACATGGCACAGTAAAAACAATTTAACAGAGATTCTGCCAGGCTTCACTGACTTGGAGTTCAGCAATGTTAGCTTGAGATAAAAGGGTTTTTGTTTATTAAGGGCACCATCTGTCAAATATTTTTTTGTGTGTGGATTGTAAGCATAGACTGTATATAAAAGATGACCACAGTCATAATTAAATTACCCACTGGTGACTGCTTAACATTTTATGAACACCATCTTGGTGTTTTGAAACTTGATGGCATTAGCGCGAGGCGGCTCTAGCTGAGATTTTTATGGGGACAGAGCAAGTTCGTAGAGGGCCGTGAAGACCTGGTTTGGTAGCCCCTACTGTTCATTCAGCTGAATTCTATTATTATGCTTGCACTAAGCAATGCAGTTCGGTAATAATGAAAAACTTAAACATCCATCGCCTGATAAGTTACTGCAGTGCAAGTTTAATTTAATTATTTGGTTAACAGTAGCAATGTGCAGCAATCATGGTAACAAGCATGACGGAGCTGATGGGCCTGTGCAGCTTCAGCTTCTACAGCTACTTTTAAACCGCTGAAAATTGCAAAACAAATTAAATGTGTTGAGGACGTTGTGCGCTCACAGTCAGCTGTTCTAGTGTGTGGTGAGCTCATTAATTCACTTCTGCACCTAAACAACATCTCTCTCCTGTTCGCCCCCTGCTTTGCCTCTGCAATCTAGAAGATATTTTTGCACTTTTATGACTGCTACATTTCTTTATGAGTCCACTGAGCGTGTATGGTTGTAATTATGTTTAGCATGTCTGAATGGAAGTGCATTTTTCAGCTTTGTGGAATAGCAAAGTGTCTTGAGTCAAATGTCCCCCCCTGTCATAGCTAGCTGTTCGCCCTCTGTATACGCTCTGCTCCCAACCCTGAACCCAAGTCTGCTGTCTTTTTTATACAGTCTCAGTGATTGCACTGTCCTGAGGTCTGTGCTCCAGTTCTGGTGCATGAAATTCTACTTTATGAGTCAGGTTCTTTTCCAGATTAGCAAGTCTCTGTATCTGTGCAATGTGCAGTCTTCTCACGAGCTTGGAAGCATTAGCTGATAACTAGGGCACCGCATCATCCAAATAGGGTCACTTCTGGCACTTTTACATGCAGCCTATGTGAGGTACCTACTTCCTTAGGACGGCAATTTCGTTTTCAATGCTCGTCTCCTTCCCCTTGAGCGCTTTTTTCGGGATACACTTGATTGCAACCATCTTCCCCGTGGCCTTCTCCCGCGCCATCACCACTTCAGAAAACGCACCGCTGGAAGAAAGCAAGACAGAAAAAGAGAAAGAGTCCTGCTTTATATGCGCTCAGACAATATTGACACATCATCAGTGAGTAGATAGGGGGCACTCAGAGGCACACAGGCCAGAGTACACAAACGGCATATTGGGAATATTTACTGAGAACTGGCCAAGTCCCCGACTATGGCCAGCAGCCTTCTGTGCTGGCGTACGCTTGACGCTTGCGCGCAGCCAAAAGCACAGCAAACACTTTTAAAACCTCGAAAAACACCCATTTAGGATGGCAGATAGCGTGTCTTCCTCTGCCATCTGCTTCCATACGTGAGCGCCTTTAAAAACAAATACCAAATTAGGGGAATATTTGCTCAAGCAATCTGTATCTGTTGCCATGATACCACATAGATAATAAAGCTTGCTGAGCAGGAAGCGTGGTGACTTTTTTCCTTGTTTTTATTGCACACCTTCAGGATGGTTCGATGTCAAGCTCTTAAAGATTTACTGGGTCACGTGAGCTGGGCTTATTATGATCTAAAAGGCAGATTATTGATTAGCACACAGTCTTACAACTCTAATGTCTTTCATTAGGATTAAAGGATAACACAGAGGAATTATTATTCAAAAAGGTGGTGCTATAATATATCATGTAATTATTATAAGAAGACTCCTTATGACAAAATTACCGAGTTTCTTTTACTCAAGTTGCAAAATCAACCATCACATTTAAGCCCAAAATAGTTTGAAATATTTAGGTTACTTCCTGTAGGTTCCTTTTACATCTGAAGGAGCAGACATTAGGGCTTCCTCTTGCAAGTATATCTATATTATCCACTTTTCCGGTTTCTACGTGCTTTTACATGTTGTTCTTATTGTAATGTTAGAGTATTGGTCGGTTCTCGGTTGGTGAGAACAGGTCTCCACCGGAAGATTCTGGCAGCAGATCCAGAGCACAGTAAAGACCACAGACACCAGCTGCAATTCAAGATAAAGGAACTGGAGTCTGTGCAACCTGCAGGATGAGCTCCTTCCTGGAGAGGCATCTGAATGATAAATGACTACTACTAAAGTACCACGGCCAGTAGGGCTGTGCCACATCATGTTACTGAATTTCCCGGAGGAACCCACCCGAGGGATTAATAAAGTTTCATCTATGTTGTCTGCAACAATACCAAGTTTAGCAACAAAATCCATCTACATGCAGGCTATAACGAAACAAGCCCAGGCATGTCTGAGACGGAGAGTCCATGTCCGCCTGACAACAGTTTAGTTCTTCAAGTACTAAATTGTTGTCACAGCTGCTCCAACAAAGCATAGTATGTTTCAAAATATGCAAGAAAACAGTTCCAGCTAAAGATGGAAACAAAAAAATGCTTCACAGAAAGAAAAATATCCACATCATTTATTACAACCAGGCTACCGAGGAAGAGCTGCTACAGCTGGCGACGCGTCACCCCAGGAAATAAATGTTTCTCTCGTGCATAGATGATGAGTATAGGCAGTAGGTTAAACTCCCTTCAACCCAACGCCATAACCTGATGTGCACCTCTCAAGAAAAGTAACTGCACATCGGGTTATGTGGACACAGCACGCTGAAGTGGTTCAGCTGCTTTGGTGTGGGGCGATCGTGGCTCAAGAGTTGGGAGTTCGCCTTGTAATCGGAAGGTTGCCGGTTCGAGCCCCGGCTTGGACAGTCTCGGTCGTTGTGTCCTTGGGCAAGACACTTCACCCGTTGCCTACTGGTGGTGGTCAGAGGGCCCGGTGGCGCCAGTGTCCGGCAGCCTCGCCTCTGTCAGTGCGCCCCAGGGTGGCTGTGGCTACAATGTAGCTTGCCATCACCAGTGTGTGAATGTGTGCGTGAATGGGTGGATGACTGGATATGTAAAGCGCTTTGGGGTCCTTAGGGACTAGTAAAGCGCTATATAAATACAGGCCATTTACCATTTACCATTTCCCGCTGAAGCATATTTTTTTTCAGTTTTATTAGGTGACAGTACTGACAAGTTTTTTTAACTATTGTCAAAACTGGAAACTTGTTTCAATAGATTCACACTACTAATTGGGAAGTACGTGATATTAATGGCAGCTCATTGGAAAAGAAGGAAAATGCCCTTCGTTTATTACATTACTGGATCAAAATTAAAGTCTATGTGTGGATATACAGAAAGTGAAGATCTACAGTGTTCCTAAACCCAGTGCGACTAACATCAAAGGCTCCATTATGTTTTCATAGTGTAATCACCACCTCCCAACAGGCTGTAAACTCAGCGCCACTGGCTGCAGTAAGTCCCACCATGGCCATCAAATCCACGCTAATCCCCCATCCCTCCCTCTTACAGAGGGGGGAGGGTCAGTCAGTATCGTGGTACACAAACAGAGGCCTGTGTGGGCAAACGCACACTACTTTGTTGCAAAGCCATGCTCCAGGTGTGATGAGGTGGAGTGCACTCACCGCAAACAGAACGGTGAAGGCTGGAAGCGTGCGCCCTTCTGACTTGACCTCATTCTGACATATGATGTGGATATATGCAAATGCAAATTCAAGGGCTTGTGCAGGTGAATGAGTTGGTGCACTACTTGCTGGCCTGTTACAGCACTATCTTCCCACCACAGCTGCTGCTGCCATTAAGGCAATGGGCGTCATTCTTATTCAGCACACGCCACCAATTTCCACAGCTGTACGGACATTCGAAGTGCAAAATTCCTCCGCCATCAGCACGCGCCGCCTGACAAGCAACTCTCGAGCGTGGTTTTTCAGAGCATGTGTTCTGCTTTCTGCAGCAAAGGAAACACAATGAAGAAAACCACAGGAAGCCTATGAACTCACTGAGAGAGCATGGTTAAGGGTGTATAACACGGTTTCGGTCCCCCTTGCTCACTAGACTGACAGGCAGCAACATCACTTCCTGTGAATGACAACTTACAATGTCAATGCATGAAGCATGACAAACTGTGCTGCAAGCTCTGACTCAATTAATTCTATTAGTTCATCATTCACAGGAAATAATACGTGTGATCTCTGCTAGAAGCATGCATATGGCAATGCTGCTGCCCACACACTGCGTGTGCACATGCATACACATGGATGCAGTTATGCAAGAATTAAACTGATCAGACAAAAACTAAGTTTGCCAAGTAAAAAACTATTAAAGCAAAAGTGATGAATATTTTCAAGCTCCATGTTTCAGATTTGAGAATTGACCTACTCCAATCTAGCAAGTGGAATTAGTTTAGTATTTTATAAGCTGCATAATTAACTGAGGAGTGACAATAATCATTAGCGAAAGTGCAACTTAACTAAACAGCCATTTGGGAGCAGCACTAAGTGATGAGAGAAAGAGTCATCGAAATTGGACCCTTTATTGAACCTTATCTCAATATATTACGCACAATGAAAATGACTGTATGCCTGCAAACTGTTCCTGACCCAGTGTCAAAGACTGCACAATCAAGTCAGCACACTGACTCAATAATGTCTGAATTTTAAGTTCCTCCCAGAGCCACAGAGCTCCCCGTTTCGCTGCTCTTGGATGACAGAACGAGCTGTGTGTGACAGTCTGCAGTCACACAACACCACCATGTGCAGATATCCAACTCAAACTGGCTGACTAATGCGAAATGTGGGCTGCTCTCTGTATGAAACCAGAGGCTGATGCTGCAGATGCAGATGCAAAGCGAGCCTCCTATCTCTCATCTAGAAGAAAAAATAAATAAATTCTAGGCCACGACCTCAGCTGGTTGTTCTTGGCGATTATAAAAATGCGGGGCAATTTTGATGGAGGAAGTACGTTCATGGAGGTGGTGGCGGGCTTTGACAACAGAGCCTTGCTTACTGATATTCACAGACGGTGCCTGCATTGTGTTACTGCGGGGTAATCACACTGATTCATCTTGTGTAAGATGCATTAGAGCGGGCAGTTACGCAACATATGGGATGGAAGAGTCGGAAGTCGATAATCCAGGTAAGGTAATACCTAAAGTCATTCCTGAAAAGTGAGGCGACACCTTTAAATCAGACACAGAAGCGATGATGAAACCTGAGTCGAGTTCGAAATCAGTTCAGGGAAACCTTGTGGGCTCCCTCATTAAGACTGGAAACCAAAATCTAAAGTCAGGCTTGTAGGATACAACATTTTCTCGCAGAAGGCTAAACTGCTACGATGGTGGCTTAATTTTACAAATTTTCAGCCACGATCCCTCAAAATCTGCTATCATCAGTGTGCAGTCTTTTATTGTCTATGTGGAACACATAAAGTAGTGCCCTTCAGCCATAAATGAAACCATAGAAAGTCTGGTGATTACGCTTCTCCACAAAGATGAGTCAGGCCTTGAGCACACAAACTTTCACAGGACCTGAAAATGCATTACAGAGAATGAACACACTACACAAGAATTTCTAAAGCCTAAATTGTTCATCAGTCCACAATAAGGCAACGTGTCCACAATGGAAATTCAGGAGTGTTACTCCTCTCCCTAGGAGTGGGTGTCCTGCAAAGCTCGCACCAAGAGAACAGCGTGTAATCCTGAACGAGGTGATAAAGAACCCGAAGTAACAGCTAAGCACCTGCAAAAATCTCTACAACTTGTTAAAAATCCCATTATTAGGGGGAAAAATAAAATTCTGAATAGAAATGATGTTAATGGAAGGACATGAATGTTCCACCAAACTTCTGGGATGTTCTGCAGGCAAGGTGAGTTAGAAGCTGAATATGGCACACTATGTTTGAAGCTTAGTTGAGGGAACAATGAAAAAGCAAGAACTTTTAGAGGAAAGTGCGATGTGAGGAGAGGTTGGCAGATGCAGATATGACAAAAATGACCTGAAGCAAACCACTGAACGGTCAAAAGAAAAAGACAAAGATTCAACATCATTGCCCTGATGTTAACCAATATGGGATGCTGTGGCAAGACCTGAAATAAGAGAAATTTTGATGATATCTGACTGTTGTCCAAGTCTCGTCAGCAGCTGTAGGACTCATCTAATGGAGGTTGGTGCTACTAATGGAGCATAAGCTGCATCTGTGAGCTTGCAAAATACATCCAGTCCCTTTAAAACTTCAAACTTCTGGGACTGATCTGGTCAGTTAAGCAGAGGGGTTTGTTAATCAGTTTCAGCTGCTTTGGTGTTATTAGGTAGTTCGGCTCCACCCGGATGGCATATCAATATGTGCCATCGCCAGAAGGTCTGCTGTGTCTATCAGCACAGTCTCAAGAGCATGCAGGAGATTTCAGGAGAGGTAGTTACTCCAGGAGAGCTGAAAAGGGCCGAAGGTACTTAACCCATCACCAGGAACGGTATTTACTCGGTTATGGAAAGAGAAACTGGATCAGTACTGCCAGAGAACTACAAAATGACCTCCAGCAGGCCACTGATGTCAGAAACAGAGTTCATGAGGGTTGTCTGAAGGCCGACGTCCACCACTGTGGAACCCAACTGGCATTTACCATAGATTACCACAACTGGCAGGTCGACCTGTGAATAAACTAGAAATTAACAGTTTTTCAACAAAAATGAATCTGGCTGAATCAACTGACACAAGAGTTTGCCACTTACTGAATGAAGAGATTTAGCACTTTAGTAATAGAAAAGAAAAATGCAAAATATTGTCTGTAGTAGAGTAGGCTGAATATTTTAAAGTTGGGTTCTGGTTTAAGAAATGCCAGTTTGCAGAAAAATAAATCAAACATTCCCTGCAGGAGGGGGATTTCTCTCCAACCAGCCAAAAATGGCTTTCTGCCTGTTAAACGAACTCGACTAATACATCCAGTGAAATCCAGCAGCTGTTAAGGTCCCTACAAGTGGAGCTGGGAGCCATTATTCTAATACCCTGTGGACCTCAGGCTACTTTCCAGTAATGTGCAATTTGAGGTCACTGGACTGATGATGAAAAAGAGAGCGATGGTCAGTTTACAGGCTGTTAAGAGCTACTGGTGCCCACAAAGAGCTGAAAAAAAAAGGTTTCTGCCAAATATTTCCCAAGAGCACAAGATAATCTTGTCTGAAACCACAGATCAGTCTGTCAGATAGCAGCTGAATTATTTTAATAAGTGCAATTACATTTCCTGTGCTCTGATACAGGGCAGCTTTGTATCCTTCCAACTCTCCAAGTACACTGGATAACACAACATGGCTGTGCAGGCATTCACTGCGGTCAGAGGTGCCACGGATGCAAATGGAAATGTCTGTGCACAGTCAGTGTAGATGGAGAACAGCAGTGATGGTGGGAAGTGGTAAACAGTCTTCTTCAGGCAGAGCAACCAAGGTCCTCTATCATCCTAGTTGCCTAGCTTCCACTTTCACGGCATTCATGCAGCTTTCAAGGACCCAACTTGTTTCAGAGAATTATCAATGCACAGAGGCAACAACAGTCACTTCAAAACCAACAAGTGGGGCTCTGTGAGAGGACAGCTCAGTTTAATATTGGTGTTTATTTATGAATGTCAAACTTAGAGAAAAAAAGATAATTTTCCTAAACTGGAAGCTAAGTGAGGACAACTTTGACACTGCAATTTCAGAATGTGGGATGTAGAACACATCACAAAACACTCAAAGCAGATGTAGTTGGAAAGCATTTTGGACTGCATTTGAGCCACAAAATGTAGGGAAATAAATAATGTTTTAGAAGATTTGCTTTAGTGAAGTACAGGTGTGCAGTGCTCTATGCAGTCCTGTGAAAGTGCTAGGCACACCATTACTGCTTCCACGGGAACTGATAGGGTAAGTAGCAGCCAAGAGCTGATAATCAAATACACTTGATTAACTGATCATCAGCAAGCGGGAGAACCTCTATAAAAGGAGAAGTTCTGGCAGTTTGCTGATCTGGAGCATTAAGGTGTGCATTAACACAATCCAAAGTCTTCCCAGGAGTGGACGTCCCAGCAAATTCACCCAAAAATCAGACCATGCAATGCTCAAAAAACTGCAAAAAAGCCAAATATCTGCAGGTCTCAGTTAGCATGGAAAATGTTAAAGTTTATGACAATATGATTACAAAAAGACAGAACAAGTCTGGCTTGACAGGACAAAGCTTCTTCTCTCAGAAGAACCTGGTAACACAAGTTAGCTTAGCAAAGTTACATCTGAACCAATCACTTCTGCAACAACGTCCTTTGGACAGATGAGACCAAACAGGAGATCTTTGCTCATAATGAAGATCAAAGCAAAGCATATCAGCACAAACACCTCATATGAACTGTCAAACACGGTGGTGGAGGGGTGATGATTTGGGTTTCTTTTACAAACACAGGACCAGAGGCATGTACGACAAAGCAGAATTATATCTTATCCAGGTAACTTTGTGGTTACCGGGGTTTTCTGTACTTACAAAGAACAATCATTTCTTACTAGGGTGCATCCCCCATAGTAACTTATTCTGCAAACCTAGCCTGCTCAAGGAGTTGAAAATCAACAGGTATGAAATCACCGACTATTGACCAATCAATTCTCTGGAAATCAGCATCACTAATCAGCAGCAAGATCGATTTTTATTAGTGTCTAAAGTTTTTGTGTTTCCCAAATGAACATCAGTAATAAATACAGATTCTTAGATGCTGTTTTCTTTCTTGACTTTTTCAACTTTTTTTTTTTTTACCAATAGGCTGTAAACAGTCTTGCTATTCAATATGCATCAATAGATGAATCAAGTCACCTATTTGTTCCTTTGGACTTTATATCAATCACAGGTAGACTAAGCCTACATTTGAATTCTGTTTTTGTATTTACATGCCATTAGAACATTAAACATCATTGGGGCTTTCGATGAAAGAATAAAAACTAATGGTCCAACGAGATCATAATCCATCAGATTTTCCCACAGTTGGCAAACAGAATAAATTTTATTAATATAAAAGTTCTTTTCCACTTTTACTGACCACAAAAGGAGATCGATCAAAACAAATAAATGTGATTGGTCAGATGATGCCAGCACCACCCCTTTCATGTGAACTTGCTCGTATCTAGATCAGGACAACCAGGGTTAACATAGCGAGTTGATAACACTGGCTTCACACAAAGCTGGTTAAGGTAAGTGGATCCAGGTAACTGGAAAAATACCCTCTGCATGTCGGGTTTTCCTTCATTGTACCTGGGCACGTTGCAGTCACCGAGTTAACCATGAACTCATCTGCATCCTAAAGTACTGTAAAGTGAAATGTGAAGCCATGTTTTCAAAGCTTGACTGAAAAACTGCTGAAAACAAAAAGAATCAAGGTGGTGCAATGGTCCAGTCCAAGCCCAGACCTCAAGCCCATTGAAATGCAGTGACAGGACATTAAGATAGCTGTGCATAAATAAATGCCAACAAACCTCAATGAACTGAAGCAGACAAGGGGGACAAAACTCCAAAATTCCTGCACAATGATCTGAGAAGCTGATGACGCCCCATGGAAAACAACTACTAAACATGCAAGCTCTAAGGAGCCTGAAAAGAAAGTGACTGGACTAATTTAAATTTCTTGAAGACATTTCATCTTTTATCCAAGAGACTTTTTCCAGTTCTAAAACCAAACGCTGGAGAGTCCCAGGTATTTAAACCTTATCGGCATTTAAGAACCTGTTCCTTAGACCACCATGACCTGGATGACTGAGAACCTACAGATTTACTAAACATGCAGTTTTTATATCCCATTGACCTCCGACAGCTATGGTTCACCCCTATTCATTTAGAAAGGGGTCCTCAAATAACTCCTAATAAGCATTACCAAAATGGCTTGCTTTAAAAGAACGGGTTCATTCTCAAGTCTCTCATAAAGTCGGGAGGAAGCTGCTGGTGGAGACCAAAACAGAACAATTAAACTGGGGTTAATATTAAGCCTCTGTTCATCAAGTGGACACAAACGTAACTCAACCTGAAGAGAAATGTGGCCGGTGTGTTAACAGTAAGTTCAAAATTTTAAGCTTTAAAGATAATAAACTATGTAACAGACACATTATCTATATCAAACTCATCTGTGGCATTAAATACAATCCAATTATCGGGTTGCTGAAGTGTCTCACCTCACTGCATCTTACATAAGACTCACTTATACAAGAAATCTTGCATAATGGACTTAAAATGTTTACACAATGGGGAAAATAGCGTGCTGACAGTCAGACTCTAGTATGTTAGTAATATCTCAGTCAAATACTTCAAAATCTCACAACTCTTCGCCCACTGGGATGTCTGAAGCTGCACTTGGGTAACGTCAGCTTACTTAACTTGCTCCAACAGGCTATCAAGCAGCTTAGGGGCCTAAAATTAGGCCAAAGTCGAGCAGAGCTGAAGTGATGAGGACTACCTTTCAGTGGTGAAGATCTCATTAAATCAACAACAACAAAAGAGCTGGGAGAGAAGAGCGGCCAAGACCATTATAGTGTCACGGCCACAAGCTTCCTGTTCTAAAAGTCCTATCAGTTTCTGATCAGCCGCTCTGGCCTCCAGCTACTGTTCGGATCTCATCTCTTTGTTCTCGTCTTGTTCGCACCGATGTGAACTTTCTTTGCAAGAGGGCATCCAAGCATCTCAGAAACAATGCGGGCAGTCGTTGCAAAGAAACATTCACCTCCTTTATCTCAGGAGGTGTGATCATTGCGGTGTGCGTTTGAGAACGATAACACATTCAGAGCGTTTCGAAGAATAAAGGTGACAAGGTTAAAATGCAAAGATCCACTCCAAGCATGAAATGCATGATTAAAGATCAGTAAAATTAACTTTAACAGGCAGAATAGCCATTAGTCCAATGTTACTATGCATCAGGTTCTTAGGTTTGCCATTGTAACATAAGAAGGAAACACTTGTGAAAAGCACATCAGAACAAGAGCACAGTAAATTTTTTAATGAGCTTTCCATGTTTTCTTTGGCAGCAGGACACTTCCAGAGGGATGATCCCTCTCGGACAGCGATTTGGAAGCCTGACAACTGAACCAACAGTTGAAAGGTGGAGCAAGAGGAAGAAGAGGAAGACAATCTGTCCCCTCCTTCGACCAGCAGCACTTCCTCTTCCATTTTAATCCCCAGCGAAAGCTGCGAGCTCGCTGGGCTTTTGTGCCCCAGGTGGCCTGTTGTGAACCCGGGAGTGCAACAACAAGCCACTTCCTGATTAAGACGCGTAGGAACAAGTAAAAATGGCCCACACTCGAATTCAGCCAGCCAGGCAAGAGGAGTACACGCTGTACGGTGTGTGCCATTACAACCGAGTGCTGACGAACCAGCCCCGCAGATGTGTGCTGGGTCGTGGGCGGAGGGTTGTGTGTTCCTCCAACCTGGCCATTGTGTGGACAGTAAGTCTCAGTGAAGATGATGATGATGATGATGATGATGATGATGATGATTCACTGGTCTTATTCAGAGGCTCTTCACACACAAATGAAAGCCTTGCGGGGGGGGGGGGGGGGGGGGGGGGTGAAAAAAAACAGAAAAATCAGAATTGCCTCTAGGCAGGAATGTCTGACTGTTTAGTCCAGCAGCTGAAGTGTTGAGTGCGCTTTATGAATCACCAATCTCAGAGAATTTTATGATGCTGCTAGAAAAAAAACCAAAAACAAAAGAAAGCACAGCAGATCTGCAGTCACGCTGAACAGCTCAAGTTTCCCCCAAAATGAGAGGATGATGATAGGATACAGACTAATCAAAGTTTACACAAGGGGACGATGCTCCGAAGAACAAGCCACATAACCATAGTGACCAGAGACCTGTCTTTTTGTTTTTTTTACTGTGCTTCACACCAGTTTCAGCTAAATTAAAGAAAACAAACACGTTTCCTTGGGGAGACTCCATCCCTCAGCATCTCATAACAACATCAACACCACAATGACTACTTCTCAGGAAAGAGGAGGGGGAAACCATCTCTCTGGGGGGGGGGGGGGGGGGGGAGCAGAGCAGCGAGAACTGCACTCTGTTAAACGTGTGATAACACCTAGCAGTCTATCACAAGGCTGCTTGGATTGTGTGAGCACGACCTGCTCTGGCTGTCTCCTGTCGCTCATTCACTCAGGCTCTTCTGTCTGTGCTGCATGACTTATTCAAAGAAGAAAAAGGCATGAAGTCAGGCAGCACTAACAGCAGACCAAAATAAACTGTGGAATTCGCCTGCTCTGTGGTCCAAGGGCAAGGGACTAAGTTCAACCAAAGATGAGGGGAGTGGGGGAGTGGAGGAGTGGAGGGTGGGGAGGGGAGGTTTCCCTAAAAACAAGTCCACACAAACCAGAGCACAGCAGTTTACTGTACAAACAAGAATCTGCCACAGTGACACAGATCCATAAAACCCCAGACGTGATCTTTCTCAGCTCAAATACATCCCTCTGTTTGGAGAAGAGAGTCAAGAGGCCGACAGAACAAGGCACAACACCCACTAAAGTCCTCACAGATGGCCCCCTTAATTTGGGGGAGCTGATTTCTTCATCATCATCATGTAATGCAAAAGAGGCCCCCGCTGTCTTTGTCACAGTTGTGCCGATAAATAAATGTCAGCCTTAACAAAGCTCTGGATACACGCGTCAGTCCTGGGAAAAAACATAAAAGCAGAAACATGCCGCAGTAGTTTCTGAATGAACCATGACATAACGGGGAGGGGGGGCATCACGCGAGTCTGACTTCACACATGATTAAGATCCCCTTCTCCCCCCCCCCCCCCCCACACACACACACACACACACACACACACTGAACAATAAACTCATCAGGCTCCAGGTCTGGGTTTAAAACGCCTCTATCAGCGGGCTGTAAGTTTCTGCCTGCGTCTGTCACCAGTTAATTCAGCACACATTCAACAGCTGTCAGTCAGCGCTCATTTCCGCCAAAACCGCTACACTGTGGCATTGTTGTCTTGACACCAATTTGCACAAGTGGACACAAAGTTGTTGGTTTTCTGTTGTTGTTTTTATCCGCCCGCAAAGCCTGCGTGTATCGCGTTACTCACGTCCCAAGGACTTCCTTGAAGTCAAAGATTTTCTTGATGTCATCGACATGCTTTTTCCAAGATCCATCGCTGGACTCGCCGTTTTCTTTCGCCATTTCGCGCAGGGGTGGGGGGAGGAGAAGAAGAAGAGAGAGAGACAGAGAGAAAGAGGCTGCCGGAGGATCACCAGTCGTCTCACCCAACCCAGGAAAAAAAAAGAAAAGAAAAGTAATGCACTTCTCTATTTCGCCAAGGGATTCCTGGCTTTCTGTCAGCACAGTCTATCTTGCCTCCTGAGCCCTTGCATGCAGTCAGGCAAACCCAAAGGGGGTGTGGGGGGAGGTATGTCCTACTCCGAGAGGTTATTTCACTAATCTGTTTGACGTAGCGGATCCCAAGCCTGAGCTTCCCCGGTGCTCAGATCACTGTGACGGGGGAAACACAGGCTCTCCCCCTCCTCCTACCCCGGGCGGGATTCAGTCAGTGTTCATGCGGCGATGCTTTGAGCAGAGGACGGGCTACTTGCAGGAGGATGACACTTGGCAGTCGCATCCGAGCTGCTGTGCCATCGAGTCACACCGACCGCCCTGTGGTTGTTATAGCAATAGGAGGAGTGGGAGGTTGCTGCTCCCGCCTATCTATCTGACAGCGCAGGCAGCGATTTAAGTGTTCGCATTGCAGCAAATCACCGGCCCGCTGGAAAGTCCTGGAGTCATCGGTGTCAGCGTCCGTCTGTGCGGCAAAAATAGATTGTCACAGTTAACACAAGTCTGTGTTTCTGCGTCTGGGTGTTGCACATGTGCGTTGGATTTAGAGGCAGGTGCGTAGCTAGGAGCAATAAGGGTTCAGGAGCAGCAGGGGATCCTTGTTTCCACCCACACCCCCATTTCGATTTTCTGCAGGGTTTTTTTTTTTTGTCTTAACTTTTTTAAAAACCTAAACTCTTTTATAATGTCAATTGTTGGTGTCTCTACTGAAAGTAATTTACAACTTTTTTTGTATTCTTAATTGTTGAGGAAAGGTTGAAATAGTCGTCTGCAAGCAGAACTGCACCATGAAAAGATAAATATTTATGCTGTTTCCAAGTACACTAGCAGTCCAATCAGATCGTCTTTTACAAAGCAGGAAATGTCCTTTCTGTGTGGACTTTGCATGTTCTCCCTGTGTTTGTGTGGGTATTCCAGCTTCTTCCCAAAGTCCAAAGACATGCATTTAGTGGAGTTATGTTAATTAATTATTCTAAATTACCCATAGCTGTGAATGTGAGTGTGAAAGGCTGCCTGTCTCTCCGTGTTGGCCCCGTGACAAGCTGGTGACCTGTCCAAGGTGTACCCTGCCTCTTGTCTTATGGTCACTGGGATAGGCTCCAAACAGCCAGAAGACATTTTTAAACCATTTAACTTTTATCTGTAAATTCTATTACAGGTGTTGCCTCTTTGCCCCCGACATCAGCTTTATAACCTGCAATGCAATGGGCTCAGTGTCTGGATTAGTTGGCTCAGAAGGATAAGAATTAAACTCCAGAGCAAGAGGTCAGGAGTTTGAGAAGTGTCTCCTTCTTTGGGCCAGTATGATTTGTGTTTACAAATCAACAATTTTACAAACACAAAAGTAGTAGTTAACTAGGGCTGAGCTAAGACCAAAATAACAAACACCTCGACAACAGAGCTAGCCTAACCAAAAGCTTCCCCCCCCCCCATCTTCCAAAACAAAAGGCATCTCAGCTCTACTTACTCCTTCAACCATGCACACAATTATAATTGATGTTACAAAAAATACTGGATTTGGAAAACAAACAAGTGAATGATCCTCTCTACAGACCGCGGCTATCTTGACTCCTTATGTAAGGTGTGGTCACCAGCCTCGAGCCAATCGTGTTTGAGCTGCACCTCCACATTTCAGCATATTCTACCTCTTCATAGAGGAAGGAACACAGCAGTTGCACACAATGACACAAAAATAACACAGCAGTCATAACAGTTCTAATCAATAAGACCATAATATAGATGAATTCTTGAAATTCAAGAAAGTCCTATAAGGATGTCCGGGCAACAGCGAGGTTACGTCTCTGATATCGGCACAGCTTTAATGTCGGAACTATTAGCACAACTTTTGGAACTATTGAACCAAGACATGAAGAAAAGAAGGTCAGCTGACGGTTAATCAATTTCTAAATGTTCGCCTGGTGGCCTGACATTGGCCTGTTGTTGTACATTTCCTGTTGTCAAGACAACCGTTCTCATTTGGCTCAACATAAGCACCATCTAACGCCATCCCTCAATTCAGACAAAGAAAAATATTTTTTTAAAATAACACTGACCTTTTATTTAAGTAAAGTAAAGTTTGGATCTTCAGTCATTAATTAATGATTTAGGAAAAAATAAATAAATACAAAAAATTTCTGGCTTTTGAAGTAGAGCATGCTCCACATCAGCAATCATTGTGGCCTTTTTTTCATCTTCACTAAACACAGAAACAGAGTTTCAAAATGACAGTTTACAACAACAGTCATCTTTGGACTCTCTACATTGAAGGGTGGGGATCTTAAAGTGTAATAGAGAGAACCTGGAGAATCCTCTGTGAACAAGAAAACAAAAAAGGGAAATCGTCCAGCAGAACCAGGCTCAGACAGGGTCAGCTTTCTCCCATGACCAGCTGGGGGTGAGAGGAAAAAGAAGAAAGAAAAGTGAAGCATAGAGAAAGAAGACAAAAAACAAAACTACAGGAGGAAAAAAGTTAAAAGCAAAAGCTGCATATAAAGACATCAGAAGTGAAAGAGAGGACAGTGGGGGAAACACCTCAGGGCATTGTGGGAAGTCCCCCAGCAGTCTGACCCTCTGCTAAGTGATGTTTCACGCTCGACTGATCCTGCCCTAAGCATGAAATCACAAGCTTAAAAAAACCTTCCTTTAATGATGTCACACCCTCTATCACATTGCATCATATCCTGTCTATCTGGTAGTGTGTGTTAGTGTGTGCCACCCTTCTGGTCTGTGTGACAAAACCATTTAATCTTTCACTTACTGTATGTGATCAAGATTTCTTGTAAAGAAACATTTCATGATCATCTGAACGTGTATTAATTATGTTAGATTCTTGCATCCTTTCACCTTCAACACAATAAAAAAAAAAACCCACCAAATTATGTCATCCTGGTTTATTTAATCCTGAACCCAAAATGGGAGATTGGCGGCCAGGACAGGGTACTGATAGCTGAAGGCTCCGCCTCCCATTCTAGTTTTGAAACCCCAAAATGCCTTTTGTTAGGATAACATTGTACTATGAGGTATTTAAGATCGATGGGGCATTGATGGAGTTTGTGTGTAGAGAGAAGGATTTGATTCTGGATTTGACAGGAAGCTAATAAGAAGTTGAAGTGGGAGAAATATGATTTTATGGCTCCTATTAATGCTCTTGCTGTTGTATTTTGGATCAAATGAAGGTTTTTCAGGAAGTTATTCGGAAAACCCGATGACATGGATTTACAATAATCCAGCCTAGAATTTATTCTGGAATAGCCAGACCTAATATACCTCCATTATGAAGTTTTTCAGATATACTGTAGCTTAGTCACTGAGAACTTTGTATGGGAAGAAAATCACTTTAAATTGTTCCCTGTTTTCAGTTGAACTGTTGAATACTGTAATTTTTTTTGAAGGATTCCTCCTCTGATCAATTGCGTAACTTGTTTGGGAGGACATTGTCGTTTTATTTAACTGAATGAACAATCAAGCAGAATAAACACAACTAATTAAATCAAGGTCATGACTTAAAGCTAATTTTCCTCATTGCTTTACACAGAGGTGTTGTTCCTTCAGTCTGCAGAAAAATCATCCACCCACTTTGTTTTTGGATTTTTGAATCCAGCCTCCAAAAGTATCGATTATCTCATGTCTTTCTTTAACTGGAAAACAGCCATTTAAGAGTGCGGCAGCCTTTATTGAAATCTCATGTAAAAAATACGAGAAAAATATGAATGCAGGACCCAACAACTCTGGGTCCACTCTAACAATATCCTGTCTTAAGCTGAAGTATGGTTACGCAACTGTAAAATGGTAAATGGCCTGTATTTGTGTAGCGCTTTACTAGTCCCTAAGGACCCCAAAGCGCTTTACACATCCAGTCATCCACCCATTCACACACACATTCACACACTGGTGATGGCAGCTACATTGTAGCCACAGCCACCCTGGGGCGCACTGACAGAGGCAAGGCTGCCGGACACTGGCGCCACCGGGCTCTCTGACCACCGCACCACTGACAGAGGCGCCCCAGGGTGGCTGTGGGTAAAGGGATCTATTATACTCCTTTACAACTGTGCATTTTTACTGTTGCTGAGCATTATCATGCTGAGCCTTGGTGATGCCCCTCAGTTGAACCTCTGTCTGAAAAAATCTGCTTCACTTCTTTTCCCTTTAAGCCAGCTTTCATCTAATTTGCTCTCCGTCACATAATGGTTAGAACCTGTGTGCCAGATATGACCACATAAGTAATATTCACTGTCAATGACATCATACAGAAATAAGAGAAGGAAAAAAAATGGACATTTGTGAAGCCTAAAGTTACTGGCTCACAGTAATTCCCTGTACATATGTTAATTTATTTGAAACTATGCCTGCAGATGAAGTTCATCAGACCAAAGATATGTTGGAGTTATCTGGCTTCACTCACCAGAACATCATCAGGTTACAGGAAGGTGGTTATAAACTTGGTAAGTCAATCACAGGATTTCCCCAGTCTTATTACAAGCCATTCTCATTAGAGGGGTAACACTGACCAATCACAAACAGCAGTATTTGAAGCAAGGAAGGACAGGGTGTTTACACTGTGAGGATTATTTGACATCACCGTCACAGCTTTATCAGTAAGAAACTGGAGAACCACATAGATTACAAGTGTTATCCTTTTAATGTTTAGTTAATGTGCATAAAGACAGTTCATCCTTCCATCCGTTTGCTTGCACTTATCCACTTCAGGGTAGCAGGGGAGCTGTAGTCCCTGCAAGGAAGCGGGATTACCTGGTGAGAACCCATGCAGACTCAGGACCTGCTGCGAGGTAACGGTGTTAACCAGCATGCCCCCTGCATAAGGACAGTTTTAGTTTTTATTCCTTCCAGCTGCAGTCTTGGTGGCGTTTGCAACCAAGAGGGAAAAAGATATCCAGAAATAGGGCTGCATTATTAAGTTCTCTTTGATATTTGGTCTGATTGGGACCTGATGAATGTAAAAACAAAAAAATACCTGATTTTTTTTTAACCTAAATTTTGTTTCTAAGAAAAATCAGAGCCATATATGAGGATATTCATTTTCGATACAAATTTCAATAGAACAGTAGCAGTAGAGTGTCCTCGTAAGTGGATATTAGGCCCCTGTAGAGCAAGATTTAGTATTTTGGTCTAAATAACCCAAAATGTGATGTCCACATATGTGGATGCCAGGTCCTAGGAGGTTAAAGAATCTGTATTTCTCACAGATGGTGAGGGGGAAAAAAACCCTGTAGACCAGGGGTGGGCAACACCAGGCCTCGAGGGTCGGTGTCCTGCAGGTTTTAGATGTTTCCTTGATCCAACACAGCTGATTCAAATGGCTAAATGACCTCCTCAACATGTCCTGAGGTTCTCCAGAGGCCTGGTAAAGAATTCATCATGTGATTCAGGTGTGTTGACTGTAACAGGGCAGCCCTTAGCGGCTGGAAACACAGTGAGACAGACCAAGGCAAGTGTAGTGGAACAAAGTATTTATTTGCTATATGGCTCTCCTTAAAACAATTAACTTGTCGAGCTTCTTCACAGCACAAAAATCCATCCTCTAATGACAACTGGCAGCCTTAAATATGTTCAGCTGTCACAAACTTAACCATTATTCCACTCTCAGGTAAATTCTTAAATCCCAACCTTCCACCACAGTATACAATATATCAATAAGAATAAATAAATAAATACATTTTCACATTTACATATTAATAAATACTTCACACTTTAATGTTACACCAAACCCAATATTATAAAAACCCAGAAACCCAAGCACAAAAAGATTCACCACACTCTCTTTACCAATGGTCTCTCCCGGAACCTTTAAATGGTGTCTGGACCCCCGGGGAAACATTTGCCCAAACACCTTGAAGAGGACACAGGCAAGAAAGGTGAGTAATCATTAACTTACAAACACTTATTTGCACCACTTTTATCCCTAGATTTCACACACACATTTGCATTAGTTTTCCTTATTGGTAAACCTTAATCACAATCTCAATCACCATTCTTCTCTCCTGACAGACAACCACCACATTCCTTGATGAGGAGCAGCTGTGCAGGATCTGAAACAAGGCCACCAACTGATTTTAAAATTCCCAATAAATAGTCAATAAATATTTAAACTTCTTGTGTGCAAATCCATGCTTAAAGTGCAATGCTCATAAAGTGCTTGATAAGGTGCTTTTAATAAAGTGAAAGGTGTGCTCTAAAGTGCTATACAGACAATACAATATAAATAAATGCAGTAAGGGAGTCCTCTTCCTTACATTGACCCAGGGTGAGATCTAAAACCTGCAGGACACCGGCCCTCGAGGCCTGGAGCTACCCACCCCTGCTGTAGACCCTCCTTCTACCTGCTCACAGAGATCCGAGGTATCTTCCACAAATGTGTGGCTGTAGCTCAGGAGGTAGAGCAGGTCATTGACACGCTAAAGTATCCTTGGGCAAGATATTTACCCCTAGCTGCTCACCAGTGCATCCACCAGAGTGTGAATGTTAGACAGAAAGCACCTAAGCATAGAACAAAGTGCTTGTATGAATGGGTGAATGAGGCAAGTTGTATAAAGCACTTTGAGTAGAGTAGAAAAGCACTAAAGAAGATTCAGTTCAGTCCATATGGTGACACCATTTCCCAGAAAACTGATTGGTCAGTAGGTGGTGATTTCATACCTGTTGATCTCTAATCTAAGACTAATCTAACCTGCTGTAATCTGGAGCAGGTTATGTCTGCTGCACAGCCCAGTAACAAGTGAAGCTGCCCTTTTAAAAATAAAAAAATAAAATCCAGAGTTAAACTGGAAGTTAGTGGAATAAGCACGAATCCTGCTTCATGCTACAAACTTCAGGAGCGACTACTCTTATAGAACGAAGCACGTTATTGGTCAAAAAGAAATAGACACACTTACATGAAAACAGATTTATTTTAAAATATACTCTTTAATGCCAATATTCTGATTTGAAGCTTCAGTTTGGTAAAATGGTTAAAACAATTAACTTTAGTTCATATTTGTAAGATAAGAAATGAAACTGGTCTGATAAACATTCAACAGTTTCAATGGTAACTTCCTCCTGGTGATCACGACAGACTTTCAAATCTTCAAGTGTAATGCTAGTTTAGCACTCACATTCTTACATGTTTCAAGGTTAATGCACAAATACACTCCCACTACTTTATGATGTAAACAGTAACTCATGCAGCCTGTGTCCACGAGACAAATAAGCAGTTCCGATTCCTGAAACATGGAATCTGTAGATTTCCCCCTGACAGGCGTCCATCACAGTCACCTTGTAAATGCCGTCTGTAAGGCTTCGTGCCTCCATCCTTAAATACAGGCATGCTGAATGACAGGAGGGAACAGAAGTAGGCTTTTCATTAAAAACAAACACTTAAGAACTACAAGAGAACAAATAAAATCATTAACACTATCCTCTTTCACACATTTCTCTGATTTGATCTTCATTACTGAACAATTTGTTTAAAAACAGCCCATCCACGCCACGTAAGGGTCCCGCGTATCTGTAGTGCAGCAGATGCAGCATGTAGTGTTGTACCGATGCCTGCAAACTTGATATGTTTTGGTTTGCAGCCTTGTTTAAGTCTTAGGAGAAAGTAGCAGTGAGGATGGCCTCTTGCTGCTGCTGATGAAGGGTCCCGATGCCGACAGCAGGGGCGGGCAGAGCGGGCCGGCTCACTAACCGGAGCTGACAAGGACAGAGGAGGAAGTCAATTCGAGTAATATAATTCACTGAGGTTCACAGTGTAGACAGAATTGTTTCAAACTGTGCTCACCTTGCAGGCCAGCTGCTTCTCAAACCTGGGAGCTACAAAAGACCAGGGCCCCATGTTCTGAGGCTCCTCCTGGCTCCAAATGAACTCTGCAAGAGGATTTTAAAAATGTGATTATAACCTACAGTGATACAGGATTTATGTAGGTTAGCACTTTGGTTGAAGTTCCTCTCTTGCAGTTCAGTGAAATTTCAGCTCAGTGTGAAACCAGTTTGCTATAGAGTATTCGGTGAGAACGATAGTACAGCAAACTGAAGTGAAACCTGAGCTTTGTTTCTCATCCACACACACAAAAATGACCATTCAGAACAACTGCCAATCTAAATTATGTCTCTCCGTTTTAATTAAAAAAACCCCCACAAACATACATGTAAAAAAATAAATAAATAAATAAACATGTAGTCATTCGCTAAAGAAAATGTGCCATCTTTCATTTCTAACAGGATTGAATGAAATGTCACGTGGTCTTTATCGGGTCTTGAAATTATTTAAATATAACTTTGGCTGAGTGGTAGTAATAATTTGATTTCTTTTCTTTTCCAGTCTTTTTTGTTGTAGATCTGTTGCTCTGCTTGGGATCGTTGTCTTGTTGCTCGACCCAATTTCAGTCAAACTTTAGCCGTCACACAAACGGCCTCACATTTGACTCTAGGATACTTTGGTATACAGAGAAGTTCACGGTTGACTCGATGACCTTAAACTACCCAGCTGCTGTGGCTGCAAAACAAAACCAAATCATCACTCCTTCACCACCGTGCTCGACACTTGGTATGACATGTGTGTGCTCATATCTAATTGCGATGCTGTGCATTAAGGTCACACATTTCCTTATCTGTCTCATCTGTCTAAAGGACACTGTCGCTAAAGTCTGGTGGTTTGCTCAGACGCAGCTTTGCAAACGTGCCATGTTTTTTTTGTTTCTGGTTTTTCGAGAGAAGACACTTTCTCCTGGTCACACACCAAATAAGCCATATTTCTTAAATCTTTTTTTCTACTGTTATGAAGTTTAGTATGTTAAATGTTAAATGTTGAGGCCTGCAGAATCTGACATGTAGCTCTTGGTTTTTTGCAGTTTCTTTGAGCATTGCACAGTCTGACCTCAGGGTAAATTTGTTGGGATGTCCACCCCTAGAAAGACCGGTTACCGTCTTGAATGTCGCTCACTTGTAAATAATAATAGTGAAAAACATTAGATGTAGAATGATAGGCTTCAAATTGTTTGGAAATGGTCTTTAACCCTTCCTGGATTGATGGGCAGCAGCAATTCTTTCTTTAAGGTCACTGCTGATGTCATTCTTCCTTGCCGTTGTTTTAACACACACCTGAACCAGCAAACTCACAGAACTCCTGCTTTTATGGGCACGATGCATTTGATTGTCAGCTATCAGCTCTTGGCTACTACTTATAGTTTAACTCCTCTCTGGAGGGGAGAGGGAGGGGAAACAGGAGGACAAAGGAGGGGGGAACAACTAAGCTGTAGTGCCTCTTCACCTCACTGTACAATACCTTGTGCAATACTTTTTGTAAATAGTCAACAGTGCAATAGACTCAATACTTGAAATGTGCAATTCACTTGTATTTTTATTTTTTATTCCTATTTATTCTATTTATCCCCTTCATATATTTTATTTATATTGTCTCTGTATTTATATATGTGTGTGTGTGTGTGTGTGTGTGTGTGTGTGTGTATATATATATATATATATATATATATATATATATATATATATTATTCTGTAACTCTGTAACTTCTGTCGGTGCTGTGCTTTTTTGGAAATCGAATTTCCCAGAGGAACCCACCCGAGGGATTAATAAAGTTCTATCTAATCTAATCTAATACTCACAATTCTTGTAGAAGAAGGGTATAGTTAGTTTAAGGGCACGGCACACAGACATAACGTGCCATGTGTCATAATTTGAGCAGTTTGGTCAAAAAGCTCCTCGTCATATACCTCAGTTACCATCTGAAGACCATTATCTGAATCATCAATTTTTCTTTTAAAAAAACAGAACAAATATTTCTGACTGTCCTTTGCTGTATTACTGTTAAATAATAATCAGGATCTTTGTAAGACCAGAACCTATGATTTATACCCCAAAATGTGAAGATATTTTCAGCCCCGTGTTTGAAGTCTTCTTATCCTCACAAGCTGCATTTAGCTTTAAAACAAAAGCTGTCTGTGCCTAAAAAGTAAAAAGAGGAACCTAAAAAAAGTATGCAAATCACTCACCGCTTTGAAGGTTCAAAGGCTGTGAGCACAGGGTAATAACAACATTGCTCAGAAAAGCAATTCAAGATTTTGATCTACTCTGAGTCCTCAGCTAAACTTTGCCAGTTGAACACACACGTAGTATTTGTACTGCTGTTTACATAAATGCATTCTTGTGAAACTAAACAAGTAAGGATGGTGTGAATAAGCAAAAAAAGACAATGTTGGCAAGGAAATTTTCTCGTGTATGGAAAGCATGTCCATCACGCCTTGAATGACGCTCACAGGGACAGTAAAGGATAAAGTGAGAGAAACCTGTGAGACAACAGCTGTGCAGTAGGTAAGAGTTTGTCAGATACTTGATGATCTGGCATTTCAACTAAACGGTCGAATGTCGTTTCTGCTTTCAGCTGGATCACATTTAAATTACTCTGACTCAGACTTCAGCAGCGCGCTTTTGTAACCCTCTTCTGTCTGGCAAAAAGTCATCCTTCTAAAGTTTTTGACAGATTGCTAAATTGTATCCGTTTTCTTGATTTTATGACAGGTGGTCTGTTAAATGTAATAATAATTAAAAAAAAAACCAAACAAAAAAAAAAAACCCCAGTAGTTTGTTAAATAGATTTTATAGACCAACCCTTAAAGGTTAACCCCAACACTAACGTTTATAACTTATACAGAAGACACTTCATATGAGGTATGACCTCTCCTGGATGTGATGCAAGCCGTCACCTGTCTGGATCGGAATTACTCTCCATTCCTGAATGAGTGCAGCTGACAGCTGGCTATGCAATGGTCACTGGTTGTAGCTGCCTCTGATGAACGCATCCACCCAGGCATGTTCAGCAAGAAACACGTCAGGACTAAAGGAAAAGGCCAAGGAAGTGTCTGAGTACTCTCCTGATCCAGAAAGGCCTGCACTATTCTGGCGGTGTGGGAACCGGCACCGTCCCACTCAAGCAGCCACCACAGGCCTGGCACGATTACTCATCTCTGTTCCATGAGATTTCCACCAAGCTCAATCAGATGAGAGACTTTCTCTGATGGACATGCGAGGCTGCAGCAGCAGCAGCTCAGAACATCGGTCAGCCACATGGTGGCACTGATGAAAAAAACCGTTCATACACCATTTTTGTGTATACTGAAACCTCTGGATTGCAAATGTAGTAAACTGAACTTATTCTGAGTTTTTTTTCTACAAATAATCTGACTGAAACCAATCAACTACAACCAATATCTACTCACAGAACACGTTTGGATTTTCTAAAAGATTGATTTAAAATAATTTACAGAGAAATGGATTTCAAGCAGAGACTGGAAAAAGATTTCACGACAGAAAACTTGTGATTCTTATTCTGACTCATTAATAAAGTACCGTTGTAATTAAGTGGAAAAAAAGATATTTAGATTTGAGAACTTAAGTGTTTGTAATGTTTAAATGTATTATTGTACTGCTCTGAAAGGACAAACACCACCCGCACCACCCTAACACTAAAACTAATAAAAAAAAACATTTTTAAACAACACAAACTAAAATGAAACAAACAAATCTACTCTGAAAAACGAAACAAAACTCATAAACTGATCTGATTAAACTTCAACTACGACTCAAAGCAAACTACTAGTGCACCTTCATCTATAAAGCCGGTGTGTAGCCGGTGTAGGCATGTAGGTGGGAAAACAGAGATTAGTGAGCGGTCACGCTACCTTTGGCTTTGGGGTATTTTTTGAGCTCCTGCTGCAGGGCATCCAGAGGGAACGGACACAGCTCCTCCACGCGGATGAGCGCTGTGTTCTGGTTGGCTGCTGATGTCTCCCTCTGTTTCAGCAGAGCATAGTAGTGCTTCCCAGAGCACAGCACCACCTTCTGGACACTGTGTGGAAAGAAAAAACACTGGATTGGGCTCAGGGTTTGGGCTACTTACATATGTGTTTTTATGGTTCTTTCAAAAATCTGAGCTCCTGCAGTTTCATTTAAACACACAGAAACAATCACACACCCACACTGCAGATTTAATATAACGTCTTCTCTACCTTTCTGCTGACACAGAAGTATCACCCAGCACTGGCCTAAAAGACGTTCCTGGTGCCATCTCAGTCAGACTGGACACGGCCCCCTGGGAAAACAGAATATGTCCTTCAAGCATCGAGATGGAAGCATCTCTGAGGAGCTGGATGTGTCAAATCTGTCCTAGAGACCGATTGGTGACTTCCTGGCAACCACTGGTCGCTAGGGAAAAAAAAAATTATATTCCTGAACTGGTTGGCAAGTGGTTACTGGAGGCTGCTGGCTGTTGCTAGGTAAAATTGATTGCAAAGAGGGTGCTGCACAAAAACCCTCCTTGCGATTGCTTTGGTTGCTAGCAGACTGGTAGTTTCATGGAAGACTGCGAAGACTTAGCAAGTACTCGCCGAGCAGTAGTGAAACTCTGCTGCAGCCAACACCATTCAAAAGGTTCAGCTTTTACTTTGAAAAGTGCACGCAGAGTTTTGGTTTTGGGTGTTTTTTGGTGCAGCACCATATACCTGTTTGTGACCAACTTCATTTTGCATCTTGGTGTGATTGGAGCTTTAATAGTCGATTTCACTGCAACGGCCAGCAACCTTCAAATACCACCCGCAAAAACAGTCACAGAAATTTTCGCATTTTTCCCTAGCGACCGCTGTTTTCGAGGCATTTAAGCCCGGCTGAGCGCGGCCTAAAGTACTCACGGAAAATCTCAGCAGAGTCTTGGGTCCCACAACAACGAGAGGTTTGCGGAAGTTTCGAACCATCTGCCTCCGAAGCAGATGGAAGTACTGAGCGGAGGTGGTGGGGTTGACCACTGACATGTTCACAGTATCGCCGTCCACACCCTCCTCCTTACTGTCGCACATCTGCGAGACAAAAAGAGGAAAAGTTAGCATTCATTTATATTTCAGGTAATGTGTAACTAAACATTAGCTTGAGTAGCTTCCACTCTTGTAAAGCTGTAACATGAATATGAATGATTTTTTTTTATACCTCACCTACCAAAGATGACACAAAGTAAGTGTTAAGTATGCAAAATTTCAATTTGGTGTTCAATAAATTGCGCCTATTATCGAGGAAATGATTTTAGAAGCAGCCTCAATCCGATGCAATTTGTCTGCTGATTGCTTGCAGCCCATTAAGAAACATTATCGGTGATGATTTGCCATTGATCAAATCTGTACATAATGTGCTCCTGACTACACAGCCTTCCTCTGCACCGAAGAAACCATCTGTAACTTCACACAACAAGCTTTTCATTTAGATCCTACGGGCTATATTAATGTTTAAAATCTCACTTATAGAACCTTTAATCCTCATTACGTGGTTACCATTGTGTCTATTTAAATTATGGTATTATTCACGTATAAAGCTCTCTGCGTGACACTGCATTTGTTATTACAGTTCAACTCTACAAAGGCATGAGTGAAAAGATAATCTGTTTCCTGGCAGAGGTAAAAGATTAAACCTCCATGGAAACTATTCAGGTGTTTTTTTAATGTGTTGTCAAGCAACTGATGAATCTGCAGGATCTGAAATGATAGTCATGTCGTGACTGTTTCAGAACCAAAAGAGAGAAGTGGGATGTCTTTCTCCCATGTCTTTGACTTTAGCAGAGTTTAAGATTTTTTTATTACTGCAAAAGTTGTGTAATGGTTAGAGAATACTATGTGGTGAAATCTTTGCCCTATATCCGACTAACTTTGCTTTTCTCTGCAGCTGTTCGTTTGATTCATTTCAAACTTGGTGGGGTAAGTACAGTGCTGAAAACAAATAGTTATTACACAAAGATACCTGAACAACTACACTGAAGCACTTCTACCATTTTGGTAGTCACAAAAAAAACTGTAACCCACAATCTGCTCATTACACACACACACACACACACACACACACACACACACACACACACACACACACACGATATTATTATTGCCCTCGTTTCAAATCATCTTGCTTGCCCGTATACGACACATTTAAGGGATGTTTAAACTGTAGCTTTAACAAAATGGTTTCATAATCTCTGTGAACAGGCTCTGCACTAGTATGATACACTGACAGAGCACTTGTTTATCACAGTATAACACAAAGTCTGTTAAGCTTCAGGGATATCACTGTGCTGTTATGAATCATAAACCATTCTGAATCCATTTCAGCTGCTTTGGTGCAAACTGAAGTGATAACACTGTCCTCTCTTCATCCCTCCGGAGTGATGGCTACAGGCAAAATGGATTCACGATAGTTTATGCTGACTTTGTTTTTACTGTTAGGATCAAGTGTTTCTTTAATTTTGTTGGTGCAGTGCATAAGGAATTGGTTGCACATCGGTGTTATTCCTGATAGGAATTGTCAGGAAAAACGTGTTCTGTGTGTAGACAAATGAAAGAGTGGTTGGAATAATGTAATGAAGAGCACAGACATTCAGCCTGAATAAAAGGCTTCACCTGGGCCCTCATATGGCTAGTCCATCAAATCTGAGCTTAAGTAGCTTTAAGACTGTCATGTCTTTCTGTAATATTAAGTAGCAGGTTAAATAAACAATAGTGAAATTAAGTGATTGACACTGATATGACACGATTGCAGATTAGAAATACCGACACAGTCCTGACTCACTGACCTGGAGGAAGCGCTCCATACGGCAGGAGGAGTGTTCAGGTCCAGCGCCATCGTATCCATGAGGCAGCAGGATCACCATCCCACACTGCAGCAGCCACTTGGCTTCACCTGGAAACACGACAGTTTCACCTCTGATGAAATAATCTTTCTTTTTTTCTTTTTTTTTGACCAAGTTTATTAGAAAATGCGGCAGAGGGGTGAGAAGCTCACCTCCCGAGATGAAGGTGTCAAAGACAATCTGCGCTCCGTTAAAGAAATCTCCAAACTGAGCCTCCCAGATGGGCAGAAGCTTCGGCTGCGCGATGCTCATGCCGTATTCAAATCCGAGCACGGCCTCTTCAGACAGCGGGCTGTTACACACCTAAACACAAGACACCACAATTTGTTGTGTTTTTCATGTTGACACTGATGGTTTTATCTGCTTTGCGAGGGCATTACCTCCAGGAAACCTGTCTGCTCGGGGCTGATGTGATTCAGAGGGATGTACATGTCGTTAGTGTCCTGGCACACAACCATGGCATGCCGCTGACTGAATGTACCTCTTCCAACGTCCTGTCCACTGATACGGATATTAAAACCTGCAGTGACAATAGCTCGAGTTTAAAGGAAACCCCAGGAATTCCCAAACTGGAAATGAGTCATTTTTACTCACTGCTAAAAACACCAGACAAAACGTGACAAACCTTGGCAGAGGAGAGAGCCGAAAGCGAGGGCCTCTGCTGTCGACCAGTCTAGTTTGGTTCCCTCTTCCAGTTTCTGCAGCCGGGCCTGAGTTTACAAAAGCAAAATAATTTAACTGCTGTGATGTTTGGACAAGGCAACGCGGCAGAAGGATTAGAAGCAAAAGATCCCGGTACCTGTACGTGGGTTTTTCCGAGGTGGCTGTGCAGCTGGATTTGCTCAGGGATATCCACAGATTTCACTCCCACAAACTGCAGCAGAGGAATGGGGACACCAGTGTCCCAGGTGGTGACTCTAGCCTGGGGTTCAACAAGATCCCCCCAGCGGCCCTGCAGGTTGGTGGGTGGAGGGCTGTACAGGGTCATGTTGGACAGCTTGTCGTTGAGCATGCTGTAGTATTTGGTTTTGATCTCGTCACGCTCAACTTCTGTCATCAGACCCTCTGAAATCAGCTGGTCTGAGTAGGCGTCTGGGATGCTCTTTCGAGACCTGGAAGGAGCAAACAGGAGATGATCTGATTATTACCCTGTATTCTTTTAAATCAGACGCCCGAGATGGGACCGGGTGCAGACTCGAGCTTTAATTCAAGGGGTTCGACAAAAGCATTGCATTAACTGTTTGGGTATTACAGCCACCTTCAGATGCTCAAAACGAACTGGGCAGTTGACTAAGATGTTTATTTGTCCAGGTTAGGCCTGTTTATTAGTTCATAACAAAGTAAATAAATAAAAATCTGAAAGTGATTCAAAGTATACAAATTGCATTTGTAAATTTTTCACTTGACTTATTATGATGTTAAAGGAGTATGGGCTCAAAATGTGGTCATAAATATTTTGTACCTGTAAAAAAGATTTGTGTGTGCGTAAAAAAGATTTGTGTGTGCGTAAAAAAGATTTGTATGTGTAAAAAGAATTTGTGTGTGCGTAAAAAAGATTTGTATGTGTAAAAAGAATTTGTGTGTGCGTAAAAAAGATTTGTATGTGTAAAAAAGATTTGTGTGTGCGTAAAAAAGATTTGTATGTGTAAAAAAGATTTGTGTGTGCGTAAAAAAGATTTGTGTGTGCGTAAAAAAGATTTGTGTGTGCGTAAAAAAGATTTGTGTGTGCGTAAAAAAGATTTGTGTGTGTAAAAAAGATTTGTGTGTGTAAAAAAGATTTGTGTGTGTAAAAAAGATTTGTGTGTGTAAAAAAGATTTGTGTGTGTAAAAAGAATTTGCGTGTGTGTAAAAAAGATTTGTATGTGTAAAAAAGATTTGTGTGTGCGTAAAAAAGATTTGTGTGTGCGTAAAAAAGATTTGTGTGTGCGTAAAAAAGATTTGTATGTGTAAAAAAGATTTGTGTCTGTAAAAAAGATTTGTGTGTGTAAAAAGAATTTGCGTGTGTGTAAAAAAGATTTGTATGTGTAAAAAAGATTTGTGTGTGCGTAAAAAAGATTTGTGTGTGCGTAAAAAAGATTTGTGTGTGCGTAAAAAAGATTTGTATGTGTAAAAAAGATTTGTATGTGTAAAAAAGATTTGTGTGTGCGTAAAAAAGATTTGTGTGTGCGTAAAAAAGATTTGTATGTGTAAAAAAGATTTGTATGTGTAAAAAAGATTTGTATGTGTAAAAAAGATTTGTGTGTGCGTAAAAAAGATTTGTGTGTGCGTAAAAAAGATTTGTGTGTGCGTAAAAAAGATTTGTATGTGTAAAAAAGATTTGTATGTGTAAAAAAGATTTGTGTGTGCGTAAAAAAGATTTGTGTGTGCGTAAAAAAGATTTGTATGTGTAAAAAAGATTTGTATGTGTAAAAAAGATTTGTATGTGTAAAAAAGATTTGTGTGTGCGTAAAAAAGATTTGTGTGTGGACTTAGAAAAAAAAACCCTGCAAGTTACAAGTATGGATTTTTGACCCTATTTTTCTTCCCTTCATCTGATTGGTCAATGTCATGTCAATCACAAATGTAACAATCCAATCAGAGAACAGATGGGTTTGGCTGTCGAGGGGCGCTTTTTTTGAACTGCAGGTCTTTGACGGGAATAAATGCCCTTTTACATGCCAACCCAGCGTTTTCCTTCATCACCACGAAGGTCCTTGAAGGGTGATACCGTTTGAAGCTGGAGGATCGCTATATAAATATCCGATAGCAGCTAGGTCCCCTAACTTTCAGTAGCTGTTGAAAGGATAAAGTTGTGGTATATCAGTGGTTAGAAATAACATTATTACTTTAGGATTAGTTTAACACAAAGTCAGGGCTGACCCAGGACCATTACTGTGAGTCACAGTGCGCAGCATAAAAGTCCTTTCACATCGGATGCAGGATACGCTGCTAATGCTAACTGCTAACTAAAAGCAAAGGATCCAGAATTTGTTACGCTGGCTGCTGGGCTCTGTGGGTTTTTGCAGCTGCTCTACCTGTACTAGATGCACCTGCTCCTTGTCTTTTCTATCTCTGACTTTATGTCCTCTACAAGAGTTTGTTTTTTTTGCTAGTTCTTCAAATGTTCAATAAAAACATGTATGCTAATTCATAACGAAGAAAGCTTTGTAATGAAGACTGTCATTTCCAAAACACTGCCCGCCCCCACCCCGCGGTCCGCAGCGCTGTTGAAAAGGCTGTGGAAGTCCCTGTATTAAACACGTAGACCTGTGACATAAAAATCACCAAACTCGGACAACCACAGACTGTTTTCCTTCGTGGTGATGAAGGAAAACGCTGGGTTGGCATGTAAAAGGGCATTTATTCCCGTCAAAGACCTGCAGTTCAAAAAAAGCGCCCCTCGACAGCCAAACCCATCTGTTCTCTGATTGGATTGTTACATTTGTGATTGACATGACATTGACCAATCAGATGAAGGGAAGAAAAATAGGGTCAAAAATCCATACTTGTAACTTGCAGGGTTTTTTTTTCTAAGTCCACACACAAATCTTTTTTACGCACACGCAAATTCTTTTTACACACACAAATCTTTTTTACACATACAAATCTTTTTTACGCACACGCAAATTCTTTTTACACATACAAATCTTTTTTACGCACACGCAAATCTTTTTTACACATACAAATCTTTTTTACAAGTACAAAATATTTATGACCACATTTTGAGCCCATAAAGGAGGTTCAAGGAGATGCTGATGTAAGTGAATTATTATTATCATTACGGGCTGAAAAATTCAAATAAACCAATGAGAGAGATCGCAAAAACCTTTGGAGTGATCAAATCAAAATCCTGGTTTGTTCTTAACAAGAATGGCTATGCTGGCCAGCTCAGAAACACTAAAAGCTCTGAAGACAACTAAAGTGGATGGAGACATAATTCTTTCCTTGGTTAAGAAGCAGCCCTCTGCAGCACAGAGCCGAGTCAAGAACACTCACACGGAGGTAGGCGTATAATTGTCAAGGTCTAGCCTTGATGAATGTAATTACAGAGGGTTTACAACAAGGTGAAAAAACACTCGTTACAAACACAACAAGGCCTGATTAGACTTTGCCAGAAAACATCTAAAAGAAGATCGCACTGATGGGAAAAAAAAAACTTTTTTTGGACCTTTAAGTGATGGGAAGAGGAAATTATGAAGGAGGAGGGACAGATACAGAGATGATGTAATGGTATGGGGATGTATGATCGCCAGCGAACAGGACCGTTTCTGTGTATTAAGTAGCAGGATGAATTATGTATTGTACACAGCTGTACTGTCTGCTTTAACCACATGCTGCAAAACTGATGAGACAGAACTCCACAGTGCAAATAGATAATAACACAAAGAATACTGCAAAAGAAAGCAAGAGCTTCTCAAGACAAAGAAATGGGATATGCTTAAAAAGCCAAGTCGGTCACCTGATCTCAGCACAAACCGCATGTTTTCCAGTTACTGAAGACAAAACTGAAGGCAGAGACCCACAAACAACAGCAACTGAAGGCAGCTGCAGTGAAGGCCTGGCTGAGCATCTCAGTGACGGAAACACATCACCTCATGCCCAAGGATTTTAATCCCAGTAGTTCAATATGATGTTTATTTGTCCAATTAACTGTGAGCTTCTCAAAATTGGGACTTGTCTATTATAATGCAATTCCTAAACTGTTAAACCCCTTGAATTAAATCACATATCGACCGATTTAAAATGTATTGAGGTGGTGTACAGAGGCAAAATTAAAACAAAATGCATAAAAGAACTGACCCAAGAACTGCATCTTTAAAAAAACAAAACAAACCTAGCACCTTTTTTTCACTCCCCATGTGATTAAACAACACTCTTGCATTCACTTTAATCTCTCTCTGGCAGTTAATGATTTCTCCTCTTTGTTGTTCTTCATCCATCTTCTCTTCCCCCTCATCCTCCTAACCAGTCACAGTGTATTGCTTCCCACTCCCTGGTCATGCTGGAGGTCGCTTCCTATTAAGAGAGTTCTTTCTCGCCACGGTCGCCAATTGCTTGCTTTTAGAGGCTCGGCTAATTGTTGCAGTTCTCTCTTTAATGTTGCAGGGTCTTTAACATCCAAAGCAACATACTAAAGTGACTGTTGTTGTGAGTTTTTATAGTTTCAAAGCACTGTAGTGGTTTAATAGTTGAAACACTACAATTCAAGTTATGCTTGCCTTTCACACAGAAATAAAAATTCCACAATTACCCAAATACACCATTAAACATCAGCCATTGCTACACGAGTAGACCCATCATGTAAATGCATCAGTGCACCTACAAGAATAATTCAAATCAAACTATCAAATCAAATCAAAGTAAAAGCGATAGCTTTAACTAACCGGATGATCTTGTACATTGCCGGATTGGTGAAAAAAGGCTCGTCCAGCTCATTGTGGCCCCACTGACGGTAACAGATCAGGTCCAGGATGACATCTTTCCTGAAGTGCCGCTGGTAGTCGACAGCCAGGCGAGCGGCTCGCAGCACCTCCTCGGCATCATCTCCGTTTACATGGATCACGGCAGAGTTCACCATCTTACCTGTAGAAGAAATCGCCCATTACACACATGATGAAGGTACCACTTTACAAAGTAAAACTGCACTAACCCTGGCTAATTTAAAAGACCTCTCAGATATCCTATTTCACCGTGTGTATCATATTAGACGCATACATGAAAATAATCCATATTCGAAACCCTCATGAAACTGTTTGACTTAGGCCTCAGGCTGCATGCTACACTCATTTTTAGCCCCATTACTTTGGATTTTTGCATAGAAACAAATGAAGCATCGTGTAATGTGAAGTGTTTTTTTAAACATTACTTTTTGGGCATTTTTGCCTTTATTGGATAGCGGAGCAGTGAAGACAGGCAGGTAGTTGCAAAGAGAGCAGAGGGCAGCAAAAGGCCACAGGTCACTCTCAAATACGGGCTGCTGAATTCTGTGGCCATGTGGTCACCCACTCGCCCACTGAGCTAAAGCAGCACCCCACTGATTCTTTTTCCTTCTCACCATTCATCTTATATGAAAACGTCAGGAGAAAAAAGGCTTTACTGGAAAGATTGCCTGACTAAAGCCTGCTATTTGATTAAGTTGAAACACAGTAGACACAATGTCAGGTCACAGGACATTTTGACATTCGCTGTACTAGGGCTGGGCGATATGACCCAAAATTCATATCTCGATATTTTTTAGCTGGATGGCGATATAAGATATATATCTCGATTTTTTTTTTAAAGCCATAAGTTAAGAACAAAAAGAGAGTTCTTAGTCACACTGTGTCCCAGATGTCACACGGGCACTTTTATTTACATACAGCGTAGATGTACATGAAGAAATTACTCAAAAATAAATTATCAGCATTTATTAAATAATCATGGTCCATAAATAAAAGAAAACAATGTTGTTTTTGTGCATAACAAAAAGCTCACAATTGTGCAGTCAAAATGTAAACTAATAGACGCTGAGCATAATAACAAAGAGACAGATTTCACAGCTGCACCACGTCTCTGAACAGGTGCCATTTGTGGTCCTTATACACACACAGTACGTATCACTCCGCGAGGCTCCTCTTCGGTAGCCGTAATCCTCCGACAATCCATCAAGCGGTGCAGCTCCGTAGCTTAGCAAAGTCATATTAAAACATTTTTTGACAGATTGCCGAGTGCTGTGTACCACATAAAATCGGTTCGCGGTCAGTAAGCACAACCAGAATTCATACATAAGGCGCACTGTCGATTTTTGAGAAAATGAAAGGATTTTAGGCCGTGCAGCCCCTCCTGGCTGCATGTCGTTAGCGCGGTTAGCTCGCTAACACGTTGACGCCGTCCAGCCCCACGCACGGGGCGATCCGCGGTAACTCGCTAACGGAGATTTTCCGCTTTCATCTTGTCATTGCCTGCAGGTGAAGCTATGGGGGAGGGGGAGTTGTGTTCAGTGAAGGAGAGGCGAGGCCGAGTAACGTTGCGTAGAGACAAAAGTGGACGAAAGAGAGGCAAACCTGCTGCTCCACAAGTATAATTATAACGTAACATAGACTATATCGATATAAACGATATTGTCACATCTTATATCTCGTATGAAAATATATCGATATTTTTAAAAAACTCGATATATCGCCCAGCCCTACGCTGTACCTCTAATTGACACTGGTCTTGGAAACACTGGGTTTAAATACTTTAGAATGAGCTCCAAAAACTTTGAAGCTGTGACATTTTAAAAGTTTATATTTAGTTAATCTGCAACTCTCCTCACACGCTTTTTATCTCATGTCCGCCTATTCTCAAAGTCTTTTTTTATACACACAAAGCGCTTTCAAATAAATGACTTGCTAATAACGTATTCTCTCTGTACACGGGAATACTGATGAGAAGCTTTCACTGACCAACATCACTGCAGTACAAAGACGATCGTCCTCTTTCCGACGGGGTGGTGTAGCCCACTTGGTTATTCACGATGAGGTGGATGCTCCCACCCACTCTGTAGTGAGGAAGATTTGAAAGGGTCAGAGTTTCAGGAACGATGCCTTGACCAGTGAACGAGCCGTCGCCGTGAATCTGTGAAGAAGGAAGAAAGAAGAAGTTATCTCATCGTACAAACGAACATCATCTAACAAATCCTGCTTTTTTTATACTGACCTGATTAGCTATGATTCTTTGGTGTGGTGTGTGTAGTCAACATGCAGAAAGTACAATTATAAAGTTTTAAAATATGTCATATTTGACCTCTGACCTCTCCTTCAAGGTCAACATAATGATCTGAAGGTCAAATTGATAGCAATGCTATACAGAGCTATTTAAAACTATTATTCTTACCACCAGTGTTTGTGTTGACAACATATAGGCATTTATGGAAAGGGGATATGGGGATTCTAAATATTGCATTATAGTTATAGCAACCAAATATCATGTCCCATTTGACCTCTGACCTCCCTTTTACATTTCACATCTGTCTTTCTTTCAAGGTGACCCCAAAAAGCACTTTACCTTCAAAGAAAATGTTTTGAAGAGGAAGAGAATGAGCTTCCTGGTTGGTTAGTTAGTATAACATTATATAATAAGCACAAGTTAAAGTTGTGATGTCTGTAAGTCACAATATTAACATGAGGTAGAGCGAATAAATGTAAAATTGTCAAATTAAAAGTAATAATTGTTCTTCATTAATTCATTAAAGCATACAGTGATTTCTTAAGCATTTTGGAAGGGAGAGGGAATCTTTTTCAGCACACAGAAGTAAAACACTTTTTTATTTGTTCCAATAGAGCTATTTGTGTTCGTTTATGAAATTCCACACTAACAGACTCATCACTTTTTCTAGCAAGTTCTAAAATATGTCCTCACGCGTGCGTGCAGCTGTGATACCTGCAGACAGATGACTTGGTCCCCAGGTTGGGCGTCGTCTTCGGGCGAGTAGTCCCCTTCTTTCCGGAGCTGCTGCCTGGCTCTGGTTTTGCCCTGAGCCACGGGGTTGATGGCCTCAAGGTGAGATGGGTTGGGCAGCATGGTGACATGAAGGGGGTGTTTGGCTCTGAAATCTAACTCCACCGAAGAGGTGAGGTGGGAGAGGACGTCACCGATGGCCGGCGAGGTGTCGGGGAACTCGCTGAGGCCGCGCATCTTACGGAACATAAGCTGGAGAGAAAAATGAGGGAAGCACAGCGTTATCCGAGACCGTCTCGCTTTTGTTTGTCGTGGCGAACAAAAGCTGTTCAGTGATGTTAAAGAAAATAAAAGATAATCTTGAATACCGTGACTAAAATGCAGTATACGGGTCAGATTAAATATCCAAACCTCAGGTGGGAACTTGAGCAGGCCTGTCAGGAGGTTGAGTCGGCCTCGGTGAGGCATGCCGATCACAATGTCAGTGACTCCACTGTGGGCAGACCGGTGGAAGAGCTCAAAGAAAAACCCCATCATGCTCTCTGCTCCCTCTCCTCCATAACGCTTCACAGTAGCAAACTTGGTGGCCAGAAAGTGGTCGAATTCCTGCAGGTCGAAAGAGGAATATTATGAAGTGGATGTCATTGAGATCACGTACTACAATTCTTTTTTATTACTCTTCTGAAACCTGCCTGCGACTCTAGCATGATCTTGGCCAGCTGCCTTCTCTCCTCTGGAGAGAAATTCTCTCTCTTAAGCTCCTCGAAGCGGTCAGCGAACCACTCCCTCTCATCCAGACTGCTCAGCTGGCCGGGCTCCACTGACAGGTGGCCACAGTAGGCTTCTTCCAGGTAGGCCTGAACCTCTTCCACAGAAGCCTGCGCTTTCCCAAAGTGCCGCAAACCTGCAGAATCACATGTAACGAGTAAAGCAAGCAACACCTACCTGTGAATTGTAAGGGTGGGGGAGGGTCACAGAACAAAAACAGCCCTAATATGTATTTTTTTAGTGTTCTGTATTCACAGATGAATAAACACTGTATATTTCACAAATGATATGAAGCTAGATAACATGCTAGAAAGCAATGAGAACTAGGGCTGGGCTATATCATACCGTTCACTGGTGTAATTTTGGGCAACGATAGGAAAATGAAATATCGCGATAGAATATCGGTAAAACGCGCATGCGCAGTGCCTATATTTACATACGCACATGATGGCGACGCAGAATGAGGAGAGCGAAAGTGGATTCTTGAATGACACAGATGAACCAGAATTGGTTTGTAAAAATGCTGCAACTTCAGTGGTGTGGCACTGGTTTAGCTTTCGTCCGTCAGATACACAACAAAGCACTATTTTTGGTACAGCATGCTAGCAGGCCGTCGTTATTACCGTGTTGTTTGGAAACACTTAAAATCAATCCTTTGATTTTTCTGAAAATCGACAGTGCCCCTTATAATCCCGTGTGCCTTATGTATGAATTCTGGTTGTGTTTACTGACCTCCAAACGATTTTATGTCGTACACGGCGCTCGAAAATCTGTCCAATGTTTTAGTACGACTTTGCTAAACTACGAAGCCGCACCGCTTGATGGATTGTAGGAGCATTAGGGCTATCGTGGGCCTCGCGGAGTGATACGTACTGTGCTTCAACATAATATACACACACAATAGGTAATAACCTCTTTTTAAGTTTTGTGGATATTTTACATGGTTATGCTGAGGACATGTCGGCCAATTTCCACTGGAAATGCCGTTTGGTTAAACTGTCAGCAAGGAATTTGCACTGTTACATTTTTATATAACTTTAATGCACATAAAAAACAGCTGCTTGTTTAAGTGAAAATACATTGATGGGGTTTTTTGCACTAATAAAGTTGTGGAGTTGTAAAGCATTTTGTCTAGTGTCAATTATATCGTCAGTTATATCGTTATCGCAAATTTTCAAATGTATATTGTGATAAATATTTTTGGTCATATCGCCCTGCTCTAATGAGAACAAACTACATTTTAATAATAAAACTTGCATACTTTAAAATTTTACAGGGTTTTTTTCCAGGACTTTAACCTGCAATCATTTTACTCTGACTTTACACTTTTAAACCAAGAATCGAAATTCTCAAATGTTGCATAAAATGTAAATAAAACAGAATGCACCTGTTTACAAATCGAATCCTAAGACTTAACGAGGTAACGACAAGCTGCTGTTACCATGAATTACTGCGACTAGTCTGATCCATTGACACGCATCACTAGCACATAAGAACATGGGTGATGATTGAGTGCAGTGGGTCACATGGTCACGTTCCCTCCCTGTAAGCCTGTGATCAGATGGGGTCTGTCCAGTCCAGCGCTTGTTGTTGTAACCAGTTCAGATCTAGACCTTTCAGCATGTGGCTCTAATAATATGGTTATCCTGGATGAAGAGGACGGTCCTTCAAGTAAGCAACACAAGACAGTTAAGGAAGCTGAATGTGTAAGTAAAAGTGGAACTATGTCTGCTGTAACGGTTTCCTTTAGGGATTTGATTTTTTAACGGTTATATACACTCACACGCCGCTTTAACAGGTACAGCCAAGGTTTTTATCGTTAACGAAAACTAACGAAATAACGAAAACTAGAAGTGAAAAAACATTTTCGTTAACGGAAATAAAAATAAAAACAAAAAAAGGAAAACTAACTAAAACTGTAATGAGTGTTCACAAAACTAAAAATTAACTGAATTTATAGCAAAAATGTGTTTAGTTTTCATTGATGTGTGCGTGTCATACAATAGTCAAGGGTGAAAATGAAGTTTAGTTTCCAGATTTTTTGCTTGCTGTCTCATTATGCCAGCAGGTGGCCAGTACGTTAGTCGAGTCGTCTGTGTTGCTGCTCCATCCACGCGCAGAATCATGTCAGGAAAAGTCGGGAGAAAGCGCCAGAGTCCAATAGAGATTGAAAATGTGACGTCGCTCAGGGGTAAAACCGCAAAGAATTCTGGGAACTCGTGGCAAGAGGTACTAGCGCACGCAGGCTTTCAATTGAAATCAGTTATACAGCGATAAAAAGAAACACAAAAAATGGCAAGAAGCTGTTGTATTACAGTTTTTCTCAAATGTTAAAACACAAAAGCCAATCCTGTAACCCAAATGACCAGTAGTCTAAACACATTTACTAAATGTAGCCACCATATTCCAGTACCATAAACACATGTCACATGAAGACACAATTCACAAAACACAACCCTCTGTACTCATAAATCTAAACACATTTTTCCTTGCTAAAACACATGTTGCAAAACAACTCTGCTCATATTCTCAAATGAAAGCCCATGTGATGCAAAATGCTTGCCACAGTCACCAATCTTTGAACACAGGGAACACACCTGGCGTCAGTCACTACACACAACGACTCAAAATTGAAGACACCTGTTGCTAATGATGTGACCCCACCTATAAAAGCATAGTTTGGTGAAGATGCCAAACAATCACAATGGATGAAGGCATTCGAGCGTGCGGAAGGAGAAGAGCTGCAGGCCAAAGAGGAAGAGGGGTTGAGATCAGAGGAGGAAGAGGTGAAGGCCTAAGAAGAAGAGGAGTTCGGAGTAGAGGAGGAAGAGAAGGAGGCCAACAAGAGAGAGGAGAAGGTCCAGGTGGGAGAAGAAGACAACCTCGCACCATCATAACAGATGATATGCGAGCAACAGTAATTGATCATGTCATTGTCCATGGCATGACAATGGCTGAAGCGGGACGAAGAGTACATCCAAACCTGAGTAGGTTCACCGTGGCCACCATTATCAAGGCATTTAGACAACACAACAGGTGTAGTACGCTATTGCTTTCTTTGTCACACTACAGTTTTACAGGCCTGTGAAAGTGGTCTGTTACTTTACATGTAGTTTTACATATAAATCAGTCAATTGACAACACATGTTTCTTTCTTTAGAGCTGAAAGAATGCCACATAGAGGTGGGAGGGTTGCCATATTCACAGCGGCACAAGAAACCCTCATTGCAGATATGGTCCGTGAGAACAACTGCATTAGACTCCGAGAGATCAGAGACAAAGTCATTGCAGATAATGTAAACTTTGAGAACATTGATGCTGTCAGCGTGTCCACAATAGACCGAGTTCTCAGGCGCCAACAGATGAGGATGAAACAGGTCTACAGGGTTCCCTTTGAGCGCAACTCTGCGCGACACATAGAACAACGTTACGAGTATGTGCAAGTACGTATACATCCATGTCCACAGTACAGTTAGTGGACATACTGTGTTGCTTAGTGGCCTACATTACTTCTGGACAATACTGTGCTACCTGATTGACCGTTCTGAACACCTGTACGCTTTTCCATGTTCACAGAGGATAATGCAGTTGGACGCGATGGCCAGACCCCATGAGTACCTCTTCCTGGATGAGGCTGGCTTCAACCTCCAGAAACGAAGGCGAAGAGGCCGTAACATCATTGGCCAAAGAGCCATCACTGAGGTTCCTGGCCAACGGGGGGGGTAATATTACTCTTTGTGCAGCTATGGGTACAGAGGGGCTTGTCCACCGGCATGCTGTCCTTGGGTCTTACAACACCCAACGTCTCCTCACCTTCCTAGAGGAGCTAAAAGACATTCTCCTGGACCGTCAACAACACCATCCTAGGCTAGCACATCACATGTATGTGATCATTTGGGACAACGCCCGCTTCCACAAAACACACCAAATCAGAGAGTGGTTCACCACCAACAGTGACCACTTTTTAAACGTCTGTCTGCCACCCTACTCCCCTTTCCTGAACCCTATAGAGGAGTTCTTCTCATCATGGAGATGGAAGGTGTATGACAGACAGCCATACACAAGAGAGAACCTCGTACGGGCAATGGAGCTGGCCTGTGCTGACATCCCAGTGGAGGCCTTCCAGGGATGGATTCGCCATTCCAGGGCGTTTTTCCCGCGGTGCCTAGCAAGGGACAATATAGCCTGTGATGTGGATGAGGTGATGTGGCCCAATGCAGCTCGGCGACATGATGCCGCACAGTGACTGTGTGTAATACTGTAAAAAGACCGTGTAGACAATAAAAAAGACTTCACACCCTGATCATGTTTCCGAGAGTACTGTTGTGTGCGATAGATTCTGTTTTTGCATTGAGTTGTGTTACAGTAGTGTACGTACATGCAGGATGTTTTTATAGATTTATAGTCTTCATGTGAAACTCACAAATCTAAATGCCTAATCCTCTGCAGGGTTCTATGACGATCCGTTACTGTACAGTTTATAAAAATATGCATTGGCAGTTATGAACCAAAGAACCTTCTCACAAATTGAGCATTGTGTTTTCAATTGTTTTGCTGTAGTGTGTAATGCTGTGTATAGTGTTTACAGTTTTGACAGCTTCGAGCTGCTCTCTTGGTGTGGGAGTTTGAGTTTTGCAGTGGGAAGGTGTGGTTGTGTTTATGTAGCTTTAGAGAAGGGTGTTGTGTTTGGACATTGGGGGACCTGGTGGTAACGTTTGTGACATGTGTTTTAGCATTTGAGAAAAACTGTATTAACTGCAATAGCCGGTCGCATGACAGCCACGGGAAGCCGACGAGTAAAGAGATCGGTTGTTATCGGATTACGTCGTTGAAGAGAAATTGTTCGAGCCATGTTTCCGAAGTAACAAAGAGGCGACTGGATTGCAGCCATTCAAAGACCAAATATAACGTCCCAGAACAATCCAGCTCACAGGTTAGTCTGCTCCAAGCATTTCCACAAAGGTCAGTCTGCTGTTGTAGTTAATGCGTCATTTTTCTTAACATAATTGGTGATATAGGTTACAAGCAAGTCTGGCGCTGAACAGAAATTGTCGCGCTATGCTCCTTTATTTATTGTGCATAAATAGTGAATTGTCCTGACACAATATTGCGTTTCGCTTCTGTTATTATGGTACAGTGACAAAAACATATACTTTTATTCACAGGATAAAACAGTTGTTTTGTATCACTAATTGCCCAGTACGATTACAGCATACAATATTATTGTCACTGCTACATTTCTGTGATGCGTACCAGAAATTATTTCTACTACTAATTAATTACCATTGAGCTCAAAGGTCCTATTAATAAACGGTTAACGAATGTGTATTTATGAAGACGATTTGTGAGACTGGTAAACTTATGATATGTACGATGGTCTTTACTTTCTACACGGTGCATTTCAAAGTCCTGCACCCATCCGTCGGTAAACTGTACCTGGGCTTGTTGCAGTGACCTGAAGTTACTAAACTTCATGAGTGTATGCACTCACTCCAAGAACCGTATAATTATAAATATGAGCGTGGTGAAAGTTGGGCAGCACGCTAACGTATTTTGTCCCTCTGTGTGCTCGTAAGGGTCTAACCCTTTCACTGGTTTGATTTTTTTCCTCGTATCTTTTCTTTGACTTTTCATTAAGTCTGTCTTTGTACGGACCGGCATTGTTCTCCTTCGTTTTGTACATACCTTTTTGGGGGGCAAAGAAAAAGCAAGAATTTATTGGAACCGAAGAATGAACGTTTTGCGGTGCTGCAAATGCTTGCATTTGATGCAGGTACTTGGATTGTTTTGCCACGAGTTACCGGCATGCAATGCGCGAAAGTCACGTGGTCTGTCAATCTCTATTTGGGATTACTTTGAATATGACTGTGTTTTGAATAAAGCAAGTGTCTTGTAGTGGAAAGAGACAAATTATGAGGGACATTTCTAAAGGGAAAAAATACCACAAACCTTAAAGTGCACTTGAAAAGCTCACACAAGAAGGCTAACCTAGCTTACCTTGAGAAGGTAAGGGAGCACACTCAACCCTCATCCCCAGAAAACAGAAGCTAACCCCAGGCAAGGCAGCGTGATGCATCCCGAGACAACAGGACTGGGGTATCTACATAACTGTTTGAGTAAATTGCCTTCAAAAAGTTTATCAATTCACTTGAACCAAAATTACGAACACCCAGTGCTGCGAGAGTTAATAGTCTCATTGGGGCCAAGAAATACATTTTATAGTTGCCTGGTATCAATGGTTGTTCATCTGCCTTCATTTATTTATTTAAAGAACCCATAGGTGGGAATGTGGGTTAGCCCTGCGTTAGCCCTGCGACAGACAGGCGACCTGTGCAGGGTATGGTAGCTGGAATAGCAACATACCCAAGGATAAGCAGAAGAGAATGACTGATATGATGAAACTGGGATTTTGTTACACTTAATTATTGCAAACACAACTAAAACTATAACTGAAACTAATCAAAACTAAACTGAAACTAAGGATTTTCAAAAAAATAAAAAACTAAACTAGCAAACAATTGGTAAAAACTAATTAAAACTGATATAAAATTGAAAATCTGAAGTCAAAACTAAATAAAAAATAAAAACTAATGAAAATTGCAAAACTATTAAAACCCTGGGTACAGCTGCTTGTTAATGAAAATATTTAACAGGCCAGTGACATCACAGCAAGATGACCAGCTCAGGTGTAAACAGCCTGGAATAAAGAGCCATCCTGCCTTGCCCAAGTATTAGTGCTGACCACGTCCTTTTATGAGCGCCGTGTAGACGTCTTCTGATGGCTCGTTGTGACTGGACAGCACACCATGTCAAAGTTAAAAAAACAAAACAAAAAACGTTTTGTGTTCAATGGATCAAATTTTGCTTCTTTACATAAGCCTGTAGAGAACTTTTAATTTTTAACCTCATAATTAGGCGTAATAATGGTGCAGTAACAGATGCAACCACTCAAATTTTGCATAACAAAACATAAAAACAACTTTATGTGCATGAACCTTAAAGAGTTCATGCTTTAGCATTAAGTCATGGATAAAATGGTGTGTGTCGTTTTGTTTTCTCCCCTACAGCCATTTTTGGACTCCTCACTTTCAGAGACAACTGATGATCAACCAGGTGTTGCGCAAGAATGGCACATGCTAACAAGTAAGTACAAGTTGTGTTGAACACAGAGTCCTCAGTTAAACATCAAAACTGGAGTGCAGCAAATACTGGGATGGGCAGGATTTCATAATGAAAGGCAAACGCCATATAAGTTTAACACTTTTTAAACAGCAAAAAGTAGAGAGTTGGACGTGATTAACACTTAAAAACTCAGAGTGAAATGACATTGTGGGTGTTATTTTTCCCCCCTCATAGTTTAAAAAAGGTAAACAAGTGTGAGTATGCTAACTTCAGGTGCATGCTTTCTGCAGGATTCCTTTACCTGAGGTGTTGAGTTGTCCACTCATGGTGCCAGTCAGCATGCTAATCTCCGGGACACTGTCAACAACAGGCTTTTGGGGTAGCAAAGGGTTAATTTTAGCAGCCTTGTGTCCGTGAGCTCTGTATGCCTCCACCAGTCTAGCTAGAGCATGATCTGAACACAAGAGAAGAGAACAACGCGTGACAGCGAGCTCACGTTAAATAAATGACGCGTTCACTGCACAGCAGTTAACAGCTACAACAGCTTCCAGAGTCAACGATAGGCCACCTAAACAGAATATCATTCAAACTCGTATAAAAATACCGCGGAATAAAATAACCCCACAAACAAGCGTTAATGCAACTGTCTTTGCGGAGCCTCTATGTTAAACGACGGTAACTTAAGGGGACCGTACTGCAATTTAACTCCATACTGACCTTGATTTAGTGCAGCCACCCGCTCGCTCTGCCACTTCTGGTCCCGCTCGGTGCTCTTGGGTCGGTACCCGTAAACACCTCTCTCGGTGTGATAACTGCAGCCGACAACCTGCCGAGCGACGCTCTGCGGCAGTCTGCTCAGCGAGCTTTTCAGCAAAATCAAGGCCGACATGTTTCCAGGTCTTTAGTCTCGCATGAGATAGCGGCACACATCTGAGAACAGGCTACAGGACGGCAGCCATACTGCCCGGAGGAGGGACACGTTAATGGGAGGAGATGTCGCATCGGCAGGCGATTGGCTGAAGCTTATCTGGTCGATATTTAAGTCGAGTAAATGGTATTTAATTTTACTTAAACACAAGGTTTGAATCTGTAGGGCACGAGGTTACATTTTTACATTTCGGGCCAGCGCTATGTTGTCTTTAAGATGGCTAAAAATCTCAGAAGCAAGTGAAGTAGCGCAACAGGTGTCCAAGCGACGACGATGTGCTGAGTTCAGGGACTTCTTAAAACATCGTAATTACCACTGGAGAGCAAGATTATTATAATTAACTGAAACTGAACTTAAAATTTATAAAAGCATGCATTTAAGGCATGAAAAACACTTTGAAATAACTAAAAAGAAAGAAAGAAAATAGGTGTGGGGAAAAAAATCAACAAAAACGTTTTATTTTTTTAAAATACATTTTATTTTTGATTTTTTTTTTTCTCTTTTGCGGGAAAAATACTTACAAAACGACTTAAAACAAAATATAGAAGACTTGCTGGGTTTTTTCAGTCGAATTTGTCACCACACCACGTGAAAAAAAGTTGTTTCATATATTTACAGACTGGAAGGTCTATAATGTTCTAACTCAGAAAAAATAAAAAGTGCATTTTTAAATCGCTGTTCTAACCTTCTTAAATATCCCATGACAAATATTTAACCATAAAATTATTTAAAAACACCAACACTAAAACTAAAAATATTAACTGGTAAAATCAAACTGTTGCTACATTTTATTTTTTTAAATATGCTGAGGCTGTTCTGAGGTCAAATGAATGAAAATGGTGGTTTTGGGGAATTGGGGGATTTTGAAACGGTGAGACAGTATGCCATGTCTGTGTGTTTTAAGGGCCAGTGGTGACAGAGATCAAGGTGAGCCTTGACGCTGTAACAATAGATGCCTGTGCTCCCACCATATGCCCAGACTCCCACACCTGCTGGTCTTTCATGGATCATGTAGGAATCTCCAAACAATGAAACAGCACCCGAACTCCCATTTCAGTGAGTGCATGAAACACATGCACAAGTCCCACACACAGGTTTCCTGCACCGAGCAGTTTGTAACAGGCAACTTTTGATGTTTTGTGTTAATTAATGTTAAATTAATAATGGCTAATAAGGACTGATCAACCATTCATTAGTCCAGGACACAAACTTCAGGATCTTCCACATAAACTGTGATCAGATTTAAAGATCCCAGAGCTCTGGAGTTTAATAACAGTGCATTTTATACACAGCCTAAATTTTTCACCAGCACTATCAGACTATTCGAACAGCTCATAGACCTGGTTTACTTTACAACAGAAGAACCAACATTTTCTGATAGCTGAAGCGCAACCAAAGCACGATTGAAAATGTAAAGTTTAATTGCAAAGTGTTAAGCTTATTAAATTTTCCCTTATGTTCTGTATTAATCCAAAATGCCAAAGCATCTTTATGTTTCGTCTCACTGCCTGCCATTTTCTGCAGAGGGATCTCCACCACTGGGTGGCGCTATTGTACTACCTTAAGTTCCACTTTTAAACTCCTCAGAAGTTCATGGTTAAATAGAAAAGACCTTTGCTACACTGTACAGAAAGTGCTTTCCTAAGTCACATAACGTCTCAGCACTGTGACGTGTCACATCCTACTTCCTTACATCCTGTGTGTTTGATGACTGAGAACATGGAAACGCCTGTACATGGGAAAAGATGCCAGTTTCTCCTCTCACACCATTTTCGCAACAGAACAAGTTGGATCTTGAGGTTCTTTGTATGCCTTTAGACTGCTAATGTAATGCTGCTAAATCCACTCCCTAACACTCTGGGAAATAAACGTGTCCTGTTACTAAAGGAGGATTTAAGATGTGACCTTTTATAGATTTGGGGGAAATCTTAGAGATGATGAGACTTTTTAAGAAACAATAGCTTTGGTCTGTGGTCAATTCTTGTTTATATTTACTAAAAGGAGATACATTCTAGAAAAAAGTCAGTATGTTTTAACTTAGCCTCAGGTATTTGTCTTCTCAACTACCAGAACATACCAGGAAACAGGAAAATTCCATGGGTTCATCTTCAAATTGGATATTTTGTCCAATAGAACACCAAATCACATACTATTGTTGGTCACTTGATTAGGTACACCTTGCCACTACCAGGCTGGACCCCCATTTGATTTCGGAGCAGTCTCAGTACAACAATAGACTTGACTTAAGTTGCTGGAAACATTCCTCAGAGATTTTGGTCCATGTTAGCACCACATTGTGCAGCTGCTGAACTTTCATGATGCCAAGCACCTGTTCCATGACATCAAAAAGGAGTTGTACCAGAATGAGATCTGGAATCTGTAGAGGTTATTTAAGCACAGTGAACATCAGCAAAAAATAAATAAATAAGGTCTGAAGTGTGCCAAGAAAATATTCCCTACATAATTACACCAACTGTAGCAGCAGCCTGAATTGTTCATAAGAGGGGAAGAAGACATCTATGCTTTTAAATGTTTATGTTAAGTTCCGACCCTACCATCTGAATGTTGCAGCAGAAATTAAGACTCATACCAGGCAACATTTTTTCCAGTCTTTTATTGTCCATTTCTGGACAATCAGCTTCTGTTCTTAGCTAACAGGACTGGGCCTTGGTAGGGTCTTCTGTAGCAGCCCCATCTGCTTTAAGGTTTGACGTGTTGTGCATTCAGAGATGCTCTTCTGCATACCTTTGTTCTAACAGGCGGGTGAACTACAGTTGCCTTCCCTTCATTGCAGTCTGGAAATTCTCCAATGCAGTTTCACCCAGGGAACTGCCTCTCAATGGATAGTCTATTTTGTGGACCACTCTTGGTAAACACTGGACATGTTTGTGTGGAGAGAAAGTATATTCATTTCAAATCAATATAAAAGCAGAGCAGCAAATAACCCTCTTTGGAGAACCTGTAAAAGAGGGGACAAAACTAGATTCGCATTTATCTCAGGCAAACTGCTTCAGATCTTTGCTTTTAAGAACTGAGCTCATTGATGTTCTGCAATTGTGCATTTTTAAAAATTATAATAAAACAATCAGTTTAACGGGACTTGCTCATTCTTTATACCACAACATCTGAGTTTGAACTGATGTTTTGTGCAAATGCAACTAAAGTGCCTGCATTTCTTTGGCTCTTGGGTGCAGGGTCACAGATCAGTAGTACTTTTACCGATAAAACCCAATACAATACGATATGGCTCGTCCTGCCCACCCCACCTGTTACAGCTCAGGTAAAAGCAGAAAGAAGCGCAACAAAGAGAACAAGTTAGTGAGACATGACACACTGGGGAAGGGTGGGTGGAGGTTTGTACAATGCCTTTACAACACTGGACAAGCACAACACACAAAGACACACAGTCCATATTAGGGGAAATGGTTTAATTCGGAGACAGAGGCAAAGAAACACACCACACAAACAAACATCGACCCAAAAAAAAGAAAAAAAAAACAGAACAGTCTTTCAGCTACGCACTCCACTATGGGAAAGAACAAAACTACACACAGGTAAAAAGCAAGGCTCAAATTAAACAGTTACCTTTTCAACTAAGACAATTATCCACACAAGTTGTCAAAAATCCTGATGACCATTAAAGTATGTGGACAGCACAAATATACTAACATGAAACTTACCACAATTTAGAGGATCCTAACCCCACCCCCTCCCCTGAAACTGATTCATGAAGTGAGGGACACAGAGATCCAAGGGGGATAAAGAAGATCAAAAATCAGGCATCATTTAGTGGCAAAAGCAAGAGAGAAGAAGAAGAAAAAAAAAAAAAATTGCTTGACACCAGCAAGAGGCCAGACTCAAGACCTGGTCAAGGCAAGGCCACATTGATAGGCCAGACAATTTTTTATTTTTTTTCCCCTCCCCCAATATAGATTTTTTTTCCCCCTTTAATTTCCAATATAAAAAGCTTCACGGGTACAAAATACATATGAACCACCAGTTGTAGAAATTGGACAGCCTGTGTATGTCTTTTTTTGTCTTTTTCAAATTCCACCCAGTTTCAAAAATTTGTAATTGAACAGAACGAAAAATATATATTTATATATAACTGTACTGTGTGTATAATACAGATTACATCAAGATGCACTCACTTTGGCTTTCATCAAGACAAGACAAAAAACATCTATTAAATTATTGGTGGAACATGAACAGAGTCCTACCGATTATCAGACAAGAAAAATAACAAAGTTTTTCTCTACTCCTTTTCTTATAGATCAAGACGATATCTATAGAGATGCAAAGCTACCACACTGTCAAAAAAAAAAAAAAAAGCACTTCAGAATATGAAAACCAACAGAAGAAACCGTGATTGTTAGAGCTTAATCGGGATTTGTGATGGAAGCCCCTGAAGTGAGTAGAGTTCCTGTTGGGACTGCTGTGGACTATACATTGTGCTTTATTCCCCCCCTTTAAGTGTTTTAAACTATATTCACTCATAGTAACACTTCACCATGCACTGCATCACCACAGACCTGCAGTCATTTCAGTGGCCGACACATGGCACCCACACTGACTCTTCTGCACTGTACCTCTGTTTTATTAAATTCAAAAATATCCCACCACCACCAAAACACGCGTGATCCCCCACGGTTTGTATCGCTAAGTGTCACACGCGCTCGCACTCACTAAGAAAGACGTTTAACCTTCAAATGTATAGGGAAGTTTATTGTTTATCTACAAGGTTTTAAACCAACTGTTCAAATTGAGTACATCACAATACACATTTACCAATAACTCAACACAGTAAAGGCAAAGGGGAGACATTAGCAGGTGACAAGAGCTTTCATGACACTGGCATAAATAGACCCAAAAGAAAAAACAAACAAACCCAAAACAAAATAGAAAGGCGAACTGCAGCAATCTCTAAACCAAGGCCTAATAATGTGTAGGCAGTTTCTAGACGTATATATGGCACTTTGAATATTGTATTGCATTTGGATAGAAAACAAAACAAAAATACTGTAAAAAGCACATGCCCATATTAAAAGAGAAATCAGTGGTACCTTGGAAAAATTTGGGATTGTAACCACACATACACACGACATTCTGCAAAAGTGATTAGCTCCCACAATTGTGCTTAACATCTCCTTACAAAACTATAACACCCCCTCCCCCCGCACCGGTTCAAATTTGGTACCTTCCTTTTGTTTAGGAATATTTAAGTTTAGAGTAAAAGGGGAAAAATCCCAACTGAAAAGAAAGTCAAATGGTGGTTAACAGTGCATTTTGTGTGGTAATCCTGCGTCAGTGTCTAGTTTCCCCCCCCCACAAGCACACACACACACACACCAAAAAAAAAAAAAAAAAAAAAAAAAAAAAAGGAAAGAAAAGAAAAGAAAGAAACAAAGAGCCCTGAGCTGACAACTCTTTAGCGCCATCAGGTACGCAGTTTTAGGGAACCCTTTCTTTGGGGGAAGGGGAGGGTGAAGTGGTAGTTTTACCAGGGTCGTCACACAAAAATGCCACCCTGATAAAAAAGTGTAAACTTTCGTGCTGAGAAAAATGGAATGTTATTTGTAAACCAACACTACTGTGGTGGATTAAGTCGATTTAATGTGCTGTGTGACTTCTTGAGCATCACACAAGTGCATGTTTTTAAAAGAAAGAGGAAAGAAAAACAAAACGTGCAGAGACCCACAGGTTGCGTGTTGTGTCCGAGTTCTCTCCTCTTCAGGGGCTCCCACATTTGCAACCACGAAAGAGTGTTTGTGTGTGTTTGCATGTGTTGCAGCGTGTGTGTGTGTGTGTGTGTGTGTGTGTGTGTACAGACAAACTAGGTAATATTACAGCAAACAAAGTGGTGAGTTTAAAAAAAAAAAAAAAAAAAAGCACAAGAAATATTTGACACATGGGCACTTCAACAACAAAATCCAACAGAACAACATTGTCTGGCATCTGTATGATTAACAGACATTGTAAATCATCTCTCAACGAGGCATCCAAACAAAAGCAAAGTGAAAAATTCATTAATTAAATTAGCAAAGAGAAATTCACAGAAAGTTGACAAGATGTACGTACCATGGAAGTTTAGCAGGGATATTAAAAAAAAAAAAAAAAAAAAAAAAAAAAAAAAAAAAAAAAAGGGGGGGGGGAAGGCTCAAAATATGACCCTTAAAAAAAAAAAAAGGAAAAAAAGAATTTAAACCAGAAAACAAAATTACAATTAAAGCAGAGGAATTTTGAACTTTTTAATTTACTAGAAATGACCCTCAAATGGTCATGCTGATCAAACAGATTTTTAGTCCTCTTTAAAAATGTAGTACACTGAAGACCCTCCCGCCCCTGCCCCCCCTCCCTGCCCAAACACAGATGACATTACAACGTAATCTACAAAAAACCCAACGTTTGCCTGGGTTCTGTTAGTTAAACTTCTATAGATTCAATGGTATAAAATATAGTTAATCTAAGTGTGCATTTAAACCACAGATTGTCTATTTGTGAATCAGTTCTAAAAAAGTTGACTCATGTAGGTAGTCATTTCTCTCAACAGAGCAATGTACCTTTTATTGTGCCATCAATAGTTCAAAAACAAAAAACCCAAAAAGAAATCAAAGAAAAAGAAAAACACTGGATATTTTTATAAATGAATTTTTCTTTTTCTTTTTTAAATAGCCTTGGTGTAAGTCTTCACGCTGCCTGCAAAATGTAGAGATCATTACAGAGCACTGAGAGGGATTTTAATGGTCAGACTTTCAAAAGTGTTGGAAAGTGGTCTGTAGCATTTTTTTTTAAGAAGCCAACATATTGCTAATGGCACCAAATAGCACAACTGTGTGCCAATCCCTGTAATCAACTTTCAAGTGAGCTTTACTGAGAGAGGTAAAAAGAAAAAACATTTAAAAAAAAAAAAAAAAAAAGTCCCACAAAGCTAAATTAAAAGTAAGAAATCCCACAGGTTTTTTCTTTTTAAAACATTCGCAAAAAAACAAAAACAAAAAACAGGTCACTCAAATGAACTTAACCTAGGTAAAGTTTTCACATTGATTTTGCTTGACCTCTCTCCCACCCGTCACATTTCTATACAGAAAAAGCAAACGAAAACAAAAATGAATATACATGCAGAAAAATCAGGTTGAGCTAAGGTCAAGGTCAGTGGGTGGCCAGGTATTGGTCAGGCGAGCTTAGAGAGACATCACAGACAATGGTGGGATGATGTGGGCCAGGAGTTTGGCTTGTCTTTCAACATCATGAAGACATGCTAGGCTAATGATGAGCAAACAGGCATGGAGATTTGTTCTAAAAAGGAACAAAAACACAAAAGGAAGAGAGGAGAGAGAGAAAGAGAGAGGACAAAGAGGAGAGAAGAGAAAGTTAGGGGCACAGCACAAGAATCATTTAGCCATGAGGCACAAAAAAACAAAAATAATGCCAGTCACCACATATACAGTAAGGACAACAGGGGGGACGGGCAACCCCCCCTCCTCTCCCAACGCACAAAAAACAAAACAATAATACACAGATTTAAGGAAGTGACACCACCAGGACATATGGCAGAGACTCCAACATGCACAAACTGTATACTTGGCACCCAAAGAGATCCATCTAGAGCCAGTCCCTTGTGGGAGACTTGGAGGATGGATGGAATGACTGGAAGAGGTTGTTAATAAAGACGCAGAGAGGTAGCCTAGCTCAACATGGCTTAGATAATGAAAGATGACAGAGAGAGAAACAGAGGGGAGGGGGTAGAAGAGAGGTGTGGTGAAGACTGGAAAATCTAGCGTAGAAAAGAGTTTCACATTGACAATGATACGGATGAGACAAACTGCACGTAAACAGCCAAACACAGGCTAAAGCTCTGGGCTCGGGGGTCCTTGTGACCTAGCTTCAGAAACAACAACTGATCCTTAGTCAACCTGTCTAGCTTGACCTGAAGGCAATGAAATGGCATGGAAACATCTGATGCTCTCCACTAAATACAGTGACACAAAATACCTCCAGCGAACACTGACTCCAGTGATAGTCATAAATAATCATATACATTAAAATACTAAATCAGACTCAAATTACATGACAAAACCGCAGGAATGAAATACAGCAAAAATGTGGAAAGATCATTGCAAACATTTTTTTTTCTTTTTTAAGGAATAGGCCGAGTCTCCCTCCTGTGATGGGCTTCTGTCCCCTTGCCCCACTGAGTCTCTGCTGTGGTGACCTTGGCTGGAGGGTGAACTTACCCTAGCAGTGCTAGCTTTAGAGCTGGGGAGGGGGAAGGCCCCGGGGCTAGGATCAGTAGGGTTTGCTGTCGTTCTTGGAGCGTTTCAGCTGAACCTTCAGCCTCTTCATGCCAATCTGGAAACCATTCATGGCCTGGATGGCAGCTTGTGCAGACACAGGATTGTCATAGCTGACGAACCCTGAGAAAAAAGAAAAACTAAACTGAATACATTACAAAACAGCAACTTAATGCCAACATTTCATTTCCATATCACCAGGCTGACCATCACCCCCTCTCCTTGGCATCTGCCTTCCTGTAGCCAGACAGACTCCATCTTCACCATCATGGATTGCACATGGTGAATGTAGTTCTTTTTCTGCTCTAGAAATCCACTAAAAGTTTAAGAGCCACTAACCAGAACCTCCAGCAGGTGGAGTACTGGTTCACGTGCCTCTATATCAAACGGACAGCAGAGCAAAACAAGGACTGCAGTCACTACCTGCAGTTCACAACAGGAAAGCTGGAGCCCATCCACAGGATGAGGAAGTGACTGGAGAGGTTGCAATCTTTCCCTTTAAAAGCACAAACCATGAAATAACTACCAGAAAAATCTAATTTTAGCTAAACTGAGTGTTTAGTGAACCTTCTGACAAAATGTACAAAATAATTTCCATATCAAAGTTTAAATGTGAATCATATTTGCTGCATTGGGTGTTTTCGTAATTTATACCTCAAAAGTGTATTGTGTAATTTATTTTGGTTTTAAGGGGAAATTAAACAAGATGACTCATCAGTTTTACACATATTTGGACACCATGTGGCTGGACAGGCTGCAGAGGAAAGCCACATGGTGTTTTATTTTTCTCTCTGCCAGTTAATGTCAGAGAGAAGGGTCACAACTATAAATACTGCCTTGTGAATCTGAGATTTAGAGGGCAGGAAGAGCAGCATGTCCAACAGACTGCTGTCTCAAACCTGCTCTGACAGAGAGACTGACGACCTTCTGTCCCCAAGGCCATAAAACTATTCAGCTTCCCTCAACTACAGTCAGAGTTACCTTTATTCTAGCACTTTGATAGTGAACTGCGACTTAGCCATGTTAACGTAATGCACAAAAGCATGTGCATTATTACATACTCCTCTTCAATTTTTGCACCATTTTCACTCACTGCTTTAAATTTGCATTTGAGGTGGTGTTACATCACAATACTGGTGTACTGCTTGCACTCAGTAAAACACTAATGCAAATGATATTTAATACCACCTCCGGTCAGACATACATGCATGCATCTAATCCATTTACATAGAAAATACAAGTATCAACATGTTCATCTTTACAGAGCACTTACACTCCATTTAAACTTTAAATCTGCAGTGAAACAAAGCTGCTATGCCATTAACTGATGTAACCAGGGAAACGCCAGCAGTGTCACCACACTTACCAAAGCACTTGCTCAGATTGGTCTGTTTGTCAATGAAAACTTTGGCGGAGACCACATTTCCAAAAGGCATGAACATCTGCAGAAGATCCTGGTCCCCACACTCCTGGGGCAGGTGATAGATGAACAGGTTGGCGCCCTCTGGCCCTACTCCATTTGGTAAGAAATTCAGATACTCTAGTTAGACGTGAATTCAAATGCACACAAAACATTTACTGTAAACATAAAAGTTCATTGCATTTAGGAAGAAACTTCTGAAAATTCTTATTGAGTGATGTGTGCCAGGGATCTTCTCACCTTCCTTCTGACTGCCAGCCACACTCTGCTGAAGGAGAGACTGGCTGTAGAGGGCGGGCAGGGCAGACGCTGTGTACTGCTGCATCCCTGAGTAGGCCTGGGTTAGGGCATCCATAGAGCTGACTGCTGACCCGTTGGCCATGGAGGCTCCCAGACCCCCGTTCATGGCCCCCATACCTGTAAGAAGCAAAAGTTTAATAGTACCCATTGAGCATGGGGACCCAACATCAACATGCATCTTCCTTTTTTTGGCTTGTATCCAGTTTTTAAATAAGGAGATTCTCACCACTGACGCTGCTGGTGAGAGCGTTAAGGTTGTTGAGGCCCACAGAGGTCCCAGTGAGACCTTGCAGAGTCCCCAGAGATGCCAAGGGGTTCACGGCAGCGGCAGCACTGGACCCTGCTGTTGACCCAACTGTTGACAAATGACAAAAAAAAAGAAAAAAAAAAAGATATTCTTAAAACCTTACATCTGCCTCACATTGTTATGGTTATAGAGGAGGACATGGCAGAGATGAGGCAGTTAAAAATCTGTCTCACAGAGAGGAGCGGTCATTAGTAAAGCAGCCATATGTTAAACTTAGACAGATGGAGCCAATGTATATTTACACAGATTGAAGGGAAATGGGGGCTCTCATAAAATTTTTATATGTGGGTGATTAACTCCCATAAAGTAAATGAGGAATGGCTGAGGGCTGTTAGGCAAATAGTAGATGAGGGAGATTTGCAGAGGAGAAGTGGCCCGACTGTGGACATGCACTGTACACCTCAATCAGCGAGAGAGTGAATCTTTATACTTTAGTTAATATATTATACATGAATTAGTACACAAAGAGCAGAGGTGGCGACTCAAGCAATTACAGCCAGGCCATGCCAAAACACACCCCTAACAAAACTAACTAGTCATGATGCTGCCATGGGGCTCGACTCACAGAACTGTTGTATGTATTGTACAGGCAGCATTCAAAATTCATCTCATGTTTGTGTTTAATTACCTGGACTGGCAAGAGCTCCCAGGGCACCGCTGCTGGTAGACAGAGCGCTGGTGGAAGTTGGGCTGGCAGAACTCTGAGCTGCAGCTGCAGCGGCAGCTAATGTGGCCAGGTTCTGCAGCTGAAGTGGATTCACACCCGCTGAGAGTACAAAGACACGCGAATTATCAAAGACTGAATTTTTCTGCATACAGCATAAATTTGAAAGCAGTCATGGAAGAAATACATAGATTTTAAAAGCAAAAGAACAAACAATGAATTTTTAAAGTTTAAAATAGGATGTGCTGCCATTCATTTAAAAGCTTTCCTCTATATTAAACTGCTTGGATATTGGGAAATTTACCATCACCAAATCACATTCTCAGATCTCAGAGAATGCAAGATGGACACGGCTGTAAAACCTCATATTTTTCTTCCATTTACCATTTTGGAGATTTAAACCCAGGATGGCTCTGACTTAGTGACAAATGTCATCCTCATACAGTGGCTACTTGTCAATTACAGGGTAGGGCCACATTAAAAAAAAAAAAAAAACAACAAAACGCCTTGCTTTTTGAATGCTGGCACAATAAATTGACAAGAGAAGTCGCCCCCCACTGGTCATGAGGGAGAGTGCAAATTCAAGCCACTTAAACCTGGATCGGGAAGCTATTTTAACATTTTAAATACAGTATATTACTTTAGCATGACCAACAAAAGAAGCAGACTTGATCTATCAAATCCATCTAATATGAATTCCAACTTGAAGATTTATCATTCGTTTTAGCACCCCATCTGTAGTTTTCAAGCTCTTCACATTGGCTTTTAATATGACCAAGGCAGAGGGATGAGCAGTTTGTCTTCAAGCAGCCGGAATAGGCTAAAAATAGCATTATTGGTAATTAGCGTGCCACTGATCTGAAAAGAGTAATGTAATTTAAGGTACTTAAAAGCATGTGGGCGAAGCGCAGCGAGACAGAGGGCTGGTGACATGAGCAGCACAGCTTGTAGGGGTGGGCGATAGAAACGATATAAATTTGGCCAACAATAGAGATTTTGACTATATCGCTCTATCACGATTGCGCATGTTGATGTCATCAAGCTGCGCCTGTTTTGGTTGAAAGCATCGCAGCGGCTACAACCATTATCATCTGCACGTCATAGACACCTCACCTCCACTACTGGAACTTCAACATTATGCACTCCATACTGTATAGTAATGCCACTGTTTTGCACATGTCTCAACTCTGTATATTTTTATATATTTTATTTATTGACTATTTAATTTGTAAAATATGTGTATTCACACACACACACACACACACACACACGTAGAAAAACATTTAGTATATACATCCAGAATTTTTTTTTTTTTTGCATATACTATTATATATTGTACATATATTTATTAGCTTCAGATTTAGCCATTCGTATACTTTGCCTGTTTATGTTATTGTATTTTGCACAACTCTGTTGCTTGTGAAGCTCGCACACAAGAATTTCACTCGCATGTGCTGTACCAATGTACCTGCACATGTGATATGACAATAAAAAAGTGATTTGAGTGATTTGATTCAAATTATGCCCGGCGACAGTCATAGCAAAGAGATGAAGCACTTTTGAAATATGGGGAAAGCCAAAAACTGCGCTTCCTCCACTTCCATAACATTGATTCATTAATGTTGAATTCTCTCGCAGCTGTTCTATTCCCATGTTGTTGCAGTATATTAATAACTAACCTTGTATTGTGGATGAATAATCTTAATTGTTCTCCTGACTGAAGTTTGGCCCCTGTATAGCATCCCGCTATGCGATTGCATTTGTCTCTAACCACCAGAATCCCTCACGTTAACTTTTATCGAGTGGAAAAAAAGTTGGCGTTCATCCTCCAGCTTCACTGTGCTAATGTTATGCTAACATAGCTGTGTCGCTAGCAATCACATAGCACAACATTATATACCAGGTAGTCCAACTTCAGTAACCCTGCAAACGCCACTCCTGTTTAGTTTTCTGTCTTCATTTATGTTGGAAATGGTAGCAGAGCTGTACGTTTTAATTAGTTTAAAAAAAATCTCTCAGTCAGAACATGGCATGTCATGTTTACGTGGAAACTAGCGAGCTAACTTCCTGCTAACTTCTAACTCTGTTAAAATTAATAAATTCTGTTTTCATGGATGCCTGATGTTAAACTTAATTGTTACACCCGATAAAGCAGCAACGCTGATGATTTAATTAAAGATGAAAGAATTTAGACCGTTTTTAACTCAATGTTCGTTTGACTTTGGGACCTGAAGGGATGGAGTTTTGGACCCAGATTACGCCGCAAAGCTCCTCACTACGGCAGCCATAATGCTCTGACAATCCATCAAGCCGTGCAGCTTGCCAAAGTTGTACTAAAACATTTTTTAACATAACGCCAAAATCGGTTCGAGGTGAGTAAGCACAACCAGAATTCATACATAAGGCACACTCTCGATTTTTGAGAAAATTAAAGGATTTTAAGTGTGCCTTATACTGTGGAAAATACGTTATACAGAAGAATAGAATATCGTGATATATATCTCGTTACCGCACGTGCTTCAAATTATATCGCGATATGAATTTTAGGCCATATCGCCCAGCCCTAACAGCTTGTTCTTTTTGCATTCCTACGACTCGTAAACTGATCTTCTGAAACTCACCTCCTAGCCTTTGAATACCATTGAGACTGCCTTGGTTACTGAGAGAAGTGGCCTGCTGGAGCAGCTGTCAAGATATGAAAGAAAACAAAAGTCAAATCTAGAAAACAAAATTAGATCAGACATGATAATTAATATTATTTTTTCCTAACATTATTAAATCCTCTTTAAATTTGGGGACTAAACTATTCATCCATCCATCCATCTTCATCCGCTTTATCCGAGGCCGGGTCGCGGGGGCAGCAGCCCAAGCAAAGAGGCCCAGACCTCCCTCTCCCCAGCCACCTCCTCCAGCTTATCCGGGGGAATACCAAGGCGTTCCCAGGCCAGCCGAGAGATATAATCTCTCCAGTGTGTCCTGGGTCTGCCCCGGGGCCTCCTCCCGGTGGGACATGCCTGGAACACCTCACCCAGGAGGCGCCCGGGGGGCATCCTTGTCAGATGCCCGAACCACCTCAGCTGGCTCCTTTCGATGTGGAGCAGCAGCTGCTCTACTCTGAGCCCCTCCCGGATGGCCGAACTTCTCACCCTATCTCTAAGGGAGAGGCCAGCCACCCTTCGGAGGAAGCTCATTTCTGCCGCTTGTATCCGCGATCTCGTTCTTTCGGTCACTACCCACAGCTCGTGGCCATAGGTGAGGGTAGGGACGTAGATCGACCGGTAAATTGAGAGCTTCGCTTTTACACTCGGCTCCCTCTTCACCACGACGGACCGGTGCAGCGTCTGCATTACTGCAGCCGCAGCCCCAATCCGTCTGTCGATCTCCGGCTCCCTTCTCCCATCACTTGCGAACAAGACCCCGAGATACTTGAACTCCTCCACTTGGGGCAGGAACTCATCCCCGACCCGGAGTGGCCACTCCACCCTTTTCCGGCTGAGAACCATGGCCTCAGATTTGGAGGTGCTGATCCTCATTCCCGCTGCTTCACACTCGGCTGCGAACCGTTCCAGTGCGAGCTGGAGGCCCTCACCCGATGAAGCCAACAGAACCACATCATCCGCAAAAATCAGAGATGAGATTCTGAGGCCACCAAAGCGAAAGCCCTCCGCCACTTGGCTGCGCCTAGAAATCCTGTCCATAAAAATTATGAACAGAACCGGAGACAAAGGGCAGCCCTGGCGGAGCCCATCACCCACCGGGAACGAGTCCAACTTATTGCCGGCAATACGAACCAAGCTCTTGCAAGGGTTGTATAGGGATCGAATGGCCCGTAGCAAACTATTCACTGTTTGTCTAACCTGTGGAAAATTATCTGATGCACAGGAACAACTCGGGACCAAGATTTATACTCCATGTCATTATTTTGACAATGTTAGCAAGAGGCAACACATTTTGACCAGAAGGCAAAAAGTTATGTGAGGTTTAAATTAAATAAACGGCACGACAGCTTTTACAGCTTCATGCAACAGGCTCAATGTCTCATTTTTGTCCCAGAAACCTAAAACGCCTCAGCTGTTGCCATCTAAGTCACATGTTCTTTGGCTCTGAATTAGAGAAGGCATGTGCAAGTCACATGTCAGTGTCCTTTAGCCAGAAAACAGTTCGAGGAGGAAGATTATTCTACTCTGAGCCAAGTTTCAGTTTGTACTTTTGGTCAAAGTATTGTGCAATATTCAGCTTACACAATGACCTAATACATTTTCAGCTTGCAACAGATTATTTTATTACTTAGAACAATATGGTTGGATATGTCATACACAAAATGGCAGCTGTGTTTCCAGCTAGAACAGTCATTACCAAAACTTAACCCAAAAAAAAAAAAAAAAAAAAAAAAAAAAAAGGATCACCTGACCTTAATATCCTAACACAGGAACACATTCATAAAGCTTGGTGATAAAATTCTTACATGCACGCTCACGCACCCACTCACGGGATAGATTGATAATTATCAGGTGGTTCAGTGCTCTCTACCAAGTGTATTCTGTACACTCAATATATTTAAACAGATAAACTATAAAGGTTTTAGTACATTAAGGCTAATCTGTGTGTTCTTTAATAAAACTCACAGCCAGGTACTGCGGTGAAAGAGTCCCCAGCCCAGCCAGGTTTCCCCAGGTGGAGGCGCTGTTGAGCTGCTGAATCTGCTGTACTAGCTGCTGCTGCAGGCGTCGCTGCTCCTTATCTCTCTGTGTGTCAGCAAACTTCACCACCAGAGGTGAGGAACAGCCCTGGAGCGGTGAAGAGTTAAGAGATGTTAGACCGGTTCAAAAGCACACCAAGTTTATTTACCCATGCAAGGACAGTCACTGCATAGGGATTTTTTTGAATTCGTTTTTTTTTTTTTTTTTAAAGGGGGGAGTGGGGTGGGTTTGGTTCCTCTATGCCTCAAGATAGTTGTATGCCTGTTGCATTCATATCAAAGCTAAAAGAGAGGACATGTGCCATGCATAGCTAAACCAGGCCACATTCCAAATAAATAAAAGCACAGGACAATGGTGCAGACGGTGAATCATTTAAGCACGTTAAAGAGTTTAATCGAGTCCACAAATAGGCAGACAACAGATGGACAACATTAACAATAAATAACATTCAAACAGGGATATGTCAGACATTAAGAAAAATGCATTACAATACGGAGACTCTCGCAAACAGACAGTCACATGTTCAGACAGACGCATGGACAAGGCATGCGGTGCAAAAGTATTTTAAGAGTTGAGAGCCAGATGGGGACCAGGCTGGTTAGGGAAAATGGCTTCTGCACCAGCAGCAACTCCCACAGCAGCTGAGAATCGGGGAGTACGTGATTGTGGGGGCAGAATAGGTGGCACTGCTACTGCCCCCCCCCCCCCCCAGAGTTTAATCTGGTAGGAGGAGTGTTATGTTTGGTTGGACTCCTAATTAGACTTGGTCTGATGCTTCACTGGGGAGCCTCTGACCTGCTAGCTGTCAAATTACCACTGCTCTACTTCCACAAAGACTCCATTGGCTATATGAGTACACAGACCCACTTTTTAAGAAGTCTAAAAGGGGAGCTGTTTCAGTCTAATTTTTTTTCCTGATAACCTATATTTGATAGTGTGGATTCTTTTCCCCTGTAGTCCAAAATACAGACTAATATAATGGCACACTAATGGGTAGGCTCTGTTATCAGAATCAATAAGTGAAATGCATTTAGTTCAGCCCAAAATAAAAGATGACAGCACTTTTTGTGTCCTGTTAGTTCTGAACTCAGCAGCTATGTAAAAGGCAATGTTTCGAGTTTTATTCAATTATTCTGCAGATGACAATGTAATTTTGTAATTAGCAAGAGTGGTTTTGGAAATGACTCATGCTTTGTGATGAATGGATGCCATCTGCTTGGACAGGTTCCTCATCTTTCAACACAAGGGGGCAGCAAAATGTATGGGGAAGGGGGGGGAGGGAAATGAGAAATAGGTGCTAAGGGGTACAGTACCTCCATAGTTTGAGAGTGATGCATGGTTTTGATTGCATTCTGTGCCATTGCCCTGGTAGCAAATGTGACAAACGCACAGCCTGTAGGGGGGAAACAATAGGAGAGGGGGAGGGGGGGAGGGACAAGAAGAAACAAAAACAAGACAAAAGGTTTGGACAACTCGTTATGAACCCCAAAAAAAGACATTACAGTACAGAGAATGGCAACTCCCAAGCACACAGAACCACCCTCACTGGTTAGCACATGAAGAAAGAACAACAAGGAGAACAGTAACACGTGTCAGATGAGCGGTGATCGACAGATTAAATTGCCACCCAGAGAGGCTCGACTACGTGATGTCATGGTGAGACAGTCAACGTGATTATATACACAGAAAATGCACACATAAATACACACTGAAGGGCTTTGATTTACTAAAATATGCAAGGCCTGCAAACATCAAAGGCTAATAGGGCCCGTTTCAAATTGTAGGAACACTGCGTACGTATACTAGAAAAAGAGCAGAAATTCATAGCTAGCTGTGTCTTCTGTGGGATTTAATCGTATATAAGCATCGACGCTAGAGCCTCGTGCTGCCTGCTATCTGAGGCTTTATTCAGCAGAGTGCTATGTAGGAGATGCGATGACAGGCTAATTCCAGCCTTTGTAGAGTGTGATGAAGGAGGCGGTAAAGGAGGAGCTGAGCTGAGCCGCCTGCCAGCTGAGCCTACGAACACCGGCAGCCAGCGGTTGCCTAGGCGACGGGCCATTGTGGCGGACAGCAAGTGCAGTGGCCCTTCACTGCGAGTTGTGGAGGCAGAGTGTCACAGTAATGGGAGGATACACTATGTGGACAGAAAAAGTGCCACTGGAGGTGAATAGCACTTGATCTGAGGGTGCCGGGGTTGCAATGAAGAATCAGGGAGGGGCCCTGTATAAATACTTGATGAGAATATGTACTCTGGTGTGCTGAACATGGCGGATGCGCGGTGCTGAACATCATGTCCACACCGAAGGCACGCTTACCTCTGCTCTGACCATCCGGTCCCCGAAGTATTCGGCACTCTTCGATCTGTCCGAAAGACGAGAACATCATTCTGACCTCGTTCTCACCGTATTTCTTTGAAACCATGCCGACAAACAGTTTTCTGTCTTCTACCGCTGCAGGAAGACGAAAACAGGAAGGCTATTTAGTGAGACCCAAACAATTATGGCGCTGTGAAAGCAGCACTTACATCAGGTGCGAAAATCTTGCACCCCTCTCTTTCTTGTTCAAGCAAGCGCTCTCTCTTTGTCATGCTGCCACATTTTCTGCCTCTCACTCAGAGTGCCAGCCTTTTGCACAAATCTCTGCGACTTGCCGCTTTGTTTTCCTTCTGTCTACTTCTCTAGACACAGAAGTATATCATCCTGTACCAGCTCTGCTCTTAAACCACTGCACTATATAGATGCTGTGTACTGCTGTCAATTTTACCCTTTTCAAATCTCACACCCCATTTGCCTTTACCTAATCCTTCTCCTTACAGGTTTTCCTCAACATCTCCATCTCATGGCTTACGTCATCCTGCATGAATCCACTTACCACTTGTTTTCTCACTGTCAGCGGGTTTCATCTGGATAGGATGATGCATCTAGGGGGGAAAAAAAAGAAAATGTAGGGAAACCATTCACATCTGTCACCATTATAAACTCTGTTATCTCTCATCATAAAGGCCTCATGTCTTCACTCATCCTTCCATCTTCGAGCATTTCTCCCCATCTCTTGTTTTGTTCTTTTGCTGTAAGACCATCATCCCTCACCGCCGCCAGATTCAGGAGGAAGTGTCTAAGAGTTGCTGGTAAGGGATCAAATTCTCCGGTATCCAATTTCACTTCTCGCTGTAATGTAGACTCGCGATTGAACTTATCGATTGCTACTGACAACATCCCTCATCTTCTATAGAAGAACTCTGTTTGACAAGCAAGCTTCTTTGGTATTGCTTTCGAAATGTACAGTGAGCTTCAGGTTTTGTTTCTTTTTTCCCTTCCTCCAGATACAAGTCTGTCAACACCCAATACACTATTGGATCACATACAAATAGAACAAGGTGTGGCAAATCTGAGCTGTGAAAAATCTCATTTCAGTCAGCATAACATCTCTGAACATGACGCTTGTTCTCAAGCTTGTTATGTGAGAAAGTGGAGGCAGAGCAAATGCTGTCATTTCATGCCACTTAATGAACAATTTTCTCCAAGAAGACTGAACTTCAAGTGACTACATCTATAGCACACTGCATGCCATGTGACGTGAAAGAAGAAATAAATCTAGCCATGAGATGTCTGAGCAGGTTGTACTTATGAAAAGTGGTGGGTTTGTTTTTGACAAGCACTAAGGAGAAGCAGACAGATGGCCTGCTCAGTGTGGGGACTGGCTAGCGTCACTGACCAAGTAGAGAGAGGCACAGAAGGGAGAGAAAACAAACTGGGAAACAAGCTTTTCCTCTATCACGCAAATCAAAAATCAGTCAACTGCAGTCAATGCCAGTAACAGTAGGAGTCAGGAATGGGATTTGAGAGCTGAGCCGTTAGACCACACTTTGTTTGAAATGTCTGCCTGATTGATAGTCTTCCAGAGAAGAGAGCTAGGACATTATTCTCAGCCTGTGAGACTCATTTATCAGCTCGGTTCAATATTTACCTGCAAGCGCACTGACAGTAGCTCTTTTTACTGAAAGACTGGACTATTGGTTTCATCGACAGCTGGGGTTGTTGGGTATAGATTAAATTGATTGGAAAGCTGGCAATACAGAATGACGTATAGACAAGACAGTTTTGTGGATGTTTAACAAGCCACTGCACTTATTCCAGTTGGCTGGACTTTAATCTCACTAGAAGATCGGGTTAAGTATTAGGGGACCACATTCTGTCTCACCGGGCTGCATTGTTAAAACGGGGGGAGAGAGGGAGAAAAAAAAAAAAAAAAAAAAAAAGGACGAAAAGAAAGCCTTCAACTTGCCTTCAGCTCCTTTCCTGCTTCTAATTTTGGGGAATAAAAATGTAGATGTGCATCAATAATTCATGAATACAAGCATTAATAATTTGTTCCACTTTGTGGCAATCGGGTCCTGTGTCTCAGTGAATAACCTGCAGCCTGGTCAAGCAGGCTTTACCCGATACCTGCACGCTTAGCAATTCAGTGTGCCGAGGTTCAGGCCGGTCCTAAGTGTCGCGTAAGTGATAGTGGGGGTTGAGACATTTCTCAGGCTAGACAGGCGTTCAGTGAACCGAGAGCTCATTATCGGCCAGCGTACAGCTCACAGCCTGCATAGGGGATGTAGTGGGGCTCAAGCAGCTAAAAGCAGCCCATGCTGTGCCTACTCACCCCACTTAAGGTCTTTATGTTGTGCAGTGCATTCTGGGCCTCCAGTGCAGCTTTTCTTGTATAAAAAGTTACAAAACAGCATCCTGCAGAGTGAAAAGAAAAAATAAAAAAAAATAAAAAAAATAGGGACAAACAATGGGTGGAGGGAGGGAGGAGACAAAACTGCATTAAAAACACAGCACACAGACATTAAATGTAATACCATGACTGCTGCAGAACAGGAAAGATGCTAAATGGATGAAAGTACTTTCACCACATATCATATTTTAGAAGCACGTGACAGGATATTCTTAGCGCCAACTGTTAGATGGTGCACATACACCATGTAGGAGCTGGCAGCGAGGACAAAGGAGTAATGAGACAGCTGAAGGCTGTGACACAGCCAGAGAGAGTACCACAGGGTTAGACGGCTGTCAGGAGGCACTGATGTGCAGTCGGCAGGTCAACTCAGCCCAGGCCAACACATTACATTGAGTATATTGCTGCATTACATAAGAATCCAGTCCCATACATGTGTGCATACATATAAACATGAGGCATGAAAACAGCACAAAGAAACAAGAGGGAGTGGGAGAGAGCAAGGAAGAGAAACCATGGGAGGAGAGAGTTTGTGGGGGAGGGGAATGAAGAAAAGAGCGTTAGGAGGGGAGGAGAGGGGGGGGGAAAAAAAAAAAAAAAAAAAAAAAAAGCCTCTCATCCTTCCGTCCCAGTAGACCGCCAGTGGCGTTCCAGCCTGTCAGTTTCACTGGGCTGGGGAAGTGGAGCACTGCAGCGTCTCTGACCTACATAGTGTGTATTATGCTGTTACTGGAGCTCCCAGGCCACGGGGAGGGCTGTTGAACTCTAATATGCATCAAGCTGCACTCTCCTATCCCTCCCTCTCTCTCCTTCTCTCTCACAACCAGCTGAGCTCTCCCTTTCTCTACTGCTAAGCCCGTTCTCTGATATACTGGAGCTAAATAAACCATCCGGAGAGGCGTGATAGTCATCAGATGATTTTTTCATGACCTGCAGTAGGCATGACCTAAAAAAAAAAAAAAAAAAAAAGAAAAAAAAAAGAAAGAAAAAAAGAAAAAAAAAAATAGTGCAAATCTGGTGATTTGTCAATTGATCTGCACCAAAGTAAACAAGCAAAAATGGAAGTAGGATTACAGCACTTTCAACAAATAAATTAAACAAAAGCAACATGATTATATAAGAGTTGGTTGGAGAGTGGCATTGTGTGGCATGCAAATAAACAACAGCCAGACTATCAGTAGGTCATTGATGAAACTGCAGTAGGAAACAAAACTACTGTGAAAGGAGGCCTACAGTGAAACTGAGTGTAGAGGTGTTGTTGCAAAACACATTCAACTTCACTTGGCTGGGTGAAAAACCTCCTGTGATCAGGCCTGATTATCTAATAGAATACATTAACATGTCCATAGGCCATCACAGCTGACACTGCATAGAGCAGGGGAGGGGTGCTGCTTAAACAATAAGGAGCTTTGAACTCTTCAGCCTCCCAAATGAACTGCACAGCGTTGTGTGTATATTTATACACACACACACACACACACACACACACACACACAGCATTATAAGAACCCTGGGGACTTTCTGGTACACCTGTAAACACTCGTAGGATTATTTAGTGGTGTTACATGTGTGTACATCTGTTCCAAGGCCCTTATCATGGGAATTCAAATGCTCTCCTGGTGGCATGCTGTCCAGCAGTTTTGGCCTTGACACAATAAAGTCAGGGTTTGAAACTCGCTTTAGTCAATGGGCCACGTACAGCCCAATTTGATCTCAAGTGAGCCAGACCAATATAACCACCCTTTCTGTTAATTTAAATAGTATTTATATTTTAAGGTAAGACATCTATTCAAAAAATAAATAAATTAAAAATTAACACAAACAGATAAAGTGATAAGTGCAATTTCTAACATGTAGAAAGTTACACATTTCACTGCAGTTGTTGCCAGTTAAAAGATATCCATGTCAGGTCACATGTTTGATACTCAAGGCTCTTTCAGAACAAATGGTGAAATTGTGATATGTCTGAATTTAGTGCAGATCTAATAAATGCCATGTCACAAGTTTATTTTCATCTATTTAGCATCTTTCCTGCTCTGCAAGCTTATTTTGTTGTTATATTGCTCTGAACCCAGAAAAAACACAAGACAGGATAAGTTACACTCATTAATTAAAAAACCCACTTCTGCAACGAATTGAGACAGAATGTCTGCACATTACAAGATAATATAACCTTTTTGTTTTTAAATTACAGTTGTGCAGCCGATGTTTACAAGAATACTAGAAAAGGAGATCCCAGAAAGACATTTATCTCTCCAGACGGTGCAACTGTTGTCAACCTGTCTTTGGCTTGTTAACAGCAACACACACACGATCAGCGAGGTAGTGTCAGTGATTCATAACAAACACCTCACAACAACTACATCTGGCCTGGATTGCCAGGGCGGTGTCTGGTAGCACAAATATGGTTCCTTTTAGACTCAAGCTTAGCATCAAGTATATTCCCACCACATTAAAAGCCAAGAGTGGTTTAGCGCCTTTAGCTACAGCGAATCATCCAACCATCAAGGGAACTGAGATTTGGGTGACCCAGGACAGTTACATCAAGGAAACTGTCGTTACTTTATTCACCTGCAGTTAGTTACGGGAGACTGAGCACTTCCAGTGGCACTTTGCAGCTCTCTGCAGACAGCAGGCTTCCACTTCACCGTCTCCTCTAATTGCAGCCTAAACTGAATCGCTCAACTCGAGCACCATTTCTAAGGTGAGCGCATCGATGGATGTCTTAATGGAAAATTGCAGTCAAGTAACACTCCCTTTGTACAATGCTGCTTCTAAAGCTGCATTGTACAAAGAAGAGGAAATTTAGAATATATGAATATTTAAAAAAAGATATTATTTAACCCTGAAACAAAAGACTGCTTGCATATGAGGTGATCTAACACAAACACAGCTGCACTGCATGTGCAGACAGGCAGTGCATTGCCTAAGTGCTAAAATCTGAAAGCAGATGAGGAGAGAAGGGGGTTTGCACCAACTAAGAGACCAAGTTGTTTTTAATCTATGAGCAATGAAGGTTTTCCAGAAAGTTTCACACCTAATTAGTGTCCATCTCTTATTAGAGATGGTATATAGAGTGAAAGTGAACAATAGAGAAACTGAAAGTATCATCTGAGCTTTTCAGTTGTGTCACTTCATTTAAACAGATTGCAATGCACGCCTCAAATACCTGCAGACTGCTGTTAGCATGCTAGATGCTATACTAGTTTTCCCCACTAGCAACTGGTGCACTCCTCACATATGGCAAAACAAACAAAACAGGTTTTTAAGATAATCTGGATGGATACATAATCCAATGTTTTCAATTAAAATAAAATTATTATATGCCAGATCGTTTATATTGAAATCTAAATCACTAAGGAGAAATTTTGCCTGCAAGGTAGTAGAACAAATTATTCCTGAAAGTGAACCTTTCACCCAGACTGTACCTTTGCTCTGAGGAGGATTCTGAGTGCGATCACGAAGAATGTTTATCTGGTGCACGGCTCCAAAGGGCTCAAATAGCTCTTTAAGTTCTGTTTCTGACCAGGAGCGGGGGATCTGTCCAACAAACATCTTGATGGAGTCAGGGTCTGGCTGGTCCAAGTGCTCCAGCGACCCGTTCATCTTGCTGCTGCTGCCGTTGCTAAGAAGAAAAAGAAAGAGAAAAAAAAAGAAAGAAATGAAAAACAATTTTTGTAATGTGTATGCCAGAGGTTAAACAAATTTAATATCATAACCATACTGCTTCAGTAGGTCACGAAAAGTAAAGGAACAATTACCATTATCTGGTTTAGAACTACTTGCACTCACATCTAAGTACTGTCCGGTTTGGCAGCTAACAATTTCATTTCATTTTCATGCTTAGCTTAAAGGAATGAGTCACATAATGATAAATGGGGATGGGAATTAAGAACAGGTTCTTGCAGAAAACCGGTTCCTAGTAGTCCCATTTCTTGGAATTGTGTGTTCTTCCCATGGATCCCCCTTATCTGCTCTCACACTCACTACAACCAGCTGATTTCTGTTTGCAAGCAATAGTGACACTGACTAGAGCAGAGGTTCCCAAAGTGTGGGGCCCGCCCCCTGGGGGGGGGGGGGGGGGGGGGGGGGGGCAGTAAGAAAAAACTAAAATGAACCCTTGGACACTGCTAGCATCATTGACAGGTTTTTGACGGGGCTCCCACACAAACGGAAAGCTGGAGATGAAGTATCGCCAAATATGTTTCCAAACCAACTTCCTTCCAAGCCAAATGCTAGAAAATGTGATGAAGCACATCTTCCCTTTGGCTTCACCTACACAAGTGCCAAGGTAGGTCTCTGTGACAGAATTCGTTTCCCTTGCGTCGGGAGCACGCGCTGGGCTCTTCAAATCACGGACAAACAGTATCCCACATTCTTGATTTTTAGTTCACAAACACTTCTTGTAAAGCCTAACTACTCCTGACATTTTGGAGATGTGAGCTCTTTATACAGTAAAGTTAGTGGGATCCAAATAATATCAGGCTGATCCTGCCACGATTTGTTCCCCCAGTTCAAATCACAGACTAACAGTATCCCACAGTTGTTTATGTTTTTGAACCCATTTTGCACAGAGAGGCATTTGAGAAATGTATCGATAGCAATGTTGAATATTATTACACAGGGGGGGGGGGGAAAAAAAAAAAAAACCCACGAACATTTTTCGTGTAAAACAAAGGGGGGGGGGGAGGGGGGGGGCAGCAAAAAAGGTTGGGAACCACTGGTCTAGAGGATGGATATGCACCTTTTTTTTTTCTCTCTTTTTTTTTTTTTTTTAAATTGCACGAAAGGACAAGATAAATGGTGGACAAATGTATGCAGGACTGAAATAACTGCATAATACTGCTAACACAACTTTGGTTCTTTGCAAGCATCTGCCAAAACAGCATGCTATTGCTAAGCTAGCCAAGAACCCATAGTGAAAGCCGAGTGAATACCTACCCCAGCTGCCAGACCCTTAGCTTCAACAGGCAACAAGCACATGAGCAGCCTCCCTTTCTACCCGTTCACGTTTCTAAAGCAGAATCACTTTGTATTCTATTAAGAGAAAAATCTTAGAGATGTGCCCTCATTACAGATTTGTATTGGTGTGTGGGGTTGTAGCCTCAGGTTTGTATTGTTAAATGGTGATTATGAAACATTAAAATAGCTGAAATGCACTGAGTAACATGAAAGTTATGCAATCAGTTGTATAACAAATTACTCTCGGGAGTAATTAAGTAATGTACTGCATTACTTTTAAGAAAAGTGTTCTGTGTAATATGTGTAACAATGACGTTTTTGAGTAAAGACTCCAACACTGATTACAAAGAGGAAATACCTCTTTGAACATTTGACCCACATCATGTAATTAAGTTGCATGAATGTAATTTCTTTATTGCTGCTTAAGCAACGGTTTTCACTCTCAAAACTAAGCCAAAGAGAACCTGATGACAATCGATAAGGAATCTAATTAGTGATATCGATAGTGGAATTGCTAAATTCTTATCAATTCCCATCCCTACAATAAATATCTAATGCAAATTTTAGAGTGGCACAGAAAGGGCCTGAGCAAATGATCAGCTTCAATGAGTTATTCTTCCAGCAAAAAGGCAATGTCACAATAGTGCCAGTAGTTCAGGCAGATTTAAACAGCCATAATGCTGCTTTCTTCTAGAGGCTGAAGTTTAGAAAGTCACTAAGGTCATTTAATTTAGAAGCACGTGACAGGATATTCTTGGCGCCAACTGTTAGATGGTGCATATACACCATGTATGTATATCTGTTTATAGTTTTTTTTTTCTTCTTTTTTTTTTAAAAGAAAAAAGTTACACCATCTCTTTTATTTTTTTAACATTCACCTAAACATAATGAGACAAAACCAAGATTTAATAAATAGGTTACACTGTGTTTTTAGTATTATAAATAAAAAAAAATAAAAAAAAAGTGTGTATTGCATTTTCAGAATTCCTACCAAAAAGTCAAATGATTTTGCAGTGTGACCGTTTAAACACGCGTTTACTCAAGTGCAAGCTGAAACAATATATCATTTACAAATTATTGCCAGCTTCCTCTGGGGAAAGCTTTGGGGACAGAGAATCAATACCCACCAGTGTACCTGTGACTACAGCATCTTTGTCTCACTCTCACACAGAATCAAACACACAAACTGTTCCTGACAGGGGTAGAGGCGCTGGAAATTATGAATGAGGGTGAAGTAACAGCCCTTCACAGGAAAAGAAATAACTTGCAACAGGTTAAGACTTCCAACGCACACTACAGATATGATATGTAATATTTCAAACAAGGGGGGGGGGGGGGGGGGGGGCAACACGGACAACACCGTGGTACTAATCTCACAAAAAAGTATATGAATGTTTGCACATTTAAAATAACTATTTTGCACACAAACCTCTGAACACGAGTCATCCATCTCTTGCAAAATGAACCCAGCCGTTCAGCAGAAACACCAAACTCCTTGAGGGACTTAAATGACATGCTAACAAATCACACTTCTGCTCGTGTTCCTCCCGAAATCCAACTCCACACCTCCAAATTAGCCCTTGCCCCTTCCCTCTGAAGGCTTTCAATACATTTGAATGATGACAAAAAAAAAAAAAAAAAAAAAAAGGAACTACTGTGAAACAAAAACCTCTTCTCCAAAAGAGGGGATTGTGGCCCCTCCCACTAGCATGTAACAGCTACTCAAAAACAGCACCGCAAAGCTCTAAACTTCCAAGAATCGGTGGTTAGCAGGCCGAGATTTTGCAGTGCATCTCCTCCTCAGGCGCTTTGGCGATGGTACAGAGAGTAACCTACAGCTTCTTTGCCACAGCAGGGGAACAATCACATATTGTTCCCCCATGCCGGAGAACACTATTCACCGTTCCTCTGCGGCACAATGGACCAAGTCATACAGACGCACTGGAACACGTCGAAGGCTACGTCTGCTAAGGCCACAGTACTGGTGTGTGACACCATTTGTCCATTTCTGCCAGTGGCATTCCGACGCCATTTTGCCATAGGCACTTTGCTCAGATCTCACAGCACAGAGAAAACCTCACTTGAAAATACTGGATTTGTGTCAGAATTCAAAAACATGAAGGCTGCATATGACACCGTCTCCTTTACATTCATTAAACTCTCAAAGCCACTGCAGCTGTGCATAGCTCTTCTGCTATGCGACTGTGAGAATACATTCTTCAGGCATGATTCTGCTGCATTTTTAGTATACACATTAGGACATTATTCAAGGAAGTAAAATTCAAGTAAACAAAATCTATTATGAAACTGTCTGCTTCAAGATGATGTTGCATCATACAGCATAACCGAGCTGACAACTGTACAGTCACCTATGAATATTACAAAGGTGACTGCTGCGAACTAAGTATTTACATTTGCACGTATAAACCAGTTTAAAGTGATGTCATATGCTGCAGAGCTGTTTTGCAAAACAAAAACCTGTTGGTATAAAACCCAAATAAACATGTAGCTGATATCCATTCACCGTGGGTCCAATAAGGTCAGAAGAACTGGGGCATTAAGTAAAGACATACCACTGTTGGCATTTTTTTCCTAAATGGTTTTTTTTTAAAAAAACAAATACATATTCAAATTTCATCAACTTTACTGTAGTGGGAGCAACACCAGAAAAATCAAGACATTCAGACAGACTTTGTAACTTTAATTACTGCTATTGGTATGACAGGCACAGCAACATTGTTTATACCATGCTAATTAAGGTTGCTTGATTATGGCAAAAATTAAAATCATGATTATTTAACACAATTATGCTATCAGAAAAAAAATAGCATAATTTTTTCCATTTAAATAGTCATTCAGACAATTTGGGCCCTGGGAGCAGCAAAAAGTGGGGCACTTGAAGACCAAACAAGACCATACTTGTTAAACCGAATGTGACAATAGGCATTTTAATCCCAATTACCTTGTTTTAATACTGACTGAAAGCCAAACAAAACAGTAACTGGAGTTAAAATTTGATTCATTGGGCAGCTACAGCGTCAAAAATAAAAACGCTTTTAAATGTAGATTTTACAAGGATGTGCCATTTTACAACTTACAAATGGTAAATAGCTCTGAATTTGTCAGAGCACCCAGAAGAAGATCATCTATCTTAAGCTGCTCTTTAACCATGTTGTGGACAGAGACAGGTGCAGACACAGATGAGTGGTTATTCCTGTTATACTCCTTTGAAGTCCACAAGAAATATGGATGAAGGGTAAACGCAAAGTTGATGCAATGCCACATACAAAGAGCAAGAGCCACGCGCTCACCTTATGATGACAAAATCTACAGCAAACACCATTATCTACAGCATATCTACATAAGCAGCTGTGTTTTCCCACTTATTGATCACATCATCCAGCCTGCTTTAGATTACAAAGTGTCAACCTGAACACTGACCACCCCAAGATCAAAAGTTTCTCAGGCTCATTGTACATTTTGATTTGTGTGAATTGCCAAAACTCAAGTTTTTTCAAAGCTACTGCAATTTGGGTGGTGCAGCTGTCAGCCTGCTGCAAAGCTTTTGACAGTTTTGAAGATTTTGGCAAATTAAACAACTTGTTTAACATGCACTGTTGCCACACAGTTTTAAAACAAGTTGGTTGTTGATAGAAGGGAAAAAAAAAAAACATTTTTTCCCACTTCTGATTGTGTTGCACAGCTTTAGATTGTGAAAACGGGAAACAATCTTTGTTTGCCGTCTCAAGGTTGCAGCTCAAGTGTAAATTGCACCTATGACGCCATCATCTTTGCTGTTATCTGTGTGTTTGTTGAGACAAGCAGAGGCTGAGCTGAATTTCACTAAAATTTATCAAGTTCAAAACATGCAATATAAGACAACGTTGTGGGTGTTGTTGACTTTGTCATGTAGTGATCCCAAGCCTCAGCAGGTGGACCACCTCAGGTATGTTGTGTGGAAAAATTTAATCAAACTGGGACAAGACTAAATTCAAAGTCCTTCACTGTATATATTCATTTTATTTAATTTACCAAGTACAAAGTTTTATTTTTCTTCTCAGAGTCAAGTTTCTATTTTGATGCCTTTTCAGACATGGTTTCGGTTTTTGGCTGTAACTATAATAAGCTAGTTATGTCAGACACTTAAACATTGTATTAAACTATTAGACCTACACAAAATGTCGATACTTTACTCCAAGTGTACCGGTTAAAATAAATACTGCAATTGATTCTGTCAGTACCGCCCAGCTCCGCTCCCAGCACCACCTGCCAGAGTATTCCCAGACGGCAGTGATGAAGTCTTTTGCTGAGCTTCCACAAACAGCCCTGCGTTGTGGCAGCTCGTCGCGCTCCAAGACACCCTGCAGCAGCTGACGAGCCATCCAGAGCCACAGCAGTTGCATGCCCACTGCTGCGCCACCCATAAAAACAGGTGATTTATCTAGACCATGTGTCTGTCCTGTTGGTGAGCTCTGACCGCGCAAGTATGCCAGCGACACCTTTTCCTGTGCCCATAATAGAAGGCCAGCCAATTTGCCTGGTTATACTCGTGGTTGTGGACATTACTCATTCCGAAACCCTCAGGAGGGTCACAGCAACACCAAATGTCACATGATGTAGAGTTTTTTCCCCCCCACCATTGCTGATGGAAACCAATCTCACTGCCTGCTATTATCAATCATTAAAAATAAATACCAGCTAGCATTTTATCATTACTAGAAAATCACTAACGTGGTACATTCAATGTCAAACTATCACAATGTTGCTTTAATAAAAATATTGATCAAGTCTTACTAAAGACATGTTACAAATTGCCATGAGTCTCTTCCCGTTTAAATGACAGACCAAACTCATTTCATCACCTGGTAATCAGCAGCATGCCACTTTATTTTATCCCCAATAAAGTATTAAAGTCAAGGTTCACACAAAGAACATGCTGCTTCAAAGAAAAGAGAGAAATCAGTCGACTGAAACAGCTGTTTGCTAGTAATACCCTTAAAGAAAAAAAATCGTGAGCCGTTTTTTTCCTTTTAGGAAACCAGTGGCCTTATAAGCTGATTCAATGAGACACAGAATGCCTCTAATGCCTCAGTAATATCTCTGACAGCTGTCAAGTAGAACAAAGTCTCTCTCTCTCTCTCTCGCTCAACTCCATTTATTTTCCCTAACACTAGAAAGAAAAAAAAAAAAAAAAAAAAAAAAAAAAAAAAAGGCAGAATATTCTTTGATAGCTTCAATAAAGTATAATGAGCCTGGGGGAAAAAAAATAAAAACTCCTGACAGCTTGAAGATGCAACTTAAAAGACTGGCCACAGACAACAGGATTTACAGAATAACTGTTGTTATCAAAAATCAATACAACTCCTTGTTTTTGGTCCCAAACAAACAAAAAATTGTTTTACAACTTCAAGGCAGAAACAGGAGAACTGTGTGTCATTTGATTTCCATACCAAGTGGCTGACCTAATCAGCACACTGTGGTTCTGATGAGAAAATTATTGAAATCTTTTTTTTCCTCCTGGCATTAACTCCAATTCATCTCAAAATGGCCTAATTTCATTGTTGCATTTGCCCTGATGAAGACGGACGTGTTCAATCAGCCTCTGAGTGGGCTGCGTGTTAACAGACGGCCAGCATCTGATGACAAGGCCCGCCCCATTAGCTACATAATCACACCAAGAGTCCCCAGCGGTTATAGATGGCGATGCTAAAGTAAAGCTTGCATGAACAGTCAAAACGAGCAACTACAAACTCTCCTCAGTTAGTGTCAGACAGAGCGTCAGCAATTAGTCTCAAGTGAAGAGACCAACAGCCAACTAAATGCAGCAATCAAGCACAATCAATTTGCCTGAATGTGGTGACTTACTCTGACATTCATTACACGAACCTGTAACAGAAAACAGAACAGCTTTGATTGAGATAAAACTCGTTTTAATTATCCAACCTGTTCTTTTTTCTTTTTTTTTTTAAATTATCATCATCATCAAAATAGAGCATAGAAGGTCGAACACAAATGCACTGCTACTACTGATGTTCCTGCTTACATGGGATGGGGAATTACCTGTTCAGGGTTCTTCCTTGTTCAAAATGGGCCTCTGAGGAGGAGCATGTAAGCTCAACCGTTCCACATATAGATAAGGCATTGTTACCTTTGCTGGGACAAGACTATCTTCCTGTTATTTCTAGCTATCTGATAAACAGTTACCAAAAGCCCATAACTGAAATGTGTGTACATCAAAAGCACACATGTCAGATTAGTTACAGAATATAGTCACATCAATTTCAGTGGTTAGATCAGGTCACTGACAGTCTGAGTACAACTGCTCATTTTTTAAATTAAAATACTGCTAAAGCTTGGGAGAAAGGTGCCAGCGTTTGTCAGGGCTGTCCCGAGATGTCGGAACATGTCTGAAATAACAGATATTTGCTTTGGTACCAGAAATGCTAGTCTGCTTAACTCAGCTTTAGCTTATTTATGTACAAACTAGCCAGACGTCTTTTTGTCCCACACTTTAATAAGTCCTCCTTTTGGTTTTAAGAAATTTAGTCAGTGTGATAAGATAAGATAACCTTTATTAGTCCCACACGTGGGAAATTTGTTTTGTCACAGCAGGAAGTGGACAGTGCAAAAGTTATGAAGCAAAAATTAGAATACAATAAGAATAAATACAGTACACACAACTGTACAGAATAGAATAAAATACTATATACAGTAGAATAAAATATACAATAAGATAAAAATAGAATACAAATGCTATATACAACTGAGTAAAAATACGATGCCAGAAAAGATTATTGCACTTAGTGTTATTGCAATAATTGCGATATTTTCCACCAAAAATAGTTGCACACTAAAAGCTGATCAGATAAATCCATTATTTTTCAATGCTTTACTTTTTCTTTTTTTTCTTTTTTTTAACTGCAACAATAACTGGAGCAACTACTGTACCATTGTGGCCCATACCTTGGTTTGGGGATGGGTGAATACGGCTTTTTTGTGTGTTCTCATGAACTAAAAAACAAAAACAAACCCACACACGCCATTAATGTAAACATTTCCACTTCAGTAATTGTGGAAATGATCTTGAAAAAAAAAAAAAAAAATCACAGCTTTCACTAGTATGGTTTAACTAATATTAATAGCACTATCGTTGTACAATATTGCAGACGTGTTTCCGTTTCAGTCTCAGTTTCACCCCTACAGGCTCCAATGGAGAGTTTGCAGAAAATACTGCACATTGAAGAAACAATACTTTAAAACAAGGCTTCCAATTATGCACAAAATTCAAACTTGCACTGTGATCACTGATAGATCAATCATTAGCTTATAATTTATCTAAAGCACAGATACTCAATGCTATGCAAAAGATGAGGGTTGTACCAAATGAGGGTTGTAATTCTCAAATGCCTTTAATCTAATCCATTACTCTAACTAATCCCATAGTTTTCTGCTTAAACAGACCTCTTACCTCTTTGTTAATCACTTCAGAGCCAACTACTGATAGAGTCATGGACATAGTGGGTGACTGTGGTCTTATGCAACTCACTCTGTGCCTCAACATCTTTTGTTTGCAAAGCTTGCAGAAGAATTTGCTCAACCTTCGATCACACCACCCCACAGTGGAGATAGAGGATCTCACTGAGTGTTTTGTGGCTCCAGGACAGACAGGCTTGCAGTTACTGTCATGCTAAGGCAAGCAGCAACAGCAGCAGTAGCAAAAAAAAAAAAAAAAGGAAAAAGTAACAATCCAGATCAGAGTGGTCCTTCTTTTGGCCTTTAACATCTGGCTACAAGGGCATTCATCCACCACCACCCTGACAGCAAGGAGAGTGAACAATTGGCCCGAGCAGCCATCCAACTCAGCGCCAAGATCCGAGACTTCACACAGATCAACAACTCCCTGACCGCAACAAAAAGGGATCACTGTGACACTTAGCTAACTGACATAGCACTATGGCAGTGTCGGCTGCCAAAGGATCATGCTTAAGCCCCGAAAGCCATTCTCGCTGTCAACAATTAGACAAAAATCAGTCAAGATGCAGTCAACATAGTCACAAAAGACAAACAAAAAGAAGAAGAAAAAAAAAAAGAAAAGAAAAAAAGGCTGAACTGGTTATTTCTTATCATATCCCTGGTCATTTTCCTTTGGCACAAGCCCAGAATGGATGGAGGGAAATTTATTTAGTGGGGGAAAACCCCTTACAATATTCACACATTATTTTACACAAGAAAACAGGATATCAAAAAGGTGGAACTACAACGATCACTGTCACATAAATGGCCATTGATCCTCAGTATATCAGTTTAGTTTATATAACACACAAAGCCACAAATGTAAATATTTGCAGTTTACTGGCACGTTTAAAAAGTTTCTAAAAGCTTAAAAGGCCACTTAATATGAAGCGTTTTACAACCCAATCAGCAAATCATTTAGAAATAGTGCAACATTTTAGACTAGAAGCAAAAATATTTTCTTGTTTAATCTTTTTAATTTATAGTTTGCTCTAGAGCAAAAAACAAAAAGCACAACAAGCAAAGGATAACGTGATTAAAACATTTAAAGAATCCTTGTTCAGCTGTTGAGTTTCCTCATTTGTGAGACCATGCAATAACAGCCATTTTGTTGCAAACTACAGAGAGCATTGCTGGAATTGCAAACATTTAAATGTTAAACAGTGTCGTAAAGCAGGCGGTGATTTTGGAAATGTTTTTGTCAAACAGGATTAGCTGACTTTGTGTCGATACTACCTTCGGGGTGGGGAGTTATATATGGACCTCTGTACTTTATAAATACCTTTCCTCCCACTTGTTTACATGCCCCGTCACAAGATTTCCATTAATGGCTCAATAATGTAGCAAACCACGTGTTTTCTATCGTTAAGTCAGCACTCTATAACCAACATGGACGGGAGGAGGGGGGTACAAATGCATGTGAGCTGCAGCTAACCATGTTAGCAGGCTCGGCTGCTAGCAAGAGACACAGGGAGGGACGAGGGACCGGGAGTAAGTGTGCCGTATCCTGCCTGCAAACAGGCTCACGCACGCTGCTGGACTTTAGAAACTGAAGTCACATTAGTAACGGCTTGGCAACGACATATAGTGTTATGGAACTTTAAAGCAACTTCTCACACTTCGTCTGCTAAAAGCGCTTGTTTTCAAAGCCCGACAATTGATCGTCTAAACATCCACCGTTTGTTTCGATCGACCGCACTTCAAATGAGAATTTGATCAGCTGTAACGAAGTAACCCGAAGTCAGAGCAAAAACAAACCAAAAAATATGTCTGTGCCATTAATGCAACGTAAAGGGCACAAAATGGGCATCATGTTTATTTATTTGCATATTTTTTAAAGCTACGTGGTTTCTTTTTCTGGACTGATACTGAACGTGTGATCTCCGGAAGCACATGTCACTTGACTATTGTAGCGCGCCCAAGCGTCGGGTACCGCTGTTAGCAAACTGCGTTTCCACTCAAAGTGACGAGATAAGAGATTAGCAGCAGGGCCACACTTTACTTAACTACAATTTATTGTGGTCACATGCCTGTATTACCCAAGTTAAGCTAGCAACTTAAACTCCAGGTGAGCGTATCCTCACCGCTTGCGTGATTAGCAACGTTAGCATCCCAGTTTGCTCGTTTAGCTAGCGTTAGCTAACTCAACTAGCCCTCAACTGTTTTGTTCGCCTCGCCTGCTTAAAAAAAATAAAAATGCCAGTCTGTGTTTACGATGTTGAAGAGGCGAGGCGAGAACTCGGCACATGTCTTTAGCTGATTTACTTACATTGTGTCGCTCGAAGTCATTAACCGACTTTCGGTGAGAGGGAGGAAATCCAGGTTGTACGCCGAAGTCATGCTCCAAAAAAAAAAAAAGAACAACACACACAGCGTCTAAACAACGAAAAGCGACGTCCACTCAACTCCTGTGAGACGGCGAGAAGACGAAGCAGAGCAGGTGCTGGGAGGGGGCGTCTTCTTTAAAACTGCAGAGAGGGAGGGAGGGAGATATAGAGAGAGAGCGCGAGGGCACCGGTATCCGCCTTATTCCTTCCTTCTTGTTTCTCTCTCTCTCTCGCTGTCTCCGAGCGAAATAAATTCAGGCGAGCCGCCGTCAACACTGCACACCGAGCTGCAGCAAAGCAGAGGCGTGGCCTCGTCAACAAAAGTCCGAAAGACACGCTGCGTGTTGCTCAACAATCTAAATACCCCTATCTAAATGACTGCAATGTCCCTTTAGAGACCACACGTGGTGCCCTATGGAGAGTTTACTAACCTGTTTTCTAGTTTACGATCTTTTATCTGCTCTAGCATCGCCATTGCATTCCAATAATGACCCACATTCTGCAACCCTTTTACAAAAAACAAAAAAACGTATTAATCAGATCATGTCGAGCCTTATTGTGAAATGACTCTATCTGAGAATGAATCAGTGATCTAATAATCACAATTGGTGAGCGATTTAAAATGTTTAAATATAGTATCCAGGCTATTACTATCAATCACACTAATGCCACTCCTGTTTCCATATCTTCCCAGCACTCTAAATTAGGCAACCGGGCCTTTTGTTTTTATTGGATTACTTAAATAAATAAGATTATTTCCAGTTTGTTTATTGCCTTGCACTGCAGATCGGTCCATAAATCAATTCCCAGTCAAAAAGTTAGATGGGTAAAAATGTAGCTGTTCTTGTCTGCCTTCATCCATTCTTCCCTTCAGGGTCATAGGTCATATTCCCCCTTTGTGCTGGACTGTTATCTCCTAGAAGGTGGGGAGAGGGGGGAGGGGGAGCCTATCTTCCTTTGTTGTGCCGGACTTACAAGGTGAGGCCTCTACACGTGGAGGGAAAGGTAAACGGGGGGAGGTGGACTGTTGTCAAGTGCTGTTTGAGAGACGAGTTGGGGGGCTAGCCTAATTATCAAACCACTCATTACTGCTTCAGCAGCTGCACAGTCCTAAAATATTCTTCATAGTGAGCATTAAGAAACATCCTATTTATGAAATCCTACTTAATCCCTGTATCCATAGCAATTTCAAGGCAACCTGGCACCAGTGTCGGGTCTGCTCTATTAAACAGTGCCTGAAAGAGGCTTGTGTGCATAATGTGATAATGCAAACTCTTTTTCCATAAGTGCGGACGAGCCCACTGTGCAACATGCATCACCTTTAGCTTAAGGGGCTGATATCAAAAGGTACGCTAAACCTCTCTGAAGATTCGGGTTTCATTAAGACGGAGGCATCTGCAGCATCCAACACATTTCAGCTGTGTTGGTATGTACTATTTGTTTTTTCTAAAAAGATGTTTAATAGATTGGATTTTACATGCCTAGTGTCATGTCTAGTTGCTGGCACCTTCTAATACTAGACTGTCTTTCTTAATCTCAGATGATTACTACTCTAATCCTATCATAATCCTCCACATGTGCCATCCTTTTGTTGTTTACATCAAATGTTTTCTCCCTCATGCAGTGGGAGCTGAAGAGCCCACTCACCCAGCATTTAAATGTGCACCTTTTCGTGATAAAAAAAAAAAAAGTACAAGGTGTAAAAATAGGCCAGCTTCAACTAAAAACAAAAAAGAGGCCACATCGTGTGTTTTTAAGCAGGACGCCTTTAACTTGAAAGTGCACTTATTCTTAGCTCTGCCTTTCATGAAATCATTTGTCGAATGGCCGACCAGCTGAAGTGCTCTCAAAATGGAGAGAGTGAACTTCATCTTATCTTTCCTTTGCAGAGGAAATCAACTGTTTCAGGATGTACTAAATAAATATAGCGCTGCCTTATCAGTGTAAAGTTCCACTGAATGTATGCAAATGCACATGTAAATGTTTCCTTTTCTTGCATTTAAAGATAATTGATATCTTCAGTTGTGTTTGACTGGCTCAGCACAGTGAGGCCTGGGCAGCTTTCAGCAGACATCCAGTCACTCGTACTGCTCTTCTTCAGTGGGCCGTGCAGTTCGAAGACAAACACCTACATCACTGACACCTCCACCTTTTTTTTAAACATTTATATTTCATGCAAATCTACAATTCCTTGAGGAAGTTTGAAAAAATAAAGAAGGGAGGTACATTTTTATTCAATTTTAGTGATACATCTTTCTTGGGAAGTTGAGGAGACATAAACTATAAAATGTGTTCAATTTAAACATGGCTTCTAGATTCCTGTTTAAAAAGAAAACCATATAGGCGCACCAGAGGAACACTACCCTGCCCACAGGCACACTCTCACAGCATGGGAGAACGACTCAGCTGGAAACAATACATCCTATGACAATATCCAGCCCAGACAAAGAGGCAGTCCAAATACGGGCTGCTCCACAAAAGCTAGCCCAAATTTGAATGAGGGGCCAACCCAACGTACCTCATAGGCAGGTCCTCATTCCTGACTGAGATCCCGGCCGCAGAGGGGGGACAGCGCATGCTGTTGGCATACAGACTCTGCACCAGGGCCAGCTCAGAAGAGTGTTCCAACATCGGTGCTCTGGAAAAATCCACCCGGTGTAACGGACACTTTCTTCTCTTTCCCTCTTTCCTCGGTGTGTCTCTCTCCCTTTCTGTGTCTCCCGCCCACTCTTTCTCCTTGGTTTAGTGCAGCAGAGCGGTGCCCACCCCCTTCGCTGGCTGTGGTGGCTGAAATAATCCTCTCTGACAGCTCATCGTGCGCTAATGCATTGTGCTGCCTGCGGCAGCGCAGTTTGCAGGCTGTAAAGCTGTGTCCACAGCACTCTTCGACTAATTGACACCCATATTAGGGAAACTTCAGAAAATTGGACATGGATGATTTATTCCCATTGTCACACTAGAGGAAATTAGATGAAACATCAACACAGTTGACACAGAATTTCATTCTGTTCCAGTCCTGATTTTGTAGCATGTTTTTTCCCCTTCTTTTTTTGGATTTTGCCATGTAGTTCAGTCAGTGAACTGCTCTAAATAAAAGCCTAAACAAGGCCAACTGGTTGAGCAAGCCTAGCATCCTACACCTGCGCCCACCACAACTCATTTTATCAATAAATGCTCTGTCTGAGCACCTGCAGATACTAGAGATAAACAGTATAACCACTCTCCAGGCAGTGAGAGCATGTGCATATCACACTATGCATGAGTTGTCTGGTTACCGACCGTTTTGTGACAGCGAGAGCGCTTTCTATGACAGCCTGACATCATTACTATAATTGAGTAGATAGAGATAAAGATAGGCTGCCAGAATATAAGCAAACACTTAAGTAAGTGTGGGTACTTGTGAAATAAGGACAGATGACATTACTCCCCTTATTGTCCACTCCAGGTACTGGAGTGTACCTCCAGTACCTGGAGTGTTTGAAGTTCACTGAGCAGCCCAAAACTGTGGTCCTACTGTGTTTTAGATTATAACGCAAACACCGATGCACAAATGACATGTGCCGGTATGTAATTCTACAAAACAAAGGTTCTCCACAGTCGATTTAAAAACCAGAAACCCCAACCATGAGAATTAAGAGCATGTTGAAAAGACCCAGCAGCTTTTTATCAAAAGTGTGTAGTTTTATCATTTGCATGGCACAAAGTTCACTCCACTCTGCTGGGAGCCATCTAGATAGGAAAATGAAGAAGTCAAGGCAGCTTTTTTTTTAAGCTCCTGCACACATTCTCTCGTACTCTCTCAGCCAATGTTTGTGCTGCCATGGACCAATCAGGTGAAATATCTGAAACTAATTTACTGCAATATTCTTTTCACCAAAACCCAGGAGGAACTCAATCTAGGTCTTCCCCTCCCGTAGGTGTTGTGTCCCGCTTGGGTAATATGACATTAAGTAGGAAAGTCATCTGAAACAGGGTCATGCCAGTGTGTGCTGATATCACAGTCGAGTACAGCAGCATGAACGGGCTCTCTGCTTCTTCTGATCGTGGCACGAAATCCTCTTCATCTCAGCCCCGCTCCTTCTGCTGAATATTTTAAACACTTGTGCTGAAATCCAGGCCTTTATGATGCCATGCTGCTTAGCGTGACTAGTCAGAGCCGCCGAGCACGAGGATAACTGAAAGATTTTCTTGCTGCTCTGCTATGAACACCTACAGTAAGCGTACAGTACGATAACGCCTGCGTGCTAATCGCTGACAACTGAAAAGAGGTGACAGAGGTGTAGTAATATGGCATGGGAATGATATATGAAACAAGGAGTATTGCTCTGAAAGGGAGCGTTATTGGGTTTCAGTGCATTTTGCGGCTGAAAAACAAAATGCATTCATGCCTGACATGTACTAAGTTGAATAACAGCACATGGTGAAAGCACTGCAGGTGGCCTGAACAGTGAAAGCAACCTCAACTTTCTTTTTTTTTCCTCTTCTTTTGCCACTTTTGGCCTCCCTCGGGACCATTTGCACAGACAAATTCTGTCTGTGTTTTTGCAGGTTAAAACTGAAACTGTCACAGCTCGGTGAACACTGCTCGAGTGCAAACACCACACGCTGGCAGCATGACTTTAAAGTCACACTTGACACTCAAATTTTCAAACGGTTACAAGCGGGCACAGCTTCCCCCCCCCCCCTCCCCCGGCATCATAACTTGTTTGTTACCTATTCACCACGGTTAAAAATTTTAATATCTAATAATAAGAAATAGAGATTTAGGCCTTTTTTTAATAGCAAAATTCTGTGTTTGCAGGCACTGGGCAATAAAATTTATGATCCAACAGATGCTAGCAACAGGCACTGACAGCAAGAGACCTGACACCATCTTGATGAGGGAAAAAGACACCCAAAACCTGAGTGGAGTTGACGTTTTAGCACCAACAGGCTGAAGGCAGATACTGTTAATGAAATTCCTATTCATATACAGTCTGATCTTTTGATTTTTCCATCTCAACAATCACTTTTTATTTTTTTTTCAGTTTGACTACTTTGATTTTACAGATTTAGCACACATCAGTTCTCCTCCCACAATGACCTGCATGACTGGACGCGCCTGGTGTGATTAAAAACACCATACCACATTGAAATGTCAGCTTATTTTGCATGGACAGAAGTAATTTTACTTCCCTTTTCTTCTGTCACGCATCATTTTTTCCACTTCCTCTTTCATTCTATGTTATCGGAAGATGTTGAGTAGATTTCCAAATTTGGGAGTAAACAAGAAAGAGAAAGGAGTGGATAAGTAGGAGGAAATATTCGCACGTTTAAAGGTGAATGAGTCAGGTTTGCTTTCTATGTCCACAAAACATCAAGGATTTAAAGATTTATACGCTGTTTGAGTACAGTGTACAAAGCTTCATTTGCAGGAATAATTTGCAGGAATGAGCAATCTGCAGATGGGTACATTTTGGTCATAAAGGGATGGATATGGTCAGCAACAGTTGTCAGGTAAGCATTTAAACAATGTTCAGTGGGAACTAAGGAGTGATGGGTGTACTAAAAAAACATCCCCCTCTCTATTACACCACCATCAGCCTCAACCATTGATACAAGGTGGGATGGATCCATAGTTTCATGTTTGCAGCAGAAGTTGAGAGTCATCAGACTAGATGACCAATGCTCATGGTCTGTGTGAATTGTAGCCTCAGTTTCCTGTTTTTAGCTGACAGGAGTGGGACCCAATGTGGTCTTGTGCTGCTGTAGATCACGTGCTTCAAGTTTTTACTTGTTGTGTGTTCAGAGATACTCTTCTAATGTGTGTAGCACTTTCTTCTTCACTTAAATTAGGACTGAACTGAAATATTCAGTCTATGAATCAATCGCAGATGCTAAACAGAAATGCTGGGGTATCCACCTCAAAAACACAGCCTTCATTAGCCAACTGCCAGCACAATGCTGAATAAATTTTTTTTAAAACTCACTGAACTCAGACCTCAGAATTTCTCTACGCCCTTTCAAAGGTTTTCATATACTATTACTTTTCTGTAAAATATGACCTGTGCACCAAAATGCCAAGGACAGCACTGGTATTGCTTGTTCCCAGAAATATATGATGCAGAAGCACATTACAGCAGATACGTATGAAGATGTTTCACATCTCAGTATATAAAGTCATTGATGACTGGTAATCCGCTTCTGCTACATATGTTTCCTCCTCCTTCAGAGGCTTCATTGCAACGTTTAATTTCAAAGAATGGAAAAAGTGACACAAGACAAGCAGAGCCCACGTTCTAAAATTACCATCCAATGATAATTCTGCAAAGGATGTTTTACTACCTGCCCCCCCCCCCCCTACAGAAACCCACCTTAATAGCTTCTGAATGGCTGTAAATGTTACTGTCATTTATAGGGTGTCTTACAAGGGACAGTGCTTTTAGAGACGATTTCCTTTCAAGGCATGTTTGAGAAGATCCCAAATGCATTACCTAAGAGAGCAGTTATAGCTTTTTTACATTTATGATGTGGTGGAACACGGTTTGCACGAGGCTGTCTCGTCGTCCACGCCTTATGAGCAGGGCGCCGGTTTCTGTGCACGAAGATTGACACCGTGTGGTCATTCGAGGAAAGGCAGCAAGTCTACAAATATCCCCATTTGTAGCAGACAAACTGATCCACACAAAATCGCTCAGGTGACCTTCAGTGTTCAGTGTAACGGTAACAGTAACACAGCTGCAAGGGAGGATCCTGGATTAGTGAATTAACACGGACAAAATTCAACATACGAAACTGGGTTTGATAAAATATTTCCAATCTATTTCTTATAAAGCCAATGCAAAAAAAACAACCCCAAAACAATTGAAAGCGTGCACTCGTCGAACAAAAAAAAAAAAAAAAATCAAGGATGCATGGATGGGTTGGACAGGTGAGTTGGGTAAAGTTTTGATGGTAATGAGATTGACATGTTAAAGTCTGTGAGTACACAGACCATTCATCTTTAATATTCAAATCTCAGTGAAATTAATTACATTACAAGCACAGCTACAGTATAACTCCAGGACTACTCCATATGAAGGGAAAGGGGGGGGGGGGGAAATAAAAATACAAACTTTAAATTTAAAAAAAAATGTACAGAAATTACAGAAAAATCAGTAGATTTAAAAAGCAATATCTGAAAATGGATTTTTGAGTCAATCCTAAGAACAAAATGCACTTGGCTTGGAAGTTGGTATTTACACATTTATACATGCCTGATGCAATCATTTATATACATGACATTTCAGTGATACTGCAGAAAATTGGAAGAAAGGCTTGACACAAAGGTCATGCCATTTCTTGGCAACATGAGGGAAAACAGAAAAAAAAGACAACAGCTGTTCTTCTTTCTTCCACTTTGTTGAGAAATTTTAACTCTGATTTGACAGAAACTGCCATGGTCTCCTTACACAGACAAGATCTCCAAGATTGGACAACCAAAAGCAACAAATAAACAATTTATAGGCAAAAAAAAGGGGGGGACCACATGAGAACTAAGGCTGATTATGTGCTGGTTGAATCCTTTTTTTTTTATCCTCTTACCAACTCACAATGAATCGTGGCTGACATCTTTAAAAAAATCCTCAGAAGTTTGCATCAGCCATAATTTTAGCTTTCTTTAGCTTTTTTTTTAAATTTTACAGCAGTGCCATGAGTGTTCATTGATGGCTTTAGTCCAAAACAGTCCAAAATGTGCTTTTGCATAGTCTCAATGCGGTTTGTGTTTCCTTTTCTTGTGTTTTTTATCTTTCTTCTTGCTGGAACATTTAACGCAGAACCACTGCTGGTCCTCAGGGGGCGCTGTGACGACCCCAACACAAAGCCTAAGGACATTACAGAAGAAGAGAGTTGAGGTTAGTGAGGAAATGGTGAGAATGCAGTCATATTCCTATGAGGCTTTAGCCCCATTTGGTTAGAAGACATTATGTTTGACACTGATGTCAAATTAAAAGGAACACACATATTGTTTATTTAGGCCTCATCCTGTCAGGTTTCTGGCATTTAATAAATTCAACCACCTACAGACTTCCCAAGGAGATGTGAGGGGATGCCATTCATTACTGGAAATCAGGTCATTCAGTCATTGTTGTACTTTTTGATAATAAAAGATGCATTTAAATTACAAAAAAAAATCAGCAGCTCACTGACAAACATATTCAGACTGATTATGTGTTTCATATGTCTGAAAAAAATTGATCTCGAATTATCAGTTGACATGAAAGATACAGTGCTTCTGTTATTTTGTATGATTATAAATGTACCGTTAGCATTTAGCACAATTTCCTGGATTTTCACAAATCAAAAACAGATGATACAAACACAGAAACAACTTTCCCCCTACTGTAATGTGGACCCAGGCCCATTAATTACATACGCATTCAACTACCTATTCAACTACTCATTAGCACAAATTTCTAATCGGCCAATCAGGTAGCTGCGACTCATTGCATTAAGGCATGTAGACATTGTTAAGATGACCTGCTGAAGTTCAAATGGAGCACCCGAATGCTGATTTTAGTGGCTTTGAATGTGGCGTGTTTTTTGGTGACTGATGAGCTGGTCTGAGTATTTCAGAAAATGTAGATCTACTGGGATTTTCCTACACAAGCATCTCTAGGGTTTACAGAGAGTGGTCCAAAAAAAAAGAAGAAAATATGAGTGGGAGTTCTCTGGTGCTCGAGATCTGAGGAGAATGGCCAGACGGCTTTTAGCTTCCAGCAGGATAACGTGTCATGTCACAAAGCTCAAATCATCTCAAACTGGTTTCTTGAATATGACAGTGAGTTCACTGTACTCAAATGACCTCCACAGACACCAGATCTAAATCTAATAGAGCACCGTTGGGATGTGGTGGGGAGATAAATCTGTTGGGAGACAAATCTGAGGCAACTGTGTTATGCTATCGTGTCAACATGGATCATAACCTCTGAGGAATGTTAGCAGCAGGACGAATGATTCAACAGCAGCAACAACTTTTTCTGTTTTTTACGATCCCAAACACACTATGTCTCAGTCATACAAATACCTTTAATCAGCTGCTGTAAATCATACACAGTATTTGACAGATTTTTAATGGGGCTGTGCTGATATTTTTTTATCAAAAGGTCCCATTACAGACGCCCAGAAACCACATTTCCCCAGATTAACCAAAGTGACAAGAGTGAATTACATATAAATGCATTAAAAATGCAAATAAGAACCCAGAAGTGGAAGAGCAGATTAAGAATTAGTACAAGCACCCATCCTTGTCATGAAAATACAGGGTTGTAAAGCTCTTACCAGTGATACCAGTCGTCACAGCCATCACATCCTATCATGGGACTGCCATCATCAGGTTTGTTACATCCAGGGCAAATCCAGATCTGGTTTCCCCACTCATCTCGAATCTTGATTGTTACACACAGGAGAAAACTTTAGTGACATGTCAAAGGCAATCAAATGAAAAAAATATATAGTTATGACACAAACAGATAATGAAAAAAATCCCCCCAAAACGCTGAATAACCCAACAGTCTGTTTTATCTTGAGTGTAACTACCTTTGCCAAGGAGGATGTGTGTCTGGTTAGTGGGGTTCATCAAAAAGACAGATTCATGAAAACAACAGACGGTGCTTAGGTAACATTAGAAGAGCTTTTAGAGCTTGTGGAGTCCATAAAATATTTTTAAAGCCCTCTTTAATATTTCAAGATCAAACTGAAAAAACCAAAACCAAAACAGGAGCAACATCTTTATACTCTTAACCCTTGTATGGTGTTCGGGTCTGTGAGACCCGTTTTCACTTTTTTTCAAAAGAAAAATGAAACAATTAATTATTTTTTCAACCTGAAATTCATTGGCTTTGGCTTATTTTCTGTGAAGAACATAAATCCGAACTAATTTTCAATGACCTCATACTGTACCTCCCCCCACGCATTTACATTACATACAAGGTGTTCGGGTCCACTGGACCCAGGTCTAATAAAAGTGTTGAAAGTGAAGGTCCTGTGTTCCCACACTCTGTCTTCCTCCTTTCTGGTGCTGCTGATAGTGTTTTCTTCCCCTCCTGCTCCCGCACAAAGTTGCAACATTGTTGTCTGCTCTTACATTCCCACACATTTTACCCTCTTTCTTGAGGGATCCAAATTTTATTTTCTCATTCCCTGTCCCTCCTGCTAATTAGGGGCATAATACTATAAATAAGACTTTGCCAGTGTGGTTCTTTATCACAACTGATCAAGATGGCAAAAGATTATCTGCTGCGAGGGCCATCCAATTGATTTTGGAAGAGAGAGGGGCTTCGGATGATGATGTTGACAAAGAGGTTTCAGAATATTTCACATTTCTGAAAATTCAGAGTCTGACAGTGACTTTGAAGAAGAGGATGAGGTTGAGCACCATTTAGTAACAAAACGAAGACGAGTACCCCATCTGCAGCCAGCTCCAGGACCAGAACAAGCCCACCAGTCAGCAAGTGAAGAAATATGGATGTCAATAACTGGTGAAATTGGATGGTCTTCTTGCCCAAGAAATGCAGAGCTGTTACTGTGATAAGCCAGGGCCAACACGGCTGACAGTTACTCATGTGCAGGACATCAAGTCTTCATTTGAGCTTTTCATCCCAGATTCCATCCAGAAAATTATTCTGGATTGCAGTAATCTAGAAGGAAGGTGTGTTTTTGGAGAGAGGTGGAAGGAGATGGACCAAATTCATCTAAGAACCCCAAAGGCCTACTTTGGGGTTCTTATCCTTGCAGGAGTTTTCAGGTCCAAAGGGGAATCGACAGAATCCCTGTGGGATGCAGAAACCGGCACGAACCTTTCCGTGCATCAGTGTCTCTGGAAAACTTCCACAAAATTTCCAGGATTATCCGTTTTGATAACCGAGATGACAGACCAGCTCGACGGCAGAGAGACAAGCTAGCTGCCATCAGGACAGTGTGGGATAAGTGTGTGCACCACCTCCCCCTGTTTTACAACCCTGGGCCTAATGTCACCATTGATGAGCAGCTGATCCCATTTAGTTGTGAAACATATTGCTTCACGTGTAAATGTGTTGTGTCTTTCCACTCACTCCACTTGATTATAACTGATTTTTTTATAACATTTTATAGAAAAACAAAAAACGAGAAGCACATTAATTCATAAATATGATCTAACAAAGGTAAAGGGAAAAAATTAACCATGTTTGCTGTTCATATGGTTTGTAATTGGGATGAAGTGAACATCTGTTGAGTAATTTAACATAAAATTGTTTGATAGTGTTAATTTCAAAAGCCAAAACTCTAGCGGGTCCACCAGACCCATGAACACTGGCTGAGTAACAAAAATATGAACACCACACAAGGGTTAAGAAACTTTCATGAGCTGGATCCAGGGATTCAATTCATATATAGATTTTGCAGCCTGATATTCAGGTATGTAATTTCAGACTGTTCTTGTTAATGTGCATGTCATGGACACTAAACAAAGACTGGTGAAGCTAAAGCTCTTAAATGCACAAATATTTTTATCCTGGGCACTTACCACGTAAGTACTGACGGTCTCAGTTACCACGCTGCGGACCGGTGTTTTGACGGAGGCGGCAGGAGGGAGTATAGGGGGCGGGGAAATTAAAGACGATGATGGGGGTGGAGCAGGTGGAAGGGGCGAGGGAGCTGGCGGAAGCGTGGGTATGACTGGCGGCAGCATTGGTGGTGGCGGCGGTGTCCGAGGGCGATTGCCAGGTCCTGACTTGGTAGCAGGGGTCTTGGGTGCTGGCGTGCTGGGCTCTGAATTTGGAACCACTTTGCTGATGACACTGTTGATAGAGAGTTACAAGTTAGAGATGTCTTCTGTTCATACTGTCTCTTTTTATAAGAGTCTTCTTTAAGGTAGAACTAAATTAATTAACTCAATGTGATCATCAAAGGTAAACAGCTGCAGCTGTGAGCACAGCGGCCCACCCACCCAGCTGATAAAACTTCATCAAACAGAATTTATATAATCAAAAATGAGACAATGGACAAAAAACATGAATAGATCTTTAACAGATACCTTTCAGGCAGTACCAAAAAGCACTGAGGCCAGAAAAAGTAAGATTTCATAGGTCAAGAAGTACAGTCAACACAGGCCTATCCGCGGTTCAGTTTGCACAGATTGTTTTGCGGAAAGTAACTCCCAAATATTCCCAGAGAATTGACCTATTCATGGATTTTTTTCTGTAGAGCGTATTTAAAATATTTCTCATTTATTATTATTATTCAATTATTTTCGTGACTAAATACATTTTTTATGAATGAAAAAAAAAAAAAAAAAGAGTATATTTCTCTGCATGGGGAAATCTGCATCGCCAGACACGGAAGCGGCTGCGAAATGCCTGAGACCTTCATAAAAGACTCGTTGTAAGATGACTTTGAAATGAAGTGTTTTAGGATGATAGTTTAAGGTATACTTGGTGTTTTAACTAATAAAATTGGCAGTTATAAACGTTTTTAGAAAGGATTTGAAGTATTCATGGATTTCAGCTATTCACGGGCAGTTGTGGACCCTAACCCCCATGAATACCGGCCGTCAACTGTAAAGACTCTTTGTGTGACATAAAAACACATTATCAGAGGTAGCACTAGAAAGCTTTAATCAGTACTTACATTTTGTCTTGACCTGCTCCCACCCTGAGCGTCAGTCTGGGAATGACCGGAGACGGTAAAGGTGCTGGAGTGTCTATTTTGACCTAAAGAGACACAAAGGATAATAGAAATATTTGTGGCGCCAACATACAGAAAAATCAAAAAACAATAAACAAAAGGTATGCTAGACGTAAATACAAACTGACCTTTTCCAGTCGAATTCTCTCCTTCTCTTTCTCTTTTTCCTTTTCTCGTTTCTCCTTTTCCCTCTCCTTTTCCTTCCTCTTATCCTCTTTTTCCCTTTCTTTTTCTTTGGCCTTTTCCCGCTCCTTGTCTTTCTCCTTGTCCTTCTTTTTCTTCTTCTCTTTCTTGTCTTTCTTTTTGTCCTTCTCCTTGGTTTTTATTTCCTTCTCCTGGAGGATTGGGGCCAAAGGAGGCAGCATTGAGGGCACGCGCAGACAGGTATGCGGGCTAAACAGTGGCGGGACATCACCCAGACCAAAGGGGGATAATGTAGATTGTTTCTGCTTGTCGTCCTTGCTCTTATCTTTCCCCTTGTCCTTCTTATCCTTGTCCTTTTTACTTTTTTCTTTATCCTTCTTTTTGTCTTTATGTTTCTCCTTCTCCTTTTTAGAGCTGTCCCCATCTCTTGACTTCATCTTGATTGAGCCCTCAGCCAGGGGGAAGTCTCGTGGAACAAAAAGTTCCTCGTCCTTTACCCCAAACTCCTTCCAGGGCATCTTCCCATCTTTAGAAAACTCCTTGTTTTTATCCCTGTTCTTGTCCTTATTCTTCTCTTTTAGCTTACTCTTATCTTTTTCCCTGTCTTTATCTTTCGGCTTGTCTTTCTCCTTCTTCTTCATCTTAGTTTTAAGCTCCTTCTTTAGCTTCTTCTTGACATCTACTGATGACACAATCTTATTTTTCTCCTCAAACACCTTGAGGAGTGGTTCAGGGGTAGGTGGTGAAGCCGATCCGGATGACACGTAATCTGCTGCCGGTTGGGGTACAGCGGGGGCAGATGGCCCCCCCTGGTTGGCCTTTCGAATCACCTCGTTGATTGAATCATCCATCGTCCAATTCCCCAGGCCTATGTGTGGCAGAGGGTGAAGTGGTGTTGACGTGTCTTTTAACAAGATGCCGGCACCAATTGGGCCTTTAGGTGTAGACGGCTCCATAATAGTCAGTCTCCTGGGACTGGAGAATCCATTGCTATCCGAATCAGAGCCCGAGGAGAACGCGAATGGATCGGGTTTCCGTTCAGCACATGCTCTAGCTATCACAGCGTCAATCGAATCCTCAATTGCTCTATTATCTGGCTCTAATTTCTTGAAAGGGCCTGCAGTTAGCTCCCTTTCTTCTATGTTCTGACGCAAATGAATATTGTCTTTGCCCATGCTCTCACTCGGTGTGGACAACGGTAACTTTTGCATAACATCTGGTTTGCTCTGAGGTTGGGGGGCTTTAGCTGAGGCCATTTTAGGGCTCTTGGGACTTTTAGGACTCTTTGTCTTGCCTGGAGACTTTTTCTTTTCCTTAGATGGTTTTGGTGAATTTATGGGACTGCCAACCACCGGAACAGGAATAACCCCTTTAGGAGACTTAGTCCTTTGTCTGCCAGGGGAAGACACCTTAGGCTTTCTTGCTGGAGCAGTGAGGGCCTTCTGATCAGAGTGTTTTGGTATTACGGGCTGAGGTCTAAAAGAAGGCAGGGTACCAGATGGCATTTCAGGTGACAGGGGGTCCAGACTGTCATGAGAAGGTAGAATGCCTGGACTAACACGTTGAGGGTTGAGAGACGTAAGAGGCTCCCTGGGCTCAAGACCCCACTCTGGGCTGAGGCCAGGGTACATCCGAGGCCTCTTGGAGGTAGGCATCATGCCCATAGCTGCATCAGGACTATCCAGGTGCCTCTTTAGTGGATGATTTTCATCGTTGACTGTTTCATCTTCATCTATTTCCTCCTCATCCTCTTCCAGTGCCACCTGCATAGCTTCAGCTGAAGTACCCATATCAGGGGGGACCTCTTCCTCCTCTTCTTCTAGAGTAAAGGAGATAAAAAACAGAACTAAGAACTTTGACAATCACAACATGACATTTACAACATAAACGTGTGATTTTAGTTTGAACTTTTGACTTTAAATATATTTGGGTATTTAAAAAAGTATTTCACTTTGTGTGAATTGATGCATTTACACTTATTTTTAGCAACTTAAAATAAAATTTACAACACAATAAAATGTCTACAAAGTAAAAAGATGATTCGTAAAAGATTATTTTACGAATCTGCTGTGTTACATCACAGTCTAATGTAACAACCCTGCAATAAACTTAATTATAATGCTATATTATTTGCATAGGATTTAGAGAGGACTTGATTCCACTTTGCTATCAACTTTCAGCCTGTGCACACTAAAAAGTAATAGTCATATAGCTAATACTATACAAGTTATTATACTGACCTTCTTGTAAGGAGACCAGAGGTGGCATATACTCTGGAATGTAATCTTTCCTTTCCTCTGCATCTCGAACTCCAGGTTGGGGAAACTGCAGGACATTGTTTTTGCTAACAGGGTAGAGCGGTGTTTGGTGGCTGAAGGGCACAGGCTCTAGGTTGTTGACATAGTCCTCCAGTTCACTCAGACTCACTCCTAGCAGTCTGAAAGCCTGGCTGACATCGTCCAGGACTGGATCTGTTCTTCCATCTGAAATGGATCAAAAATGTTGTCATTAAACCACAGCACTCACTCTGCACACACAAGAAGTGATGCTCAACAGGTTTACAGTCGGCACGCGACGTTATTTTATAGATTATACAGCAGTTAAGTAACCAATACTCGTGAGATCGGCTACCTTTAACACTGAAAACAGATGCAAAGCAGCATAGCCCCAATAATAACAATACAGGGGAAGTCGCTTTGCTGTGTTCCTACTGTACTTTCTGACATATTAACTGCTTGCTAGGGGGCGCCAGCTGCAGAGTCAGTTAACAACAACGTGATCGACTACTTTGAGTTTACAGGCTAAAAAAGTAATAAGAGAACCAAACAAAGCACTTACACAACTCAGAGTATCGATGACAGACCCGAGCCAACTGCTGGATGTACCGATGCAGCACATCGGACAGCAGATCACACGCAGTGAGCTGAACCGCATCCCAGCCCAGAGCCTGGCAGATCTGCGCCACCGAGACACGCAGCAGCGAGCGGGCATAGCTCTCGCACATCTCGCTGACTTTGTTACGATATTAATCCCGGTCAATTCCTCTTGGAAAACATGCTCCCGCTCGTCATGTTTCGCGGAATGCCCCGAAGGGCTTGGGAAAACCCACTACCACGGTTAAATATGGACATCTACTTCAGTAAATATATTGGCGCTTTTGCCAGAGTCGCCATCTTGTTTCCATCGATAGACCCATCCCCGGAATCTAGTCCGCGCATGCGCGCCAGTGAGCCTCCGCCTACACGGCTCTGCGGAGTTCGAGCGGATCGTCGACTGTCTGCACAGGCGCAGGAGCTCTGTGGGTTTTACAGGAAGCTACATTTTACTCAGGCTGGGGCTGGTTACTAGTTTGGCTAGTGAATGTAAACTGGATACCGTAGATGAAACGTGGCTTTAAATTAGAGCCATGACTCAACTAAACTGAGCTATGCGCGTTTTTTGACGCTGCAGGAACATTCACAACTTTGAGGGCACGCCAGCAGTCAGTTTCGCTTTTAGCTTCTCACCGCCGAGTGACGCCGAAGTAACTGTTTCTCACTCCCGGCCCAAGTAAAAAGTAGAATATTTCAAGAAAAATATACCCAGTGTCTGAGAAAAAAATCCAAATTGGCAGGGTGGCTTTTTAAAATTCGTTTGATCAGACTAAAGCTAATTCTAGATGACTCTTAAATTTGGAAAGCTACCGTAAACTTTACCACATGAGTTTGTGTGAGAAATAGAGCGTGGTTTGCCTGCAGGTTTAATTCCCCACACTGGGTGGTGCTGGATTATTAAAAATGATCACCGCCTTGCAGCTGTAGACCTTTATTAACCAGTCGAATTTCACTTCATGTCCATATATTTCCAGACTCGTGTAACAAACTGACAGTCACATCAAAGGAAAGCCAGTGTCAATGTGTCTGGTCACCATGTACCCACCAGAAAAGCTTCAGTGCACCTCTACAATGATTCTCCTAAGTTACTGGATCCCTTAAGGATCATTCTTGAAAAAAAATCTTTCTTGGTTCTGTGAAAATGGTGCTGTAGTTGGCTGTTTAATCCAAAGTCCCAAATTCTATCATGGGTCTCAAAACTGGTTGTAGATTTGGTGATGGTGAAGCTTATTAGTTGTGGCGAATGCTGGAAATGTCAAATGTGTCTGTGGAGGTTCTCAGTCAATCCAGAAGTCTTGAATGCTGGAAATAAGTCAACTGGACTTCTCTAGCTTCTCAAAGACGTTTCGCCATTTTATTCAAGAAGCTTCTTCTTAACCGTTGGAGAGTCTTCGGTATTTAGCCCTTGACTGTCCTGTCCTGAGAGTCACTTACCTACCTTTGTGAATGGTTATTTGATTGGATTCCAGAAAGTTGATTCTCTTCACCTCGACTTTGTGTTTTCAGAGGGAGAAACGCTTTGTCACTCCTCCAAGGAATGTCTTAAGTCTCAGCTGACTGCAGATTTCCCAAACCTTTTAACATTACATTTGCATAATGACTGAAGCTAGCCCCAGTGATTAATGATGGTTGTGAGGTCAGTTTGATGATCATTCATATGCAAATGGTTATCACCACTGATCAATGGCCTTGAGTACCATTCACAGAGAGTCGGAGAAAGGGTGTAAGATCGTGAAAAATTGTACCTCTGATCTGTTCCTGTAGTCACTCCCTTTTTACATGAATGGCCTGCTTGTCTCCCCACTCAAGACCAGTGTTGCCAGTGTACATCTCAGCCTAGAAAGAGTTGCCACTGATCTATAGGTGTAAAAAGTCCTGGCCTGTTCAGGTAGCTGGTTTGTGTTGTGCCATCTGGTTGTTTGGTTCACTTCACTGTGGCTCTTCACTATGTACACTATATTACTTTGTCTGTTCTGGGGGATCCAATCCTTGACGTGAAGCAACTTTTTTGCCGTAGTACTTTTTGGGGTTTGAATGGCACAGAGACATTGTGTTTAAAGAAAATGTTTCTCATCTGTTCGGATGCTCCTGACATTGGGGATCACTAAAGGTTTTCATTTAAGCAGCAGTTGTCCTTTACTCCTGGATTGCCTGGAGCAAACAACTTCCTTACTTGGGATTTTCTTACCTAGATAGTTGAGCATGCATCTAGACATTGTTTGCTTCATTTCATTGGATAGCTTAAGCTGGGCATACGCTGTGCGATTTTTTTCAGTCGCATTATTCAGCTCCTGCTCAGACTGTATGATTGAATTGCAGGGGTTAGAAGTTTGTAGGTCACGATGCATGGTCTCACACTATACGGCCCAATGCTCTGATGTGACCTGAGTGCTCACACTGTGCGTCCATTAAGTGAAGTGATAACATTAAGCTTATAACACAAAATCTGTCTTTTGATCTCCCTCTCTCTCCCTCTCTGTCTTTCACTCACACAGACACACACACACACCACCATCAACTTTGCTAAATTGCTAATGAAAAACATTGACCAGGCAGCTGCAATTGAGCAGCAATGTCCATCCAAGTGTTTTCACAGTTGTTGTGATTGTTTTAATTTTGTGAAGCCACATCGAAAAGGCTCGGATGAGCTTGCCAAAGTTCTACAAGTTTGGCCTCCATCGCTTGTGTCCAGATCACACACTGCACTGCCATGCTACTCCGTCTTTTTCACTTCCATTTCTGTGTTTGCGCATGCTCAGTGTGAGAGGTTGCGTTGATACCCTCACGAGGGGTGATCAGGATTTAAAACAGGTTTGATTTTCTTGCGACCATACGACTGCTGATCGGGAGTTGGTCGTGAGGTGTTAATCGCTTCTCGTTACCCCATATATACCATACGATGCACAATGCACGATTAAGGTAAAACTCAGGCCGATCCCCAAAACGGTTGCACGACTGAAAAATCATCTCAAAATGGGCCAAAAAATCGCACAGTGTATGCCCAGCTATACACTATGGTCTAGAGGTCTGGTGGAAATGCAGAGTTTTGGGGCAGTAACTAAAGGCTTTAAGTCCCATGGTAGTCAGGCAAGTAGATGGAACAGACAAAAGAGAAGCTGAAGATGAGCTGAGTGTATTGGGGGGAGAGCAATTATGGAGAACATCAGACAAATATGGAAGGTCAAGGTTATAAAAGACTGAAAGTGTGAAAGAGGATCTTGTAGTTTATGCATAGGTGAACTGGACATCACTGGAGCAGTACCAGTGACAGATTAGATAAAACTGTTGCACACTGTATTGCATCAAAAAAGCAGTGTATTACCAAGACAGTATTTCCAGACAGAGTAGAGGTTAAAACCCCAAGACTCTCTACAAGAACTGAATAACCTCTTGTATGAGAGGTGAAATGTCTTCAAAAAGCTCCCCTTTTCAACCTCCCAAGACTACATTTATGTAACTTCTGGTTCTGAAAAGTGAAGCAAATGCAGTAGTCCCTTAAACCCAGCTCATTTTTTTAAATAGCCAGCAGAGGGCCTTCTCTGTTTGCAAAAGAAAAAATAAGGGGAAGAATACTTCTGGGGATAAAGAAGGCTACAGGAAACCAGCTCTGGGACTTGTTACTGTGAACACCTTCCTGTTGTGTTTATGGCCTGGTTAATCGCTTGTCAATCCCAAATGTTCTGTACCAATAGAAATCATTTGAAAACTGGCTATAAGTTCTGCAAGACTGAATAATGTTAATTGTTGACAGGCCACTGTTCTCCTTAATTATGCTTTAGGGAGCTTGGCTTCTCATAACAACATTAAAGCACAAAATTCAACTGCTCAATAACTGACCTAAGAGCATGCAATCATCTGGTTACAACATAACTTTGAAAAATAATATTCTCTCATTGAGTAGCAGCAGTAAAAAAATAACCTCTTACACACTGTGTAAAGTTATCTTTTGAAAAGTTTTTGGTCTAAGACACTATGAGGGATATGAAGGGAGACCAACTTTCCAGAACTTTAATACATTCTGTTTCGCATCTATAATTGTGAGTCCTTTCACTGCATATGATCATGCTGTTATCATTATATAATTATATTTACTCTTGCGCATTGTGTTTTCCTACAAAAAGGTGATCCAGACAGGTCAGGCTTCCCAGTTTCCACCCTGCTGGGAGACCTGTTGAATAGTAGTGAATTGGGGAGGGTCTGCCATGCCAATACCATGCACCTGGTTTCATCATAGGACAAAGCACCATTTGCCTTTTAACAGCTGGGAAAGGCTGGAGAGAACAGAGAAAATGGGTGGATTGTTTTGATGTATTTCAGGCTGGAACAGGCTCCAGTGCCTGTGGAACTCCACCTGGATAAGCAGCCAAGCAAATTAATCATATTTCAACAAATTTGATGTTGTTGCTTCACCAAATGTGCAGTCTTTGATTGATCTGTTCAACATCCGCTTAATTCAACAATTTGAAACCTCAGGTTTCAAATTGTTGAAACCACTCAACCTCAACCGTCACTACTGTCTGTTTTAAGACCCTTCCCTTAGGTTTGGCCCTCTCTCAGTTTAACAGTCATACCTCCATCCATGTACTCTTACATTTCCAAATCAAGAACATATTAATAAACCCAAACCTTCCAGTTTTCTCTCATGTCAGTTTTAATTTTTGGGAACAAGGCTGAACAGAAAACAAGGCAGTAGAAAATCCACAATAGAAGAAATTGCACTATGTATGGAACAGTTTGAAATGATAAGGTGGAGATGGGAAACCAACATTTTAAAGCAATTCGTTCAATGGTTGATTTTCATTAGAAAACTAAATATTTTTTATTCATGTTTAGTACAGACAGTGTATTTGCTCATTTGAGATGACTCTGTTTACAGGAAAATAGAGGCCAAACTCTTCCTCAACATGAGCACAGTGCCGAGGGTCTTATTGCTGTGGGAAACACAATGTAGCGTAGGTACTCAGGACCATCAACTATGTTAGTTGATTTGTGGATGAAATCTCTTTATTTTCAGTCAGTTTGCTGTACAGAATACAACCAAAACTAAAGATAATTTACTTAGCATTAACTAATAACATTAAACTGCTGTACATGTGTATACTATAAATATGTAACATAGCACTTGAAAACAGCCTAATTTAGCTTCATCTGAAGCCCCAGAGCATAACAACAGCTGGTCAACTTTTTTGCCTGAAGCCATCAACAAACTGTTATACTCCCAACAAACAAACACTATGCTGATTGTGCTGCAAATGTATAAGGCCAGAAGTGTGAGGAAAAAGATAAAATAGTCACAATGTAAAACTCACTTGTTAACCAGGTTTACAATACACTTTACAATAAAAATATGATACAAAATCAACACACAGCACAGCTGCTGGTATACTGGCACTACTGCCACCTCTATCCATAAACTGAATGAGAACTAGGTTTACATTTGAACAATGTGGGAAAAAAATAATCAATAATTATTGTTGCATACAAAAACAAAGAAGAAAAAAACTGGTGGGACTGAAGAATAACAATGTAATACACGTAAAATAGCAATTACTGGTGTATTACTGGGTTCTCTTCACATTGAGTGAGTTTATGAGTACATCCTTTAATGGGCAAAACATCAGTTCGTCCAGCTAACTTTTTTTTAGGTCACACTGTAAACATTTCACTTAAAGGCTTTGTTAAGAAAGACTCCGTAGTCATTGCCAAGATCCCATTACTCTCAAAGGCGCCGTCTGTTGCTGTATCTGTAAAAAGAGAACACTACGTTATTCCTTTACAAATGGACTTCTGTCCATTTAACCTGGACATTTTTTGAGGCCATTTTAGCATCTTAATGAATACTATATTTATAAAATCCTCCGGAATACAACTTCAAAACAAGCATATAATGCAACAGCACTCAGTGAATGTCACAGTGAACATAAGTATTAGTATATTCATGTCTCACCAGTTATAAAAACAAGGAAGCGAGATGATATTTTCTGAACCTGCTGGCGGACCAAACATGTGAGATAATCAGGCTGATCTTTTGACATCTGGTCACAGTCATGGTAAGGCAAAACCTCCAGGATTCCAGCCTCCTGGCCCCAGTACAGAAAGTGTTTCTTTTCCTTTGACTCTGCACTCAACCTGGATTTGAGAGGAACAAATTTGATGTTCAGGAAGTTAAGACTCCAAATGAAAACAGATGTTGCAAATGGCTGAGGAAAAAAAAAATACAAATGAGCAAATTCTGTCTGATGAAATATGGTCTCAGTTTCCTTGTATTTAAAAATAAATAAATAAATAAATTGAAAAGCACAGTTTCATTCTGCATCCCAACCAAATATGTTGTTGGCCCTTTGCATGCCATCAAAACAACTGGCATGGCTCACGACTGTAGCGCTCTGTGGAATATAGTAAGCTCAGTAACTCATAAACTTGAACTGTTACTGGCTGTGGCAAACTAGTGCATCTAAGTCCACCAAGGACGGTCCCAAGCCTGGGTGCAAAAAAAGGAGGGTAGTCGCCTGCTGAAGCGACCACAACCAGGCGACTGGAGAAATGAGGCATGAAACCATATGGATCCAAACCGATCAATGTCACACGTTGAAGCTACTGCATCCAGGGGAGCCGATGCACCAGCATTGGGGACCCAGGATGCTGGCGAGAAATGGACTACTGGCCAAGGTAACATTAGAATTTCACAGATCAAGTGACAATCAACACCAGCGTATTGAACATCTAGATGAGACAAAACATTGACCAGACAGAGATCATCGAGGCTAATGGGAACCACAAAGAGGCCGCTAGGAAGGCTCAAACCACCAAATACTGCAGAGAGTAAGGCAAGTCCTGAGGAGTCAGCTGAATGGGATGAACAAGAGCCAGGCAATTAACACCTATGCCCTGCCGGTGATCAAATACCCTGCGGGGATAATAAGCTGGCAAAAGGAGGCAATAGAAGTCACTGGAATCAATACAAGAAAGCTCCTTACCATGAATTGAGAGTTGCACAATGAGACTATACACTAAGTGAAAGGAAGGAGGCCAAGGGCTAGAGAGTGTCAGAACCACTGTCCAGGATGAGACGACAAACATCCATGAGTACATCAGGAAGATAGCCACAAGTAATCGTGTGCTTGTTGAATACCTCAGGCAGCACAAACCTGAGAAAGAAGAGGAGCCAGGAGAAGAACCATAATGGAAGGACAGGCCCCTGCATGTATGTATTAACAGCAGATAGAAGTAACAGCACAGAGTAACTAATCGTGGCAGCACTGGAACAAGCTCATAGAGATCCATAGAGGTTGGTGTCTACCACACCAGGTAAAACCCCATGTGCAAGCTGTATAAAGACTCCCTTCAGAAAATCCAGCACATAACAGCAAGGTGCAAGATGCTAGCAGGTAGGGCATACATGGGACCAAGTGGTCGGCATAGTATACAGGAATATCTGTGCCAAGTATCAAAAAGGTCAAAGTGGAACATGCCCCCTAGGGTGGTTGAGATTGACCTAGTTAAGAGCCTGTTTGACTTCCAGTCTTTTTTAAGTTGCATTGTGTTGAGTTTGTGAAACATATTTACTGCACAGTTTAAAGCAGTTCTTAATTTTCCTGAATATTGAGGGTTTTTTTTTGGTGGTTACACCTTAATGTTGTACCAAAAAGTTGATTCTGTTTATCTGGACACAGTGTTTTTATTTATCCAAGTGACTTCTTCTGTCTCAGGTGATTGCAGGTTTTCCCAACCTTATGAACAGTACTTTGCATAATGACTGAAACTAGCCCACTGACTGAAAAATGGGTTGTGAGGTCAGTTTATTGATCATTTTGCCCTGCTGGATGATCAAAGCCCATTGACCAACTGATCAAAGACCATTGTAGTAGACCTCCTGCTATTTTAGTTGCGGACCCCTGATGTAGAAGGTGAACACAACAGTGGTCCCAGTAATAATTCGAGAACTCAGTGCATTGACCCCCAAGCTGGGGAAGTTGCTCCAGCAGATTCCAGGAACAACACCCAGGATCTCTGTCCAGAAGAGTACAGTCCTAGGAATAGCAAAGATACTGTGCAGAACCCTCAAGCACCCAGGTCTCTGGTAGAGTCCGTAATTCTATTAGTTCACTGGTTTGTGTTATATTACTAGTACTACTTCTATGTGCCCATTTTTGTTTGTTCTCATGTTTCTTCATTAATTTCATGTTTTATGCCATTTTGTGGTGCATTATTGCATTTTATCTTTTTTTTAGAAGGACTATATAAATAAATAATATCTTAAATTTTAAACAAAGAGTGAAAAAGAAAGAAATTCATCTTGTGCAACTGAGATATACCAAACTGGAAAGTTTTATTTAGTTATTCTTTGTGGGCTGGTCCTTACCTTGCATTTTCCTTTAATCGACGGCTGTCTCTGTAATGCAACATCCATTTCCATTTTCCCATTTTGCTTAGCTCTAGCAAGATTTCAGACACCTTTTTCATGTTACCTACAAATTCATTCAAGGTTCAAGCAATTAGTTAAATTAATAATAATGAAAATACTCCAAACACAGAAAACTAGTGCCCAATAAAAGTGCACATACAAAGGCTGAGAGCATCCAGCGCTGTTCTGTCAAACATTATAAAACCACCCTGCATGAAGAGTTCCTGATGTGTGAGATTCAAAACATCATCTGGTTCATCAATTCCAGCAAACTGCACATGCCGTGACTTCTTCAGCTCAAGCAAGTGTGGGACCTGAAAAGCAGAAAGTTGAGTCTTTAATAACTTTTATTTAAGTTTTGTTGTGATTTTTTACACCAATAGAACCATTACCTCACAAATATGCTCAGCAATGTCTTCATTCTTGAGGATGATGATCAAAGATGAAGAACAATCATCACCAGGGAAGAATTCAGATGGCTGTACAGGAGTGTGGCCCTCTGCCTCTAACTGTGCCTATTGAAATAAAATTATTACTCAGTGAGAAGTTATAAAATATATGGCAAGTTTATATTTTATATGTACAAGGGTTATGAAAAACAGCTTAGATCCTTTACTGTCACACCTCAATAATGGCTACTATAAGCACAAGCTTGTGAGAAATAAACAACAATTCATTTTAAGTTGTATAGATATTTTGTTACATTTGAATCTGACCCTTACCTTATGCACTAGAACCACCAGAGGGTTCATTTTGAACCATTTGGCATTTTAAAATCATGTAACTCAGTTACAAACCCCACAATCTCTTATTTCATTACTTTTTCTAAATTGACTTATTCCTCATATAATAAATTTGGGGATTTAAAGAAAAAAAATTACCACCATTCATACCTGGAACCATCAATAGTTATTTACCCAATCAACACAATGTTGATGTTCAAAGAAAACAATGTAATATGCTGCAGTCAACAATCACTGTATGGAGGGTACATACTTTTTGATATGAAGGCATGCGTTTCATAAATCAGAGACAGCTACATGAGATGGCTAGATGAGTACTATATGAGTACTATGGGGAGTACTATGGGGACTATAGTTAGATTAAAGACAAGGTAGGGTAAAACAGTGATGAGATATTAGGCAGAGTGGAGCAGAGTGCATGCATAATGAATGTTTGAGAGGCCGGCAGTTTGATGTTGGTGCAATGGGGAAAACCTTAGCTGAACTGAGTCCAGAGTCTGTGAAAACAAATCCTAGCAAATAAAGAGCAAAATCCAAATTGGATGGGTTTCAGTCCAGAATAGGTAAGGGGCTGTATACTGGGGTGGATCAGTGTAGATGCTGAATGAGAGAGAGGAAGATACGGTGAAGAGAAGATATCTGCCTCCGGTCACTATGTTTATTCCCTGATAGGTTGGTGAGTGGTTGGTGATCTTTACCCATATCACTCATGGGAAGGGTCGCCACTATAAAAATGATGATCTTGCCAAAAATAAATTACTTATTTTTGATGATCCCTAACAAACCATCACAAGATTGGTTCAGATCTCTGGATTCATATATTTCCAAATTCCTTTGGAAAGATAAACCCCCGCGTATTAGCTTAAAAACGCTACAAAGAACCAAGGATAGAGGAGGATTAGATCTGCCTAATTTTCACCAATACTTCTTAGCCAACAGGCTTCAGTTCATCTCAGAATGGTTAAAACATACCTTCTTAGTTGAGCCCTGGCTAGATGTTGAACAGGCACTATGCAAGGATCTAGAGATTTCAGACCTACCATTTATTAGCTCAAACATCAAAAGACATGAATGCTTTAAAAGTATCAACATCAGCTTTTCTCTAACAGCATGGTGGGAGTTTCTAAAAATAACGGAGTCTTCATTAATCCCATGCAAACGTACACCTATCTGGAATAACCCTGACATATTACAAAACAATAATATGATTAATTTCCCAGAATGGAGTTGTAAAGGAATTAAATACTTAGAACATATATTAGAGGGAACAGAATTTATTCCATTTGACAGACTAGTTGAACAATATGGGATCAACAAGACAAGGTTTTTAGAATATCAACAAATTAAATCCATAGTAAAAAAGAAATTTAACCTCAGTCAAGTTGAATTACAAACACCACTAAGTGCGGCACATTTTCTTACTCTTAAATCCCCCAAATTATTATCTAAAATATACAGAACATTTTCTAAATTAGATGAATCAATATCCCTTCCTACTGCAAAGTGGGAAGCAGATTTATCAGTCAACCTAGACCAAAACTTCTGGTCTCAGATTTGCTTAAAAACTTTTAAATTAATTAAAAATCCCAGTCTGCAATTAATACAATACAAAATACTTCATAGAGTGCACTATACAGGTCATCGGATGTTCAAGATGGGCTTTACATCTTCCAACAACTGCTCACACTGTCAAGGCAATACACCAGACAATTACATCCACGCTCTTTGGTTCTGTCCACCGGTGCAAAAGTTTTGGCGCGAGATATGTGAAGACTTATCAAAGTGTCTGAAATGTAACATTCCAACTTCCCCCTTAGTGTGTCTACTGGGCAGCTTAGATAATGTCACTTCAGAAAAGAATATAGCCCATATGATCTTCACTGCCCTATGCATAGCCAAGAAAACAGTCCTCATGAACTGGAAAAATAAAAATAATCTTAATTCTAACCAATATAGAAATTATCTATTAGATTACATTAGTCTTGACACAGCCTCTGCCACCACATTAGATCAATTGCTCTGGGCCCCTTTTATCAGCTCCATCACCTAGTGGGGGTGGGGGGTCATAGTTTGGTCCCGCCTTCACTGTTGTGATTGGTGAGGGGGTAGGGACAGGCTTAGGGCGTCGGGGGGTTCCCCGGAGGCATCTTCCTTGGGGGGCTCAACCCGGGGTAGCGGTCACGTCCGGTTGGGGGCTCTGTTGGCTCTCAGGTGACTGTTTCCTCGCGACTGCGTGCAGCGGGGCTAGGGGAGGGTCTGTGCTGACGGACGTGGGTTACTGACCTGGCAACCTGGCTGCCCCTGGGTGGGTCCGGGATGGGCGTGAGGTTCTGGGGGCGCTCCGTCTCTGGGCTGGGGCCCGGGCCGGGCCTCGGGGGCTTGGGTCCTGGTTGGTGTGTTGCCGGGGTTGTGGGCGGGTGGGTGCATGGGGGCCCGGCCCTGGAGCAGGGTGCCGCCGGTGCGTCGAGCCGCCTGGGGGGCTCTTCAACTGGTGGGGGGGATGGTCACATCTTGCAGGAGCTTTCTTCTCTTCAGGAACTCTCTGCAGGAGGGGGAGATACAGGAGAGGTGGAGGAAGATCTCAGCCTGGGCGTTTACCGTCTTATGTAGTCTGGAAGATGTGTGGATGGTGGGGTGGGTGCAGTTTTCCCTGTGGTGGGGTTGGGTGGACTGTCCAGGGCTCTGTGGAGCCGGAGGGCGCTACTGCACTGGGCCCCGGTCTGATGGGCCTGGGCCCCCCTTCCCTGGCGGGTCGCGAAGGGTGGGAGTGCCTACTGGGGTCAGCGGGGGAGCTGGCCCCAGGGAGGGGTTACCTGCCCCTCCCTTCCTTCCCTCCCCATCTCCAGCTGCCTCCCTCTTCCCGCTCCTCCACAACCACCCACACATGCAGGGCCTTGGAGTGGGGGTATGTCACCAGGGTGCAGAGGAGGCTACCCCCCCCCCCCCCCCCCCTGTCCCCTTCTGGCTGCCTCTGCCTCAATTTTATCCCACAACTTAGACATTCACATTATTCACACTCTCATTACACATACATATAGGATCTTGGGGGTGGGCACAATCACGGAGTCCAAATTACCATCAGGGTGTATACCTCACCCCTGACGTCGTTGCCCACCTCTCAATTTTAAATACACTTAGTCATTGAGGGCTAGCAGGAGGGACTATGCGCTTACCTGCTGCTCCTTGGCAGGTAGCTCCATGCCCTCCTGGGTTTTAATTGCACCTTAGAACACATATGCATCAACACTACAATGAGCGGGTGGAGGGAGGTTTGGAGTCTTCTCCCACCCCCATTCTCTGCGGCCTGCTGGAGCGGGAGGGCTAGTAGGAGGAGTTGGCCGTCCGACTGCGGTCTGGGGTGTGGGGCCTCCCTGCTGCTGCGGAGTCGGGGTGGTCTGCCTCTCCCCACCGCAGGGAAAAGGGTAACACCACCTGGGTCTGGGTGCAATTCCCCCCTCCAGGGGCAAGGGTACCTAGACCCGGTTTGTAGAGTACGCTTGGGGAGTGTGATTGTGTGTACAGCGTCTCTTTATGTCTGTCTCCACGTTGGTTGAGTGTGGAGTGAGTGCATATGAGAGCATGAGGGGGGGAATGGATGTTTGTGTCTGTGTGTGCCCGTATGTCTGTGTCTATATGTCAGGTTGGGTATCAGACACCACCTCTCTGGGGACACCTCAGGCCCTCCAAGGTTTGGAGGCCTATCTCCACCCACCACCACTTCCCCTGCCGGTGGCGGACTCTCTCAGGTGTCGGTGTGTTGGTGGTTCTTTGTGTCTGGGGGTGGGCGTCCGGGTACAGACCGGCTCACTCCTTGGCGGCCGCTTGTCGGGGCCTGGGGCCTGGGGCTCGCTCGGGCCCCTTTGGAGGTGGGGTGCCCCCGGCCTCTCGGCCTGGGGCTCGGTCACTCAGGCACAGCTGGGGGCCGGCGGAGCTCACGGGCGCGTCACTGCAACTCCCCCTGACTTCTGCTCCGCGGCTGCTGGGCGAGCCCTCATCTGGGACTCTCCTCAGCTCTTACTGGAACAGTGGCGCGGCTGCCCCTCTGTTGGTCTTCCATGGTCTCTTGTGTTCTGGGGGCCTCTGGATGTCTGGAGTTTTGATCTCCTCCATACCCACTTCACACCCTGGAGGACGGGGCTGTGGCCCCCCCACACTCCCTAGCAGATCATTACATGGAGAAACCTTTGGAATGCAAGCATGCTGATCCACACAGGTATGCACACATGGGTATTCACAGACGCGGACTAAAGCTTTCTTGGCTGCTGCCTCAAAGCACACTGTGCGCTGTCTATCTTGCGTGCTGCACAATATCGTTTATTATTTAAAAAAAAAAAAAAAAAAAAAAAGGTTGGTGAGTGGTTACAGCTGTTGCTAGGCTAAATTTCTTGCAAAAGACATACAGTGCTACACCAGAAACTCTCAAACTCTTGTGACTGATTTGGCTGTTAGCAGAATGCCAAAGTTGCCTGAAGTCTTCACGGAAGATGTTGACTTGTCAGCAAACATTTGCTAACTAACCACTGAGAAGTACTAAAACTTGAAAAAGTCTGACACAAACAGGAAACCTTAATGCTAAAACCCAAGACATTTCAAAAGGCCCAACTTTTACTTTGAAGGCAACCTGTTTCTGTTGTCTGTTTGCTTCACACTTCACAGTTTCACAACCGTTTAGCAAGTTCCACACATACCACAGGCAACCTGCTACACCAGAAGCATTTGCAAGTGGTTTTGGTTCAGATGTCTTGATGCATGCTCAATCATCCAGGTAAGTAAATCCCACTGGGGTTTAGCAATCAATTTCAGAGCAACAGCCAGCAACCACTTAAAACCAGTCAGGGAATAGTCACCTCCCCGTGACAGGGCTTTATAAGTCATCCCCCAAGTGGTCTGTAAGCCTCTGTGACCGACGTCTTAATGGGTTCTAAAATATGTTTGACCATTATAATCTGTAATGAATGACTCCAAATTATTTCCAATACTAATAAAATATATTTACAAAAAAAGTTCTGTAAGAGAGGATTTCTTTGCCATTGCTGCTACTGTTCCAAGCCAGGTTCAAAACAATCCTTTTGGTGGTTCTGTTTAGTTTAAATGGGTTAGGGTGGTATTCAGCCATAGTCTGAAGGAAATATGTGAAAAACACTGAACATACTAATGGAAATCATATAAACTGATTATACTGAGGGAGTAGGCCCAGTACTTTACACCAACATCTGTCTTGACTATTGTATTCAATATCTATTTCTGACCAATGACTAACTTTTTTCTTGTACCTTTCATATACAAGCATCTTGTGTAATTGAATTTGATCAGACATGTCTGAGATATAGCTTATAAACATTATATGGCTGAGAACACTATTTTAAAAAAAGTGTTTTACCTTGGTTTGTTCAAAGAAGACATCTTCTGACGTTGCTAGCATGTAGAACCTATACTTTGTTCTACAGGACTTCTTCACAACTGAATTTAGATTAGTCCGGAACGTTTTATCCATTTCTTTCTTCATTTGTTCACAGAAGTCAAAATGGTTACTTGGTTCAGTCTTAGTGCAACTCCTTCGGAAGTGTTTGGCTTTAGCTGAGACTTTTTTGAAAGCACAAACATCTTGCATTTTTGCTTCATACAGTCTGGCACATTCCACAGTCACATCAGAAACCCAGTCATGTTCCACAGTGTTATCTTTGCCTTCAGAAAGTTCTCCAGGACAAATCATCTTTTCTTCATTTTTGTCAGTTGCATCCTTCCTGTTGGACAGGTCTACCTTAATTTTTTGTCCAATAAGAGAGGTTCCCAAGTGATCCAGTGAATCCTCTTGCTCGTCTAGATTAGAGAAGTTGATAGTCAAAGGACTAGTGCAAGACAGCCTTATTTTGTCATGACTGTCTTCTTGGTGGGTGGGTCTCCTCTCACTCTTTTTCAAAGCCTGTTTCATTTGTTCTGAGAAAATGAGGGATTCTTGTTCAACTGACGCCTGAGTGAGATCATCTTGAATGCACCTCCGAGAAACTTGTTCCAGAAACGAATAAGATCTCTTCTGACTATTGTTATAGACTGTGCATACAAGTGAGCTTTGAGGCCCCAAGACCAGACTTTTATCTATGTTGTCGCTATTTATTTGATCTATAAATGAAGCTGCTGCACTGGAGGGGTCTTTGAGATCCATCTCAATATTTTTTCTAACAGTTTGCTCAACTTTCTGAGCTAAACCATTTGTTAAGAAACCTTGAATTTCATCAACACGTTTTGAGGAACTTTTTGCAGATTCAAAAGACTCCATAGGTGGTGGCAATGACAGATTCATGTCGAATTTTGAAATATCCTTTCTCTGGTACTGATATGAGGGAAATGAATTTGATCTACTATTACCAACAACTGGAAGCCAAGTAGTTTTGAAGGAAAGTTGACTGGCATCCTGGTTATCATTTAGTCTTTCAGAACATCCTTTAGATTTTGCATTTGTCCTCTTTTCTGAGAGCACAGATGTTGGCTTGCTATATTCCAGTCTAGGGGTTTTAGGTGGGTTGTTTTTGAGAGAATTTTCAATTTGTGTATCTACTAAGAAGTAATCTGCTTGACATTCATCATTCTTCGATGGTTTGACAGCGAAGACAGGACGATGATTGTATGCACGGGATTCCTGATTTACATTCGACTGCAGTGTTGGTTTAGGTCTCTCTTGGTCTAAACTTGGTTTAATGACTTGGAACAACTCGGATGGACAATTTCTGGGGAACTGGCCATCCTGCCCTATCAAGGTTTCTTGTATACCGACTCTTTCAAAATATTCCTGAGGAACCGAGTCAGTTTTCTTTATATTCAACTTGACACCAAGCACTTCTTCCAATTTACTTTTAAAAGGTGATACAAGTAAGTTATCTGATGATTCTATGTGCAGATCCTGTGAGGTAGAAGATGACACAAGAGCTGACTTTTCATTGCCTATTTTCTTATCCTTAAAGTCAACTGTAGGTTGGTCAAAGGCTAAAGAACTTGGGGTACATTTGCTACTAGGTTCAGGGGATTGAGCAACAGACTCTTTCATTTTAGGTGTTTCGATCTGACAGGACTTGTCAATGTGGTTTGATTTGGACAGGAACTTGTCTATACTTTGTAGAACTCTTAGAGTCCTTGCTTCAAGATCAGGATGGAGAATCTGGTGAAGGCTGGAATCAGTCTTAACAATGGAACTGTGACAAAGTTTTTTCTCACAAGGCAGCTCACCATTTACAGGTGCTGAGCTTGTGTTGAGGCATTCACGATTCAAGTTTTTGCCAGTTATACTACTACTTAATGCAGAATTGCTTTTGCCTGGGCTAGAACAAGATGGGTACCCATATGGTTTTTCATCTATAGTTGGAGTAGGGCATCGGTCATCTGACTCCATACCAAAGTCTACTGGCCCGTAACTTTCATTTATATCAAGAAGTAACATTTTGCAAGGTTCTTCTTTTTGACTACATGCTTGAGATGTACTACATATCTCACTGGTCAGTGCAGCTTTAGAGTAGCTAGAGTCACTGATGAATGGAATTTCTTCCTGGCCTTGTACCACTTCTCCAGACTTGCCTTGGGGGTGTGAGCCATGTAGATGTACACTAATCTTTTCTGAGGAATCTATTCCAATAAGAGGAATTTCAACACCACTGCAATTTTTATCCAATCTCTCATTTGTTTTGCACTCTGCTCTGAGATCCATTTCTTTAGTGAATGTAACTTGTGCCTCAAATATTTTTGGAACTTCAGACAGAAGTGACTGAGGCTGGCATTGAAATTGTTCTTTGCCAGTTGCATTATCAACTTTCGCCAGTACTGCATCCTTTCCTGAGGCATCCATTCCAATACAAGGAATTTCATCCTCAGTGCAACGTTTGTCCAGTCTATCATTTTTTTTGTCTCTTCCAACATCTGTTTTTTCTGCAAATGCCATGTTTGCCTCACACATTTTTGGAATCTTCCACCGGAGTTGGCGTTGAAATGTTGCTGTGTTATCCTTTACCTGTACTATAAGTTCTTCTGATCTATCTAGTCCAATAAAAGGAATTTCAACCCCAGTGCAACTTTTGGTCAATCCCTCATTTGTTCTGAGGTCTGTTTCCTTAGTAGATGCCACTTGTGCCTCACATATTTTTCGAACCTCACAAGGAGGTGAATGAACCTCGTGTTGAAATTGTTGTTTGAGATCCTTAACTTCCTCTGTTGACACAGTTTCCTGATCTTCATGATCATTGTTACTTTGACCAAATGTGTTTTTGTGAATTGCACTGTCATCCTTTACTTGTACTGTTACCCTTTCTGAAGGGTCTCTTCCAGTAAAAGGAATATCAATAGCAATGGAACTTTTGTCTAGTTCCTCATTTGTTTCATTAGTCCTAAAATCTGCTTCTTCAGTAAATGCCACTTGTGCCTCACATAATTTTGGAGACTCACATTTGGGTAAATGAGGCTGGTGCTGAAACTGCTCTTTGTCATTCTTTACTACGTCCTCTGTTGACATCGTTTCCTGGTCTTCACAATCCCTGTTACTTTGACCAAATGTTATTTTGCTTATTGCACTGTCATCATTAACCTGTACTCCAACCTTTTCTGACGCATGTATTCCAATAAAATAATTTTTAATTCCAGTGCAACCTTTACCCAATCCCTCATTTTCTTTGTTTGTTATGAATTCTTCTTCTCTGAGGCTTTCTTCCTTAGTAAATGCCACTTCTGTCTCACATCGTTTTGGAAACTTACACTGGGGTGAATGAGGCTGGGGTTCAAATGTTTTTTGTAAGTTGTCATCCACTGGCCCTACCTTTTCTAAATGATCTATTTCAGTAAAAGGACTTTCATCTGAGATGCAGCTTTTGTTCCATCCCTCATTTGTTTCATCTGTCCTGAAATCTGTTTCTTCAGTAAATGCCACTTTTACCTCACTTGCGTTTGGAACCTCACACAGAGGTGAATGAACCTGGTGTTGAAATTGCTCTTCCTCATCCTTTACCTCTTCCTCTGTTGACTTAGTTTTCTGATCTTCATGATCATTGTTACTTTGACCAAATGTGTTTTTGTGACTTGCACTGTCATCCTTTACCAGTACTATAACCTTTTCTGAAGGGTTCATTCCAGTAAAAGGACTTTCAAATGCAATGCAACCTTTGTTCAGACCCTCATTTGTTTTATTAGTCCTGAAATCTGCTTCTTCAGTAAATGCCACTTGTCCATCAGATGCTTTTGGAGCCTCACACAGCGGTGAATGAACCTGGCACTGAAATTGCTCTTTGTCATCCTTTACCTCTTCCTCTGTTGACTTAATTTTCTGATCTTCTTGATCATTATTACTTTGAACATTGTTGCAGTCTGTTATTTCTTTGTTTTGGCTCTCCATTTCAAAACTGTCTTTTACCAGAGGCATAGGCGAGCTTCCATCAGATACAAGTAATACTGCTGATTGAAATGCCTCATCTCTCAAATAATTTTTTTGGGGGGAGATTTTCTTAGTTGCAGGCTTCCTGTATTTGGATTTAATTCCCAAAGGAGTGTGAGAATTATTTTCTGAAATGAAATAGCCATCTGCCAGTGCAATACCATCTGCACAAAGCATCGGAGGTAAGCCATGGCAGACATTGTTGGTGTTGCTTACTACTGGTGGTTGCTCGTTCATTTCTGCTTGATGATTACTGCGTGTAATGTAGTTGTTGTTTACCAAGTCTGGACCATTACACATTACAGGTAATGGCTGATCAGTCAAATCCTTTCCAGCAGACATGCAGTTTTCTTTCTCATATAGTCCATTTTCTTTAGAGTGACCATATTCTTTCATCACTTTAGCCTTATGCTTTAGGTCACAGGCCAGAAACCCTTTAAAATGTCCGCGATGTTCTTGTGAGACTCCTTTATGCTCCTCCTTTGATAATAGCTTCTCACTTTCTACACAATTTCCATTGCAGGCAATAATATCTGATTTCTTTCCAGAATCATCACCTGCATGACTAACCTTTTGAGATGGCTCTGCATTACCTTCTTGGCTTGGGTGTTCCTTCCTTTCACACATTGCCAGTTTTTTCAATTTGTTTTTTTCATGCTCATCTGTCTGAACCACACCTTCTACTTCCATATTGAGGTCTCCTTTTTCAGGTTTCACAAATGAAAAGGAATCCATTGCACCTTGTTTCACCAAGTCCATCTCTTTAGCTCCTAGATTTTTAGTGCTCTCTTGCATATTTTTCCCCTCTTCACCGCATCCAAGTAACACTTGACCAATTCCAAATTGTGCCACAGCAGTGGTGACCTTGACAGATGCACTTTGTGCCACTTTTTGAAGAGGAATGGCTATTCCATCACCTCTAATAGATGGAAAATCAATCTTCTCCAGGCAGATAGTTTTACTGTGAGGACTGGTCTGCTTAGCTTCATGAGGCTTTATGAAATTTTTCACGTCAGTCACAATCGTTTTGGAATGAACCATGTTTTCAGAAGGCTGAAAAAGAAAGAGTTAACAGAAAATATAAACAAATCACACTAAAATATCAATTTAATTCATGCAATATGTTAATTGAACATTTCAGACTGAGTGGTTTGTATTTAATGTCAAAACATTTTATACAAAACAGCAGATAGGGCTGGGCCATATTATACCGTTCACGGTAATACCAGTATAATGTTAGGCAACGATAGGAAAATGAAATATCGCGATAGAATATGAGTACAACGCGCATAGGCAGTGCCTTTGTTTTCATACGCACATGGCCGATTGTTGAGTGAAACAGATGAACCAGAATTGGTTTGTAAAAATGGTGCAACTTCAGCGATGTGGAACTGGTTTGATGTTTGTCCGTCAGATACACGACAAAGCACATTTTTTTGCAGAACATGCAAGCGGCCGTCGTTATTGTCGTATTTGTCGTATTTGTCGGACTAAGATGCTCTTAAATCTGGGAGTAATCTGGGTCCTAAACTCCGTATGCTTCAGGTCAAACGAACACTGCAGCATCACTGAGAGTTAAAAACTGTCTAAATTCTTTCATCTTTAATAAAACGATCAGCATTGCTGCTATACCAGGTGTAACTATGAAGTTTAACTTCCAGGCATCCATGAAAACAAAATTTATTACATTTAACCAGAGGCGGAGCCAGACATTTGAAACACCTGGGGCTTAGCCCAAAAGGGTAGTATGCATGTGGGATTTTTTTTACTTTTTTTTTGGGGGGGGGGTAGAAATGACTGAAAGATTAATAGGCTCTGTTTTGAGTTTTGTTCAAAGAAAGAATGACTTCATATAGGGAAAAATATATATCACATGTGCAGGACACCTTAAACTAGTTTTTTAATTAAGCAGCAAGGCAGAACAAGGTCAGGGCTGTATCAAGACACGAGGACTAAACCCCAATTCAACCAGACCCAGAACTGATCCAGAATTAAAACAGGACTACAACAGTTCAAAATCAGGACTACTTGGGATTTAACCAAGACAGAACCACAATCAGAACTAGATGAAAGTAGCACTAAAAATCATCATATACAGTGGGGCAAAAAAGTATTTAGTCAGCCACCGATTGTGCAAGTTCCCCCACTTAAAATGATGACAGAGGTCAGTAATTTGCACCAGAGGTACACTTCAACTGTGAGAGACAGAATATGAAAAAAAAATCCATGAATTCACATGGTAGGATTTGTAAAGAATTTATTCGTAAATCAGGGTGGAAAATAAGTATTTGGTCACCTCAAACAAGGAAAATCTCTGGCTCTCACAGACCTGTAACGTCTTCTGTAAGAAGCTTTTCTGTCCCCCACTCGTTACCTGTATGAATGGCACCTGTTTGAACTCATCATCTGTATAAAAGACACCTGTCCACAGCCTCAAACAGTCAGACTCCAAACTCCGCCATGGCCAAGACCAAAGAGCTTTCGAAGGACACCAGGAAAAGTATTGTAGACCTGCACCAGACTGGGAAGAGTGAATCTACAATAGGCAAGCAGCTTGGTGTGAAAAAATCAACTGTGGGAGCAATCATCAGAAAATGGAAGACATACAAGACCACTGATAATCTCCCTCGATCTGGGGCTCCACGCAAGATCTCATCCCGTGGGGTCAAAATGATCATGAGAACGGTGAGCAAAGATCCCAGAACCACACGGGGGGACCTGGTGAATGACCTGCAGAGAGCTAGGACCAAAGTAACAAAGGTCACCATCAGTAACACACTACAACGGCAGGGAATCAAATCCCGCAGTGCCAGACGTGTTCCGCTGCTGAAGCCAGTGCATGTCCAGGCCCGTCTGAAGTTTGCCAGAGAGCACATGGATGATACAGCAGAGGATTGGGAGAATGTCATGTGGTCAGATGAAACCAAAGTAGAACCTTTTGGTATAAACTCAACTCGTCGTGTTTGGAGGAAGAAGAATACTGAGTTGCATCCCAAGAACACCATACCTACTGTGAAGCATGGGGGTGGAAACATCATGCTATGGGGCTGTTTTTCTGCCAAGGGGACAGGACGACTGATCCGTGTTAAGGACAGAATGAATGGGGCCATGTATCGTGAGATTTTGAGCCAAAACCTCCTTCCATCAGTGAGAACTTTGAAGATGAAACGAGGCGGGAGTTGAAAGTCCGTGTTGCTCGGTGACAGCCCCAAAACATCACTGCTCTCGAGAAGATCTGCATGGAGGAATGGGCCAAAATACCAGCTACTGTGTGTGCAAACCTGGTAAAGACCTATAGTAAACGTTTGACCTCTGTTATTGCCAACAAAGGTTATGTTACAAAGTATTGAGTTGTATTTTTGTCATTGACCAAATACTTATTTTCCACCCTGATTTACGAATAAATTCTTTACAAATCCTACCATGTGGATTCATGGATTTTTTATTCACATTCTGTCTCTCACAGTTGAAGTGTACCTCTGGTGCAAATTACTGACCTCTGTCATCATTTTAGGTGGGGGAACTTGCACAATCGGTGGCTGACTAAATACTTTTTTGCCCCACTGTACCTGCACTACACTTGTTTTTTTTAATTCTACCAAAGTACACTATTTAGATTGAGAAAAGTTTATATAATTATTTAGCCTTGTTGTGCAAACAAGCCTGCATAACTTAATAAATATAGAATTTGAAAAATAACAAACCTAAAAAGAAACACTAGGTACGAGATACATGAGTACCTATGATACGGTGATACTTTTGGTAAACGACCATTTGACTAACATGTCTGTCTCACCTGCTCTTGTTCCATCTCTTGTCCTGTGGAGGTGGCATGGCACAACACAGAAGAGCCACCTCCACAGGACAAGACTCAGCAGTCCATCTGCATCTTAAGGATAAAGGACACTCTTTCGAGGATGCCAATGTTCACATTTTGGACAGAGAGGACAGATGGTTTGAAAGAGGAGTGAAAGAAGCCATCTATGTCCACTGTGAGCGGCCATCTTTGAACAGAGGCGGGGGTTTACGACACCAACTCTCTGCCATCTATAATCCAGTTTTGAGATCCCTTCCCAGACGCCTTAACGCCCACTCACATCCTGGGCCATCTGACCTCAGGAATTCGCATGATAAGGTGGGGCCAGGTTTCACAATGAACACACCCGAAACTCTGGCTGATTGGGACCCACACCCAGGAATAGAGCAGCTGCCAGAGAATTCAACATTAATGAATCAATGGTACAGAAGTGGAGGAAGCAAGAAGAATGAGTTTACCGTATTTTCACGACCATAAGGCGCACTTAAAAGTCTTAGATTTTCTTCAAAAAGTACGGCGCGCCCTATAGCGCAGTGCGCCCTGTGTGTTGTAAGGAGGACGTAGTAGAGAACACCATGAGAACGCTAAAGGGTGAAGTGTGGGCGTTGATCGTATATACCGGACAATCGCACATACCTGTATAAAAGGACAGGTATGTGCATTATGTGGAACATCGTTGTTTTAACAACCCTGAAAATGGCAAAGAGACACGCTTATGAAGCACAGTTTAAACTGAAGGCCATCAGCTATGCGGAGGAACATGGAAATCGAGCAGCGGCGAGAGAATTTAAGATTAACGAATAGATGGTTTGCAAATGGAGGAAGCTAGAAAACAAGCTCCGGCAGGTCAAGAAAACGCAGCTGAGTTTCCGCGGACATAAGGCGAGGTGGCCCGAGTTGGAGGAAAGACTCGAGCGGTGGATCATCGAGCAAAGAACGAGCGGGAGAAGCGTTTCGACGGTCACCATTCGGCTAAAAGCAGTTTCACTAGCTGAAGAGATGAACATTGAACATTTCCAAGGAGGTCCGTCTTGGTGCTTTCGTTTTATGAAACGGTGCCATTTTTCCATCCGGACCAGGACTACGGTAGCGCAGCAACTTCCAGCAGATTATAAGGAAAAGCTGGCCATCTTCCGCTCCTACTGCAGCAAACACATCGGCGACAAAAACATCCAGCCCAGCCACATCACAAACATGGACGAGGTCCCGCTCACTTTTGACATCCCGGTGAGTCACACTGTGGAGAAGAAGGGGACCAGCACGGTAGCGATACGCACAACGGGGTATGAAAAGTCTTCTTTTACTGTTGTGCTTGGCTGCCATGCTAATGGACAGAAACTGCCGCCTATGGTGATTTTTAAGCGAAAGACTTTGCCTAAAGAGAAGTTTCCAGCAGGAATCATCATTAAGGCAAATGAAAAGGGCTGGATGGATGAGGAAATGATGAAAGAGTGGCTGAGGGAGGTGTATGTAAGGAGACCAGGTGGTTTTTTCCACGCATCACCATCGCTCTTAATCTGTGGCTCTATGCGTGCCCATCTCACAGCCGATGTGAAAAAACTAGTGAAACAAATTAACTGTGAGCTTGCTGTCATTCCGGGAGGCCTGACAAAGGAACTCCAACCGCTGGACATCGGTGTGAACCGCCCGTTCAAAGTAAGGCTGCGAGCGGCCTGGGAGCGATGGATGACGGATGGAGACCACAGTTTCACCAAGAGTGGAAGGCAGCGCCCGGCGAGTTACGCCACAATTTGCCAATGGATTGTAGATGCTTGGGCTAACATGTCTGCTGGCACTGTTGTTCGAGCTTTCGCAAAAGCCGGCATCATTTCCGAGGAGCCGCACGGCACGGAAAGTGACTCTGACAGTGAAGAAAGTGAACTTGGCATGTTTGATGGAGATTTAGCGCAGCTGTTCAATTCAGACACAGAGGATGAGGACTTCGATGGGTTTGATTGATGATAAAAATGTGAGTACCAAACTTTGTTTTGCTCCTGCTTTATTTTTAAATTTTGTTTGTTGTTGATGATGACGATTGCTGGTAATAAAAATGTGAGTACCAAACTTTGTTTTGCTCCTGCTTTATTTTTAAATATGCACACTTGTATGCTTGTGTGTTGTTGATGATGACGATTACCGGTAATAGAAATGTGAGTAAGGTACCGAACTCAGGTTTGCTCCCGCTTTATTTTTAAATACGCATACGGTACTTGTATGCGCCCTATAATCCAGTGGGCCTTATGTGTGTGTTAAATACAGTAATGGCACACATAACAGACTGCGCCTTTTAGTACAGTGCGTCTTATGGTCGTGAAAATACGGTAATAAAGTTTGATTTATCTGACTGCTTTGTTTCGCTTAATGTGCCTTATAATCCCGTGCACCTTATGGTCCGAAAAATACGTACTGCACACTGCAGTTTAATGTTGCAAAGCACCTCTTTTTAACTTCAGTGGATATTATACATGGTTATGCTCAGGATATGTCAGCCCATTTCTACTGGAAATGCCTTTTGGTTAAACTTTCAGCAAGGAATTTGCATTTGCACTGTTACATTTTTATAAAGCTTTAATGTACATAAAAACCAGCTTCTTGTTTAAGTGAAAATAAATAGAAGGTTGTCTTTTTGCGCTAGTAATGTTGTGGAGTTGTATTTTGTCTCGCATCAATTATATCGTCAGTTATATCGTTATCGCAAATTTTCAAATATATATCGTGATAAATATTTTTGGCCATATCGCCCTGCTCTAACAGCAGATACTGTTAGCCTTTTTCTTTGTTGCTCCAAGGTAAGAGCTGAAATGTCCTTGTTTCGCATCATCCAGGTATTTGAGCTTTATGAGTGTAAAGATATGTGGAAGCTTCCCAAGAGACTGAACACAAATACCACTTCATGATCTATACATTTGGTTGTATTTTGAATTCAGCAACATAGGAGGACAAATTTAGACTAAATGATTAGAGTCTTTCCCAGGCCATCCAAAAGACGTAGACAGATTTATGGCTTTTCTCAACAACAATGCGCCATTTGATGACAAATAGCCTCATAACATTTAGGACACAATTTACTGGCACTGGGCATTAATTAAAATTCTAACAATTAGACTAAATGACTAGTAAGCCTGATACTGATTAGTGACAATAGTGACAATTAATCAGCTAGTTGACTAGTCACACAGATCCCTAATCCAAACATCCTAGCTGTCTAGACCTAAAATTTCTGAGGTGTAGCTGAAACTGGAAAACCATTTAATTTTAAAAGAAATTAATTCATATATTATTCATATTGTATGTTTGAAGTAATAGTAATGTTAGAACCAAACCTGAAATGTACTTGCCTCATGAAGCTCTCCCAGTGGCTTTAAAGAATTCAGTGTTTCACTGGGTTCTTTCTGTTCACTGGAATCAAGCGACCCTTTTTTGTGGATTTGTGGATGTGAAGTGACTGACTGTAGACAGGTGCTGGAATTTTTCAGTGACAAATCCAAAACCACAGAATCTTGATTCAATATGGTGTCATCCTTTTGGCTGAGGTCCAAAGCATTTGACAACAAAGGGTCTGAAGTGTCTGGTACACTTGGGCAAGAAGCAGCAGTGTCTTTATGCTCAAATATAGTTAAGCCAGATACAACTGCACTCGTCATTCCCAATGAATCATTCTCTTCTGAGCAGGAGTACGCAAAATTTGACTCAACGTGAAAAAGGCGTGGTGTTGACCGACTGTAAAACAAGCCTATCCACATGTGGACAATTAGCCGCACCTCTTCATTAGTGTCTTGAATGGAGAAATCCCATGGCCTGTTGAAGATATCAAATTGTACAAAGGTTAGCTACATAACGACATCTGAAGTAAATGTCAGCGCTATCAAAATAAACAAGAATAACTTTTGTCAACATGTTTAACTTTATGCTGACATATTACTGGATAAATAACTGTGTACATACCCATGCAAAGCTCGAACAATAGTTTTGTCTTTTGGATCGCTTGTAAACTTGCTGTCCAGATTAAAGTCATAGTTTTCTTGCCAGTGTCTTGTGATCTTTATACATCCTTCCATATTAACAAAAGTACGGGAGTATCTGAACTTTTGTCTGCAAGCCATGCGCTTTTTCAGATATTCTGGTGTCCTGTCGTATTCACTTCTGTCTTCTTGACCAACAGAGGGCTGTAGTGTTTGAAATCCATACATTGTCTGGTCATGGTGCAGAAGTCTCGAAGAATCACTTACAAGGGATGTACCTGGCAAACCCAATAGTAGAGAGGAAGATGGGGGCAATGAGTAAGCATGTTCTTTAGATACCAAACCAACGAGTTCACCGTTTACTACAAGGTGGCTTGGTGCAGGAGACTCATGTGGCTGAGTGGATCTATCAGCAGGCTGTCTAAGCAGAGCATGAAGAACTGACTCTTGTTCAGCACTGGTAAGGTCTTTTTTAAGGTCAGACTTCTTCAAACTTGTCTCAGGTTTTCTCTCAAATGATGGGTTTGGTTGTGGAGGGGCCTGGTCATTATTGGCACTGAGTGCCAAGTCAGCAAGTAAGTTCAAAGCATCTGCAGGTGAGTAAGCCCTGTTCATTTTTTCAGTCTTCCTGACAGAATTATCGCTAGTACAGTCTTTGTTTTTGAGTTTTTCACTGGCAAAACAAGCTGGAGTTTGAAAGTGCAACCACCCTGTGAAGACAAAACAGAGAAGAAACAAGAGAAACAGCATGAAAATAAAATGTAGCACATTGAAAGCACTTGAAATATACCAGTCTATTATCATTACGAATTTGTCACCAACATATTAAGTATGCCATTGTTTAGAACAAAGGTGTTGGTTTATTTAGCCAATAATGTCAACCCTCTGGAGATTGATAGGGCTAGCAAAAATGCAGCACAAGCAAAAAGGAGCAAAAGCAAACTAGCTGTTTTCACACAATTCCTCAATTAAACGAAGCACAAAGGAGGAAACATTCGCATCAACTGCATTCTCACTACTGTGGTTTATACACTGAGGTGCCCAAGTACAATGTATAAGAGATAAAACACAGGGTGACCACTTCCTAGCTTTAAATTCCCCGTATTATTATATACAGATATCGCATTAGGCACCTGGCAGGTTAAAGATTGTTTCATGTTTCGTTACATTAAGCATTTGTGTTCTCACATGCATTTAAACTAGGTAATTGTGACAAAAGTTCAAGGTTGCTGTGTATGTGTGAAAACAGCTCACAAGTTAGCAAAGGCTTTGCAAAGTGCAGAAGTAGCATGCAGAGGACAGTTATGGGAATGACAGAGTCAGGAAAGGGGTTAGTTTGTCCTGTACATGACAGAAGAGATTGCACATATCAGACAAAAAACAAGCGTTCCACACTTTATAATTACAAAAACATAACTTACATTTCTTTTTGATACATTCTGCAGAGATGCTTTGGTGCTTTTTGAGTGTTTTTATCCTGCCCCGTCTTGTAAAAATTGATGAAGCCCTATGCAAGATTTGAGGTTGCTTGTCCTGAATCATTTGTTCCTGTGTCTTTGCTGTGTCCGTCTTTTGCTTGGAGTCCTGATCCTCTGTTTTTTTCAAGTTCTCCGGTATCACTTTAGGGGTCAGGCCAAGGGCAAACGCAAACAAAGGGTCAACTGGCTGCACCTTTTGAACTTCCGTGACCACAGCATTGGTGGTTGGGGTATTTTTATCATTACATGTCAGCGCCTCAGACTCAGTGTCCGCTCCTTTGCTCTTCTTGAGACAAGGCTCAGTGTCCCGAGGAGTATTTGGAGCTGTGTCCTCTGTCACAAGATCCGTTTTCCTCTTTCCTCTTAAAAGTACTGATTTTAGTTTCCTCAACAGAAATTCACTCTTAGTTGGGCACTTTTCAGGGGAGAGGTTCTCAGAGTGTTTTTCCTGAACTGCTTGTGACGAAACACTGTCTGTGGGTTCATTATTTGAGGAATTACTTTCTGGATTCAAAGGCAATGAACTATTACCATAATTTGACTCCCTTGAAATTTTCTTCTCAGGATTAACATCACTAACAGTGACGTTCTGAAGATCATTCCCACCCTCCACTATGTTAGCAGCCTGCATGTCTTCCACTGCTGTCTCTGGAGCAGTGCAAGACTCTGGATCCGATTTGACCACGTCATCAGCATTCACTGGGGCATCAAGCAACATTTTTTCAGAGCACTCTTCATTTTTGTTAGACTGGAGCTTATCCTTCAAAGATTTAATTTGATCAACAAAGTCTGTAGAGCCGTGAGGCACCAAAATCTTTCCACATTCACTGATGATTGGTTTAAGGTCCCAGCGCTCGGTTTTCCTTCTTAAAGGGCAATGCTCAGGATCTGTTTTTTTCTCTTCTGCTATGGGTAAAGCAACCATAGCTGATCTTAGTTTTCTATTTTTTGGAGATAGTTTTCCACATTTGCGCTTACGCCGTTGTAATTTCCTCCAATTTGAAGGATTACTCAGCTGTGGGTGATCTGGTATTTCCTTGGTGTGTTCATCCTTCAGACTGTTTACATTGTCATTCTCCACTGGTGTTTTGACTGTCTGTAAAGTAGACGGCACAACAGAAGCTTTAGATGCTTTTTTCAATCCCCCAGAACCTCCTGTGTGTAGTTTAAGTTTTGTTTCTGTGAAACTAGTGACCTGAGGTATATTCAAAAGCTTTTGAGTATAGCCAGTCTCATCACAGAGAGAGTTTACTTCTGCTGCTTGTAATTTTGCTCTTAGATTTAGAGTCTCATTGCTGACACTTTGTTCTGCAGAAGTGATGCTGACAATCAGCTCTGCAGGAAGGTCATCTGATGTAGGAGGAGTGAGATTATTTGCCACCACATCATCAGTTTTGTTCAGTTCACTGAGGTCACTGGATTTTTCATTGTCTTTGGAAGAAGCTCCCAGTTGCAAATCATTTGGAACCACATTATGAGGCACAAATGCTAAATCATCTTGTGCTCCGGTACTTGTTGTAACATTGTCTACAGATGTCTCAACATTTTCAGAAGATTTCAGGTCTGATAATGTGTCTTCGAACACTGTATTAACAGGGTCTGTCAACTCCTGAGGTGCCTCCTCAGGAGACGATATACAGATATAGACATCATCATCAAGATCTTCTCTCCTCCGCTCCTCTTGTCCAGCTGCAAGAATTTCTGAAGCTCTAGATACTGGCAGTTGGAAGGAGGTTGGTCTGCTCAGATATGACCTGAAGCTCTGCATTGCCCCATCAGTCCATTCAGGGGACGAGTACAGGTGGGTATCCGGCACATCATACTGAAATGGAAACATGCTGACTTCCCGAGAAGGACTTGACGTCAGACCAGGATTTATCAGTGCAGTGTAACTCTGCATATGCTGAGCCAAGACTTCACACAGTTCTTCACTTGGGTCGATGGGCGTTTTCTCAGCTTCACCCTCAGCATAGCTTAGTACAGGCAGAATCCGGAGGATTTCTGATGTCATAGAAGGGTTCTTCTGTCCAAATTTGGTATCTGTGAGAAATCAAGCCAGAATATTTGTTTAGTATCTGCTCTTGTAATTAAACTGCCTTAATGGCAAATTAAGCTCTAATAAATGCTAGTTACAAAATTTAGAATGATTTAATACATTTATATTCAGTGTTTAATAAATGTTACAATGACCTCTCATTACAACTCGAGGATCTGGAAACACAAACAAGCCCTGCAGGACTTCACTTGCGCAGGACCAAGCATCTAGGGAAGAAAAGAAATTTGTGCATGATATGTAGCTTTCTAAACAAAGACAAAATTTTGTTATGCAACTGACAAAACAGTATACTTAAACCATTTTAAGTCTTACCATCATATGAGAGAAAATGGGACGAGTGCAACAGGATAAAAAATCCACCATCTCGCAGCAAAACAACGAGAGCCTATGTGTAAATAAGTAATGGTTTTTGGGTGTTAGGTAAGTCACACTCAACCACATACTGTCAGCTGCATATAAGAGAGCCTAATATTTTATTGCACTGGAAATTTCCACCGATGAAATCATTCACAGTTTAGTCTATCAACAATAAAATAGTTTGTGAACAGTTTAGCGCTCAATTAATTGCTTTAGTTGTTTCATAAAGAGTTTGCTTGGTCCTCTGTGTTTCATATTAGATTGATAGTAAACAAAAACTCACAAGATCTTTCTCTTTGATGTCCCACAGAAGCTGAACAAGTGAGTTGGTTTCTTCTGCCTCAGTAGAAACCAACTCATACAGACTGCAGTACAAGCCATCCAGAAAGACTGAAAGACAGCAAAATGCCACATTTATTAATATGTTTACTTCCCCAAGATTTTACCTTTAAAAATAAAAAAAATAACAACAGCACACCTTCACCAGTGAAGCAGGTTTCAAAAATAGCCCTTGGTAACAGCTGTCGTAGATCTAACATCGAAATCACCCAGTCAACGTTCACCACTGGTGGTCTTCAACAGAAAAAAAAGTGAAAGCACATAAAATAGCTTAATGAAATCTAAATGTTCAAAGCCAAATAAGAATTAAATCTCCCTTTTCTATGTGCACATTGAACTTACAGCTTGGCAGGTAGTAAGGCCCCTGCTTTAGACCTCAGCCCAACATTGCATAACTGCCTGCCGATCTGAAGCTCACCTCTCCAAGGCAAGTAATGAAAAACTGAAATGATTTAATACAACAGCAAAAATGTTATGCATGAAAAAAAAAATGCAATTTTCAGTAATGATAACAAAACAACAACAAAAGCACGTTCACTTGAAAATTGCAATAAATATCTATTATGTATTTAGTCATGTATGAAAAAAATATAAAAAATAACAAAAAAGATACACCCTCCGTCAATTATAAGGTTTTCATAATAGAAATATTATCTAGGTTAAGTAATTAGGTTGAGGTGTTTTTCCGCCATTTTGTTGTAGATTTACTGTTGTACTTGTAGTCATTGTCCTGTTGATTGACCTAAGCTTTAGCTGTCCGAAAATTGGCCTCACAGCTGACTCAAAAATTATAATCCTGCCACCACCATCCCTGATAATTGCTAATAAGGTATTTGTACTGAGACGCTGTGTTTGTTTTTTCATTTGATTATGGCTAAACATCTCCATTTTTATCCATGTCCCAAGGACAATGTTGCAGAAGTCTCGTAGTTTGTTATGCTACCACGCTCTTTTGAAAGAGAAGAGGTTATACTGGTAACTCTTCCAAACAAGTCTCTACTTGTTTTTTTCTAATTACACAGTCACAACCTTAATAACATTTAACTTGCTATCTGAGGCCTGTAGGGTCTGCGATGTAACTCTAGCTTTTTTTTGCAGTCTCTCTGACCATTGCATTGCCTGACCTTGATGTGAATTTGCTGGAAAGAGTCCACCACTGGAATGACTGCTTATTGTCTTGAATGCTTCCCACTTTTGAATAATCTTTCTTAATGTACAATTGGAAATCACCTTAAATCCCTTCCCAGAAAGATGGGAAGCAAATAATCATCATTGCTGATATCTTCTCTGCATTATGTTAAAACACATTTAAATGTTTTTAAGGCGTTAACACCTTTTGTCCCTTTAACATCACATGGTCTAAAGACTAGTACCCTTTCTTGTCCTAATGTCAAAACTTATGATGCGATTGCATTTAAGCTACGTCCAGATGAACAGAATCAACTTTTGGAGATTGCATTTATGCTCTAATTTATGGTCTTTTGTGAGTGTGTCTGTATACACTGGATCTTACAGTTTTTTAATGTTCTTATTCTGTGACCCTCCTATTTTATGTACAGCACTTTGGTCAACTCTGTTGTTTTAAATGTGCTCTTAAATAAGGTTGGTTTTCATAGGTGATTTATATGGGGATATAAATGGGGTAGGTGAACTACATAAATGTAAAATATATGTAACAAAACATATTCTACAAAAACTAAACAGAACCCTCATAAAAGTGACCCTCCAGCTCCTTGAGAATCTAAATTACGTGTAATCATAATCCCAGCCTTTACTTACATAATTTTTTCTCCTTGCTGAAAAGAAGAAAAAGAAAAAAGTCAGTATGATTTTAATAATCTCACATTGCATGGAATGGTATCGGACTAGAACATGAAGATTTAAAAAACAAACATGTATATGTGATAATAAAATACCATTTCTCCTGAGGTGATGCTATTGTTGCTTTGGTATCCGTATATGAAAACAATACAATAGCAAACGGACAAGCAGCACTGGGAGATTGTGCTGTAGCATTGCTTCCACCATCTAGCAACTCATACATGTAACACTGCAAGACAGAACAAAAAAGGTACTTGAACAGCCTGGTATGCTTTCATTTTTCTTTTTGAACATGCACTTATTCATAAAAGGAAGTAACTAAGCAAGGTTAAAAAAAAGAAAACAACAACAACAAAACCACCCCACCACCGGAATGCTACAATACTAATAACAGAGGACTTGTTAAGTTGACATTTATCAATGATATACCTCAGGCAAATCAATTAGCAAATGAAAAGTTTTTTTTGAATGTGCTCCATAACCCCCCCCCCCCAAAAAAAACAAACTCATTAAATGAATATCTATATAGATAGGGTAATGTGTAAGGAACAAAGGGATGCCACATCCTTTGATGGAAATGAAAATTATCAACCAACAGACTGCTAAATTCAAAGACACCCCCAAAAGTGAAAAACTGATGCAACACACTCTATACATTGTATGACCCCCACACCCTTGCATGCCTGACAATGTTGGGGCATGCTACTAATGAGAAGATGGGTGGTATCTTGGAGGATGTCCTCCCAAACAAAATGCTCCGAAATGTTGTTCTATTAGACTTAGGTCAGGCGACCCTGTGGGCCACCTAATGGTATCAATTCCTTCATCTCCAAAAACTGTCCACATACTTTTGGCACGAGGCCAGGCATTGTCCTGCACTATGGAAAATGCCAATTGGTGAGCCCAATTGGTATAGAATACCAACACTGTGAGCACAAGGCCCACTAGAGAAAATTCGGGCCTTCTTGGGATTGTGCTGGAGGAAAAAGCAAATGGTAATGGCATGTATTGATGTGCCATCCTGAAAGAGCTGGACTACTTGTGCAACTACTGTGGGATCCAAGTATCACCTCATGCTGCCAGTAGTGCCATTGACCTATCCTAACCCAAAAAAACAAAAAAAAACAAAAAAAAAAACAGTCAGAAAAGATGAGGAGGGGAAAAACATCAGTGGCCTCCATGTGTAAAACCATTCCTCTTTGCGGATTGTCTCGTAGTTGCCCCTCTAGTGCACCTGTGGTTGATTTCATTAACGCCTAAGCAGCTGAAACTGATTAACAACCCAGATCAATAGTTTAATTGACTTGATGCTATATTCTGATTAAAATATAATATATATCCTTCAGTGTGTGATTGATAGATAGATAGATAGATAGATAGATAGATAGATAGATAGATAGATAGATAGATAGATAGATAGATAGATAGATAGATAGATAGATAGATAGATAGATAGATAGATAGATAGATAGATAGATAGATAGATAGATAGATAGATAGATAGATAGATAGATAGATAGATAGATAGATAGATAGATAGATAGATAGATAGATAGATAGATCTGGGCCATATTATACCGTTCACGGTAATACTGGTATAATGTTAGGCAACGATAGGAAAATGAAATATCGCGATAGAATATGAGTAAAACGCGCATGCGCAGTGCCTTTGTTTTCATACGCACATGGCCGATTGTTGAGTGAAACAGATGAACCAGAACTGGTTTGTAAAAATGGTGCAACTTCAGTGATGTGGAACTGGTTTGGTGTTTGTCCGTCAGATACACGACAAAGCACATTTTTTTGCAGAACATGCAAGCGGCCGTCGTTATTGTCGTATTTGTCGGACTAAGATGCTCTTAAATCTGGGAGTAATCTGGGTCCTAAACTCCGTACGCTTCAGGTCAAACGAACACCGCAGCATCACTGAGAGTTAAAAACTGTCTAAATTCTTTCATCTTTAATAAAACGATCAGCATTGCGGCTTTACCAGGTGTAACTATGAAGTTTAACTTCCAGGCATCCATGAAAACAAAATTTATTACATTTAATGGAGTTAGAAGTTAGCAGGAAGCTAGCGGAAGTTAGCTCGCTAGTTTCGCTAGTTACCTAAGCATGATATAGCATGTTCTGACTGAGAGATTTCTGAAAAAATTCAAACGTACAGCTCTGCTATCACTTCCAACATAAATGAAGACAGGAAACTAAACAGCAGTGACGTTTGTAGGGTTACTGTAGTTGGGCTAGCTGGTATATAATGATGTGCTACGTGATCGCTAGCGACACAGCTATGTTAGCATAATATAAACAGTGAAGCTGGAGGACGAACGCTAACACTTTTCCACTTATAAAAGTTAACGTGAAGGTTCCTCATAGTTAGAGACAAATGCAAGCGCATGGCAGGATGCTGTAAACGGACCAAACTTCAGTCAGGAGAACAACTGAGATAATCCATCCACAATACAAGGTTAGTCATTCATATACTGCAACAACATGGGAATAGAGCAGCTGCCAGAGAATTCAACATTAATGAATCAATGGTACAGAAGTGGAGGAAGCAAGAAGAATGAGTTTAATAAAGTTTGATTTATCTGACTGCTTTGTTTCGCTTAATGTGCCTTATAATCCCGTGCACCTTATGGTCCGAAAAATACGTACTGCACACTGCAGTTTAATGTTACAAAGCACCTCTTTTTAACTTCAGTGGATATTATACATGGTTATGCTCAGGATATGTCAGCCCATTTCTACTGGAAATGCCTTTTGGTTAAACTTTCAGCAAGGAATTTGCATTTGCACTGTTACATTTTTATAAAGCTTTAATGTACATAAAAACCAGCTTCTTGTTTAAGTGAAAATAAATGGAAGGTTGTCTTTTTGCGCTAGTAATGTTGTGGAGTTGTATTTTGTCTCGCATCAACTATATCGTCAGTTATATCGTTATCGCAAATTTTCAAATATATATCGTGATAAATATTTTTGGCCATATCGCCCTGCTCATTCATTCATTCATTCATATATATATATATATATATATATATATATATATACCGTATTTTCACGACCATAAGACGCACTGTGCTAAAAGGCGCAGTCTCAGTTATGTGTGCCATTACTGTATTTAACACACACATAAGGCGCACTGGATCATAGGGCGCATACAAGTACAGTATGCGTATTTAAAAATAAAGCGGGAGCAAACCTGAGTTCGGTACCTTACTCACATTTTTATTACCAGTAATCGTCATCATCAACAACACACAAGCATACAAGTGTGCGTATTTAAAAATAAAGCAGGAGCAAAACAAAGTTTGGTACTCACATTTTTATCATCAATCAAACCCATCGAAGTCCTCATCCTCTGGGTATGAATTGAACAGCTGCGCTAAATCTCCATCAAACATGCCAAGTTCACTTTCTTCACTGTCAGAGTCACTTTCCGTGCCGTGCGGCTCCTCGGAAATGATGCCGGCTTTTGCGAAAGCTCGAACAACAGTGCCAGCAGACATGTTAGCCCAAGCATCTACAATCCATTGGCAAATTGTGGCGTAACTCGCCGGGCGCTGCCTTCCACTCTTGGTGAAACTGTGGTCTCCATCCGTCATCCATCGCTGGATGTGTTTGTCGCCGATGTGTTTGCTGCAGTAGGAGCGGAAGATGGCCAGCTTTTCCTTATAATCCGCTGGAAGTTGCTGCGCTACCGTAGTCCTGGTCCGGATGGAAAAATGGCACCGTTTCATAAAAAGTGAAAGTGAAACTGCTTTTAGCCGAATGGTGACCGTCGAAACGCTTCTCCCGCTCGTTCTTTGCTCGATGATCCACCGCTCGAGTCTTTCCTCCAACTCGGGCCACCTCGCCTTATGTCCGCGGAAACTCAACTGCGTTTTCTTGACCTGCCGGAGCTTGTTTTCTAGCTTCCTCCATTTGCGAACCATCGATTCGTTAATCTTAAATTCTCTCGCCGCTGCTCGATTTCCATGTTCCTCCGCGTAGCTGATGGCCTTCAGTTTAAACTGTGCTTCGTAAGCGTGTCTCTTTGCCACTTTCAGGGTTGTTAAAACAACGATGTCCTGCATAACGCACATACCTGTTCTTTTATACAGGTATGTGCGATAAAGTCAACGCACACACTTCACCCTTTAGCGTTCTCATGGTGTTCTCTACTACGTCCTCCTTACAACACACAGGGCGCACTGCGCTATAGGGCGCGCCGTACTTTTTGAAGAAAATCTAAGACTTTTAAGTGCGCCTTATGGTTGTGAAAATACGGTATATATATATATATATATATATATATATATATATATATATACACACACACACACACACACACACACACATACATACATACATACACACACACATACACAGAAACTTGTTTACCTGGGTTCTCTCAAATGCAAGGAAGGAGCTGGTTTGTGCAGATACTGAAGGGAACTGTTCGGACACATGGCAGTCCAACCCCACAGTGGGTGCTGTGAAATTCTGGGTATAGTTTTCTGAAACCCTTTTAACTTTACCCTGTTAATAACAGAGAATAACAACATTTTTGTGTTTATAACAGCAGGAACAATCCTTCTAGAAACATCCATTTCTTTTTTCAGTACCTTTGTCAGCCTGATGATGGCGATGTAACCAGATTTCCCATGATACCAACGATTCAGATCCAAACAATCAGAGTACATCGATATGTAAACACCTTTAAATACACAGAAAATTTAAACTTAATATGTTTTCAGTCAAAAATAAACACAGTGAGGTTCAATTATTTGTAATAGGACTTCATAGACAACTATCATGGTGAAGTCATAACTCTGAAGTCGCTGTCTGTCACTCCCAGAGTAATACAACCACACCTAGGAAAATGAATGTCTCACACTTCCAAGAACACACCTCATTGAGCAACAGTCTGACTGAATTACCTTAGGTACTGCAGTAAACACTAAATTTCAACAGACCATAACGGTAACATTTATCAGTTTAGAATAAAATAAAATCTAGTTACATAGTTAAAATGCAATAACATGCGTTTTCCTGCTTATGGTACAAGTAACTGAGTCAGTTTTGAAAAAGAAAAGAAAACTTCATAGAAAATGCTTGAAAAATAGTGACATACTCAAGAGCAAGTTATAAGGCGAGGTAGACAGCCACAAACTAGTCTAAGAAGTCTGTTCCGTCTTGTACTTTTTAGACTTTTTTAATTAGGAATGTCAAGTAACAAACATGTCGAGAATTACAACATTTATGAGAGAAAGGTCATGAAAAAAAACCTATTGCACAACTGCAAGTCTGCACAGGATGTGCAGCAAAAAAAAACAAACAAAAAAAACCACTGGCTGAGTCGATAACATGTGACACACTGAAGCTGTTGTTTTAAAGTGTCAAGCCGGTGCCATTTTCTCCTACAGTTCACTGCAAAACAGCTCCATAAAAACGGACTTTGACCAAAGTTTGCTCTTGATAACTGCTACTCTTTATCACAGTCCGTACTGGGCCCCGTGGGTGTCCCAGCAGCATTTTAAACTGGGAGTTTTAAGGCTAAACAGAGCTAACAAGAATACAACTCGCAGTGCAAAACAGAAAGAAATGCCACAGTCTTCCTTAAACACCAATATCCCGAAAACCTCATGTAATGTATAGTTTCTGTTTCACACATTCTTTCACTTTCATTTGTATACATTTGGGGCTTTAATTTGCTTTCACTTTCAAAACAAGGCAGCACTGGACAAACAACATGGACTATTCTTTAGCTTGATCTGCAAACATGAAGGACAACTTATATCTGGCCTTTAAGGTAAAATCCTGCTTATTAGTATTGTTATAGGTTTACAGCTAAGGAATTTATTAGAATAAGATTTTAACGTTGAGTTTTAACACATAGATATCATATGATATCAGGCTCAGACTGAGGGAGGGAAGGACACGGTGGAGGATAAAAAATACATGTATATATATATATATACCTTTAGAAGGATCTCCCAGAGTTGTACATGTGCTATTTCCAGTGAGCACACCGGTTTCTCGGAGTGCGTTAGCCTTTAAAACAAAAAAAAAAAGGAGCACGGTATGAGGATTCGGTTGATTGTGTGCGTTTTCTCAGCTGTGTCTGTGACCTCCAGTCTGTACCTTGTTGACATCGTCAAAGAGCAAAAAGCCATAGGACTCCTCTAGATCCTCGTCTGAATACCCAGCGTCTCTCCTTTTTGCTCGGAAGGCATTGTACTGATACAAAACAAATTTTAAAAAAAGAAATAAGGAAATCAGAATAAAGGCTGTGCTTCATGTAAGAGCAGTTCCTGTTTCAGGCATGAGAAATTTTACCCTTGTGGGATTTCTTATGAGCTCAAAAGAGGGGAAATCTTCAATATTATATGTATAAAAGAGAAACAAAACCCACCGCATGTGTATAAGATACCATCTGGTGGGGTTTAACGACCACGTGTTATTTAAATGTGGTTATACTGGGGCTATATAAAAATCTACTTAAATGCTGGGGAAAGACTTAGACTAACCTTTTCTTCCAAAGTTGGATTCTTTACCAAAACAGCAGACTTGTATCTGAAACACTGCTTCGACTCATCATACAAGTATGCACGTTGAAGTGGAGCCAAGATACTGTTTTTAAAGATGTCAGAAGAGTCTGGCACAGGTATCAAGACACCTAAAGAAAGTGGACAGAATGCAAACATGAGCGCAAAATCCACGAGAGACTGGAAAATTACAGGCAACTGCGGATTGGATTTCAACCAAGGGGAAAAAAACTCTCCGAGCTGTTTCTCAATCCTGGAACAGGCTGTCCCCATTGGATATCCTTATCTACGCATTTATTTTCAGTTTTAACACATAACATTAGCAGGTGTCGAGTAAAGCAGGAGAAAAATCTCCCACCACACGACTTTTTTTTTTTTAAATCTTGAAGTGAAAGTCGTATAAGTGGTGCTGGTGGGGGGAAAGGGCTCATCACCTTTACTCGAGGCACCACCATTCCCACTTTCCATTGCTTATGAAATCTGTCGGCCTCCCTTTTCCTTTCGCTGAAAACTGCTCTCCCCGGATTCAAACATCACAACTCGGTAATTAGATCCCATGTATCCCACGTCAGATAAACCTTTCAAAGTCACTCGAGCTCCTGTCGCCGCCGTTTCAATAGACATATTAACACGAAAACCAGGAAGTTAGAAAATAGCTGTTTGTCCACAGCACGTAGAAGCAAAAATATCCACGTAGCTTCACGTTTATCGTTTCATAAACAACGCGTCTGTTTACTCATGAAAGCCCCTCAGTCCTCCACATGCCTCCTCGCGTGGGGACTCGGCGTTACTGTCGTCGGTTTCAAAAAGGAAACAGAAACCTATCGAGGCGAAGCATCCATCTTGAAAGTCTACACCGAACTGTGTTCGCAAGGCAGCTGCTGAAGCAATGCTGAAGCTAGTTTGCGCCTGCGGCTCACTTCTCCTGTGTGTGTGCGTGTCCGGTTTTTCCTGTCCCTTTCCCTCCTCCTCGCGAAGAAATACTGATTTATAACAACAAACAAGCTAACACCGTGGGGTTATATTTGAACGCTAACTCGTTATCAACTGGTTTGATGGGTTATATGGCTGATTGAACACCGTAACACGGTTTAGATAAACTACGGGAGGTGCGGGGGGAGTTATGGAGATTAGTGCTAACACGTCTTTAGCACGTTCCCATGAAATTTGGTTTCCTGGAAAATCCTGTTTACCAAATGCACAGGCAAACTCACGGTAACTTAACTAATCGCTATAAAAACTAGTGGAAATGTGCAGCTGCCTGTTTAGTAAAAATAAATAAAATAAAGGGGGGGGGGGGGGGGGTCGTGTTCTGCATGAGTCTATTTAAAAGGTTTTCTCTGTATAGACTGCTATGTTATGGTGGGCAGCTTCGCCTATATCGCTATCAAAGGTTACAGCACCTAACTAATAACCTGGTTTGAGTACCTACTTCATTGTGATTTTTTTTTTTTTTTTTTTTTTTTTTACATGGAGTGGGACATTGCTCTAAGTCCATAGTTCACCCTTTGAGACACATGACAGCCTAGTTCCTCTGCACATCTGTTTGTTCCTCTCATTATGCTAAGAGCATGTGCAGTGCAAGTTAACACTGTGAGCTGAACAAAAACAAATGTTTGATATGTTCCTTTATCTCGAAATAGCCTTTCTGCATACTGGACAAAGACACAGCTTCCTAGTTTGAAGAGTCAAGCCAGTGCAGACGTGCTTCGAACCTGCATTCTTTTTAATGGCCACCTGGGGTGATAGCTGTGGTTCCAAAAAGACTTAGACTATTCCAAATAACTTGGATCTTAGATGTCAGAACTCGGGAATGGCATCAATCCTGAGTTAGCGTATTCCAGAAAAAGTGAGAAAAAAAAACAGTATTTATTTTTCCAGATATCACAATAAATATGGCATAATACTTACTTATGGGCGACCGTGGCTCAGGGGGTTGGGAAGCGTATCTGTAACCGGAAGGTCGCCGGTTTGATCCCCGGGCTCTCTGTCCTGGTCGTTGTGTCCTTGGGCAAGACACTTTACCCTACTGGTGTTGGCCAGAGGGGCCGATGGCGCGATATGGCAGCCTCGCTTCTGTCAGTCTGCCCCAGGGCAGCTGTGGCTACCCTGGGGCAGACTCCACCAGTGTGTGAATGAATAGTGGCATTGTAAAGTGCTTTGGGTGCCTTGAAAAGCGCTATATAAATCCAATCCATTATATTATTACTTTTTACTTAAAAACACTGATGCATGGATAGAGCCTGGTTTTACAGTTTTGCTACTGTTTATGGCCCATGCTACCATGTTGGATTGTTAACGTCAGGTTCAAATTTTGGTTGGGAACTCAGAAATTCTGACTTCTCACATCTGACCATTGCAACATCTCCCTCTGTATAATCTGTAAATCTCTGAGCTTCTGTTCTGATATAGAATTAAAAAACAGTGTTAAACACTGATACGGCTTTACAGCTGTGTCTTCAGCCAACCTTTGGTTGCAGCAACACAACATGCCAGGTTGCAAAAATTGAGATATGCAGCACTGGCAGAAGTTGTGGCTTGTGACAGTGGATGCGACGCCAATCAAGTATGCACACAGGCCTAGAGGCCTATCTGTGACTTCTTCCTCTTTGTGTTTAACGGCGGTTGGCAACCAACGTAAAGGAGCATTACCGCCTCCTACTGTTCCGGAGTATGGGTCAGACTTACAGCTTAAGATAACCTTTATTAGTCCCACACGTGGGAAATTTGTTTTGTCACAGCAGGAAGTGGACAGTGCAAAAGTTATGAGGCAAAAATTAGAATACAATAAGAATAAATACAGTACACAACTGTACAGAATAGAATAAAATAAAATACTATATACAGTAGAATAAAATAAAATAAATATACAATAAGATAAAAATAGAATACAAATACAAATACTATATACAACTGAGTAAAAATACAACGATGACAGAAAGGATTATTGCACTTAGTATTATTGCATATGTATGGATGTGTGTGCTTGATCAGTTAAAGTCTTTATTATGGAGTCTGACAGCAGTGACTTACAATCTGTATCCAAAAAAACAATACAAAACCAAAAAAAAAAGACCCTACACTCTTTCATAAACACCTATATCCTTCAGAAACCCCACCAGTTCCCTCACCTGTGCCCTACTACCCTCCAACACACAGATTAAATTCCTCAATTCCCCGCTCCTTCAATCTATTCTGCAGAACTTTCCTCTCCACATCATAACCCTTGCACCGCAGTATTACATGCTCTACCATCTCCTCCTCCTCCTGGCACACTCCACAAAGCCCTGTCTGATGTTCTCCCATCATCTGCCTCCAAACAATACCTTTTGCTTCAGATCCGCTGCTTTTAATTTCCATCTCAGTCCTAGTTAGTCAACGCTCCTTTTGCCAACCTATCCACCTTTTCATTTCCACTGATTCCTACATGAGCTGGCACCCAAAGAAACTGAATATTGCCACCACAACACCTTATTCTGCTTATAGTCTCCAGAATAGTATACAGCATACCCTGCCTTGTCTTCGAACAAAATGATTGTAGACTTGAAAGAACAGCTGCCGAGTCAGAACACACTACCACCTGCCTGATTTTTGAACACTCTACCCATTTCAATGCTACCAAAATTGCTACCATTTCAACCGTGTACACTGCCAGTCCATCCGGAGTGCGTCTGTTTATTTCAATATTTTTTGACGGAACTGCTATTCCAAACCCTGTAATTCCTGTATCTGGACTTTTAGCATCATCCGTGAACACATGAATACACTCAGGGTATTCATTCAAGCTGTGAAAATGAAATGCTGAAACAAGATCGACTCTTCCTTTCAATTTTCTCTTCAGATCCAGCAAGTACCAGTGCACAGGAGGGGTCTCCAGTAACCATGAAGGAACCACAGGGAACACTCCTGCAGGACATATTTTAAGTTCATACACTTGACACTCCTTAGCCCACTGATTCCCCACCTTTCCAAAATGATCCTTCTGACTTCTTCCATACTCCCAGAATTCCAAAAGTACCTCCTTTGTGGGATGTGCGTCACCATGACCACCAAGATGAACCCAGTAATTCACAGACACTTGCGTCCTCCTAAGATGCTGGACATTATGAACAATGCTGGGCATCCTCTGCACACGGCCATTAACAACCAGAAGAGTCTGTTCAGTGACAGGTTGCTTCTCCCAAAGACAAGAACTAACAGACTTAAAAACTCCTTTGTCCCACACGCCATCAAACTGTTTAACTCCTCTCTGGAGGGGAGAGGGAGGGGAAACAGGAGGACAAAGGAGGGGGGAACAACTAAGTTGTAGTGCCTCTTCACCTCACTGTGCAATACCTTTGTAAATAGTCAACGGTGCAATAGACTCAATACTTGAAATGTGCAATTCACTTGTATTTTTATTTTTATTCCTATTTATTCTATTTATCCCCTTCGTATATTTTATTTATATTGTCTCTGTATTTATATATATGTGTGTGTGTGTATATATATATATATATATATATATATGTATAATATTCTGTAACTCTGTAACTTCTGTCGGTGCTGTGCATTTTTGGAAATCGAATTTCCCAGAGGAACCCACCCGAGGGATTAATAAAGTTCTATCTAATCTAATCTAATCTAAAGATCTAGGGGCATTTCTCCCATCTCCACCTGTAGGGCACTGACTGGAGACGTTTTAAAAGCTCCACAGCACACCCCAAGGGCTTCCGATTGCAGAACATCCAAACATCTCAACACAGAAGGAGCTGCTGAACACCCATAATCGAAGACCGATCTAATTAATGCCTGGTAAAGTCTTTTCAAAGCAGAAGAGCTCGCTCCCCAACCCCTCCCAGCTACACACCTCATAACATTAATAACTTTTTTGCATTTGGTTTCAATCTGGTTAATATGCTCCCTCCCTTCATATCAGTCTTGAATCAAACACAACACCTAAGTACTTAAAAGAGCTGACTTTCCCAATTACCTTGTCATACAGTTTCAATGTCAAAGTCTCACTCACTTTTCTTTTGGTAAAAAACATCATTTTTGTTTTTTCCACTGAAAACCTGAATCCCCAGTCAAATCCCCACTCAACCACCAACAGCCTCCTGAACCTTGCCCACTAGGTGCTCAATATTTCTTCCTTTTTTTCCATAACATACCATCATTAGCAAACAAAGACCTCCTAATTCCCTCAGGAACATCAGAAAAAACATCATTGATCATTATAACAAAAAGCAGGGGACTAATCGCACTGCCCTGTGGCGTTCCATTCTCAACCGTGCACTGACTAGAAATTGTAGACCCAATTCGCACTTGGATCTTCGTACCAGATAAAAAGTCTTGGATCCAATTGAATGTCCTGCCACCAATACCCAACTTATGCAACTTGATTAAAAGCCCATCCCTCCACAACATATCATATGCCTTTTCTATGTCAAAAACACTGCCAAAACAGACTCTTTATTGGCCTGCGCTTTCCTAACAACATTCCCAAGTCTAATAATAGCATCAGTTGTGTTCCGAGCTGTCCTGAAACCACTTTGGTAATTGGCTAAAGCCCCTTTTCTTTCCAGCTCAAAGGACAGTCTTGCATTATCATACGTTCCATTAACTTGCACACATTTGATGTAAGAGCGATTGGTCTGCAGCTATCTGGTTTAGATGGATCCTTCCCAGGTTTTCTTATTGGCACAATAACAGCCTCCTTCCAAGTACTTGGGAGCTCACCCTTAATCCAAACTGTGTTAACCAAACACAGCAGTTTATTAAGCGCTTTCGTACCAAGGTTCTTCAAAATTAAATAACAATTTTGATCCTTTCCCGGGGCTGTGGGCTTCGTTTTTTGAAGTGCTCTCACCATTTCCTCCCGAGAAAACACTGCATCCAAACTACTGTCTATGTGTGCCTTTCTTACTAAATCCTCCAAATACCGTGTTTTAGTTTGGCACATTCTGTCTTTTCCCAACACTGATATGTTATCAGAGCTATGAATCTTAGCAAAAGTTTTCACCATAACCTCCACTTTTTCCTGAGCTGTTACAAAGTTCTGTTGGCCTGAAGATAGAACTGGGTAATCCCATTCCCATTCTTCTGACCATGCCCCAGACCTCCCCCACTGGAGTGGTTCTTCCTATTTTAGAACAGAACAACCTCCAACTGCTCCGCTTTGCTTGTCTCACTGTTCTTCTGACCACTGCCACTGCTTTTCTGTATGCAATCAGAGCTTGTTAAGGTTTCTTTGGAGAAATTTAAACGCCTTGTTTCTTTCCTTTACAGCAATTCGACATTCCTCTGTCCACCATGGCACCTAAGTCCTACTTTCCTTACCTTTACTGGTTGGGATTGAGGCCTTGGCGGCTACCATAAGTACTTCAATAAACTGATCATTCATTTGATCAACGCTACCAGACTCATCAACCTTGTCAATCGTTTCCTCACATAATTTTTGAAATTTTGTCCAGTCAGCCCTATGAAAACTCCACTTCTTATGCACCTCTCTTAGAGATACCTGTATCTTCCCTCCAACATCACAGAAAGCAGGATAATGGTCACTGCCTATGGTAGTGTCTGTTCTGATGGTCCACTGACTTATTCCTGCAAGGACAGTTGAGACTAGAGTTAAATCCAAAACTGACTCTGTTCCATTAACAACATTACATCTGGTCCCCCTACCATCATTCAGGCACACCAAATTGCATGTATCCATCAATTCCTCAATTACCTTACCATTTTTATCTGTGTGTGTGCCTTCCCATACTCTGCTATGGGCATTAAAATCCCCACACCAAATAACTCTACGACAGTCACTTCCTTCAATTGAACGAAGACACGGCAGCTCCAATCTGGCGCAAGGATTGTAGAAATTCACAATAAGATTTGGTTCATTCCTGTACCAAACGTCAATAGCAACATACTCCAAATCATTGCCTTTACCCAGGAGTCTATATGGAATGTCTTGTTTGACAAACGTTGCACACCCTCTCCCTCCACCACGGTCCCTGTCATTTCTTATTATCTTGTAACCATACAACACAAAATCCAAAGAAGATTTAAGCCAAGATTCCTGTACACAAATGACATCTGGTTTAACATCAAGTAGTTTGATGAAATGCTTCAACTCTTGGCCATTGACCTACAGACTCCTTGCATTCCATTGAAGAATAAGTACCACGATTACGTAAAAGAACATCATGTTTCCTGACTTGACTGATAATTGAGGTTGTTCCTCACTTCTTCCCATGTCAGTCCTACTAACCCCAAGTGGTTAATTGCCGCCTTAACAATGAGCTGAATTTTCTCCTGCTTAGATCTCACATCAGCTGTGGTGTTTATCACTCCTGCAATGAATGTAACCAATGCCATCTTATCAATAACCACACTATTTGTGTTGATCCGGGTAACTCTTTGATCCCGAGATGCACCCTGTCCTGGGTTGACGTTGACCTGTTCACTCACTCTCATCACCCTCACTGCTTCAGGATAGGAGATCTTCTTCTCCACCCTCACTTTTTGAATATGATTTTCTTGTTTCATTCTCTCACATCCAGCATACGCAACACTGTGACTCCCACCACAACTACAACACTTTGGTTGAACTCCATCTCCACATTTCCCATATTTGTGATCTCCACCACACTGAGCACATCTCCTCTTTTCCTTACAGTTTTTCGCTAGGTCTCCAAACCTTTGACAGTTAAAGCACCTCAGAGGTTTTAGGCATTGCTCCAACCAATTTTGCCAGCAGACGCCACTGCCATCCGTCCTCTCTCCTTGATCCACCTCCCCTACCAACAAAACACCCTCCAGCCCTCACAGTATCACAAGCTTTCAAAATCAATCTCACCTCCGCTCTTGCGACAACATTTCACCCACTCTATCTGTGACTTTCTGGCAGCACCCACTCATGAGGGAAGAATGAGTATTTCCCAACTGGCTGGAAGAAATCCTCCTTGTTAGCATATTGCTGTTGTCCCAGTTTGCATGGGAGTAACAGACGTGTCTACGGACACGTTGCAAACCAGTTGTGCCTTTTGAAACAAACTGGTGGCAGCACTGAGGAACAGCTTTTACTCTGAAGGTGAACCTTTTACATTTCTGGTTTGCGTTAAACTTTTCCACGTTTTACTATTACTGGACTAGTAGTTTTCGGGGGGGGGGTTTTCTTCCAAATATTTGTAGTACATGAAAAACTAATGGCAACCACGGTTATGTTACTCTCTCATTTTGGGAAAACATGAATAATTTTGCCATTTGAAGTGCTAGAAAGTATATTGTCCAAAATATTGTCATGAGCTAATGATTTGTGATTGACAAGTCATTAGCCAATGCAATTTCAGTCTGATGTGCCCTTCTTCATAACATAGGGTTTCAAAACAACAAAATGGCAAAAATGCTCATCAAAAGGCTTCAAAACAAGACTTCACTAACCAGTTTGCAGCTGCAGAAGTAGCTGTCTTTTATAGATAAGATAAGATAAGATAAGATAAGATAGAACTTTATTAATCCCTCGGGTGGGTTCCTCTGGGAAATTCGACTTCCAAAAAGCACAGCAACGACCAAAGTTACAGTTACAGAATTGTTATATATATATATACACACACACACACACACACACACACACACACACACACACACACACACACACACACACACACACACACACACACACACACACACACACACATATAAATACAGAGACAAATATAAATAAAATATACAAAGGCAAGGCAAGGCAAGGCAAGTTTATTTGTATAGCACAATTCAACAACAAGGTGATTCAAAGTGCTTTACAGAGACATTAGAAACAGGAACAAATAAAAAGCATGATTTAAAATTTATTAAAACAAGCAAATAAACTAACTAACTAATTAACAAACAAACAAACAAACAAACAACAGTATATAAAATCAAAACAGATAAAATCAGAGATAAAATCAGTAGTTAAATGTAAGTTTTGAAATTTAAGCTTAAAGTGTGGATTTGGTGCTTTATTCAAATGCAGCTGAGAATAGGTGAGTCTTCAACCTGGATTTAAATAAACTGAGTGTTTCAGCTGATCTGAGGCTTTCTGGGAGTTTGTTCCAGATATAAGGAGCATAAAAGCTGAATGCAGCTTCTCCATGTCTGGTTCTGACTCTGGGAACTGATAAAAGACCGGATCCAGATGACGTGAGGGATCTGGATGGTTCATACTGGGTCAGGAGGTCACTGATGTATTTTGGTCCTAAACCATTCAGAGCTTTATAGGCCAGCATCAGAACTTTAAAGTCTATCCTCTGACGGACAGGCAGCCAGTGTAAGGACCTCAGAGCTGGACTGATGTGGTCCACTTTTTTGGTCTTAGTGAGGACTCGAGCAGCAGAGTTCTGAATGAGCTGTAGTTGTCTGACTGATTTTTTAGGTAGACCTGTAAAGATGCTGTTACAGTAATCAAGCCTACTAAAGATGAATGCATGGACTAGTTTTTCCAGGTCCTGTTGAGACATCAGATCTTTTATCCTTGAAATATTCTTGAGGTGATAGTAAGCTGACTTTGTTATTGTCTTAATGTGTTTTTCTAAGTTTAGGTCTGCATCCATCACTACACCCAAATTTCTCGCCTGGTTTGTGGTTTTTAGATGTATAGATTGAAGTTCTCTGGTGACCTGTAATCGTTTTTCTTTGGCGCCAAAGACTATTACCTCAGTTTTGTTTTTGTTTAGCTGGAGAAAATTGTGGCACAACCAGTCATTGATTTCCTCAATGCATTTACCAAGAGCCTGTACAGGGCCTCGGTCTCCTGGTGACATTGTGATATATATTTGTGTGTCATCTGCATAGCTGTGATAGTTTATTTTGTTGTTGTTTATAATCTGTGCCAGTGGGAGCATGTAGATGTTAAACAGAAGGGGTCCCAAGATGGAACCTTGGGGAACTCCACATGTGATACTTGTCTGCTCAGATGTGAAGTTACCTATTGATACAAAGTATTTCCTGTTTTCTAAGTATGTTTTGAACCAGTTTAGTACAGTTCCTGAAAGACCTGTCCAGTTCTCCAGTCGTTTGAGTAATATGTTGTGGTCAACTGTATCAAATGCTGCACTGAGATCCAGTAAAACTAAGACTGACATTTTTCCACTGTCTGTATTCAGACATATGTCATTAAACACTTTGGTCAGAGCGGTTTCAGTGCTGTGGTTCTGTCTAAAACCTGACTGGAAGGCATCGTAGCAATTATTCTGTTTTAAGAAGTAACTGAGCTGTTGAGAAACTGCTTTTTCAATGATCTTACTTAAAAACGGGAGATTTGAGATCGGCCTGTAGTTGTTCATTTGTGTCTTGTCAAGATTGTCCTTTTTCAGTATAGGTTTGATTACAGCAGTTTTTAGTGGTTCTGGAAACACACCTGATAATAAAGAAAAGTTGACGATCTGTAACAGGTCTGACTCTAAAGTCTTTGAGACCTTTTTGAAAAAACTTGTTGGCAGGACATCTAAACAGCAGGAGGAGGAGTTCAGTTGACCTAAGATGTCCTCCAGGTCTTTGCTGTTAATAGGTTGAAACTGTTTCATGGTGTTTAAACAGTTTTTTGGTGGACATCCTGGATCTGCTGTTGATGTACCAATTGCTTGTCTAATTTTTTGGATTTTTTCAGTGAAGAATTTGGCAAAGTCATTGCAGGCCATGGTCGAATGAAGTTCAGCTGCCACTGACACAGGGGGGTTTGTTAGCCTGTCAACTGTAGAAAATAAGACCCGAGCATTATGGCTGTTTTTAGTGATGATGTCAGAGAAGTAGGACCTCCTTGCATTCCTCAGTTGTAAATTATAATTGTGAAGTTTCTCTTTATAAATGTCATAATGAACCTGGAGGTTTGTTTTTCTCCATCTGCGCTCAGCTTTCCTACACTCTCTTTTTTCATTTTTCACCAGTGTGGAGTTTCTCCATGGAGACTTTTTCCTTCCAGAGATAACCTTCACCTTAATGGGAGCAATAGTGTCCATTACATTTAACATGTTAGCATTGAAGCTATTGACGAGCTCATTGACTGACCCTCTGGACAGGTCAGGTGTTAATGGGAAGACCTGGTTAAAAATTGCACTACTGTGTTCAGTTATACACCGTTTTGTGATCACTGTTGTTGATATATTTGTGTGGGCTGAGATTTTACTTTCAAAGAAAACACAGTAATGATCAGACAGGCCCACATCAGACACAGTAACCTTTGAAATGCTCAGGCCCTTGGAGATCAGTAGGTCAAGAGTGTGTCCTCTATTATGTGTGGCCTCTGTTACATGCTGAGTCAGCCCAAAGTTGCCCAGAGTGTTGCTCAGATCTTTAGTCCCTTTGTCCTGAGGGTTGTCCACATGAATGTTAAAATCCCCAGCAATAATTACACAGTCAAAATCAACACAGATCACAGACAGCAGTTCACTGAGGTCATTAAAAAAGTCTGTGCAGTATTTGGGAGGCCTGTAAACATTAAGAAACACAACTTTGGATGGGGCCTTCAGCTGTAAAGCCACATATTCAAAAGACTGAAAACTTCCAGGAGATAGCTGCTTACATTGAAATGATTCATTAAATAAGACAGCAACCCCTCCTCCTCTCCTGCTCGCCCTGACCTCACTGATAAAACTGTAGTTAGGAGGGGTCGTCTCGATGAGAACAGCTCCACTGTTACTTTGGTCCAACCAAGTTTCAGTTAAAAACATAAAATCAAGGCTGTGCTCAGTGATTAAATCATTAATTAAAAATTTTTCCCAGCTAGAGATCTAATGTTTAATAAAGCCAACTTAAGTGTTTTAGAGGTATTACTTGTCCCCTCGTGTTTGGGAGCAGTCTATGGCACACAAGGTATGTTTACTATGTTTAAAGATCTTTTAGAGTGCAGCTCTCTGTGTTTTGACCAGGCCACATGTCTCCTGTCACCTAAAAGTACAGAAATTTTAAAACCTTCTAGTAAACAGGGTCCCAGCTTCTCCTGGGAAAAGTCATCACTGCCATAATCCTCACAGCCCGGACCCTTCACACATCACGCATCAGACTGCGGAGACAGGGCATGAAGAGGAACTAAGGGGGGCGAGGCTGGGCAATGTGACTTCGATTGCTCTGTTGAGGGTGGGGCTCGATGGCGAACCTTTGGCCGCTCTGGTGGGGGGTTTATGGGGGACAAAAAGGGATTGGGACGGGGGGTAGATCTGAGCCCAGCATTGACCCGCTCCATCATCTCCTCAGTGAATTTCAGGTGTGGGGAGGAGGGAGAAAGGGAGGGGGAGGAGGGTGATGGCCTGTCAGGGGTTTGGGGGACTGGGGAAGGTCGTGGTCCCTTGTCCTGGTCGTTGGTGTTGTTGAGAGAGTTGGAGGCAAATAGGGACCCCTCTTCTTGCCTTATATGTCTCTCCTTTCTGAGGCTCTTCCCGGGTGGGGGCAAATGGAGCTCCTCCTCAAGGTTTCTGCTGGGCTTTGTCTGTTCTTGGAGTACTGTTTGTTCCTCTTTATGAGATAACTCCTCGTTTATCTCAGCCTTGGCACCAAGCACGGATGGATGACGTATGGAATAAAACAAGTTGGAGGTGAACAGTTTCACCCCTGACTTGTTAAAATTAAATCCATTTGCTTTGAACAGATGCCTGCGTTCCCAAAAAATATTAAAGTTGTCGATAAAATGCACTGAGTGGTCAGCACATGCTGATATAAGCCATTTATTCAGTGTAAACAACCTGCTGAATCTCTCGTCTCCTCCTCTGACCGGCGGTACAGGTCCACTGATGAATACAGCTGCATTCAGAGAGTTTGCAGTGTTTAATAATCCAGTAAAGTCCCGTTTCAGAACCTCCGACTGTTGTTTGGACACATCGTTTGACCCTGTATGCAGAACAATGTTTGTCACAGTTGGATATTCATCTGCAATTTGAAGAATTCTCTCCTTCAGGTTGTTGACCATATCGTTAGGATAAGGGGATAAATAGAATAAATAGGAATAAAAAATAAAAATACAAGTGAATTGCACATTTCAAGTATTGAGTCTATTGCACTGTTGACTGTTGACTGTTAACAAAAGTATTGCACAAGGTATTGTACAGTGAGGTGAAGAGGCACTACAGCTTAGTTGTTCCCCCCTCCTTTGTCCTCCTGTTTCCCCTCCCTCTCCCCTCCAGAGAGGAGTTAAACAGTCTGATGACGTGTGGGACAAAGGAGTTTTTAAGTCTGTTAGTTCTTGTCTTGGGGAGAAGCAACCTGTCACTGAACAGACTCTTCTGATTGTTTATGGCCGTGTGCAGAGGATGCCCAGCATTGTTCATAATGTCCAGCAGTTTCTTTAATGTCCTTTTCTCTGCCACTGTCACCAGAGTGTCCAGCTTCATGCCGACCACAGAGCTAGCCCTCCTGATCAGTTTCTCCAGCATGGATGAGTCCCTCTTTGCTGTGCTGCTCCTCCAGCACACCACAGCATAGAAAAGTACTCCAGCAACCACCGACTGGTAAAACATCCTCAGGAGCTTCCTGCAGATGTTAAAAGACCTCAGCCTCCTGAGGAAGTACAGTCGGCTTTGGGCTTTTTTATACAGGTGCTCTGTGTTGAATGACCAGTCCAGTTTATTGTCCACCCACAGCCCGAGGTACTTGTACTTGTTGACCACCTCCACCTCCTCCCCCTCTATCTGAACCGGCAGTGGACCTTCTCTGGACCTCCCGAAGTCCACAACCAGTTCCTTAGTCTTTGAGGTGTTGAGTTGCAGGTGGTTTGTGTGACTCCATGCGACAAAGTTCCTCACCAGACTTCTGTACTCCTCTTCCTGATCATCCCAGATACACCCCATGATGGCCGTGTCATCTGCAAACTTCTGAATATGGCATAATTCAGAGTTGTAGCAGAAGTCAGAGGTGTACAGGGTGAAGAGAAGAGGGGGCAGCACAGTTCCCTGTGGTGCTCCTGTGCTGCTGACCACAGTGTCAGACGTGATGTCCTTCAGCCTGACGTACTGTGGTCTGTCGGTGAGGTAGTCGGAGATCCAAGCCACCAGGCAGGGGTCCACCTCCATCCTGTTCAGTTTTTCCTGAAGCATACAGGGCCGGATGGTATTAAAGGCACTGGAAAAGTCAAGAAACAGTATCCTGACCGTGCCTTTTCCCCCATCCAGGTGTGAGTGGGCTCTGTGTAGGAGGTACAGGATGGCATCCTCCACTCCGACACCCGCCTTGTATGCAAACTGTAGTGGGTCCTGGGCATGTTGTACCTGTGGTCGGAGGAGGTTGAGGAAGAGCCGCTCTAGAGTCTTCATAAGATGTGACGTCAGTGCCACCGGTCGGAAGTCATTCAGCTCATTGGGCCGGTTCCTTTTAGGGACCGGGACGATGCAGGATGTCTTCCATAGGGCGGGCACTCTCCCCAGTCGCAGACTGAGGTTGAAGACTCGTTGTAGCGGCTCCCCAAGTTCAGCAGCACACGCCTTAAGCATCCTAGGACACACCTTGTCTGGGCCTGCTGCCTTTCTGGGGCGAAGCTTCCTCAGTTGCCTCCTGACCTGATCCACTGTGACACTGGGAGATGTTTGGGAGGAGGGGAGGGGGGGAGATGTCTTGCTGCTGAGAGAGGGATATTGCCTATGATCAACTTATAAGCAAAGACTGATCTGAGCTGCTAGCCAATATAATAACCAGACTATAAAATAAGTGTGTAAATGGGTTTTTACACAGAAAGCAATTTGGTTGCCATGCATCACTTTGTCACAGAGGCTTCATTGCTAGTGGGCATTCAAGACTTTGGTTGCCTAGCCCTCTATTTTATTTACCACCGTGTCATATGACAACCTACATAGTATAACATTAGACCCTAGAAGTAGGCAGATGTTGCAAAAGCTTCATTGTTAGATACTGAATATAAAAAGCAGAGAAGCTGTATTAACCAGATGGAAACTTCCAAGGCTAAAATATGAAGCTAATGTTAAAATGGCCAAAGCTACAGTTCTTTTTGACCACTAGCTTGCTAGCTTCTCATACGTACAGAATCTCTACTGTAGTGCTGACATTACTACAGAAATACCTCTTTACAGCCTGATACAAGCACAGTTTTGGTCTCTGTACCTCATTTTCCCATATTGAAAATGTGAATTTTTGGTGATTCTTGATCTTGGGCTTAGAGTTTCTAGTCAAGCTACTGTTGACTGCAAATGTTTAAATGTTTAAAAAAAAAGTCTTTAAGAATAATCTTCCCCCACGTTGCAACATTTGTGATTCAAGGGTTCTACAGGAAATAAACAGTCATATTTACTTCCTCTCTTGTGTTGATTTATTTTTTGTGTTCTGCTTGTCTTCTTAGACATGACAAATGGCTTGAAAGCGGCCAGCAAATGCAGAGCTATGGCTAGTGATGTGCAGAAAAGCATCTATGCACGTTTTTCCAGGTAAGTAACCATGACGGAATCTACATGCTACAAGGAACAAACAGAAGCTTCATGATGAACCCAGCCTGTGAGTGGATAGGAGAATGACACAATTGGAGAGGCTATGCCTTTGTTATGACTGTCACTTGTACCTTGTTTAGCTAAGCTAATTGTGGAATGACAAATAAAGAAATGCTTGAAACACAGTATAAAAGCTGACCTCCAAGATCAAGATGGACTGGTATCTGATTACAGCACTCTGTAAAGGTAAGTGGCTTCTATAGCCAGAAACCATAACTTTGGAAAAACAGACCGTAACAAAGTCAAAAGATATTAAATATATATTGACAAATAACAATGCTTCTAGAAGAAAATTGTTTGGATAGATGAAACAAAATGAGAATCTTTTGATAAGTGAAATTACGTTTTTGCTCACAGAAAATAATAAAGTAAAAATAAATGCACAGCATGGAGATGAAGAAAAGAAGAGTGATATTAGAAGTGTATCAGCTCGTTCTGAAGAAAGACATGCAGTGTCATAATCACAGGACATGGTTGCACAAACAGGATAATGACATGCATCTAAAAACAGACATGAAATAAGCAGAATCTCACAGGCATTTGGCAAATGTGATCCATTAAGCCTGAGAGGAGGTGACAAGTGTTCTGAAGAAGACTCACACGATGGTGAGAAGTGTACATGTCTGATAAACGGCTTCAAAACACACTGCTGTGTGGTCGCTGATTGATGCTTATGGTTTGCTTGTTTAAGGAACAACAAGCGCTGACAAACATACACTGCCACAATGTGTGTGTGTGCTCATGGTCTTAAAGAAGACAAGAACTGGAGGCCTTGTCATTGCAAGCTGATATAATGTTGCTTCTCCGTCACATCATCATTCATGTTGGTTGGTGAATGATTGCAGTGTCATTGCATTGTCTGGCAATGGTAAACACAAACACTGATAGCTAATTTGTAATTCCATTTATATTACAATAGAAGCTCTGCCGTTAGATATAAAGTGCAAGTATGAGAAGCTAGCAAGCGTGCTCACTTCAGCAAAAATCTTTCCAACACAGTTCACCTGGAGTCAGATCTTTTATTTCTTCAAATTTTGTTGATAATTTTTGTTTAACCTTGAATGCTTAAGGCCAAAAATCTTACATGTTGCACCTTGACTACAACCTCCTGTGTAAAAGATTTGCAAGGCTTAGTTGTTAATGCTCAACCCAGCAGCCTACAGCAAACGAGGACACGCAGAAGGTTGGTGTGACAGAAGACGATGCTGGGGATCCGATAGGATCGAGAGAGATGAAAGCTGAAAGAGGAAGTTTAATTTTTAATGCTTCATGAGGGTGTCTCCAGAAAAACAAACAAACAAACAAACAAAAAAACTAAAATCTAAAAACATTGGTTAAATGACTTTTCCCTTTCCATTGAGGGGAAGTGGTAACTGGGTGGCTAATGGTTAGTCCTGTGGCCATACAAATAGCTACCAGAATGAACTCACCAATAACCACTGTTACCATGGATCATGAAATAGGGTGGAATCCATCCCACAGTTAACCTGTTTACTTAACCTTATCTAACCTAGGAGTTGCAATTGAAATATAAAATAGCACTTAAGTGACATCATGAGTTAATGTGTCATGCTAGCTAAAGCTCGCCAAGCTAGCTCTAAACAGGCACATGCCATAACCAAATGAATAAAAAACAGTTCTTTACATACCACATTATTGACAGCGATGTAAACCTTTTTTATTTGCTGGTTAAAGTCATTAGATAAAGTAGAGAAACTGAAAAAGGAAGCTAACATGGAAGTGTGAAAAACTGGGGTTGACTCCAGAAGTGATGTGATTCACGCTATGTTAATACACCAATTTTTAAAGGATTACAAAACATGTTTACACTTTAGTACAAAAAACAATTTACACATTTTTATAAGTCATCCAACAGGATAATGGATTGACAGGTGTCATGTTATGATGTAAACAGATATTAGTCTCGTGTTTGTAAACTGTTTCTTACTTTTAAGAAACCCCTGATTAGACACAGTGTCAGCCAAAAGTTTCCTGGATGAGGAACCGAGGCAGAACAGTACACTGTATATTAACAATTTGTGCATTAGACACAGTTCAATAAATTGCATTTTTTGGGATACAGTGTGTGGAGAGATATTTGCAGACAGTGACACTAAGATGACAAACATCTGAAATATGGGAAAGTCTGGTGGTTCCTGATTGCATTATTGCTTTTGTGCTCAGCCGGTGTTGTGCCAAAAAGTGATTTCCAATGTTTCCGTGTTTTGTTTTGTTTTAAATCTTTGCTTATCGGCTGTAGTCAACAGGAGTTGTGAAGGGGTTGTATAAAAAAAGAAGGTAAAGGAATTATATGTTTTTTGTTCTCTGTGTTCTACATTATAGTCAGTCAAAAGCTACAATCAAAAAAAAATGATTGCAGCTTCTACAATGTGTCAGGAATGTTCTTTCTGGCTCAAAATGACTCATAAGACTCATAAGTATCTCATAAGATACATTTGACACAAAATAGATCAACATTTTAAATATTTACGGATTCTTTGTTTTTTGTTTTGTTTTTTGGCAAAAACCAGAGTACACTTTCTATCACGACACTGGGATTTGGTCTACATCTTTGGTGGACTTTTTCATGTTGCATCACAAGTAGCAACTTCTGCTTCCAAAAATGAAAAATACCAAGGCTTCAAAATAGGTCCAAAACCCATTGCTCTGTCCGTCTTTTATATACAGTCTATGCTTTGAATCCACAAAATGGATTTTAAAAATGTGCTACACAAATAAATACATATGTCCTATTATTCTGCATTACTAAAGAACCACAACATATACAATATATATTTATTTTTATATATACATATATAAATGTGTGTGTGTGTGTCCTTTATTATTTTCATTTATCTGTAATAATCATAACCCTTCGCCTACATATCCCAGAATTCCCCGGCGTTGTTTATTTAGGCGAAACCTCAGCTGCTCAGACTCTGCACAGGGTTGCACGGTGTGTGTGGTAGTACTCGTAGTAATGCAGTCCTTTCGATTTTTGTTGCTTTGCTTCAAAATGAAAACCATGCTCGGCTAAATCTGCGTTGCTGAGAGAGACAAAAACAGGAACATGAAATGGAGATCACACGGGCCAGACCGTCCTTGTATGGAGAAATCGGTAAGTAGCTTAGAGTTGGTGACTAACAGTAACCGAGACAGCCGTTTCAATAAGGAGTCTGGCGGTTATTTTCCCGATGATGCCAGCAGATCCTAGATTTATTAGCTTTTCATTGCCCTCCTTTCATCTTTCTTTGACGATACTGATTAAGGCTAGCCTTAAGCCAGCATGGTATCTTAAACTGGTTGACGTTCGTCTGAGAGCATGACGTCGCGCTTTAAGCTCGTTGCTGAAACCAGCAGGCATTGAACTGCCTGTTGTGCAACTAGTTCAGCAGTGGATCGCACACCTCACACCATGTAAGACAAATACATGTGCTATTCAGGTGGGTTGGGCCCTGCTGCACACGTGCAGAGCACTAGTGTCATTTGTGTTTAGGTTGTGCGAAACCACTTTCTCCCACTTTGTCATGTTCCCAAACCTCTTCTCCTTTCTGCGCATTTGTCATCCCTTTATGTTATTTAATGGGTAACTCTATACAAAGTTGTCTTGACATGGGATTAAGAGCTGCATGTTTTATGAGGAGAAGAAACACTCTGGCTTTTCTTTTAGAAAGAAGTAGTATAAACGCTCATACATCCCCTCAACCCCCTTCCCTTGACTGTGAATAGATGCTCTTAGGTTTTGTTTGGTTTCACATCTTTGCAGCACACGGCCTTGGATTCTGGACAGACCGGTCAGCAGTGCACGAGGCTGCTGCACAAGGCAGGGCCTTCCAGTTGCAGCAGCTGATCGAGGGAGGTGCCGCAGTTAACATAGTGGCTGTGGACTCCATCACCCCCCTGCACGAGGCCTGTATACAGGGACAGGCCCAGTGTGTTAGACTGCTGCTGGATGCTGGCGCACAGGTGAGGAGGTTTTGTGGTGCTACCTGACTTCGGCACATCACTAGAGAATCAAGCACAGTTGGTGGCTTAGGTGGTAGCTCAACATGGTGCATGTGTGCTGTCATTACGGCCCTGTCCTTCAGGTGGATGCTCGTAACATCGATGGTAGCACGCCGCTGTGTGATGCGTGTGCAGCTGGAAGTCTGGATTGCGTCAAGCTGCTGCTGGAGTATGGAGCAACTGTAAATCCTCCCCTGTTCACCTTCTCACCTCTTCATGAAGCCTGCATGGGAGGTGTGTGTTTTCCAACACAACATTGTGCATAATCATATTTTAAGCCATGTCAGTTGATTAAAATACACTATACTGCCAAATGTATTCAGTCACCCTTCAAAATCATTGAATTCAGGTGTTCCAATCACTTTCGTGGTCATAGGTGTATAAAATCAAGAAGCTAGGCATGCAGACTGCTTCTATAAACATTTGTGAAAGAATGGGTCACTCTCAGGAGCTCAGTGAATTTGAGTGTGGCACCCTGATAGGATGCCACCTGTGCAACAAGTCCAATCGTGAAATATCCTCGCTACCAAACATTCAGCAGTCAACTGTAGTGGTATAATAAATAAGTGGAAGCAACTCAGCCACAAAGTGGTAAGGCCCGTAAAAATCGCAGAGCAGGGTCAGCGGATGCTGAAGCGCATAGTGCGCAGAGGTCGGCAACTTTCTGCAGAGTCAGTCGCTATAGACCTCCAAATTTCATGTGTTCTTCAGATTAGCTCAAGAACATGGTGTAGAGAGCTTCATGCAATGGTTTTCGACCCCAGTTGGGTGTCGGCCCTACCTGTTGCGACATGACTGCGCACCAGTGCGCAAAGCAAGGTCCATAAAGACATGAATGAGCCAGTTTGGCGTGGAAGAACTTGACTGGTCTGTACAGAGTCCTGACCTCAACATGATAAAAGGCATTTGGGAAGAATTCGAGTGGAGACAGTGAGCCAGGCTTCATGTGTCTCTCACAAATGCACTTCTGGAAGAATGGTCAAAAGTTCCCATAGACACCTAAACCTTATGGAAAGCTTTCCCAGAAGACTTGAATGGTTATAGCTGCAAAGGGTGGGCTGACATTATATTAAACCCCATGGATTAGGAACGGGATGTAACTCGAATTCAAATTGGGTGTGAAGGCAGATGAGCCAACACTTTTGGCAAGATGGTCTCTCTAGTGGAGAAACAGTGCAGCTGTATTGTAACAGAGACCTTTATGGCTCCGGTGGTGAATACAATGGGAATCAGTGTACTTAAAGCTGTAGCTCCACCTGCACAAATCCTCTCCATTGTATTTAAAACAAAAAACCAAAAAACTAGACGAGCAGGTTCACCGACTCTCGCTGACCAGTGTTAAGACAGACGGTGATTGTGGGCGCAGCTTTGCAATGATGTAAATGTCTACGTGACTGAAACTGCATCCAGGGCCTGGGGCTTGGTGCTTGGTTTGTGACATACTCGTTTTACAATAATGACTACAAAAGTGACACAGAGATGTTTGTTTGTTTATTTTTTTGTTCTTGTGGAATTTACTATGTTCCCGGTCCATCTGTCATAGAATCACCAAAGCTTCAGATAGCACACCACACAGCCCAAGTCAAAAAGATAACCGTATGCATGCACAGCTTCACCTGTTAAAGATATATAGTTCATATGGATCGGAATGACTGGAACATGTAGGACAAAATTATTTGGAAAGCAGTCCTGGGAAAAAAGTCTTTGTGCCGACCTTCAGGTTCTCTGTAGAAAGATGGAAGGATGCAGAACAAACCACTTACAGACTGTCACCTTGAGTTTCACAACTATTTTCAGCTTAATATTTATAAGAAAAAAGTTCTTAAAGTCCAGCTGTGATTCTCTTAATGGCATTACACATGGTTACAAATGCATTGAGAGGGACACCGAAAAGGACTAATTCTTCTGATACTAATAATTATTGCTGCCAAAAATTCCAAATGTACCTACCTGCATCGCCAACATTTGCTCAACTGCAGAACTTTTTAGGTTTATACAACTGGAATTAGTTATTTTCTGTGTTTGTTTTTTTTGTAAATATCAGGGAATTCAGATTGTGTTCAGCTCATGATCAATCAAGGAGCTCACATGGAGGCCCATGACTGCCACTATGGGACACCGCTCCATGTAGCCTGTGCCAGGCAACATTATGACTGCGCCAAAGTTCTCCTCAACGCAGGTGAGTCCAGAAGCCTGTACCACAAAGCAGGATTTGAGCTTTTCAGGGAAATTTCAGGGTGGTTCACTTATTACCAGGTTATATCGCCATGCTAACTTAACCTGTGAACCTGAATTCTCTGAGAATAGCATCACATTAGTGGAAGATTCATCAATCAGACCTGTGTGCTCATATAGTAGGAGGGCCTAAATTTTGTAATTTTTACTTTATTTTATGGTATATCTTTTTTTGTTTCCCTGATGGATTCACAAAATCTATAATGAGTATAGATTATTGAATCCAACTTTATTTCTTGACATTTTTCCAGTTATTTTTAAGGTTCTGTAGCTTTAGCAGTAATCTGTCGTTCTACAACAGAGCACCTCTTTGTACTTATGGACTTTATATCACATTTGCACAGATTAAGCCAGTGTTTGGATTCTATTTTTATATTTATTCTTTACTCGCAGACCATTAAACACCACTGGGACTGCAACTCTCTCTTACACATTAGTTTAATGAAATTCGTTAATGTGACTAAGTCTTGGGCTATTCCTTATTTCTTTATATTTTTCTGCCAATTAGGCGGATATTCGTGTACTATCTTTTTGTAAAGTGGTCTTAAACAATAGTTCTCCAGGCTTGCCAAAGACCTTTCAAAGTGTTTCTTTGGATATTGGTTGCTTTTTCACTCATATTCAGCCCAGTCCTTGTGTCTGACCTTTTTTATGGGAATATTTTCTTGCTTAAACCACTGAACACTATGAATCATTCAAGCGTAAAAAAGACGAAACAGTGTCCAGTTAGCCCTGAAAACTTTGGTATCTTTAAGGACTTTGTTACTGGCACATTGTTGGGTAAAACGAATCTGTGTCAAATGCTAAAGATAAAAGTTTGACAGACATAATATAGTATTTCGGATGTGAGAGATGCATCTGGCCTTTCAGGTGATCAATTTTTTCAAATTGGGGGCAACAAGTCTTATGGAGTGATAATTCCAAATTGGTAATTTTTGGTTTGAATCATGAACATATACAGAGGAGGTCAGGAGAGAGGCATGACAGTGTCTACAACCATCTGTAAAACACGGTGGAGGCTGTGTCACGGTTTGGGTTTGCATTTCAGCCAGTGTTGTTGGAGATTGTTTTGAACTTGATGGATTTATCAATGCAATAAATTACCATCAGATTTTTAGCTCACACAGCTACTTTGTTTGCTCTTGATGTATTATTACTTTAGTATAGTTGCCTCTCTGTAAAAATGAGCTGACTGGCTGCCTGTCCATAACAAGGTTCGTGTGACTGCATATCTTGTCGATATTAAGATTAAGCGAATTCAAATCACTGAAAAGGATATCTGGCGTTTCCTCTGCGCACCACGGCTAATGAAATTTACAGTTATGATGTACTATTCAGTCATCATGGATTAGAGATAATTTAGTGTGATATGCTGTCTTATCTGTGCTTCTTTAAAAAAGGAAAAGGACTAATAAGCTGTTTTTAGAGCAGAAACAAAACATGCTGCATTACTTAGTAATGACAGCATTATTATAACCATGATATCATGGCTTGTTCCATAATAAAATCTCTTGTACATGGCATGTATGTAACTCTCAGTCTAAAACTTAAAATGGCATTTTTAAACTTTTTCTGAATAAGACGAAAAATAATTTTCTGTACAGTCAAGTTTTACCTTCACAGCTTAACCACAAACAGGACACGTATTTCTAAACATCTAAACACAGGAAGTTGACTTCTCTTCATTGTTATGCGTAGCACTTTAGACTTTGAGCGTGGACCTCGTCTTTCAGTATCCTCTATTAATAATTGTATCAGTGGATCCATCCACAGTTTCACTGTTCCAACGTCTGTCAGTAGTAGCAGCTACAAGCATACCCCACTGGATCTGAAGCTTCCTCTCTTATCTGTACAGAGAGCTAGCTCAAGTCGGTTTTTTTTATAATACATTTAGGCTAAAAAGGTCAGCAAACAGCATTGATAGTAATGGACTTACTGAAAAGGACCTGCAGCCATTACCAGGATATATGTATATAATATATTTTTTTACTGTAATATTTGGTGTCAAATATATTTCTTGCTTTATAAAGTGATTATGATGTTTATAATTTCTATTAAAAACACAACCTTGGGCATCAGCAGCGCTTTCCTCTCTCTTAGAAGTTTGTTTTCCTTTTTGAAAGGGGCAAACGTGAATGCTGCCAAGCTCCACGAGACAGCTCTTCATCACGCAGCCAAGGCAAAAAACACAGATTTGATTGAGTTGCTTGTGGAGTTTGGGGGGAATGTGTACGCCACGGATAACCTGAACAAGAAACCTATCCACTACACCACTCTGGGATCCCCATCGTATCTCTGCCTCGAGTTCTTTGAGAGTGAGTATCCACCTAGAGTACATCCTGTTTATTTTAGTCCATCAAGAACACTAGTGACGCATAACTTGAGATGGCTTTTTCTGTCTTAGAATACCCCCTGAGTTTACAGCAGATCAGCAGGGTGGCAGTGAGGAGGATTCTCGGCACAAGAGCGCATAAAGTTGTTTCTAGGCTGGACTTGCCTAATCGTATCATAAGCTTCCTGTCTTACATTCCGGCTCCAGTCATTGAAATTTAATCGCTGGTTGCAACGGCTGTTCCTGTGGCCCTTTCTTCTGAAAATCATGTGACAGGATGTTTGAGCTGACAGTGATACCACACAGATGTCTTAACATTTCCCAAACTAGATGGGTGTATAGATTTTTATTTTATTTTATTTTTTTCAGTTAAATACAATGACTTTTTGTCTAAGCAAACTGAAAATGGGATTTTTTTTTTTTTTTAAGGTCATAGCTACAGCAACAAATTATTCTGACAAACGGAAAGAAAACCCTGCAGTATTTAGCCTTGACGTTTGACGTAGTTGGCAAACCTTAGCCTCTGCATCAAATGAATGTTAGGTCAAATGTTTTTTTTTTTTTAAATGCCCTTTTCCTCTAATTTGCTCCACCCAATACCGAGAAAAATCTCCGCACCTTCTAGTGTTTAGGGCTTTGTTCCTTGGTAGGTTGTGCACAATTTAGGCAAGCAATTTGCTGCTCTGTGCGAAGACCGAAAGATTAATTTTTGCCTTTTAAGGCCATGCACAGCAAGTGTCAACCTTACACAGGGGGTTTCCATATTTTAGATGTCCTTTGAGAACTGTGGTGGTGTGTGCCGACTTGTCTGGCACATTCCCGGTGTGTATTTGTTGCAACAGGCCAAGTTCCACCTTTTAATATCCATTATTAGTAGTTTTGAATTCATGTACTCCCCCCCCCCCCCCCCCCCCCCCCCCAACCCCCACCCCATACTGATACCAAGTCCTGAAATGGTATCAGTATCGGAGCGCACCTGTGTGTATTCAGAGGCTTTGGGAGCACCACTCATCATTTCACATTTCTTGGAATAATTTGTGTTGATATAACACCGTTTGCTTTGTGGAGTTTGAGATGACAAGTATTTATTTTTAATGTAAATTTGTACATAATACAGATGGTTCTACCTCTATCAAATCTGTGTAAATAAATACCAGATGACTACCACATGAATTTAAAAATAACTTGGTGTTGTTTTAATTGGACTTCAAGCGTCATTTAAAAAAAATTTTTTTTTAAACACCCACAAAACTGTTTTAGATTTACAGGTACTTCATTTCCTTTAGGAATTGACAGACTGCGTGAAATGAATGGAAAGTTCCACTGGAAAAAAAACAACTTAAAAAACATCCACTTGAAAAAACAACAACAAACCCCTATAGTTCCCTAATGGGTTTGGGAACCAAGCTTCACCAGTTGGCAATGCTTAGCTGGAAATGATCTGAAATTGCGTTTTCAGGAACTAATATTGTGAAAGGTTATACAGGGAGTGCAGAATTATTAGGCAAGTTGTATTTTTGAGGAATAATTTTATTATTGAACAACAACCATGTTCTCAATGATCCCAAAAAACTCATTAATATCAAAGCTGAATGTTTTTGGAAGTAGTTTTTAGTTTTAGCTATTTTAGGGGGATATCTGTGTGTGCAGGTGACTATTACTGTGCATAATTATTAGGCAACTTAACAAAAAACAAATATATACCCATTTCAATTATTTATTTTTACCAGTGAAACCAATATAACATCTCCACATTCACAAATATACATTTCTGACATTCAAAAACAAAACAAAAACAAATCAGCGACCAATATAGCCACCTTTCTTTGCAAGGACACTCAAAAGCCTGCCATCCATGGATTCTGTCAGTGTTTTGATCTGTTCACCATCAACATTGCGTGCAGCAGCAACCACAGCCTCCCAGACACTGTTCAGAGAGGTGTACTGTTTTCCCTCCTTGTAAATCTCACATTTGATGATGGACCACAGGTTCTCAATGCGGTTCAGATCAGGTGAACAAGGAGGCCATGTCATTAGTTTTTCTTCTTTTATACCTTTTCTTGCCAGCCACGCTGTGGAGTACTTGGACGCGTGTGATGGAGCATTGTCCTGCATGAAAATCATGTTTTTCTTGAAGGATGCAGACTTCTTCCTGTACCACTGCTTGAAGAAGGTGTCTTCCAGAAACTGGCAGTAGGACTGGGAGTTGAGCTTGACTCCATCCTCAACCCGAAAAGGCCCCACAAGCTCATCTTTGATGATACCAGCCCAAACCAGTACTCCACCTCCACCTTGCTGGCGTCTGAGTCGGACTGGAGCTCTCTGCCCTTTACCAATCCAGCCACGGGCCCATCCATCTGGCCCATCAAGACTCACTCTCAAGGTTTGGAGGCCTATCTCCACCCACCACCACTTCCCCTGCCAGTGGCGGACTCCCTCAGGTGTCGGTGCGTTGGTGGTTCTTTGTGTCTGGGGGTGGGCGTCCGGGTACACACCGGCTCACTCCTTGGCGGCCGCTTATCGGGGCCTGGAGCCTGGGGCTCGCTCGGGCCACTTCGGAGGCGGGGTGCCCCCGGCCTCTCGGCCTGGGGCTCGGTCACTCAGGCACAGCTGGCTGCCGGCGGAGCTCACGGGCGCGTCACTGCAACTCCCCCTGGCTTCTGCTCCGCGGCTGCTGAGTGAGCCCTCATCTGGGACTCTCCTCAGCTCTTACTGGGACAGTGGCGCGGCTGCCCCTCTGTTGGTCTTCCTTGGTCTCTTGTGTTCTGGGGGCCTCTGGATGTCTGGAGTTTTGATCTCCTCCATACCTGCTTCATACCCTGGAGGACGGGGCTGTGGCCCCCCCACACTCCCTAGCAGATCGTTACATGGAGAAACCTTTGGAATGCAAGCATGCTGATCCACACAGGTGTACACACGGGTGTTCACAGACGCGGACTACAGCTTTCTTGGCTGCTGCCTCAAAGCACATTGTGCGCTGTCTATCTTGCGTGCTGCACAATATCGTTTATTATTTAGTATCTACTGATATCTACTGCTAGCTAGTTTATTGTGATGGTGCCGTTTTTTTTATTATGTTGCTCTTTGTTGTTTGCTTTCTCTTCTGTTTTTTTTCTCCATACAGGTGACCCAGGTGTTTTTTTTTGTTTTTGTTTTTGTTTTTTTTTTGTTTCTTTTCCTTTCTTCCCCCCCTTCTCACTGTCTCTTCTCCCCTTTGGTTTTCTTTCTCTCCCTCTCTTTCTTTCATTCTTTCTCCCTGTCCTATCCCCCAGTCATGTCTGTCCCGTTTGTAGGAACTGAAAATAAAATAAATTCATAATTATAATAAAGGTCAATCAAATGGACCAATATGGCAAGGCCATGATGATCCACTTGGTAAAATAAATCCGCTTGGCATCTTTCTTGGCCTTAAGACAACAATTCTGATGGCTAAAGATCCAAACGGGACACAAAAAAAAAAAGAAAAAAAAAAGACTCACTCTCATTTCATCAGTCCATAAAACCTTAGAAAAACCAGTCTTGAGATATTTCTTGGCCCAGTCTTGACGTTTCAGCTTGTGTGTCTTGTTCAGTGGTGGTCGTCTTTCAGCCTTTCTTACCTTGGCCATGTCTCTGAGTATTGCACACCTTGTGCTTTTGGGCACTCCAGTGATGTTGCAGCTCTGAAATATGGCCAAACTGGTGGCAAGTGGCATCTTGGCAGCTGCACGCTTGACTTTTCTCAGTTCATGGGCAGTTATTTTGCGCCTTAGTTTTTCCACACGCTTCTTGCGACCCTGTTGACTATTTTGAATGAAACGCTTGATTGTTCGATGATCACGCTTCAGGCGCTTTGCAATTTTGAGACTGCTGCATCCCTCTGCAAGATATCTCACCATTTTTGACTTTTCCGAGCCTGTCAAGTCCTTCTTTTGACCCATTTTGCCAAAGGAAAGGATGTTGCCTAATAATTATGCACACCTGATATAGGGTGTTGATGTCATTAGACCACACCCCTTCTCATTACAGAGATGCACATCACCTAATATGCTTAATTGGTAGTAGGCTTTCGAGGCTATACAGCTTGGAGTAAGACAACATGCATGAAGAGGATGATGTGGACAAAATACTCATTTGCCTAATAATTCTGCACTCCCTGTATATACACTCAACAAAAATATAAACGCAACACCTTTGTTACTGCTCCCATTCCCCATGGGATGGACGTAGAGACCTAAAATTCATTCCAGATACACAATATAACCATCCCTCCCAAACAGTGGTCACAAATCAGTCCAAATGTGTGGTAGTGGGCACATCTGCTATATTGAGATAATCCATCCCACCTCACAGGTGTGCCACATCAGGATGCTGATCTGACATCATGAGTAGTGCACAGGTGTACCTCAGACTGCCCACAACAAAAGGCCACCCTGGAATGTGCAGTTTTGTCTCACAGCAAAATGCCACAGATGCCACAAGCAATGAGGGAGCGTGCAATTGGCATGCTGACAGCAGGAATGTCAACCAGATCTGTCGCCTGTGCATTGAATGTTCATTTCTCAACCATGAGCCGTCTCCACAGGCGTTTCAGAGAATATGGCAGCACATCCAACCGGCCTCACAACCGCAGACCTCGTGTAACCACACCAGCCCAGGACCTCCACATCCAGCAGGTTCACCTCCAAGATCGTCTGAGACCAGCCACCCAGACAGCTGCTGGAACAATTGGTTTGCACAACCAAACGTCCCTGAGACGGTTTCTGACAGTTTGCACAACCAAACAATTTCTGCACAAACTGTCAGAAACCGTCTCAGGGACGTTTGGTTGTGCAAACCAATTGTTCCAGCAGCTGTCTGGGTGGCTGGTCTCAGACGATCTTGGAGGTGAACCTGCTGGATGTGGAGGTCCTGGGCTGGTGTGGTTACACGAGGTCTGCGGTTGTGAGGCCGGTTGGATGTGCTGCCATATTCTCTGAAACGCCTGTGGAGACGGCTCATGGTTGAGAAATGAACATTCAATGCACAGGCGACAGATCTGGTTGACATTCCTGCTGTCAGCATGCCAATTGCACGCTCCCTCATTGCTTGTGGCATCTGTGGCATTTTGCTGTGAGACAAAACTGCACATTCCAGGGTGGCCTTTTGTTGTGGGCAGTCTGAGGTACACCTGTGCACTACTCATGATGTCAGATCAGCATCCTGATGTGGCACACCTGTGAGGTGGGATGGATTATCTCAATATAGCAGATGTGCCCACTACCACACATTTGGACTGATTTGTGACCACTGTTTGGGAGGGATGGTTATATTGTGTATCTGGAATGAATTTTAGGTCTCTACGTCCATCCCATGGGGAATGGGAGCAGTAACAAAGGTGTTGCGTTTATATTTTTGTTGAGTGTAGATTGCATCTTTCAGTCACATAGCAGACTCAAGTACATCATTGGTATCTTAACATGGAAACTTTTTGAAAGACATATTTTCTTAATGGCAGTTTATTGGTTTATGTGCAAAACTGTTTAAAATGGGCTCAACCAAAACACGTCCTTTCAAAATGGCACAACTGCAGATAAACAACGTGTAGGTGGTTGGACAGCAATCGTTCGAATAGCACCCTATCCCTTTAAGTCAGTCAGACTCTAGGGTGGGACAAAAAGTGAATGATTAAATGTGACCATAAAGCACAAAGGAAAAGTCCTCTCTGCAGCCCTTCTGAAGGGTTGCTCTGATAACATGGTTTTTATTCTGGTGAAGACTAGAAAAGCAGCCTGAAATGAACCTGAAACCTACACCTACGCTCAGACAATAAAAGCATTCATTATGCCTGACTTGCACTAAAGCATGACTGAACATGAGCTTGTGTTACAGAGCAGCATGGGTAACAAGTACAAAGCAGCTAATATTCACTGTAAAATCCTTCCTTTTTTTTTTTTTTTTTTTTTAACCAACTGTTTTTACAGCAAAGATTAGTACAAATACAAAGTATGTTGTCTGTGGACTGAGCCAAAAACTCAGCTGGTGTAGTCACAACTTGCTTGGTGGAAAGTTTGGTCGTCAGTGATAAACAAATATATATTACTAACAACAAAGATGACATGTGAACGTTCATCTGGAGGATGTAAAAACCAGAATGTGGAAAAACTAGAACAATTGCCGTGAGATGGAGAGATGTTAGCAACCAAACATGCAAACAGTGAGCAGGAAGTGAAAAGAAAAACCAAAACGTTAACTGTAACCTCAGTGCATCTGGAGACAGCTCAGTTAGGGCCAAAGTGTCAATGCGAATTAATGTCCTTACCCACAGTTTGAGTATTTTAAGCTCGCCGTGACACCACAGCTTCTTCCTGGCTGGACGTGCCTTGTTTTTGTAAGTTTACTCTCTAACTTAAGAGAGTACAGTAACCTGCAAAATTGGTTTCTTTCTGCTCAACAATACCAGCATGTTCTTCACTCTGGAGATGGTCAACACACGCCAACAACTGCATGATGGTGATGACGTTTAGTGAGCTGTCACGGTCTTCTGAATCCAGAACTGATAGTTCCAAAGTTAAGCGACAGGATTAGAAGAAACGTTTTTGTGAACCCTTTAGAATCAGCTGCATTTCTACTCTGATTATTAATAAATGTGGTCTGATCTTCATCCAAGACACATTAATAGATGTGTTTGGGTTTTTTTATTTTTTATTTTTATTTTATCACACTGAATAATAAGAATAAGAGTCTGGGTTTGAAAGTGCATATGAATGAATTTGTGACCAAAAGATGAATTGGTTGGAACCTTGCCTCAAGCACAACTTTCACAGGACCTCAGAAGAACCATTTTAGAGGTTCATAAAGCTCAGAAAAGAATACAAAAGCAATTCTAGAGCCCAGTCCAGGATGTCCATCAGTCTGCATTAAGACACAATGTCTCATTCATAAGGTGTTACTGCTCTCCCTGGGAACTAACATCTTGCAAAGATTATACCAACAAAAAGACACGTAGTCCTGAAAAAGGTGATGAAGCAGCCAAAGTGACAGGAGAACATTGCAATAGCAAAAAATACCAAATAATAATCAGGTAATAGAACGAAAATAAGAAAACATAAACCAAAACGGTGCCGCCTAAGATCAAAGGCTAACTGGATGATCTGGAAAGCATCAGGTATTCTTTGAACATATGTACGTTATACTTACTGGGAAGCATGGCAGAGGAACCATCAGGGTTTGAGCTTATTTGCTTTCCTGATGCATGAATGCACTGAAACTGGGGGGAACAATGAATGGTGACTATAAGGGCAGCAATACCTGACATAAAACCGGCGGAGCACACAAATGAATGGACAGCAGAAGGGTTGCAAAAGAAGAAATTCATGTTTTGGAACGAACAAACCAGAGTCGTGACCTCAACCCAATTTGTAATGTTGTAGCGCGATCAGAAGAGGGCTTGTGAATCTCGTCATAAACTGAAACTGATGCATTTTTATTTTTTTTTTAGGAGGAGGAAATGTGCAAGTTATAAACGGTTGCAGGAAACATCCCCTGTTCTCGCTGTACAGTTTTTTCCAACCTGGACTGTTAATGTTCAATCTGTGTGCTTAAAGATTTGAACAAACATTTGAGTGTTAGTTCAGTCAGACCGGTTTTTCTTAATTGCGACTTAATAAAGATTAATACAATGACCCCCTAAAGCTGTGGATATCCTTTTACCTTCAGCAGACAGTTAACAGTGAGTCATTATTTAATGAAAGGTTTAGTCCTGAGCATTCAAAACTTTTTCCACTTCCCCAAGCCGGCCATTTTATCTTACCCAAACCTCAGCAGCTGTGTTCAAGGGGAAGCAGGTGTTTGCCGTGTAGGCTTGTGTTATCAGGGCAACGGTCAAGTCAAATAAAAGGAGGCGTGACAGCTTATCCTTAAGCTTTGCGCAGACTCCTGCTTTCATAACTCTCCCAGAAAGAGTACATGACGCTCAACATTGGCAGTTGTAAGCATCTTTGAGGAAGAGGGTTTCGGTTAGGCTGTGGTGAAGCATCTCATGCTGGTGACACATTATCAGCTATAAATACTACTGATCAAAAGCTGTATAAGAGGCCCCCCAAGGGTTTTAGTGGAAGTAAAATGTCTGCAGATAAAGCTGCTGTGTGGCCGTCTAATCGAATTGAAACAAAACATCCATCAACAGAAATTCCAATGATCCTTCGAGCATATAAAAATGAAAAAGAACTTAAGAAAGTCTTTCAGGTTCCTGTTTTTAAAATAGTGAGTGAAGAATCGGTTTAACGAGATAGAGGAAGTTGGCAATGCGATGAGCTGTTCTCTGACTCTTTATGACAATATATTTGAAATACGCTTTGTACTGACGCTTGTTTCCCTGAATGCTATGAATACATCTAAGTTTTGCAGTGATGCTCTTTTCGATGACTGTTTAATACTGAATATTGACGTACACCTTATCTAGAGTCACACTGTGTCAGTTGTATGTTTTACAGTGAAAACAAACGCAACAACAGATATTGAGGTAAAATTTTCATACATGTAAATCAGGCTTTGCAGGTGTGTAAAGACGTCATTTTCAATTTTTGGATTTGGCCTGAAGAGCTACGATGGGCATTTCACAGCAATTAAAACAAAACAAAAGTCAAACTTGCCTCTGAACTCAAAAGGATTTATCCATAACCTGTCTTTTTTTACATTTCGCCTTTTCCAGTTTGATATATTTGAACAAAAACACATGAACAAACGTGCTAAGAGTCGTTTTTTGAACACTAATTGGAAAGAAACCAGTGTCTAGTTTTTTTAAGCTTCTGTTTGCTTTAAAAGTGTTGCAACACTGTTGAACTGCCCCGTTAACAATAAAGGGAAGTGACTGAGAACTCAAAGTACAATCAAGAGGATCTTAGTAACCTGCAATAAAAAGTCTCAAACTCAGTTTTACTAAATGTTTTATTTTTTTCCTTTTTGATTAACAAATTTCCTCTGAATATGTGATGAATTCTTGATGTCCCTCCTTCCCCCTTAAAAACAATTCTTTATACATCTGTGGTCAGTGCTCTCACACGTGTTCTGCTCCCTATCTTGACACTGATCTGAAACACTTTGAGCCTTGTTTCCTTGGTAGACAGTTTCTTGGTCCCTTATCTTGGCACAGATGACACTTAAAACGGACAGCTTCACACTTGTTGCTCGTGCTATAGACACACAGTCACATCCTGATCATAGCACAAGACAGAGACGGTTTAAAAAAACAAAAAAAAAAACAGCCTTAACCAAAAACCAAAGCTGAAAAAGTTTTCAAAGCAACAAGACAGAAAACTCTGCTTTACAGCTGCTGTAAACACATATGCAAATAGCACGCTTTTTTTTTTTTGTAAACTAATTACACATTTTTAAGGGCTACAGTTGGATTAACATTTGGACGGTGATGATTGGAGAAGCCTTTTCAGTGCAGATGGATAAAAAAAAATGTGACTAAACAGGACACACGTCAAATACATGTAAGAGGAACCCTCTAAATAGCTACACTCCAGTTTCCTTCCTCTTCAGTGATCCCTGTAACTTCTGGTCCAGTCTGGTTTTGGAGAGCGTCTGAGGCCTCAGTTTGGGGCCAGAGACAGGAGGAGGACAGTTCTCATTTTCCTCTTCGTCACAGACTGTGGTTGAGGACACAGAGGAGTGGCTTTTTGCTGGGATGGTTTCCCCCCGCTGAACTCTAGCTGGAGCCCCCTGCTGTTGGGACATGGCGGTTCGGAGGCAGTTGAGCCACTGCTGCTTGTGGTAGACGTCACTCACATGCAGTGTGTGGGTCTGGCCGTGAGAAGGATCCAGAGAGCTCACGCGGAAAACATTCTTAGCTAGAGAAGAAGAGAATAAAAGTGGCAGTCAGAAAAATAATACTGATGCTTTGAAGCTACAGGATTCTGGAAAATCCTTTTTAATGACACTCAAAAAAGAAAAAAAAAATTCTTCGCCAGTTCATTCAGCATTATAAACACCAGTCCTATAAGAATCCATAATCTCCCACCTCACCCAACCTCCTCTGCATGTTTCTTCTAAAGAGTAAGTCAACACAATGGTACAGACAACTTGTGAGCAAATACAAAAAGGGCCGCCAGTCGTGGCAAGCCAAGTGTGAATTATAACATGACTCAGCAGGTTCACTCTGGTGTGCAGTGTGCTTTAACCCCGTAAAGCCCAAACTATTAAATATTACCAGAGAACTCGAGTGTTTATTGAACTTACAGACCAGTTAATTTATTTTGTTAAATAAATATTAATTAACATCACTAATAATTATGAAAAAGAATATCAATTAAAAATAAAGAACGCCCATCAATGGATGTTTTTGGAGTATGTTGTGTGGTTTAACATATCAGTCCAAAATTTCCCATCAAAAACTGGTAAAATGGATAAAACCTGACGTAAGGATGAACATGTGTAATTAGGTCATATCAGGTTAGTGTGACTGTGTATTGCTGCTCTTGGCTTCACCATTTTAGCGAAAAGCATACTTTGGAAGTGGACCACTACTAAGCCCCCCCTTCTTCTAGCAGGAGAATATGACTGAGGTTTGTAAATGAAAGTTGGCGAGAGAAGAAGCAAGACGCAGCTACTGACTGGATTCATGCATCCATGCATGCTGAATATTTGTGGAGTTACAACTAAGACATTTTCAGTTATAAAGGTATTAGTTTTACTATAAAAGATGCATTTCTAATAATTTAGTCTACAAAAATTAAGCACAGAAAAAGAAAGCGTCCAAAGTGACATCTTATAATTGTTTTGTCTAACTGATGGTCTAAAACCCCAAAACTCCTCATGTTTACACTGATATGAACTCCCGTCTATTATTGAAGCCATCAGAAGTCAACCCACCTTTCTCTCCATTGGTGAAAGCCCCTCTGAAGGACCCGCCCATGCGGATCTCTCCATCCTGCAGGTCCTCCATGGCCAAGTCTCGAACAGGGATGGGCTGTCGATACACCTGGAAGCAGCTCCTCTCGTTGCGTGTCACCGGCCGAGTCAGAACGAGCAGCTCAGAGAAGAGGAACACGTGCAGCCTCTGAAGCAGCACAGTAACAGAGCGTGAAACTTCAAAACGACACGAACGGCGTGCAGCTACTGTAACAGCGAGAAGAAGCATCCATTCTTACCGAGCCGCTCTTGTTCCTCAGCTCGCCGTGACACAGAAGTGTCTTACACTTATCTATGAGGGGGTCCCGCTGCTTATCGTCCAGAAACTCCAGTTTGTCAATGTAATACTGGCACTCAGACTCCCCCTTTCTCACGTTGATATCGGACAGGATCTCCTGGATTATAGTGATCTGGATAATAAAAAGTTATCATAAAATGATGGTGTATTTTATTTGCAACAAACATGCAAATTGCCAGATTATGTGGCACGCAGGTAACGTACTGCTGTCTCCAGACTGGTCACGTCTGGGTGATCGGGAGGAGTGTGTCTGAGGATCTCTCGCAGCAGCAGCGGGTATTTTACCAGACGTGAACGAGGGATGTCAAGGAAGCTCCAGAGGTCCAACTTCCTGCTGAAGGGTGACTCCAAACAGCGCTGCAGGAAATCCTGCACCCGCCTGTCCTGCTTTTTCTGGTCCAGCAGGGCTTTGGCGGCAAGCTGGTTGCTGCAGTAGTTTTTGTAGGCATTCAGACGGGGCAGCTGAGAGAAAAACAGTCGGAGGCAAAACATTTACACGGTGCACTTTTCATGTCGTTAAAAAAAAAAAAGAAAAGAAAGAAAATATCCAAAGGCTGCTTGTCGGATTAGTTTTTTAAAAGGATTTTCAGTTTCCTCAAAAGCATCTTAAATATGAATATTAGCTGATGGCAGGCTGTGAAGTTTCAGTCAGCATCATCAGTTCTAAAGTAAACGTGATCTCTACTGCCACCATATGAAGACTATTGTTAAAAAAAAAAGGTAAAATTAGAGTGAGAGAATAAATTAAATAAGAATCTGCAACCAATTTACTCATGCAACATTAAATATACAAATTATTGTCATGTACAGCCAACTATTAAAAAAAATGATATAATAAGTACCAATTCTAGCAAATAATATTTTAACTTTAGTGAGTTTAGCAAGAATTTTTATAATATAATATTTGTATTAAAATGTCCTAACTTGGCAAAGCCTTATAGGATAAACATCCACTAAATACACTCACTGCTAAATTAATGAGGTACAAATTATGGGCTCTTTTGTAGCACAGATTTAATAAAGTGCTGGAAACACTTATGATAACAATCATACAGTTGCTGCATATTTGTTGGCTACACATCCACAACAATAATCTCCTGGTCAAACGAATCCAATTTGAGCCGATCTGAGCTTTGTGGTGTGACTTGACATGTTTTCCAGCTGGATGGGCATATAGTCATAAAAGGATAGCCATGGTCAGCAACAATACTCAAGTAGGCTGTGGTGTTTAAACAGTGTTCAATTGATACTAAGGCAACCAAAGTGTGCCACAAAAATATTCCAACACCATTATACCACCACCACCAGCCTAAACCGGTGATACAAGGCAGGATGGATCCATGCTTTTATTTTGAAATTGAGACTCGTCAGACCGGTCAACATTTTTCCAATCTTCTGATGTCTAATTTTGGTAAGTCGTGTGAACTGGGATCAGTTTTCTGCTCTTAGCTGACAGGATTGGCACCTAGTGTGGTCTTCTGCTGTTGTAGACCATCTGCTTCAAGGTTTTACTGTAGCTGCAATGAATGGCTAAGTTACTTTTGGCTTCCTATGAGCTCAAAGCAGTCTTGCCCTCTCTTCTGACCTCCAAACTTCTCCAGAGTGGTCACATCTGGGTGATCAATGCAGTGCTTCTGAAAATCGTCTTGACCGTGTCTACTGGGCTAAATGCACTGATTTGATACCAAGTGAGTGGCCGATTAGATATCTGTGTTATCAAGGTGAGTGTATATTCTCAGGATAATGTTACTGTATTCATACCCAGTCTATCACTATCTGCCCGATCTGTGCTACTGTTCCATCAGAGCCAGTTCCCTCCGTCAGCTTCACCAATAACTCTGCAGAATGTTAAAAAAAGAGAGAGAAAAAAAGAGACACATTTGTTAGCGAAAAACAAACAGCTTCCAGTTTTATATCCAAGTTAGCGAGAGCTCACCTTCGTGTAGAGGGATATATGCATCCAAGTCGCCAAAGATGTGAGCCAGCTCCTCCTCTGTCATGATGGAAAGCTTTAGCATCGGATCGTGGTACGCCTAAACACAAAAGCAGCAGTTTGAGTAAAAAAGGAAGCTGAAATTAAGCTTCTATTTTTACTCAAATATTCTACTAACCTTTCGGGCAAGTTGAAGATCTTCGATGAGGTCCTGCTCTCCCCTGTACAGTTCATAAATTGCCTGAGAATAAAACAAATGCCGGAGAGGTTACTTTCTCAGCTCTCAGCACATTTAAGATCCTGCTCCTGACTTAAGGCTGAGCTGCACAACCTCTTGTCTCTTGATCTCTTTTGTTGAGAACGTGCTCTTCTGATGGACGTCCAGCGTCTCCGACCACAGCGTGCTGTTTCTCCGTTTCGTGGGGGTTGGACCTGAAGCTTTGCTGCCAGCTTTGAGGGACATCCCTGGTGACTTGGTATCACGTGATGACATTGACTACAAAAAAACAAAGGCTGTTGTTATTGAAGATGGTACGGGGTAAGTGTTGTTTTTAAGTGTCACAGCACAGCGCTCACCTGGATGGTCTGACCAAAGCGCCGCACTGCTCCATTCTTTGAAGGAGATATCAAGTTGACGAGGGATGAAACTTTGGCAAGTGATCTGACACGCTTGTTACTGGGTTCCTAAAAAAAGAAAAATACAATTATAATAAACTAAAACTGTAGGATTTATTTATAATTGAAGCTATTGGCATTTTTAAATAGCCTCACACACAATTTACTCATATTCCTTTCATCTATCTTCTTAAATGCTCTATTTAGCAACAGCAGTAAAACACCTGGATGACATGAAACTGATCTGCTCTCTTAACAGTTTCAGTTTAGTCTCAGGACTGTTTGCTGTGCAGATGTATTTATGTTGCACTTAGATCTACAGTCTGACTATGTGATCTCCAGTGAAACACACACTGAGAAGTTATATCCATGAACAAAGTGTCTGCTTGGTTAGATCTCTTCTTGTACTTCATACGGTTCTCCTACACATTTGAGGGAGAATTTCAGCTTTCTCAGCTCTTCCTTTCAAATATCCGAGTAGAGGAACTTTGCTCCTGCTTCTACAGCACAGAAACATAGTGTAAATGCTACGGTGATGTGCTGAACTGAACCCTGAATTTATGACAATCACAGCACCAAGAGACGCACTGCTTGTATACTCTTTCACAGTTATTTCCTCAGCCGGTCTGAGGCATAGCAGGATTATCCTCAGCCTGCATGATTCAGGCTGTCTGTGATGACAACCCGAGTCATGCAGAAGGATTAAAGTTTATGGTAGAGATGCATTCAGGTGCAGAAAGGAGGCTTTCCGACTCTCACCTTGAGGTCGAAGCTGGACAGGCTGACGGTATCATCCTCCTTCTCTTTGCGCTTTCTTTTCTGCAGCAACAAAACACAAGATAGCGGTTACTTTTAAAGACCCGATGAGTGTTTAAACAACAGATTTAAAGCAGCATCTCTTATATGAACATAACAACGACAACAGTCCAAAATGTTATCCTGCTACCCATGACCAGATGCAATACGTATATGGGGGTTTCCTGTCTCAGATTGGGACTTTGACGGGAGACTACCCATGGCAGTGTTCTCTGTCGACACACAATGAGTCCATGTTGTGTTATTATTTGGGTGAAAAGTATGCATTTCTCCATTATTTGTGACAGGTGTAAAAATAAGCCGCAGCACAACTTTACTAAAAATTGAACTAGCCTTTTACAGGCTCAAACCTTATGGAGAACTACTAGAACTGATTTCACATTCTTGAATGTTAAAAACACAGTCGTCCCCCCCCCCCCCCCCGTGTATATTGGTACAGAACGTCTCCCTTCTCCGTCTGGATGTAACACTCCCTTTTATCTCCTAGAGCATTTACTTCCGAGCATTCAAACCGCGGACAGTACAAAAGTTCAACCCTTTCAGAATCAAAACACTGGAGGGTGGTTGGCTGATCTGGTATCTGTGTAAAATGTGCAGGTGCGGACAAAGCCAGGGGGGCTGACGCACACTGTGTGCTTGATTTTTTTCTTCTTAAATGTTATTACTGTGATGCTCGTGATTTTTAATGCTGGATAAAATCACCAAAAAACCTCTCAGGCAAAGGTTTTGGAAAACCATACAAGCCATATAAGACATGGATCAAGAGAGCTGTTCAGTTTACAAAGAGATAATTGTGTGAGGGCCTGATCGCTGTAATAAAACATGATGCCGTTGCATATCAAACATGAACTCACTAGGCTGAAATCCCACGGAGTCCCAGGAGTGAGGAAGGTGAAGGAGCTGCCTCTCTGCAGTGGTGGTCTGTGGGAAATTAAACAAATCATGTTTGGCCTTGCACAATGAAAACACATTTATAGCATGGTCGTTACACAATGGCAGCTTTTCATTTTCTGGTATCTTATCAACATGGTCAGCAACAATATGCGAGGCTTACAGTATAACATGGAAGCATTTTTGTTACCCTTTACGTTGCAGTTATGTTTCAAATATGTGCTCTGGGATGACTGAGGCACAACAAAGCCATTTAAGGAGCTGTGCGGTTCTGTTGTGCTACTTGTCAATTTTGGCGACAAAACAATGAAACTACACAGTTTCTGTCAGGGTCAAGGCCAAGGGGCAGCTGCACCCACTACTGCAAAATCCCACTAACAGTGCTCATGACTCTGAGGAATGAGTAGAACCAGTACTGTAAAAGTTTTGTTGAGAGTCATGAGATCTGATTTACTGACATCACGTTAACCATTGTTAACAGTCACCACTTTCTGGGAAAAAACAGTTGGAGCCAATCACATTTTTTGAAATCCGTATCTGATATTATACGGTTTGCATTTTTTGAAAGTCCGCAAGTACAAATACAGGTGCAGTGCATGGCCATCAAATTAAAGCCACAGTACACTAATCAAAACGAAGCATTATAAAGCAGGGTGATCAAATAACAACAGTGTTTTATAACATAAACATCTATATAGTGTTTATAATGCACATATAATATTAGCCTTAAATGATTTGGGGAATGTTTTTTTTTTAATTAAGCCCAGTTTAATATTTAGAATGTAATGTTATGACCAAAAGATGTAACCTCATGAACTCGTGTGGGCTAACCTTAACCCACATGTATGTTGTTGGAGGGTGTATATGCAGTTGTTTTGGGTCACTTCTGTTTGGTGAGAATGACTCCCACGTAAGGAAAAAGGTCAAAAAATTTGGAGATTCACAGAAAGTGCATGTTGCAAGCCTCAATGAGATGTGCTGTATAAAGCGTAGACTAACTGCAGCTTTTGCAGTCTACCAAATGCACATATTGCAATTTCAACTTGAAAAAATTATTCAACCCTAAATGATACAACAAATAATGTTCTTTTTGCAAACTTTTGCACAGGTCTGATTACAACGTCTCTCCACCTGTAGTATTTTGATGGTAATTTGCAATAAAAGAAACGAACAACCTGTAAACAAAGTTTTGTTCCCTCCCCACAACAAATAAAGATGTATTTTACAGAGGATGACATTATTACAGCCCTAATATAAAGATGATGTCTACTGCACAGGAAACTGTACAAATCCTAAATCACACACACATATGCATGTAAAAATTAAATTTATTATCTCTTTATTAAAACAAGATAAGCAGACATATGTGTATTTTCAGTCGATTGGTTGGCTTCCGAGGTGCACTTGAAAGCACCTTTTGCCAGTTACAATACCAGCCCTGCCCGTCACAGTTGGCCGACCGGGTAATGGATAAAATGTTTGCTGTAGTATACTGTACTATATTGCAAAAGTTCTGTCGAATAAATAATTATGCTATCACCTTTTCGTAGCTACGTGCTTCTTAGAGCTGTTTCTCCGTAAGGTTTGAGGCGAGGGCTCCGCAGCGCTGATCATACTGGTCGTAGACGTCCTCGATGACACCCTGCGAAGTTTGTGTCTTTTGTTTTCCGTCGTGCTTCCGCTAAATTCTTCGTTTTCTTCCATTTCCCGTGGCTATACGTTGTGAGATGAGTTATACCCGAAATTATTTATGACTAAGCGAGGAAGATAGAAAAACCAAACGTATGAAAACTGGCCCTATACGTACAAAGAAAACAGAAGATCGATGACAACAGAAGACACAGCACGGCGGAAGTTTGAATATGGCGGATTCTTGGAAATGGACCAATCAGGATACGTCTCGGAGCTCCGCTGCTAGACTAGGTGGGAGGAGCCAGTCTGAGCTCGTCCGCGTTTCATAACGAAAGATAATGAAAACCTACGGTGGCTGGGAAGTGCAAATCGCAACAAATTAAAAAACCGCAACAAATAAAAAACAAACCACAACAAATTACAAAAAGCCCACAACAAATTACAAAAAGCCCACAACAAATTACAAAAAGCCCACAACAAAATACAAAAAGCCCACAACAAATTACAAAAAGCCCACAACAAATTACAAAAAGCCCACAACAAAATACAAAAAGCCCACAACAAATTACAAAAAGCCCACAACAAAATACAAAAAGCCCACAACAAATTACAAAAAGCCCACAACAAATTACAAAAAGCCCACAACAAAATACAAAAAGCCCACAACAAATTACAAAAAGCCCACAACAAAATACAAAAAGCCCACAACAAATTACAAAAAGCCCACAACAAAATACAAAAAGCCCACAACAAATTACAAAAAGCCCACAACAAATTACAAAAAGCCCACAACAAAATACAAAAAGCCCACAACAAATTACAAAAAGCCCACAACAAAATACAAAAAGCCCACAACAAATTAAAAATCCTTGACGGAAAGGGATTGTCTGAAATACCGGAAGTGACACAAGCGTGATGTCACGAGAGGGGGCGTGGTCAGGGTTTTTGGTTGAGGCGCCACATTTCTGGGCCGAACAAAGCGCTAGCACACGGATAACACCAGCTATGGTTCGTACTTGCTGTGCGGTCGGTTGTAAAGTTAGATCGCACGACCGGCAAGGGAATAAGGTTGAAAATGGTTTATCTTTTCATTCTTTCCCCACCTGGAAGCAACATGAGGCAGCTCATGTATCGGATGTTACCAAACGAAGGCGTCTAGCCTGGATAGCAGCTGTGAGACGAGCTGATATCAGTTCTCTTCCATCTCCAAATATCTGTTGGTGCTCCAGACATTTTCATTCCGGTAAGTTCTAAATATGTTCATATCTTTATAGCCTATTGTTTTATTTTCGATGCACTCTGAGGTCATAGAAAATTAGAAAAAAACATCCTACTGAGTGATTTTGCAGAACTACCGTCTATTTATAGAGTTACTAATTATTTGGCATTATTGCAGCAAACCAGCCTATGAAATGGATGAAACATCGTGACTGAGTTCCAGCGCTACACAAGGGACCTGCTTCAAACATACCACCATGCCAATCAGATTACTTCTTCCATGTGAGGGTGAAGAGGTGACCCTTCTGGATAAGATGGTGAAGGTTTGCTGCCGTTTTGGTGAACAGTGTGGTAGTAAAACCAGGGGAAAATGAAACTTGCTCCTGTTAAATATTCTTTAGTCTTGTGCTGTATAAATAGCGGTAATTTTTCAGAACATAAATTGAAGTAATTGATAGTAAATAAAGTAACGTTAGTAGTGGGTGATATCGTGTAAATGCTGTCATGATTTTGTGTAAACATTTTGTCCTTTATAAACTATGACATGGATTCTACATTGTAACTGATGTGATGTTCTGTAAGGTGGTTTTAATAAAAAAAAAAAAAAAAAAGAGCAAAACTTAGTTTGTTTCTTTATTCAACTTTTGAACAGTGGTACTCAGTCAGTACATATTCAGTAAATGCAAATTATTTACACGGCAGTGCACTTCAGGCATAAATCTAGACCCTTATATAAAACATTATGGGTCATTCCCACAACCCACAGCTTTACTGTGTTCCAGCAAAGATTCCAATAGCAGTGACAACTCCTCCACAGTAGCAGGTGGGATTTTTCTTTTTTGAGGACGGCTCCTTTTACCTGTCACTACAGATGGTCTGTTTATGTTTTGATTGAGAGCAGTTTTTGGTCAGCTGAAGAGGAGAAGTCCATCTTATGGCCAACCTCTGGCTGTATCTTGGTCATATTACCCAGAAAACCCCAGTATGCAGGTTCATCTGTAACAGTCCTTGTGCCACAGATCTGCACTGTTGCTTCTACATTAAACAGAAGAGCAGCGCCATGGATGCAGGTCTCCAGGACTCCGGCCATACAGGTGCAGTGGGCGGCTTCAACCTTCCCTGTGATGCTCACAATGACCCAATGCTGGTTCATTCAGTCTTTGAGAGTGCAGCACCTGAAACATACAAAGTTAATTTAAAGACAAGGACTCTAATGAGCCAAGGCCGACATAAATTTGTTTTATCTACTTTCAAATCCATTTTATCATAAATGTAACAAAGTATTTAGAAAGTTAGCACATACATGTAATTTTCCATTTTTTTATGTATCCATCTATAGAACGCTGCATGTTATATTCCAAATCTGCCTGTTCTCTTTCAGAAACCTGCCTTCAGAAAATGAACCTAAAGTATGTAATGCAAGGATGTCATCACTTTCAAGATGGAGAAAGCATAAAGTTTGACTTTAGGTGACAATTATGGACACGTAATATGATAAGGAGATTCTGCAGGTCATTAATCAATGTATTATAGTAAAAAATTTATTTTTTGTGACACAGGACACAAACATGGAAGCAAGATATATAATTAGGATTATTTATAATAAATATGAATAAATAATTGCAATTTCTTTAACCATTGAGAATAACTAAATCCTTCAGGACAATGTCACATCAATGCACTGAACTCACTATGGCTACGTTCACACTGCAGGTCTTAATGCTCAATTCCGATTTTTTTTTTTTTTATTTAAATCTGATTTTGTGTCTGCTTGTTCACACTACAAATAAAATGTGACAGCAAACGCAGTCCTTTGTGAACCCTCAAAGTGGCCCGCACGCGCAAAAGAAGACGTCACACACAACGCGCTCTGTTTAGACCAAACAGCATTGTTTGACTGATGGCCCTTAATATAAAGACTTGTTTCAGACTTTACGTTGTCCAATTTTGCTTTAAGTTATTTTGTTATTTACATATGGCCTAATAATGATCCTTATTGTTGTTTTAGAGAGGAGCGGTGCTTCAAAGGATAGTTGCAGATTTATGTCAGAATCTGCAGATTATACAGTACAAATAAAATGTTCACGTTATCTTCCCAACAGTTTCACTAACATCTGCACGGGATGCACACGAAGCGCTCATGTGTTCTCAATGTCTTCTCCAGCGCTGATAATTGGCATATGTTTTGTGTCAGTGAAATAAAAGACGGATTTAATGCGTCATGACCATTCAAACAGCAGTTGCTTCCTAAAACATCAGATATGTATCGGATTAAGTTCCACATACGAAAGTGACCCAGATCGGATTTGAAAATATCGGATTTGTGCTGTTTTTACACCGTCATACCATGATTGGATATGGGTCGCATACGGTCAAAAAAGTCGGATTTGATGCGTTTTCGCGTGCAGTGTGAACGTAGCCAGAGCCTCCACGTGTTCTCACTCTAATTTGCACCTCATGAATGAATTTATGATTGCACTAATTTGAATGTTCGGGAGGAAATCAAACGCATTTTACTCACAGTGCCCTACAAACGTCACTGCTGTTTAGTTTTCTGTCTTCATTTATGTTGGAAGTGATAGCAGAGTTGTACGTTTGAATTTGTTTCCAAAATCCCTCATTTAGATGGAAGCTAGCGAGCTAACTTCCTGCTAATTTCTAACTCTGTTAAATGTCATATATTCCGTTTCGTTTTCATGGATGCCTGGATGTTAAACTCAATTGTTACACATGGTAGAGCAGAACGCTGATAATTTTATTACAGATGAAAGACTTTAGACAGTTTTTCAACTCTCAGTAATGCCACAGTGATCCTGTGATTTATGGACCTGCAGAAGCGTTTGAGCCCATGCTAGTGACGTCAGACTTAAAGACCGGATAAAGAGTGATATGAACAACTTACGGGAATGAAAATGTCTGGAGCACCAACAGATATTTGGAGATGGAAGAGAACTGGATATCAGCTCGTCTCACAGCTGCTATCCAGGCTAGACGCCTTCGTTTGGTAACATCCGATACATGAGCTGCCTCATGTTGCTTCCAGGTGGGGAAAGAATGAAAAGATAAACCATTTTCAACCTTATTCCCTTGCCGGCCGTGCGATCTAACTTTACAACCGACCGCACAGCAAGTACGAACCATAGCTGGTGTTATCCGTGTACTTTCGCTCTTTCGCTAGCGCTTTGTTCGGCCCAGAAATGTGGCGCCTCAACCAAAAACCCTGACCACGCCCCCTCTCGTGACATCACGCTTGTGTCACTTCCGGTATTTCAGACAATCCCTTTCCGTCAAGGATTTTTAATTTGTTGTGGGCTTTTTGTATTTTGTTGTGGGCTTTTTGTAATTTGTTGTGGGCTTTTTGTATTTTGTTGTGGGCTTTTTGTAATTTGTTGTGGGCTTTTTGTATTTTGTTGTGGGCTTTTTGTAATTTGTTGTGGGCTTTTTGTATTTTGTTGTGGTTTGTTTTTTATTTGTTGCGGTTTTTTAATTTGTTGCGATTTGCACTTCCCAGCCACCGTAAAAACCAGCCTATCAGAGTTAGCGGGGTGCACAAAACCTGCAGTATGAATTGACTGGGGACAAGACAACACTGATCCATTCTGATCCATCAAAACTGATTTATGCTTTGTTTGTTTGACTGTCCACTCCGTGCAAGGCAGAAAGCCTACTCACGCAGTCCAAAGACATGCTAATTAGATTAGCTGGTTATTCTAAATTGGCCAAAGGTGAACGCTTGTCTGACTCTCCATGTTAGCTCTGTGATGGACTGGCAAAGTGTCTGGGGTGTGGTCAGCTCAGATAACCTCCAGTGACCCTACACCTTGTATGGAGTCATTTTTGACAAACTTTACACTATCAGAAATGACACTTAGGGAAAATTGAAAACTTGCCACAGAAAACATTACCAGCATTAAGTATTCTCAGAACAGTTTCAGAATGAAAGCAGGGATGTAGTTTTTTATCGTCTTCAGGCAGAACAAATTTGACTGTTAAGTAGAGTTAATCATATTAACATATATTATTACATAGGACTCTCTTTTCTTAATCCACGTTTATGGTGTCAGGACGTCTGTGTTCAAATAAAATCACTAGAATTGACTGAATTTTCAACCACTTTTGAAAATAAATTGAGTTTTGGACACCTGGAAATGGCCCTCGACCCCCGAGTGTATCTCTAGTACAGTGAAAAACAGGAACTTTTCTGTCCTTTCAGTTTTTATCTATTACTTAACTACTTTAGTGTAGTATGAAAGGCAGTGTGTTTCTTTCTTTTAAGTCACGGGTCTTTTGGACTTGTAGATTTGGAATCTAAAACTGGGTACTTGGAAACACTGAAAACATATGCAATTTGTTCCTTTGTTGATAATACTCATAATGTGTGAAGTAAAGAAAATTCTTATTTGGTTTGCTGACTTTACTTTATTTTTCAAAAGATGAGCCACGACATTCACTTTGATTCAGATTAGCGTTTTGACTCGAACTGGCACATACTCATGAATCAGGTGACCATTGTTCTGATCATACTGACACAAGTGATGTGACTCAGCCACATGACTAGAAAAAGAGCATCTCAACTGAAGGATGATCTCTGTTCTTTTTATAGTTCAAGATAAAAACATTAGCTGTGAAGGCAGAATCAAACCATTCAGCGCAATCAAATTTCTGCACTGTTACTAACATAAAGACAGCAACTAAAGTTATTTTCATTATTCATTGACCTAGCAGGTATGCTTCAGATACGATCTTCTCACAAAATAAAGTTCCACAAAAATAGATTTTATTTGCACAGATATATTTTATTTGGATCCAAATACATTTACAAAAGACTTAGTTTTGTTTCATTTTACATTAAAAAAAAGTTTTTAAACTTGAAATACTATTCAGTGATGCTGGTCTCACCTACAAGACAATCCTCTGATGCTATTAAAGTAATACTATCAACAGAAACGTTGGGACATCATGATAGATGATGAATTGGATTTAAACTATAAAAACTCATCTAGCAGCATAACAAACCCTTTTTTATTCAGAATAGTCCAATTGAGCAGTCACTGATTTTGAAGAAGTCACTTAGGTGAGTGACAAAATGCAGTACAGAATGTCCAAAAGGTGAAAAGGCAACTCCAGGCACTCTTCTTCCCACACCATGACTCCACTCCCATGAGAAAACGTGCTCTGCTTCCAGCTCCTGGAAAGACACAAACAGATACACACAATGAAAGGGCAATACACTGAAGCGAGGCCTTTCATGCACATTAGTCTACAGTAAAATAGTGCCCACCAAAAGCGGCCCTCAGCTGAAGCTAGCGACGGCTGGTGTGGCAGCATCCAGTGCGGGAACACTTAGGGACTTACGATCCCTCCGGCAACCCAAAACTTCCATGAGCTCACATAACCACAGGCAGGGAGATGGAAGAAAAGGGAGAGAACACAACCAACATTATAAACAGAAGACAATACAATCAAGAATCTTGGGCCAGAGGACCTGTGAGGATTGTCAGCGCGAGAAAAAAAAAATACACACACAAGCCCTGAATCACCAGACACAGATTGTGAACAAATAGTAAATGTAGCAACATCTGTGTGTGAAACACAACATTTCTAATATGATTAGATCAAATTTGCTCTGTCCTGAAAAAAGAGTGACACATCCAGTTGTATAAAACCTTTTTCTATAGACATTAGCACACACTCCAACAGGTTTTCATCCACTTGAACCCAAAAAGTCATTGCTCAGGACCCCAAACTTTCTAAATGTAATGCTTCCTTTGATAACAACAATGTTTTTCAGTTTCTGAAATGCAATTGCAGAAAACCTGAGCTCTGCTATTTTCATCTGGAATGGCTTATTCTTTGTAGAAAGGTTTTTCTACTCATATATTATCCATCTGATCTGATAAACTTGGATAAAGAATCACAATCTAAGCTTACAATATACAGGAGTGATTGTTAGTAAAAGTGGGTTTCTTTACAATGAATGATTTGATCAAAACTATCTGTGAAAAAATGTTACTGATAAACTTCAACAATAAAAGTAAATTTGACATTAAAATCAAGAACTTTTCTGACTGACCCCAAACTTTTGAGCAGTAGTGTGTATTGTATGCATGTATGTAACTGTGTCTGATCAGGATTTTGTCACCAGTTTATAACAAAGAGTGAATTTTTAAAGCGTATTTGTTAACAAATATTGAGTTGAGCTATTCCAACGCTAAAGGTAAACTCTCCCTAACAAGTCCACTTTATTGTGTGTTGATAAATTTTCTCTTATTAGTGGCTCATGGTTGCTTAAAGCCTATGTCTGCACTTGAGCACAGAGGCAGAGCATCATTCATCCTGCCAGCTGCCTATCCTGGTAGCATTTCAAGGACGACCGACTCCACTTTCTCTGCAGCAGAACAGCTCATAACTGTTTAACAGTCTCTCCCTGTCCTGATACTCTGATACCATCTGCTGTCATCAAAAACCATACAGCTCAAAAGTTTGAGGAGAATCGGAAACGTCTTGTTTTCTAAATACAGTCAAATTTGATTTGATGTTTAGTCGCTCCTAATTATGTCAAGAAATGTAAATGTTTAACAGTAACATTGATCATAAATCATGAATGAGTTTGTATGGAATATCTACACAGGTGCACAGAGGCCCATTTTCAGCAGTAATACCTCCTGTGTTACAGCGGTACATTATCTTATCTAATGTTACTTTCTCATGTGTACAGCCCAACTTCTCAGTCAAAAAACCTTTTTACAAAGATATTAGCACAGATTAAAACAACTACAGTGATGAAAGAAAGAATCAGTTTTGCATCAATAGTGTCTGAATCATCAGATTTTCTCTTCCTAATCTAACTGGACCCATCTGGATGTAGCGTTTCCAATGGGAGAAACGTTTCGTCACTCATCCAAGTGACTTCTTCAGTCACTCAGGCCGAAGAAGTCACTTGGATGACACTGAAAACGCTGCGTCCAGATAAACTCTGTGTATATAGTGTATTATCTTACTTATTTTATATTTGTTTGTATTTATTTGTATTTCTTGTATTTTCCTTCTGCTATCTGTACCTGAGCTGAGGTAACGCAAAATTTCACCGCTGTGGGATCAATAAAGTCTTATCCTTTCTTATCTTATCTTATCTTATCTTATCTTATCTTATCTTATCTTATCTTATCTTATCTTATCTTATCTAACAGAATCAACCTTTTGGGATTTAGTTACCTGGATGATTGAGCATGCACCAATACATAACTGGACCCAGTTTGCACTTTTGTTCAAAGGGAGTTACACACCACAGTGTAAGAAATCTTCAGTTTGTGTTCCAAGTTTCATACATAAAAACCCTTATCCTTCTACAAAATATTATACTCGTTCCAAAAATAGTAAATATAGCCACATCTGTGTGTGAAACACAACATTTCTAATATGATTAGATCAAATTTGCTCTGTCCTGAAAAAAGAGTGACACATCCAGTTGTATAAAACCTTTTTCTATAGACATTAGCACACACTCCAACAGGTTTTCATCCACTTGAACCCAAAAAGTCATTGCTCAGGACCCCAAACTTTCTAAATGTAATGCTTCCTTTGATGACAACAATGTTTTTCAGTTTCTGAAATGCAATTGCAGAAAACCTGAGCTCTGCTATTTTCATCTGGAATGGCTTATTCTTTGTAGAAAGGTTTTTCTACTCATATATTATCCATCTGATCTGATAAACTTGGATAAAGAATCACAATCTAAGATTACAATATACAGGAGTGATTGTTAGTAAAAGTGGGTTTCTGCATAGCTGTGTAGATATTTCCTTAAACATCAGAAGTCATTTACAATGAATGATTTGATCAAAACTATCTGTGAAAAAATGTTACTGATAAACTTCAACAATAAAAGTAAATTTGACATTAAAATCAAGAACTTTTCTGACTGACCCCAAACTTTTGAGCAGTAGTGTGTATTGTATGCATGTATGTAACTGTGTCTGATCAGGATTTTGTCACCAGTTTATAACAAAGAGTGAATTTTTAAAGCGTATTTGTTAACAAATATTGAGTTGAGCTATTCCAACGCTAAAGGTAAACTCTCCCTAACAAGTCCACTTTATTGTGTGTTGATAAATTTTCTCTTATTAGTGGCTCATGGTTGCTTAAAGCCTATGTCTGCACTTGAGCACAGAGGCAGAGCATCATTCATCCTGCCAGCTGCCTATCCTGGTAGCATTTCAAGGACGACCGACTCCACTTTCTCTGCAGCAGAACAGCTCATGACTGTTTAACAGTCTCTCCCTGTCCTGATACTCTGATACCATCTGCTGTCATCAAAAACCATACAGCTCAAAAGTTTGAGGAGAATCGGAAACGTCTTGTTTTCTAAATACAGTCAAATTTGATTTGATGTTTAGTTGCTCCTAATTATGTCAAGAAATGTAAATGTTTAACAGCAACATTGATCATAAATCATGAATGAGTTTGTATGGAATATCTACACAGGTGCACAGAGGCCCATTTTCAGCAGTAATACCTCCTGTGTTACAGCGGTACATTATCTTATCTAATGTTACTTTCTCATGTGTACAGCCCAACTTCTCAGTCAAAAAACCTTTTTACAAAGATATTAGCACAGATTAAAACAACTACAGTGATGAAAGAAAGAATCAGTTTTACATCAATAGTGTCTGAATCATCAGATTTTCTCTTCCTAATCTAACTGGACCCATCTGGATGTAGCGTTTCCAATGGGAGAAACGTTTCGTCACTCATCCAAGTGACTTCTTCAGTCACTCAGGCCGAAGAAGTCACTTGGATGACACTGAAAATGCTGCGTCCAGATAAACTCTGTGTATATAGTGTATTATCTTACTTATTTTATATTTGTTTGTATTTATTTGTATTTCTTGTATTTTCCTTCTGCTATCTGTACCTGAGCTGAGGTAACGCAAAATTTCACCGCTGTGGGATCAATAAAGTCTTATCCTTTCTTATCTTATCTTATCTTATCTTATCTTATCTTATCTTATCTTATCTTATCTTATCTTATCTTATCTTATCTTATCTTATCTTTTCTTATCTAACAGAATCAACCTTTTGGGATTTAGTTACCTGGATGATTGAGCATGCACCAATACATAACTGGACCCAGTTTGCACTTTTGTTCAAAGGGAGTTACACACCACAGTGTAAGAAATCTTCAGTTTGTGTTCCAAGTTTCATACATAAAAACCCTTATCCTTCTACAAAATATTATACTCGTTCCAAAAATAGTAAATATAGCCACATCTGTGTGTGAAACACAACATTTCTAATATGATTAGATCAAATTTGCTCTGTCCTGAAAAAAGAGTGACACATCCAGTTGTATAAAACCTTTTTCTATAGACATTAGCACACACTCCAACAGGTTTTCATCCACTTGAACCCAAAAAGTCATTGCTCAGGACCCCAAACTTTCTAAATGTAATGCTTCCTTTGATGACAACAATGTTTTTCAGTTTCTGAAATGCAATTGCAGAAAACCTGAGCTCTGCTATTTTCATCTGGAATGGCTTATTCTTTGTAGAAAGGTTTTTCTACTCATATATTATCCATCTGATCTGATAAACTTGGATAAAGAATCACAATCTAAGATTACAATATACAGGAGTGATTGTTAGTAAAAGTGGGTTTCTGCATAGCTGTGTAGATATTTCCTTAAACATCAGAAGTCATTTACAATGAATGATTTGATCAAAACTATCTGTGAAAAAATGTTACTGATAAACTTCAACAATAAAAGTAAATTTGACATTAAAATCAAGAACTTTTCTGACTGACCCCAAACTTTTGAGCAGTAGTGTGTATTGTATGCATGTATGTAACTGTGTCTGATCAGGATTTTGTCACCAGTTTATAACAAAGAGTGAATTTTTAAAGCGTATTTGTTAACAAATATTGAGTTGAGCTATTCCAACGCTAAAGGTAAACTCTCCCTAACAAGTCCACTTTATTGTGTGTTGATAAATTTTCTCTTATTAGTGGCTCATGGTTGCTTAAAGCCTATGTCTGCACTTGAGCACAGAGGCAGAGCATCATTCATCCTGCCAGCTGCCTATCCTGGTAGCATTTCAAGGACGACCGACTCCACTTTCTCTGCAGCAGAACAGCTCATGACTGTTTAACAGTCTCTCCCTGTCCTGATACTCTGATACCATCTGCTGTCATCAAAAACCATACAGCTCAAAAGTTTGAGGAGAATCGGAAACGTCTTGTTTTCTAAATACAGTCAAATTTGATTTGATGTTTAGTTGCTCCTAATTATGTCAAGAAATGTAAATGTTTAACAGCAACATTGATCATAAATCATGAATGAGTTTGTATGGAATATCTACACAGGTGCACAGAGGCCCATTTTCAGCAGTAATACCTCCTGTGTTACAGCGGTACATTATCTTATCTAATGTTACTTTCTCATGTGTACAGCCCAACTTCTCAGTCAAAAAACCTTTTTACAAAGATATTAGCACAGATTAAAACAACTACAGTGATGAAAGAAAGAATCAGTTTTGCATCAATAGTGTCTGAATCATCAGATTTTCTCTTCCTAATCTAACTGGACCCATCTGGATGTAGCGTTTCCAATGGGAGAAACGTTTCGTCACTCATCCAAGTGACTTCTTCAGTCACTCAGGCCGAAGAAGTCACTTGGATGACACTGAAAATGCTGCGTCCAGATAAACTCTGTGTATATAGTGTATTATCTTACTTATTTTATATTTGTTTGTATTTATTTGTATTTCTTGTATTTTCCTTCTGCTATCTGTACCTGAGCTGAGGTAACGCAAAATTTCACCGCTGTGGGATCAATAAAGTCTTATCCTTTCTTATCTTATCTTATCTTATCTTATCTTATCTTATCTTATCTTATCTTATCTTATCTTATCTTATCTTATCTTATCTTATCTTATCTTATCTTATCTTATCTTATCTTTTCTTATCTAACAGAATCAACCTTTTGGGATTTAGTTACCTGGATGATTGAGCATGCACCAATACATAACTGGACCCAGTTTGCACTTTTGTTCAAAGGGAGTTACACACCACAGTGTAAGAAATCTTCAGTTTGTGTTCCAAGTTTCATACATAAAAACCCTTATCCTTCTACAAAATATTATACTCGTTCCAAAAATAGTAAATATAGCCACATCTGTGTGTGAAACACAACATTTCTAATATGATTAGATCAAATTTGCTCTGTCCTGAAAAAAGAGTGACACATCCAGTTGTATAAAACCTTTTTCTATAGACATTAGCACACACTCCAACAGGTTTTCATCCACTTGAACCCAAAAAGTCATTGCTCAGGACCCCAAACTTTCTAAATGTAATGCTTCCTTTGATGACAACAATGTTTTTCAGTTTCTGAAATGCAATTGCAGAAAACCTGAGCTCTGCTATTTTCATCTGGAATGGCTTATTCTTTGTAGAAAGGTTTTTCTACTCATATATTATCCATCTGATCTGATAAACTTGGATAAAGAATCACAATCTAAGATTACAATATACAGGAGTGATTGTTAGTAAAAGTGGGTTTCTGCATAGCTGTGTAGATATTTCCTTAAACATCAGAAGTCATTTACAATGAATGATTTGATCAAAACTATCTGTGAAAAAATGTTACTGATAAACTTCAACAATAAAAGTAAATTTGACATTAAAATCAAGAACTTTTCTGACTGACCCCAAACTTTTGAGCAGTAGTGTGTATTGTATGCATGTATGTAACTGTGTCTGATCAGGATTTTGTCACCAGTTTATAACAAAGAGTGAATTTTTAAAGCGTATTTGTTAACAAATATTGAGTTGAGCTATTCCAACGTTAAAGGTAAACTCTCCCTAACAAGTCCACTTTATTGTGTGTTGATAAATTTTCTCTTATTAGTGGCTCATGGTTGCTTAAAGCCTATGTCTGCACTTGAGCACAGAGGCAGAGCATCATTCATCCTGCCAGCTGCCTATCCTGGTAGCATTTCAAGGACGACCGACTCCACTTTCTCTGCAGCAGAACAGCTCATAACTGTTTAACAGTCTCTCCCTGTCCTGATACTCTGATACCATCTGCTGTCATCAAAAACCATACAGCTCAAAAGTTTGAGGAGAATCGGAAACGTCTTGTTTTCTAAATACAGTCAAATTTGATTTGATGTTTAGTTGCTCCTAATTATGTCAAGAAATGTAAATGTTTAACAGCAACATTGATCATAAATCATGAATGAGTTTGTATGGAATATCTACACAGGTGCACAGAGGCCCATTTTCAGCAGTAATACCTCCTGTGTTACAGCGGTACATTATCTTATCTAATGTTACTTTCTCATGTGTACAGCCCAACTTCTCAGTCAAAAAACCTTTTTACAAAGATATTAGCACAGATTAAAACAACTACAGTGATGAAAGAAAGAATCAGTTTTGCATCAATAGTGTCTGAATCATCAGATTTTCTCTTCCTAATCTAACTGGACCCATCTGGATGTAGCGTTTCCAATGGGAGAAACGTTTCGTCACTCATCCAAGTGACTTCTTCAGTCACTCAGGCCGAAGAAGTCACTTGGATGACACTGAAAATGCTGCGTCCAGATAAACTCTGTGTATATAGTGTATTATCTTACTTATTTTATATTTGTTTGTATTTATTTGTATTTCTTGTATTTTCCTTCTGCTATCTGTACCTGAGCTGAGGTAACGCAAAATTTCACCGCTGTGGGATCAATAAAGTCTTATCCTTTCTTATCTTATCTTATCTTATCTTATCTTATCTTATCTTATCTTATCTTATCTTATCTTATCTTTTCTTATCTAACAGAATCAACCTTTTGGGATTTAGTTACCTGGATGATTGAGCATGCACCAATACATAACTGGACCCAGTTTGCACTTTTGTTCAAAGGGAGTTACACACCACAGTGTAAGAAATCTTCAGTTTGTGTTCCAAGTTTCATACATAAAAACCCTTATCCTTCTACAAAATATTATACTCGTTCCAAAAATAGTAAATATAGCCACATCTGTGTGTGAAACACAACATTTCTAATATGATTAGATCAAATTTGCTCTGTCCTGAAAAAAGAGTGACACATCCAGTTGTATAAAACCTTTTTCTATAGACATTAGCACACACTCCAACAGGTTTTCATCCACTTGAACCCAAAAAGTCATTGCTCAGGACCCCAAACTTTCTAAATGTAATGCTTCCTTTGATGACAACAATGTTTTTCAGTTTCTGAAATGCAATTGCAGAAAACCTGAGCTCTGCTATTTTCATCTGGAATGGCTTATTCTTTGTAGAAAGGTTTTTCTACTCATATATTATCCATCTGATCTGATAAACTTGGATAAAGAATCACAATCTAAGATTACAATATACAGGAGTGATTGTTAGTAAAAGTGGGTTTCTGCATAGCTGTGTAGATATTTCCTTAAACATCAGAAGTCATTTACAATGAATGATTTGATCAAAACTATCTGTGAAAAAATGTTACTGATAAACTTCAACAATAAAAGTAAATTTGACATTAAAATCAAGAACTTTTCTGACTGACCCCAAACTTTTGAGCAGTAGTGTGTATTGTATGCATGTATGTAACTGTGTCTGATCAGGATTTTGTCACCAGTTTATAACAAAGAGTGAATTTTTAAAGCGTATTTGTTAACAAATATTGAGTTGAGCTATTCCAACGCTAAAGGTAAACTCTCCCTAACAAGTCCACTTTATTGTGTGTTGATAAATTTTCTCTTATTAGTGGCTCATGGTTGCTTAAAGCCTATGTCTGCACTTGAGCACAGAGGCAGAGCATCATTCATCCTGCCAGCTGCCTATCCTGGTAGCATTTCAAGGACGACCGACTCCACTTTCTCTGCAGCAGAACAGCTCATAACTGTTTAACAGTCTCTCCCTGTCCTGATACTCTGATACCATCTGCTGTCATCAAAAACCATACAGCTCAAAAGTTTGAGGAGAATCGGAAACGTCTTGTTTTCTAAATACAGTCAAATTTGATTTGATGTTTAGTCGCTCCTAATTATGTCAAGAAATGTAAATGTTTAACAGTAACATTGATCATAAATCATGAATGAGTTTGTATGGAATATCTACACAGGTGCACAGAGGCCCATTTTCAGCAGTAATACCTCCTGTGTTACAGCGGTACATTATCTTATCTAATGTTACTTTCTCATGTGTACAGCCCAACTTCTTAGTCAAAAAACCTTTTTACAAAGATATTAGCACAGATTAAAACAACTACAGTGATGAAAGAAAGAATCAGTTTTGCATCAATAGTGTCTGAATCATCAGATTTTCTCTTCCTAATCTAACTGGACCCATCTGGATGTAGCGTTTCCAATGGGAGAAACGTTTCGTCACTCATCCAAGTGACTTCTTCAGTCACTCAGGCCGAAGAAGTCACTTGGATGACACTGAAAACGCTGCGTCCAGATAAACTCTGTGTATATAGTGTATTATCTTACTTATTTTATATTTGTTTGTATTTATTTGTATTTCTTGTATTTTCCTTCTGCTATCTGTACCTGAGCTGAGGTAACGCAAAATTTCACCGCTGTGGGATCAATAAAGTCTTATCCTTTCTTATCTTATCTTATCTTATCTTATCTTATCTTATCTTATCTTATCTTATCTTATCTTATCTTATCTTATCTTATCTTATCTTATCTTATCTTATCTTATCTAACAGAATCAACCTTTTGGGATTTAGTTACCTGGATGATTGAGCATGCACCAATACATAACTGGACCCAGTTTGCACTTTTGTTCAAAGGGAGTTACACACCACAGTGTAAGAAATCTTCAGTTTGTGTTCCAAGTTTCATACATAAAAACCCTTATCCTTCTACAAAATATTATACTCGTTCCAAAAATAGTAAATATAGCCACATCTGTGTGTGAAACACAACATTTCTAATATGATTAGATCAAATTTGCTCTGTCCTGAAAAAAGAGTGACACATCCAGTTGTATAAAACCTTTTTCTATAGACATTAGCACACACTCCAACAGGTTTTCATCCACTTGAACCCAAAAAGTCATTGCTCAGGACCCCAAACTTTCTAAATGTAATGCTTCCTTTGATGACAACAATGTTTTTCAGTTTCTGAAATGCAATTGCAGAAAACCTGAGCTCTGCTATTTTCATCTGGAATGGCTTATTCTTTGTAGAAAGGTTTTTCTACTCATATATTATCCATCTGATCTGATAAACTTGGATAAAGAATCACAATCTAAGATTACAATATACAGGAGTGATTGTTAGTAAAAGTGGGTTTCTGCATAGCTGTGTAGATATTTCCTTAAACATCAGAAGTCATTTACAATGAATGATTTGATCAAAACTATCTGTGAAAAAATGTTACTGATAAACTTCAACAATAAAAGTAAATTTGACATTAAAATCAAGAACTTTTCTGACTGACCCCAAACTTTTGAGCAGTAGTGTGTATTGTATGCATGTATGTAACTGTGTCTGATCAGGATTTTGTCACCAGTTTATAACAAAGAGTGAATTTTTAAAGCGTATTTGTTAACAAATATTGAGTTGAGCTATTCCAACGCTAAAGGTAAACTCTCCCTAACAAGTCCACTTTATTGTGTGTTGATAAATTTTCTCTTATTAGTGGCTCATGGTTGCTTAAAGCCTATGTCTGCACTTGAGCACAGAGGCAGAGCATCATTCATCCTGCCAGCTGCCTATCCTGGTAGCATTTCAAGGACGACCGACTCCACTTTCTCTGCAGCAGAACAGCTCATGACTGTTTAACAGTCTCTCCCTGTCCTGATACTCTGATACCATCTGCTGTCATCAAAAACCATACAGCTCAAAAGTTTGAGGAGAATCGGAAACGTCTTGTTTTCTAAATACAGTCAAATTTGATTTGATGTTTAGTCGCTCCTAATTATGTCAAGAAATGTAAATGTTTAACAGTAACATTGATCATAAATCATGAATGAGTTTGTATGGAATATCTACACAGGTGCACAGAGGCCCATTTTCAGCAGTAATACCTCCTGTGTTACAGCGGTACATTATCTTATCTAATGTTACTTTCTCATGTGTACAGCCCAACTTCTCAGTCAAAAAACCTTTTTACAAAGATATTAGCACAGATTAAAACAACTACAGTGATGAAAGAAAGAATCAGTTTTGCATCAATAGTGTCTGAATCATCAGATTTTCTCTTCCTAATCTAACTGGACCCATCTGGATGTAGCGTTTCCAATGGGAGAAACGTTTCGTCACTCATCCAAGTGACTTCTTCAGTCACTCAGGCCGAAGAAGTCACTTGGATGACACTGAAAACGCTGCGTCCAGATAAACTCTGTGTATATAGTGTATTATCTTACTTATTTTATATTTGTTTGTATTTATTTGTATTTCTTGTATTTTCCTTCTGCTATCTGTACCTGAGCTGAGGTAACGCAAAATTTCACCGCTGTGGGATCAATAAAGTCTTATCCTTTCTTATCTTATCTTATCTTATCTTATCTTATCTTATCTTATCTTATCTTATCTTATCTTATCTTATCTTATCTAACAGAATCAACCTTTTGGGATTTAGTTACCTGGATGATTGAGCATGCACCAATACATAACTGGACCCAGTTTGCACTTTTGTTCAAAGGGAGTTACACACCACAGTGTAAGAAATCTTCAGTTTGTGTTCCAAGTTTCATACATAAAAACCCTTATCCTTCTACAAAATATTATACTCGTTCCAAAAATAGTAAATATAGCCACATCTGTGTGTGAAACACAACATTTCTAATATGATTAGATCAAATTTGCTCTGTCCTGAAAAAAGAGTGACACATCCAGTTGTATAAAACCTTTTTCTATAGACATTAGCACACACTCCAACAGGTTTTCATCCACTTGAACCCAAAAAGTCATTGCTCAGGACCCCAAACTTTCTAAATGTAATGCTTCCTTTGATGACAACAATGTTTTTCAGTTTCTGAAATGCAATTGCAGAAAACCTGAGCTCTGCTATTTTCATCTGGAATGGCTTATTCTTTGTAGAAAGGTTTTTCTACTCATATATTATCCATCTGATCTGATAAACTTGGATAAAGAATCACAATCTAAGATTACAATATACAGGAGTGATTGTTAGTAAAAGTGGGTTTCTGCATAGCTGTGTAGATATTTCCTTAAACATCAGAAGTCATTTACAATGAATGATTTGATCAAAACTATCTGTGAAAAAATGTTACTGATAAACTTCAACAATAAAAGTAAATTTGACATTAAAATCAAGAACTTTTCTGACTGACCCCAAACTTTTGAGCAGTAGTGTGTATTGTATGCATGTATGTAACTGTGTCTGATCAGGATTTTGTCACCAGTTTATAACAAAGAGTGAATTTTTAAAGCGTATTTGTTAACAAATATTGAGTTGAGCTATTCCAACGCTAAAGGTAAACTCTCCCTAACAAGTCCACTTTATTGTGTGTTGATAAATTTTCTCTTATTAGTGGCTCATGGTTGCTTAAAGCCTATGTCTGCACTTGAGCACAGAGGCAGAGCATCATTCATCCTGCCAGCTGCCTATCCTGGTAGCATTTCAAGGACGACCGACTCCACTTTCTCTGCAGCAGAACAGCTCATAACTGTTTAACAGTCTCTCCCTGTCCTGATACTCTGATACCATCTGCTGTCATCAAAAACCATACAGCTCAAAAGTTTGAGGAGAATCGGAAACGTCTTGTTTTCTAAATACAGTCAAATTTGATTTGATGTTTAGTCGCTCCTAATTATGTCAAGAAATGTAAATGTTTAACAGTAACATTGATCATAAATCATGAATGAGTTTGTATGGAATATCTACACAGGTGCACAGAGGCCCATTTTCAGCAGTAATACCTCCTGTGTTACAGCGGTACATTATCTTATCTAATGTTACTTTCTCATGTGTACAGCCCAACTTCTCAGTCAAAAAACCTTTTTACAAAGATATTAGCACAGATTAAAACAACTACAGTGATGAAAGAAAGAATCAGTTTTGCATCAATAGTGTCTGAATCATCAGATTTTCTCTTCCTAATCTAACTGGACCCATCTGGATGTAGCGTTTCCAATGGGAGAAACGTTTCGTCACTCATCCAAGTGACTTCTTCAGTCACTCAGGCCGAAGAAGTCACTTGGATGACACTGAAAACGCTGCGTCCAGATAAACTCTGTGTATATAGTGTATTATCTTACTTATTTTATATTTGTTTGTATTTATTTGTATTTCTTGTATTTTCCTTCTGCTATCTGTACCTGAGCTGAGGTAACGCAAAATTTCACCGCTGTGGGATCAATAAAGTCTTATCCTTTCTTATCTTATCTTATCTTATCTTATCTTATCTTATCTTATCTTATCTTATCTTATCTTATCTTATCTTATCTTATCTTTTCTTATCTAACAGAATCAACCTTTTGGGATTTAGTTACCTGGATGATTGAGCATGCACCAATACATAACTGGACCCAGTTTGCACTTTTGTTCAAAGGGAGTTACACACCACAGTGTAAGAAATCTTCAGTTTGTGTTCCAAGTTTCATACATAAAAACCCTTATCCTTCTACAAAATATTATACTCGTTCCAAAAATAGTAAATATAGCCACATCTGTGTGTGAAACACAACATTTCTAATATGATTAGATCAAATTTGCTCTGTCCTGAAAAAAGAGTGACACATCCAGTTGTATAAAACCTTTTTCTATAGACATTAGCACACACTCCAACAGGTTTTCATCCACTTGAACCCAAAAAGTCATTGCTCAGGACCCCAAACTTTCTAAATGTAATGCTTCCTTTGATGACAACAATGTTTTTCAGTTTCTGAAATGCAATTGCAGAAAACCTGAGCTCTGCTATTTTCATCTGGAATGGCTTATTCTTTGTAGAAAGGTTTTTCTACTCATATATTATCCATCTGATCTGATAAACTTGGATAAAGAATCACAATCTAAGATTACAATATACAGGAGTGATTGTTAGTAAAAGTGGGTTTCTGCATAGCTGTGTAGATATTTCCTTAAACATCAGAAGTCATTTACAATGAATGATTTGATCAAAACTATCTGTGAAAAAATGTTACTGATAAACTTCAACAATAAAAGTAAATTTGACATTAAAATCAAGAACTTTTCTGACTGACCCCAAACTTTTGAGCAGTAGTGTGTATTGTATGCATGTATGTAACTGTGTCTGATCAGGATTTTGTCACCAGTTTATAACAAAGAGTGAATTTTTAAAGCGTATTTGTTAACAAATATTGAGTTGAGCTATTCCAACGCTAAAGGTAAACTCTCCCTAACAAGTCCACTTTATTGTGTGTTGATAAATTTTCTCTTATTAGTGGCTCATGGTTGCTTAAAGCCTATGTCTGCACTTGAGCACAGAGGCAGAGCATCATTCATCCTGCCAGCTGCCTATCCTGGTAGCATTTCAAGGACGACCGACTCCACTTTCTCTGCAGCAGAACAGCTCATAACTGTTTAACAGTCTCTCCCTGTCCTGATACTCTGATACCATCTGCTGTCATCAAAAACCATACAGCTCAAAAGTTTGAGGAGAATCGGAAACGTCTTGTTTTCTAAATACAGTCAAATTTGATTTGATGTTTAGTCGCTCCTAATTATGTCAAGAAATGTAAATGTTTAACAGTAACATTGATCATAAATCATGAATGAGTTTGTATGGAATATCTACACAGGTGCACAGAGGCCCATTTTCAGCAGTAATACCTCCTGTGTTACAGCGGTACATTATCTTATCTAATGTTACTTTCTCATGTGTACAGCCCAACTTCTCAGTCAAAAAACCTTTTTACAAAGATATTAGCACAGATTAAAACAACTACAGTGATGAAAGAAAGAATCAGTTTTGCATCAATAGTGTCTGAATCATCAGATTTTCTCTTCCTAATCTAACTGGACCCATCTGGATGTAGCGTTTCCAATGGGAGAAACGTTTCGTCACTCATCCAAGTGACTTCTTCAGTCACTCAGGCCGAAGAAGTCACTTGGATGACACTGAAAACGCTGCGTCCAGATAAACTCTGTGTATATAGTGTATTATCTTACTTATTTTATATTTGTTTGTATTTATTTGTATTTCTTGTATTTTCCTTCTGCTATCTGTACCTGAGCTGAGGTAACGCAAAATTTCACCGCTGTGGGATCAATAAAGTCTTATCCTTTCTTATCTTATCTTATCTTATCTTATCTTATCTTATCTTATCTTATCTTATCTTATCTTATCTTATCTTATCTTATCTTATCTTATCTTATCTTATCTAACAGAATCAACCTTTTGGGATTTAGTTACCTGGATGATTGAGCATGCACCAATACATAACTGGACCCAGTTTGCACTTTTGTTCAAAGGGAGTTACACACCACAGTGTAAGAAATCTTCAGTTTGTGTTCCAAGTTTCATACATAAAAACCCTTATCCTTCTACAAAATATTATACTCGTTCCAAAAATAGTAAATATAGCCACATCTGTGTGTGAAACACAACATTTCTAATATGATTAGATCAAATTTGCTCTGTCCTGAAAAAAGAGTGACACATCCAGTTGTATAAAACCTTTTTCTATAGACATTAGCACACACTCCAACAGGTTTTCATCCACTTGAACCCAAAAAGTCATTGCTCAGGACCCCAAACTTTCTAAATGTAATGCTTCCTTTGATGACAACAATGTTTTTCAGTTTCTGAAATGCAATTGCAGAAAACCTGAGCTCTGCTATTTTCATCTGGAATGGCTTATTCTTTGTAGAAAGGTTTTTCTACTCATATATTATCCATCTGATCTGATAAACTTGGATAAAGAATCACAATCTAAGATTACAATATACAGGAGTGATTGTTAGTAAAAGTGGGTTTCTGCATAGCTGTGTAGATATTTCCTTAAACATCAGAAGTCATTTACAATGAATGATTTGATCAAAACTATCTGTGAAAAAATGTTACTGATAAACTTCAACAATAAAAGTAAATTTGACATTAAAATCAAGAACTTTTCTGACTGACCCCAAACTTTTGAGCAGTAGTGTGTATTGTATGCATGTATGTAACTGTGTCTGATCAGGATTTTGTCACCAGTTTATAACAAAGAGTGAATTTTTAAAGCGTATTTGTTAACAAATATTGAGTTGAGCTATTCCAACGCTAAAGGTAAACTCTCCCTAACAAGTCCACTTTATTGTGTGTTGATAAATTTTCTCTTATTAGTGGCTCATGGTTGCTTAAAGCCTATGTCTGCACTTGAGCACAGAGGCAGAGCATCATTCATCCTGCCAGCTGCCTATCCTGGTAGCATTTCAAGGACGACCGACTCCACTTTCTCTGCAGCAGAACAGCTCATGACTGTTTAACAGTCTCTCCCTGTCCTGATACTCTGATACCATCTGCTGTCATCAAAAACCATACAGCTCAAAAGTTTGAGGAGAATCGGAAACGTCTTGTTTTCTAAATACAGTCAAATTTGATTTGATGTTTAGTCGCTCCTAATTATGTCAAGAAATGTAAATGTTTAACAGTAACATTGATCATAAATCATGAATGAGTTTGTATGGAATATCTACACAGGTGCACAGAGGCCCATTTTCAGCAGTAATACCTCCTGTGTTACAGCGGTACATTATCTTATCTAATGTTACTTTCTCATGTGTACAGCCCAACTTCTCAGTCAAAAAACCTTTTTACAAAGATATTAGCACAGATTAAAACAACTACAGTGATGAAAGAAAGAATCAGTTTTGCATCAATAGTGTCTGAATCATCAGATTTTCTCTTCCTAATCTAACTGGACCCATCTGGATGTAGCGTTTCCAATGGGAGAAACGTTTCGTCACTCATCCAAGTGACTTCTTCAGTCACTCAGGCCGAAGAAGTCACTTGGATGACACTGAAAACGCTGCGTCCAGATAAACTCTGTGTATATAGTGTATTATCTTACTTATTTTATATTTGTTTGTATTTATTTGTATTTCTTGTATTTTCCTTCTGCTATCTGTACCTGAGCTGAGGTAACGCAAAATTTCACCGCTGTGGGATCAATAAAGTCTTATCCTTTCTTATCTTATCTTATCTTATCTTATCTTATCTTATCTTATCTTATCTTATCTTATCTTATCTTATCTTATCTTATCTTATCTAACAGAATCAACCTTTTGGGATTTAGTTACCTGGATGATTGAGCATGCACCAATACATAACTGGACCCAGTTTGCACTTTTGTTCAAAGGGAGTTACACACCACAGTGTAAGAAATCTTCAGTTTGTGTTCCAAGTTTCATACATAAAAACCCTTATCCTTCTACAAAATATTATACTCGTTCCAAAAATAGTAAATATAGCCACATCTGTGTGTGAAACACAACATTTCTAATATGATTAGATCAAATTTGCTCTGTCCTGAAAAAAGAGTGACACATCCAGTTGTATAAAACCTTTTTCTATAGACATTAGCACACACTCCAACAGGTTTTCATCCACTTGAACCCAAAAAGTCATTGCTCAGGACCCCAAACTTTCTAAATGTAATGCTTCCTTTGATGACAACAATGTTTTTCAGTTTCTGAAATGCAATTGCAGAAAACCTGAGCTCTGCTATTTTCATCTGGAATGGCTTATTCTTTGTAGAAAGGTTTTTCTACTCATATATTATCCATCTGATCTGATAAACTTGGATAAAGAATCACAATCTAAGATTACAATATACAGGAGTGATTGTTAGTAAAAGTGGGTTTCTGCATAGCTGTGTAGATATTTCCTTAAACATCAGAAGTCATTTACAATGAATGATTTGATCAAAACTATCTGTGAAAAAATGTTACTGATAAACTTCAACAATAAAAGTAAATTTGACATTAAAATCAAGAACTTTTCTGACTGACCCCAAACTTTTGAGCAGTAGTGTGTATTGTATGCATGTATGTAACTGTGTCTGATCAGGATTTTGTCACCAGTTTATAACAAAGAGTGAATTTTTAAAGCGTATTTGTTAACAAATATTGAGTTGAGCTATTCCAACGCTAAAGGTAAACTCTCCCTAACAAGTCCACTTTATTGTGTGTTGATAAATTTTCTCTTATTAGTGGCTCATGGTTGCTTAAAGCCTATGTCTGCACTTGAGCACAGAGGCAGAGCATCATTCATCCTGCCAGCTGCCTATCCTGGTAGCATTTCAAGGACGACCGACTCCACTTTCTCTGCAGCAGAACAGCTCATAACTGTTTAACAGTCTCTCCCTGTCCTGATACTCTGATACCATCTGCTGTCATCAAAAACCATACAGCTCAAAAGTTTGAGGAGAATCGGAAACGTCTTGTTTTCTAAATACAGTCAAATTTGATTTGATGTTTAGTCGCTCCTAATTATGTCAAGAAATGTAAATGTTTAACAGTAACATTGATCATAAATCATGAATGAGTTTGTATGGAATATCTACACAGGTGCACAGAGGCCCATTTTCAGCAGTAATACCTCCTGTGTTACAGCGGTACATTATCTTATCTAATGTTACTTTCTCATGTGTACAGCCCAACTTCTCAGTCAAAAAACCTTTTTACAAAGATATTAGCACAGATTAAAACAACTACAGTGATGAAAGAAAGAATCAGTTTTGCATCAATAGTGTCTGAATCATCAGATTTTCTCTTCCTAATCTAACTGGACCCATCTGGATGTAGCGTTTCCAATGGGAGAAACGTTTCGTCACTCATCCAAGTGACTTCTTCAGTCACTCAGGCCGAAGAAGTCACTTGGATGACACTGAAAACGCTGCGTCCAGATAAACTCTGTGTATATAGTGTATTATCTTACTTATTTTATATTTGTTTGTATTTATTTGTATTTCTTGTATTTTCCTTCTGCTATCTGTACCTGAGCTGAGGTAACGCAAAATTTCACCGCTGTGGGATCAATAAAGTCTTATCCTTTCTTATCTTATCTTATCTTATCTTATCTTATCTTATCTTATCTTATCTTATCTTATCTTATCTTATCTTATCTTATCTTATCTAACAGAATCAACCTTTTGGGATTTAGTTACCTGGATGATTGAGCATGCACCAATACATAACTGGACCCAGTTTGCACTTTTGTTCAAAGGGAGTTACACACCACAGTGTAAGAAATCTTCAGTTTGTGTTCCAAGTTTCATACATAAAAACCCTTATCCTTCTACAAAATATTATACTCGTTCCAAAAATAGTAAATATAGCCACATCTGTGTGTGAAACACAACATTTCTAATATGATTAGATCAAATTTGCTCTGTCCTGAAAAAAGAGTGACACATCCAGTTGTATAAAACCTTTTTCTATAGACATTAGCACACACTCCAACAGGTTTTCATCCACTTGAACCCAAAAAGTCATTGCTCAGGACCCCAAACTTTCTAAATGTAATGCTTCCTTTGATGACAACAATGTTTTTCAGTTTCTGAAATGCAATTGCAGAAAACCTGAGCTCTGCTATTTTCATCTGGAATGGCTTATTCTTTGTAGAAAGGTTTTTCTACTCATATATTATCCATCTGATCTGATAAACTTGGATAAAGAATCACAATCTAAGATTACAATATACAGGAGTGATTGTTAGTAAAAGTGGGTTTCTGCATAGCTGTGTAGATATTTCCTTAAACATCAGAAGTCATTTACAATGAATGATTTGATCAAAACTATCTGTGAAAAAATGTTACTGATAAACTTCAACAATAAAAGTAAATTTGACATTAAAATCAAGAACTTTTCTGACTGACCCCAAACTTTTGAGCAGTAGTGTGTATTGTATGCATGTATGTAACTGTGTCTGATCAGGATTTTGTCACCAGTTTATAACAAAGAGTGAATTTTTAAAGCGTATTTGTTAACAAATATTGAGTTGAGCTATTCCAACGCTAAAGGTAAACTCTCCCTAACAAGTCCACTTTATTGTGTGTTGATAAATTTTCTCTTATTAGTGGCTCATGGTTGCTTAAAGCCTATGTCTGCACTTGAGCACAGAGGCAGAGCATCATTCATCCTGCCAGCTGCCTATCCTGGTAGCATTTCAAGGACGACCGACTCCACTTTCTCTGCAGCAGAACAGCTCATAACTGTTTAACAGTCTCTCCCTGTCCTGATACTCTGATACCATCTGCTGTCATCAAAAACCATACAGCTCAAAAGTTTGAGGAGAATCGGAAACGTCTTGTTTTCTAAATACAGTCAAATTTGATTTGATGTTTAGTCGCTCCTAATTATGTCAAGAAATGTAAATGTTTAACAGTAACATTGATCATAAATCATGAATGAGTTTGTATGGAATATCTACACAGGTGCACAGAGGCCCATTTTCAGCAGTAATACCTCCTGTGTTACAGCGGTACATTATCTTATCTAATGTTACTTTCTCATGTGTACAGCCCAACTTCTCAGTCAAAAAACCTTTTTACAAAGATATTAGCACAGATTAAAACAACTACAGTGATGAAAGAAAGAATCAGTTTTGCATCAATAGTGTCTGAATCATCAGATTTTCTCTTCCTAATCTAACTGGACCCATCTGGATGTAGCGTTTCCAATGGGAGAAACGTTTCGTCACTCATCCAAGTGACTTCTTCAGTCACTCAGGCCGAAGAAGTCACTTGGATGACACTGAAAACGCTGCGTCCAGATAAACTCTGTGTATATAGTGTATTATCTTACTTATTTTATATTTGTTTGTATTTATTTGTATTTCTTGTATTTTCCTTCTGCTATCTGTACCTGAGCTGAGGTAACGCAAAATTTCACCGCTGTGGGATCAATAAAGTCTTATCCTTTCTTATCTTATCTTATCTTATCTTATCTTATCTTATCTTATCTTATCTTATCTTATCTTATCTTATCTTATCTTATCTTATCTTATCTTTTCTTATCTAACAGAATCAACCTTTTGGGATTTAGTTACCTGGATGATTGAGCATGCACCAATACATAACTGGACCCAGTTTGCACTTTTGTTCAAAGGGAGTTACACACCACAGTGTAAGAAATCTTCAGTTTGTGTTCCAAGTTTCATACATAAAAACCCTTATCCTTCTACAAAATATTATACTCGTTCCAAAAATAGTAAATATAGCCACATCTGTGTGTGAAACACAACATTTCTAATATGATTAGATCAAATTTGCTCTGTCCTGAAAAAAGAGTGACACATCCAGTTGTATAAAACCTTTTTCTATAGACATTAGCACACACTCCAACAGGTTTTCATCCACTTGAACCCAAAAAGTCATTGCTCAGGACCCCAAACTTTCTAAATGTAATGCTTCCTTTGATGACAACAATGTTTTTCAGTTTCTGAAATGCAATTGCAGAAAACCTGAGCTCTGCTATTTTCATCTGGAATGGCTTATTCTTTGTAGAAAGGTTTTTCTACTCATATATTATCCATCTGATCTGATAAACTTGGATAAAGAATCACAATCTAAGATTACAATATACAGGAGTGATTGTTAGTAAAAGTGGGTTTCTGCATAGCTGTGTAGATATTTCCTTAAACATCAGAAGTCATTTACAATGAATGATTTGATCAAAACTATCTGTGAAAAAATGTTACTGATAAACTTCAACAATAAAAGTAAATTTGACATTAAAATCAAGAACTTTTCTGACTGACCCCAAACTTTTGAGCAGTAGTGTGTATTGTATGCATGTATGTAACTGTGTCTGATCAGGATTTTGTCACCAGTTTATAACAAAGAGTGAATTTTTAAAGCGTATTTGTTAACAAATATTGAGTTGAGCTATTCCAACGCTAAAGGTAAACTCTCCCTAACAAGTCCACTTTATTGTGTGTTGATAAATTTTCTCTTATTAGTGGCTCATGGTTGCTTAAAGCCTATGTCTGCACTTGAGCACAGAGGCAGAGCATCATTCATCCTGCCAGCTGCCTATCCTGGTAGCATTTCAAGGACGACCGACTCCACTTTCTCTGCAGCAGAACAGCTCATAACTGTTTAACAGTCTCTCCCTGTCCTGATACTCTGATACCATCTGCTGTCATCAAAAACCATACAGCTCAAAAGTTTGAGGAGAATCGGAAACGTCTTGTTTTCTAAATACAGTCAAATTTGATTTGATGTTTAGTCGCTCCTAATTATGTCAAGAAATGTAAATGTTTAACAGTAACATTGATCATAAATCATGAATGAGTTTGTATGGAATATCTACACAGGTGCACAGAGGCCCATTTTCAGCAGTAATACCTCCTGTGTTACAGCGGTACATTATCTTATCTAATGTTACTTTCTCATGTGTACAGCCCAACTTCTCAGTCAAAAAACCTTTTTACAAAGATATTAGCACAGATTAAAACAACTACAGTGATGAAAGAAAGAATCAGTTTTGCATCAATAGTGTCTGAATCATCAGATTTTCTCTTCCTAATCTAACTGGACCCATCTGGATGTAGCGTTTCCAATGGGAGAAACGTTTCGTCACTCATCCAAGTGACTTCTTCAGTCACTCAGGCCGAAGAAGTCACTTGGATGACACTGAAAACGCTGCGTCCAGATAAACTCTGTGTATATAGTGTATTATCTTACTTATTTTATATTTGTTTGTATTTATTTGTATTTCTTGTATTTTCCTTCTGCTATCTGTACCTGAGCTGAGGTAACGCAAAATTTCACCGCTGTGGGATCAATAAAGTCTTATCCTTTCTTATCTTATCTTATCTTATCTTATCTTATCTTATCTTATCTTATCTTATCTTATCTTATCTTATCTTATCTTATCTTATCTTATCTTATCTTATCTAACAGAATCAACCTTTTGGGATTTAGTTACCTGGATGATTGAGCATGCACCAATACATAACTGGACCCAGTTTGCACTTTTGTTCAAAGGGAGTTACACACCACAGTGTAAGAAATCTTCAGTTTGTGTTCCAAGTTTCATACATAAAAACCCTTATCCTTCTACAAAATATTATACTCGTTCCAAAAATAGTAAATATAGCCACATCTGTGTGTGAAACACAACATTTCTAATATGATTAGATCAAATTTGCTCTGTCCTGAAAAAAGAGTGACACATCCAGTTGTATAAAACCTTTTTCTATAGACATTAGCACACACTCCAACAGGTTTTCATCCACTTGAACCCAAAAAGTCATTGCTCAGGACCCCAAACTTTCTAAATGTAATGCTTCCTTTGATGACAACAATGTTTTTCAGTTTCTGAAATGCAATTGCAGAAAACCTGAGCTCTGCTATTTTCATCTGGAATGGCTTATTCTTTGTAGAAAGGTTTTTCTACTCATATATTATCCATCTGATCTGATAAACTTGGATAAAGAATCACAATCTAAGATTACAATATACAGGAGTGATTGTTAGTAAAAGTGGGTTTCTGCATAGCTGTGTAGATATTTCCTTAAACATCAGAAGTCATTTACAATGAATGATTTGATCAAAACTATCTGTGAAAAAATGTTACTGATAAACTTCAACAATAAAAGTAAATTTGACATTAAAATCAAGAACTTTTCTGACTGACCCCAAACTTTTGAGCAGTAGTGTGTATTGTATGCATGTATGTAACTGTGTCTGATCAGGATTTTGTCACCAGTTTATAACAAAGAGTGAATTTTTAAAGCGTATTTGTTAACAAATATTGAGTTGAGCTATTCCAACGCTAAAGGTAAACTCTCCCTAACAAGTCCACTTTATTGTGTGTTGATAAATTTTCTCTTATTAGTGGCTCATGGTTGCTTAAAGCCTATGTCTGCACTTGAGCACAGAGGCAGAGCATCATTCATCCTGCCAGCTGCCTATCCTGGTAGCATTTCAAGGACGACCGACTCCACTTTCTCTGCAGCAGAACAGCTCATAACTGTTTAACAGTCTCTCCCTGTCCTGATACTCTGATACCATCTGCTGTCATCAAAAACCATACAGCTCAAAAGTTTGAGGAGAATCGGAAACGTCTTGTTTTCTAAATACAGTCAAATTTGATTTGATGTTTAGTCGCTCCTAATTATGTCAAGAAATGTAAATGTTTAACAGTAACATTGATCATAAATCATGAATGAGTTTGTATGGAATATCTACACAGGTGCACAGAGGCCCATTTTCAGCAGTAATACCTCCTGTGTTACAGCGGTACATTATCTTATCTAATGTTACTTTCTCATGTGTACAGCCCAACTTCTCAGTCAAAAAACCTTTTTACAAAGATATTAGCACAGATTAAAACAACTACAGTGATGAAAGAAAGAATCAGTTTTGCATCAATAGTGTCTGAATCATCAGATTTTCTCTTCCTAATCTAACTGGACCCATCTGGATGTAGCGTTTCCAATGGGAGAAACGTTTCGTCACTCATCCAAGTGACTTCTTCAGTCACTCAGGCCGAAGAAGTCACTTGGATGACACTGAAAACGCTGCGTCCAGATAAACTCTGTGTATATAGTGTATTATCTTACTTATTTTATATTTGTTTGTATTTATTTGTATTTCTTGTATTTTCCTTCTGCTATCTGTACCTGAGCTGAGGTAACGCAAAATTTCACCGCTGTGGGATCAATAAAGTCTTATCCTTTCTTATCTTATCTTATCTTATCTTATCTTATCTTATCTTATCTTATCTTATCTTATCTTATCTTATCTTATCTTATCTTATCTTATCTTATCTTATCTTATCTAACAGAATCAACCTTTTGGGATTTAGTTACCTGGATGATTGAGCATGCACCAATACATAACTGGACCCAGTTTGCACTTTTGTTCAAAGGGAGTTACACACCACAGTGTAAGAAATCTTCAGTTTGTGTTCCAAGTTTCATACATAAAAACCCTTATCCTTCTACAAAATATTATACTCGTTCCAAAAATAGTAAATATAGCCACATCTGTGTGTGAAACACAACATTTCTAATATGATTAGATCAAATTTGCTCTGTCCTGAAAAAAGAGTGACACATCCAGTTGTATAAAACCTTTTTCTATAGACATTAGCACACACTCCAACAGGTTTTCATCCACTTGAACCCAAAAAGTCATTGCTCAGGACCCCAAACTTTCTAAATGTAATGCTTCCTTTGATGACAACAATGTTTTTCAGTTTCTGAAATGCAATTGCAGAAAACCTGAGCTCTGCTATTTTCATCTGGAATGGCTTATTCTTTGTAGAAAGGTTTTTCTACTCATATATTATCCATCTGATCTGATAAACTTGGATAAAGAATCACAATCTAAGATTACAATATACAGGAGTGATTGTTAGTAAAAGTGGGTTTCTGCATAGCTGTGTAGATATTTCCTTAAACATCAGAAGTCATTTACAATGAATGATTTGATCAAAACTATCTGTGAAAAAATGTTACTGATAAACTTCAACAATAAAAGTAAATTTGACATTAAAATCAAGAACTTTTCTGACTGACCCCAAACTTTTGAGCAGTAGTGTGTATTGTATGCATGTATGTAACTGTGTCTGATCAGGATTTTGTCACCAGTTTATAACAAAGAGTGAATTTTTAAAGCGTATTTGTTAACAAATATTGAGTTGAGCTATTCCAACGCTAAAGGTAAACTCTCCCTAACAAGTCCACTTTATTGTGTGTTGATAAATTTTCTCTTATTAGTGGCTCATGGTTGCTTAAAGCCTATGTCTGCACTTGAGCACAGAGGCAGAGCATCATTCATCCTGCCAGCTGCCTATCCTGGTAGCATTTCAAGGACGACCGACTCCACTTTCTCTGCAGCAGAACAGCTCATAACTGTTTAACAGTCTCTCCCTGTCCTGATACTCTGATACCATCTGCTGTCATCAAAAACCATACAGCTCAAAAGTTTGAGGAGAATCGGAAACGTCTTGTTTTCTAAATACAGTCAAATTTGATTTGATGTTTAGTCGCTCCTAATTATGTCAAGAAATGTAAATGTTTAACAGTAACATTGATCATAAATCATGAATGAGTTTGTATGGAATATCTACACAGGTGCACAGAGGCCCATTTTCAGCAGTAATACCTCCTGTGTTACAGCGGTACATTATCTTATCTAATGTTACTTTCTCATGTGTACAGCCCAACTTCTCAGTCAAAAAACCTTTTTACAAAGATATTAGCACAGATTAAAACAACTACAGTGATGAAAGAAAGAATCAGTTTTGCATCAATAGTGTCTGAATCATCAGATTTTCTCTTCCTAATCTAACTGGACCCATCTGGATGTAGCGTTTCCAATGGGAGAAACGTTTCGTCACTCATCCAAGTGACTTCTTCAGTCACTCAGGCCGAAGAAGTCACTTGGATGACACTGAAAATGCTGCGTCCAGATAAACTCTGTGTATATAGTGTATTATCTTACTTATTTTATATTTGTTTGTATTTATTTGTATTTCTTGTATTTTCCTTCTGCTATCTGTACCTGAGCTGAGGTAACGCAAAATTTCACCGCTGTGGGATCAATAAAGTCTTATCCTTTCTTATCTTATCTTATCTTATCTTATCTTATCTTATCTTATCTTATCTTATCTTATCTTATCTTATCTTATCTTATCTTATCTTATCTTATCTTATCTAACAGAATCAACCTTTTGGGATTTAGTTACCTGGATGATTGAGCATGCACCAATACATAACTGGACCCAGTTTGCACTTTTGTTCAAAGGGAGTTACACACCACAGTGTAAGAAATCTTCAGTTTGTGTTCCAAGTTTCATACATAAAAACCCTTATCCTTCTACAAAATATTATACTCGTTCCAAAAATAGTAAATATAGCCACATCTGTGTGTGAAACACAACATTTCTAATATGATTAGATCAAATTTGCTCTGTCCTGAAAAAAGAGTGACACATCCAGTTGTATAAAACCTTTTTCTATAGACATTAGCACACACTCCAACAGGTTTTCATCCACTTGAACCCAAAAAGTCATTGCTCAGGACCCCAAACTTTCTAAATGTAATGCTTCCTTTGATGACAACAATGTTTTTCAGTTTCTGAAATGCAATTGCAGAAAACCTGAGCTCTGCTATTTTCATCTGGAATGGCTTATTCTTTGTAGAAAGGTTTTTCTACTCATATATTATCCATCTGATCTGATAAACTTGGATAAAGAATCACAATCTAAGATTACAATATACAGGAGTGATTGTTAGTAAAAGTGGGTTTCTGCATAGCTGTGTAGATATTTCCTTAAACATCAGAAGTCATTTACAATGAATGATTTGATCAAAACTATCTGTGAAAAAATGTTACTGATAAACTTCAACAATAAAAGTAAATTTGACATTAAAATCAAGAACTTTTCTGACTGACCCCAAACTTTTGAGCAGTAGTGTGTATTGTATGCATGTATGTAACTGTGTCTGATCAGGATTTTGTCACCAGTTTATAACAAAGAGTGAATTTTTAAAGCGTATTTGTTAACAAATATTGAGTTGAGCTATTCCAACGCTAAAGGTAAACTCTCCCTAACAAGTCCACTTTATTGTGTGTTGATAAATTTTCTCTTATTAGTGGCTCATGGTTGCTTAAAGCCTATGTCTGCACTTGAGCACAGAGGCAGAGCATCATTCATCCTGCCAGCTGCCTATCCTGGTAGCATTTCAAGGACGACCGACTCCACTTTCTCTGCAGCAGAACAGCTCATAACTGTTTAACAGTCTCTCCCTGTCCTGATACTCTGATACCATCTGCTGTCATCAAAAACCATACAGCTCAAAAGTTTGAGGAGAATCGGAAACGTCTTGTTTTCTAAATACAGTCAAATTTGATTTGATGTTTAGTCGCTCCCAATTATGTCAAGAAATGTAAATGTTTAACAGTAACATTGATCATAAATCATGAATGAGTTTGTATGGAATATCTACACAGGTGCACAGAGGCCCATTTTCAGCAGTAATACCTCCTGTGTTACAGCGGTACATTATCTTATCTAATGTTACTTTCTCATGTGTACAGCCCAACTTCTCAGTCAAAAAACCTTTTTACAAAGATATTAGCACAGATTAAAACAACTACAGTGATGAAAGAAAGAATCAGTTTTGCATCAATAGTGTCTGAATCATCAGATTTTCTCTTCCTAATCTAACTGGACCCATCTGGATGTAGCGTTTCCAATGGGAGAAACGTTTCGTCACTCATCCAAGTGACTTCTTCAGTCACTCAGGCCGAAGAAGTCACTTGGATGACACTGAAAATGCTGCGTCCAGATAAACTCTGTGTATATAGTGTATTATCTTACTTATTTTATATTTGTTTGTATTTATTTGTATTTCTTGTATTTTCCTTCTGCTATCTGTACCTGAGCTGAGGTAACGCAAAATTTCACCGCTGTGGGATCAATAAAGTCTTATCCTTTCTTATCTTATCTTATCTTATCTTATCTTATCTTATCTTATCTTATCTTATCTTATCTTATCTTATCTTATCTTATCTTATCTTTTCTTATCTAACAGAATCAACCTTTTGGGATTTAGTTACCTGGATGATTGAGCATGCACCAATACATAACTGGACCCAGTTTGCACTTTTGTTCAAAGGGAGTTACACACCACAGTGTAAGAAATCTTCAGTTTGTGTTCCAAGTTTCATACATAAAAACCCTTATCCTTCTACAAAATATTATACTCGTTCCAAAAATAGTAAATATAGCCACATCTGTGTGTGAAACACAACATTTCTAATATGATTAGATCAAATTTGCTCTGTCCTGAAAAAAGAGTGACACATCCAGTTGTATAAAACCTTTTTCTATAGACATTAGCACACACTCCAACAGGTTTTCATCCACTTGAACCCAAAAAGTCATTGCTCAGGACCCCAAACTTTCTAAATGTAATGCTTCCTTTGATGACAACAATGTTTTTCAGTTTCTGAAATGCAGTTGCAGAAAACCTGAGCTCTGCTATTTTCATCTGGAATGGCTTATTCTTTGTAGAAAGGTTTTTCTACTCATATATTATCCATCTGATCTGATAAACTTGGATAAAGAATCACAATCTAAGATTACAATATACAGGAGTGATTGTTAGTAAAAGTGGGTTTCTGCATAGCTGTGTAGATATTTCCTTAAACACCAGAAGTCATTTACAATGAATGATTTGATCAAAACTATCTGTGAAAAAATGTTACTGATAAACTTCAACAATAAAAGTAAATTTGACATTAAAATCAAGAACTTTTCTGACTGACCCCAAACTTTTGAGCAGTAGTGTGTATTGTATGCATGTATGTAACTGTGTCTGATCAGGATTTTGTCACCAGTTTATAACAAAGAGTGAATTTTTAAAGCGTATTTGTTAACAAATATTGAGTTGAGCTATTCCAACGCTAAAGGTAAACTCTCCCTAACAAGTCCACTTTATTGTGTGTTGATAAATTTTCTCTTATTAGTGGCTCATGGTTGCTTAAAGCCTATGTCTGCACTTGAGCACAGAGGCAGAGCATCATTCATCCTGCCAGCTGCCTATCCTGGTAGCATTTCAAGGACGACCGACTCCACTTTCTCTGCAGCAGAACAGCTCATGACTGTTTAACAGTCTCTCCCTGTCCTGATACTCTGATACCATCTGCTGTCATCAAAAACCATACAGCTCAAAAGTTTGAGGAGAATCGGAAACGTCTTGTTTTCTAAATACAGTCAAATTTGATTTGATGTTTAGTCGCTCCTAATTATGTCAAGAAATGTAAATGTTTAACAGTAACATTGATCATAAATCATGAATGAGTTTGTATGGAATATCTACACAGGTGCACAGAGGCCCATTTTCAGCAGTAATACCTCCTGTGTTACAGCGGTACATTATCTTATCTAATGTTACTTTCTCATGTGTACAGCCCAACTTCTCAGTCAAAAAACCTTTTTACAAAGATATTAGCACAGATTAAAACAACTACAGTGATGAAAGAAAGAATCAGTTTTGCATCAATAGTGTCTGAATCATCAGATTTTCTCTTCCTAATCTAACTGGACCCATCTGGATGTAGCGTTTCCAATGGGAGAAACGTTTCGTCACTCATCCAAGTGACTTCTTCAGTCACTCAGGCCGAAGAAGTCACTTGGATGACACTGAAAACGCTGCGTCCAGATAAACTCTGTGTATATAGTGTATTATCTTACTTATTTTATATTTGTTTGTATTTATTTGTATTTCTTGTATTTTCCTTCTGCTATCTGTACCTGAGCTGAGGTAACGCAAAATTTCACCGCTGTGGGATCAATAAAGTCTTATCCTTTCTTATCTTATCTTATCTTATCTTATCTTATCTTATCTTATCTTATCTTATCTTATCTTATCTTATCTTATCTTATCTTATCTTTTCTTATCTAACAGAATCAACCTTTTGGGATTTAGTTACCTGGATGATTGAGCATGCACCAATACATAACTGGACCCAGTTTGCACTTTTGTTCAAAGGGAGTTACACACCACAGTGTAAGAAATCTTCAGTTTGTGTTCCAAGTTTCATACATAAAAACCCTTATCCTTCTACAAAATATTATACTCGTTCCAAAAATAGTAAATATAGCCACATCTGTGTGTGAAACACAACATTTCTAATATGATTAGATCAAATTTGCTCTGTCCTGAAAAAAGAGTGACACATCCAGTTGTATAAAACCTTTTTCTATAGACATTAGCACACACTCCAACAGGTTTTCATCCACTTGAACCCAAAAAGTCATTGCTCAGGACCCCAAACTTTCTAAATGTAATGCTTCCTTTGATGACAACAATGTTTTTCAGTTTCTGAAATGCAATTGCAGAAAACCTGAGCTCTGCTATTTTCATCTGGAATGGCTTATTCTTTGTAGAAAGGTTTTTCTACTCATATATTATCCATCTGATCTGATAAACTTGGATAAAGAATCACAATCTAAGATTACAATATACAGGAGTGATTGTTAGTAAAAGTGGGTTTCTGCATAGCTGTGTAGATATTTCCTTAAACATCAGAAGTCATTTACAATGAATGATTTGATCAAAACTATCTGTGAAAAAATGTTACTGATAAACTTCAACAATAAAAGTAAATTTGACATTAAAATCAAGAACTTTTCTGACTGACCCCAAACTTTTGAGCAGTAGTGTGTATTGTATGCATGTATGTAACTGTGTCTGATCAGGATTTTGTCACCAGTTTATAACAAAGAGTGAATTTTTAAAGCGTATTTGTTAACAAATATTGAGTTGAGCTATTCCAACGCTAAAGGTAAACTCTCCCTAACAAGTCCACTTTATTGTGTGTTGATAAATTTTCTCTTATTAGTGGCTCATGGTTGCTTAAAGCCTATGTCTGCACTTGAGCACAGAGGCAGAGCATCATTCATCCTGCCAGCTGCCTATCCTGGTAGCATTTCAAGGACGACCGACTCCACTTTCTCTGCAGCAGAACAGCTCATAACTGTTTAACAGTCTCTCCCTGTCCTGATACTCTGATACCATCTGCTGTCATCAAAAACCATACAGCTCAAAAGTTTGAGGAGAATCGGAAACGTCTTGTTTTCTAAATACAGTCAAATTTGATTTGATGTTTAGTCGCTCCTAATTATGTCAAGAAATGTAAATGTTTAACAGTAACATTGATCATAAATCATGAATGAGTTTGTATGGAATATCTACACAGGTGCACAGAGGCCCATTTTCAGCAGTAATACCTCCTGTGTTACAGCGGTACATTATCTTATCTAATGTTACTTTCTCATGTGTACAGCCCAACTTCTCAGTCAAAAAACCTTTTTACAAAGATATTAGCACAGATTAAAACAACTACAGTGATGAAAGAAAGAATCAGTTTTGCATCAATAGTGTCTGAATCATCAGATTTTCTCTTCCTAATCTAACTGGACCCATCTGGATGTAGCGTTTCCAATGGGAGAAACGTTTCGTCACTCATCCAAGTGACTTCTTCAGTCACTCAGGCCGAAGAAGTCACTTGGATGACACTGAAAATGCTGCGTCCAGATAAACTCTGTGTATATAGTGTATTATCTTACTTATTTTATATTTGTTTGTATTTATTTGTATTTCTTGTATTTTCCTTCTGCTATCTGTACCTGAGCTGAGGTAACGCAAAATTTCACCGCTGTGGGATCAATAAAGTCTTATCCTTTCTTATCTTATCTTATCTTATCTTATCTTATCTTATCTTATCTTATCTTATCTTATCTTATCTTATCTTATCTTATCTAACAGAATCAACCTTTTGGGATTTAGTTACCTGGATGATTGAGCATGCACCAATACATAACTGGACCCAGTTTGCACTTTTGTTCAAAGGGAGTTACACACCACAGTGTAAGAAATCTTCAGTTTGTGTTCCAAGTTTCATACATAAAAACCCTTATCCTTCTACAAAATATTATACTCGTTCCAAAAATAGTAAATATAGCCACATCTGTGTGTGAAACACAACATTTCTAATATGATTAGATCAAATTTGCTCTGTCCTGAAAAAAGAGTGACACATCCAGTTGTATAAAACCTTTTTCTATAGACATTAGCACACACTCCAACAGGTTTTCATCCACTTGAACCCAAAAAGTCATTGCTCAGGACCCCAAACTTTCTAAATGTAATGCTTCCTTTGATGACAACAATGTTTTTCAGTTTCTGAAATGCAGTTGCAGAAAACCTGAGCTCTGCTATTTTCATCTGGAATGGCTTATTCTTTGTAGAAAGGTTTTTCTACTCATATATTATCCATCTGATCTGATAAACTTGGATAAAGAATCACAATCTAAGATTACAATATACAGGAGTGATTGTTAGTAAAAGTGGGTTTCTGCATAGCTGTGTAGATATTTCCTTAAACACCAGAAGTCATTTACAATGAATGATTTGATCAAAACTATCTGTGAAAAAATGTTACTGATAAACTTCAACAATAAAAGTAAATTTGACATTAAAATCAAGAACTTTTCTGACTGACCCCAAACTTTTGAGCAGTAGTGTGTATTGTATGCATGTATGTAACTGTGTCTGATCAGGATTTTGTCACCAGTTTATAACAAAGAGTGAATTTTTAAAGCGTATTTGTTAACAAATATTGAGTTGAGCTATTCCAACGCTAAAGGTAAACTCTCCCTAACAAGTCCACTTTATTGTGTGTTGATAAATTTTCTCTTATTAGTGGCTCATGGTTGCTTAAAGCCTATGTCTGCACTTGAGCACAGAGGCAGAGCATCATTCATCCTGCCAGCTGCCTATCCTGGTAGCATTTCAAGGACGACCGACTCCACTTTCTCTGCAGCAGAACAGCTCATGACTGTTTAACAGTCTCTCCCTGTCCTGATACTCTGATACCATCTGCTGTCATCAAAAACCATACAGCTCAAAAGTTTGAGGAGAATCGGAAACGTCTTGTTTTCTAAATACAGTCAAATTTGATTTGATGTTTAGTCGCTCCTAATTATGTCAAGAAATGTAAATGTTTAACAGTAACATTGATCATAAATCATGAATGAGTTTGTATGGAATATCTACACAGGTGCACAGAGGCCCATTTTCAGCAGTAATACCTCCTGTGTTACAGCGGTACATTATCTTATCTAATGTTACTTTCTCATGTGTACAGCCCAACTTCTCAGTCAAAAAACCTTTTTACAAAGATATTAGCACAGATTAAAACAACTACAGTGATGAAAGAAAGAATCAGTTTTGCATCAATAGTGTCTGAATCATCAGATTTTCTCTTCCTAATCTAACTGGACCCATCTGGATGTAGCGTTTCCAATGGGAGAAACGTTTCGTCACTCATCCAAGTGACTTCTTCAGTCACTCAGGCCGAAGAAGTCACTTGGATGACACTGAAAATGCTGCGTCCAGATAAACTCTGTGTATATAGTGTATTATCTTACTTATTTTATATTTGTTTGTATTTATTTGTATTTCTTGTATTTTCCTTCTGCTATCTGTACCTGAGCTGAGGTAACGCAAAATTTCACCGCTGTGGGATCAATAAAGTCTTATCCTTTCTTATCTTATCTTATCTTATCTTATCTTATCTTATCTTATCTTATCTTATCTTATCTTATCTAACAGAATCAACCTTTTGGGATTTAGTTACCTGGATGATTGAGCATGCACCAATACATAACTGGACCCAGTTTGCACTTTTGTTCAAAGGGAGTTACACACCACAGTGTAAGAAATCTTCAGTTTGTGTTCCAAGTTTCATACATAAAAACCCTTATCCTTCTACAAAATATTATACTCGTTCCAAAAATAGTAAATATAGCCACATCTGTGTGTGAAACACAACATTTCTAATATGATTAGATCAAATTTGCTCTGTCCTGAAAAAAGAGTGACACATCCAGTTGTATAAAACCTTTTTCTATAGACATTAGCACACACTCCAACAGGTTTTCATCCACTTGAACCCAAAAAGTCATTGCTCAGGACCCCAAACTTTCTAAATGTAATGCTTCCTTTGATGACAACAATGTTTTTCAGTTTCTGAAATGCAGTTGCAGAAAACCTGAGCTCTGCTATTTTCATCTGGAATGGCTTATTCTTTGTAGAAAGGTTTTTCTACTCATATATTATCCATCTGATCTGATAAACTTGGATAAAGAATCACAATCTAAGATTACAATATACAGGAGTGATTGTTAGTAAAAGTGGGTTTCTGCATAGCTGTGTAGATATTTCCTTAAACACCAGAAGTCATTTACAATGAATGATTTGATCAAAACTATCTGTGAAAAAATGTTACTGATAAACTTCAACAATAAAAGTAAATTTGACATTAAAATCAAGAACTTTTCTGACTGACCCCAAACTTTTGAGCAGTAGTGTGTATTGTATGCATGTATGTAACTGTGTCTGATCAGGATTTTGTCACCAGTTTATAACAAAGAGTGAATTTTTAAAGCGTATTTGTTAACAAATATTGAGTTGAGCTATTCCAACGCTAAAGGTAAACTCTCCCTAACAAGTCCACTTTATTGTGTGTTGATAAATTTTCTCTTATTAGTGGCTCATGGTTGCTTAAAGCCTATGTCTGCACTTGAGCACAGAGGCAGAGCATCATTCATCCTGCCAGCTGCCTATCCTGGTAGCATTTCAAGGACGACCGACTCCACTTTCTCTGCAGCAGAACAGCTCATGACTGTTTAACAGTCTCTCCCTGTCCTGATACTCTGATACCATCTGCTGTCATCAAAAACCATACAGCTCAAAAGTTTGAGGAGAATCGGAAACGTCTTGTTTTCTAAATACAGTCAAATTTGATTTGATGTTTAGTCGCTCCTAATTATGTCAAGAAATGTAAATGTTTAACAGTAACATTGATCATAAATCATGAATGAGTTTGTATGGAATATCTACACAGGTGCACAGAGGCCCATTTTCAGCAGTAATACCTCCTGTGTTACAGCGGTACATTATCTTATCTAATGTTACTTTCTCATGTGTACAGCCCAACTTCTCAGTCAAAAAACCTTTTTACAAAGATATTAGCACAGATTAAAACAACTACAGTGATGAAAGAAAGAATCAGTTTTGCATCAATAGTGTCTGAATCATCAGATTTTCTCTTCCTAATCTAACTGGACCCATCTGGATGTAGCGTTTCCAATGGGAGAAACGTTTCGTCACTCATCCAAGTGACTTCTTCAGTCACTCAGGCCGAAGAAGTCACTTGGATGACACTGAAAACGCTGCGTCCAGATAAACTCTGTGTATATAGTGTATTATCTTACTTATTTTATATTTGTTTGTATTTATTTGTATTTCTTGTATTTTCCTTCTGCTATCTGTACCTGAGCTGAGGTAACGCAAAATTTCACCGCTGTGGGATCAATAAAGTCTTATCCTTTCTTATCTTATCTTATCTTATCTTATCTTATCTTATCTTATCTTATCTTATCTTATCTTATCTTATCTTATCTAACAGAATCAACCTTTTGGGATTTAGTTACCTGGATGATTGAGCATGCACCAATACATAACTGGACCCAGTTTGCACTTTTGTTCAAAGGGAGTTACACACCACAGTGTAAGAAATCTTCAGTTTGTGTTCCAAGTTTCATACATAAAAACCCTTATCCTTCTACAAAATATTATACTCGTTCCAAAAATAGTAAATATAGCCACATCTGTGTGTGAAACACAACATTTCTAATATGATTAGATCAAATTTGCTCTGTCCTGAAAAAAGAGTGACACATCCAGTTGTATAAAACCTTTTTCTATAGACATTAGCACACACTCCAACAGGTTTTCATCCACTTGAACCCAAAAAGTCATTGCTCAGGACCCCAAACTTTCTAAATGTAATGCTTCCTTTGATGACAACAATGTTTTTCAGTTTCTGAAATGCAATTGCAGAAAACCTGAGCTCTGCTATTTTCATCTGGAATGGCTTATTCTTTGTGGAAAGGTTTTTCTACTCATATATTATCCATCTGATCTGATAAACTTGGATAAAGAATCACAATCTAAGATTACAATATACAGGAGTGATTGTTAGTAAAAGTGGGTTTCTGCATAGCTGTGTAGATATTTCCTTAAACACCAGAAGTCATTTACAATGAATGATTTGATCAAAACTATCTGTGAAAAAATGTTACTGATAAACTTCAACAATAAAAGTAAATTTGACATTAAAATCAAGAACTTTTCTGACTGACCCCAAACTTTTGAGCAGTAGTGTGTATTGTATGCATGTATGTAACTGTGTCTGATCAGGATTTTGTCACCAGTTTATAACAAAGAGTGAATTTTTAAATTGTATTTGTTAACAAATATTGAGTTGAGCTATTCCAACGCTAAAGGTAAACTCTCCCTAACAAGTCCACTTTATTGTGTGTTGATAAATTTTCTCTTATTAGTGGCTCATGGTTGCTTAAAGCCTATGTCTGCACTTGAGCACAGAGGCAGAGCATCATTCATCCTGCCAGCTGCCTATCCTGGTAGCATTTCAAGGACGACCGACTCCACTTTCTCTGCAGCAGAACAGCTCATAACTGTTTAACAGTCTCTCCCTGTCCTGATACTCTGATACCATCTGCTGTCATCAAAAACCATACAGCTCAAAAGTTTGAGGAGAATCGGAAACGTCTTGTTTTCTAAATACAGTCAAATTTGATTTGATGTTTAGTCGCTCCTAATTATGTCAAGAAATGTAAATGTTTAACAGTAACATTGATCATAAATCATGAATGAGTTTGTATGGAATATCTACACAGGTGCACAGAGGCCCATTTTCAGCAGTAATACCTCCTGTGTTACAGCGGTACATTATCTTATCTAATGTTACTTTCTCATGTGTACAGCCCAACTTCTCAGTCAAAAAACCTTTTTACAAAGATATTAGCACAGATTAAAACAACTACAGTGATGAAAGAAAGAATCAGTTTTGCATCAATAGTGTCTGAATCATCAGATTTTCTCTTCCTAATCTAACTGGACCCATCTGGATGTAGCGTTTCCAATGGGAGAAACGTTTCGTCACTCATCCAAGTGACTTCTTCAGTCACTCAGGCCGAAGAAGTCACTTGGATGACACTGAAAACGCTGCGTCCAGATAAACTCTGTGTATATAGTGTATTATCTTACTTATTTTATATTTGTTTGTATTTATTTGTATTTCTTGTATTTTCCTTCTGCTATCTGTACCTGAGCTGAGGTAACGCAAAATTTCACCGCTGTGGGATCAATAAAGTCTTATCCTTTCTTATCTTATCTTATCTTATCTTATCTTATCTTATCTTATCTTATCTTATCTTATCTTATCTTATCTTATCTTATCTTATCTAACAGAATCAACCTTTTGGGATTTAGTTACCTGGATGATTGAGCATGCACCAATACATAACTGGACCCAGTTTGCACTTTTGTTCAAAGGGAGTTACACACCACAGTGTAAGAAATCTTCAGTTTGTGTTCCAAGTTTCATACATAAAAACCCTTATCCTTCTACAAAATATTATACTCGTTCCAAAAATAGTAAATATAGCCACATCTGTGTGTGAAACACAACATTTCTAATATGATTAGATCAAATTTGCTCTGTCCTGAAAAAAGAGTGACACATCCAGTTGTATAAAACCTTTTTCTATAGACATTAGCACACACTCCAACAGGTTTTCATCCACTTGAACCCAAAAAGTCATTGCTCAGGACCCCAAACTTTCTAAATGTAATGCTTCCTTTGATGACAACAATGTTTTTCAGTTTCTGAAATGCAATTGCAGAAAACCTGAGCTCTGCTATTTTCATCTGGAATGGCTTATTCTTTGTAGAAAGGTTTTTCTACTCATATATTATCCATCTGATCTGATAAACTTGGATAAAGAATCACAATCTAAGATTACAATATACAGGAGTGATTGTTAGTAAAAGTGGGTTTCTGCATAGCTGTGTAGATATTTCCTTAAACATCAGAAGTCATTTACAATGAATGATTTGATCAAAACTATCTGTGAAAAAATGTTACTGATAAACTTCAACAATAAAAGTAAATTTGACATTAAAATCAAGAACTTTTCTGACTGACCCCAAACTTTTGAGCAGTAGTGTGTATTGTATGCATGTATGTAACTGTGTCTGATCAGGATTTTGTCACCAGTTTATAACAAAGAGTGAATTTTTAAAGCGTATTTGTTAACAAATATTGAGTTGAGCTATTCCAACGCTAAAGGTAAACTCTCCCTAACAAGTCCACTGTATTGTGTGTTGATAAATTTTCTCTTATTAGTGGCTCATGGTTGCTTAAAGCCTATGTCTGCACTTGAGCACAGAGGCAGAGCATCATTCATCCTGCCAGCTGCCTATCCTGGTAGCATTTCAAGGACGACCGACTCCACTTTCTCTGCATCAAGACAGCTCATAACTGTTTAACAGTCTCTCCCTGTCCTGATACTCTGATACCATCTGCTGTCATCAAAAACCATACAGCTCAAAAGTTTGAGGAGAATTGGAAACGTCTTGTTTTCTAAATACAGTCAAATTTGATTTGATGTTTAGTCGCTCCTAATTATGTCAAGAAATGTAAATGTTTAACAGTAACATTGATCATAAATCATGAATGAGTTTGAATGGAATATCTACACAGGTGCACAGAGGCCCATTTTCAGCAGTAATACCTCCTGTGTTACAGCGGTACATTATCTTATCTAATGTTACGTTTTCATATGTACAGCCCAACTTCTCAGTCAAAAATTATCTTATCAGGACCCCAAACTTTCTAAATGTAAGTCTCCTTTTAATGAGAACAATGTTTTTCAGATTCTGAAATGTAATTGCATAAAACTTGAGCTATGCTATTTTCATCTGGAATGGCTTCAAGGGCCCGGCAACCTGTTGATTAATTTGCAATAGCACAGGTGTGTCTTCCATTTATAAAAGCTGACGTTTAAATCGACTAACAGATTACAGCATTAACAGTCCCATTAGTACTGAAGGAAGCTGCGAAGTTATTAAACATTTGACACACTAAGTATTTGAGAAGAAACAAGAAACCTCTCTTCAAATTTCTGTAGTATTTGCCAAAAGCATTGTGCTGAGTAAGAAACAATCACTTTTCTTAACATTAATATTGGGATCATCCTATTTTAGGGCGTTAAAATAACTAAATGAATTCTTCTTTTTATCAGCACAATAGTTTTCAGGCTTGTCAATGCACTTACCGAAAAGATGTTTCTAATGACAGATTAGCCTTTTTCACAGCAGTGTGTTATGTCTTTGTGTACTCACGGTTTTTAAGCTGCCCTCTTGTACTCTTTCTTGAGACACAGTTACCTCTGCTCCATCTTTCTGCCGTCTTCTCTCTCCTCATCATGCCCCACCACATGTCCTGTCTTCTGATGCAGTGCCACCAGCTGCCTTTCTTCTGCTTCAAGTTGTATTAGCAAAAATCACAAAGGTGAAATAAATCAGGAAACTGTAAACAAAAGCCTAACACACTTTTTCACATATTAACAAAATGCACTGTGTGCAAACATTTTTTTTCTTTTACTTACCCACTAAAGTATCAACATCAACCCTTCAGTCAAAATACTAGCCTGAGTACCACAAAGGAAACCCTTTTAATTGCACTATGTAGACACATAACATGTACCAAGTGTTTTTAAAAAAAAAAAGATTTACAAATTAAAGCTATCTAGTGTAAGAAAAAACAACTGATTTGAAAAAAAACTGACAAGTCTCTGAAAATATCTCAACTGTTTTTTAGTAACTAAAAGAAAAAATCACTTTACTGAAGAATTAATGTTGGGAAAGTAATTTTAGTCTTTATCTAGCATAATATAGGAAGATTAAACAGAAAAAAGATAGGTAAAAACAATTTTATGGTCTTACCTTTCCAAAGGTGGTTGAAGATCTGCGATCAGAATTCTGTGCTTCTGCAGATGCAATAAGCTTCAGCTCCATGGTGACGTCAATTTAAAGATAAACATTATCAACATAACTCTGTTGATGATGTTTATCTTTAAATAGACCCTCTCTGATCCTGCAAAGTAACCTCTTAGCCGCCATCACTGTAGTTCATTCTGCACTGGAGCAATGGTCACAGTGACTGATATATGTAGTTTCAGCACTTTTCATCCCATAGAAATCAACTGATCTTCAATGTGCCTCTTTGACATATATTTATACCTTCACACTTTACAGGGTGCAGGAGCGGGCTGATTAAAGCTTTTATTCTCACCTCATTCTAAAAATAATATGTACAAGTGGACTCAAAAAAGCAATGTGATGAACAGCTGTCTGCACTGATTTTTACTGTTTAGTCGTATATATGTTTACATCGCGTGTGTGTGTGTGATGGCCTCGGGGTCTCTATCTCCACTTCCAGGTCTTTATTTGTTAATTGCCTCGTTGTGATTGGTTTTGTATATTATCACTGACAGCAAAGAATAAGTTTAGAAGAATCATTTTACAGGATGGTTGTTCACAGGCTGAAGAACAATGGTCACTACAACAATTCGCTTCTCCAAAGGCTCGTGCCTCTCTGTTGCTGTACCCCAAGATTTGATTCAATGACCCAGTACAAGAAAACTTGAAAATCACTTTGATATCTCGCAAATTAACTCTACAAGATCAAAAAGGAGTCAAACAGGTTTCCTTTATTAAACGAATCATAAATGAAATCACATTTATATGAAATTCAAAGAAATATCCTTTACATACTGTCTGTCTCTCTGTGAAAGTCCATGTTGACATACACTACTTGAATGCATGCCTAAAGGTGCAAACATTAAACTAATGCAGATTACAGATATTCAGACAGCAGGCCAAACAAGAATGCTAATGACATTAAATTAAATATTAATAACTGATTTGATTAGCAAAAGGCTTAGAAACACATTAAAAGTTCAAAATTGCTATATTGTTCATGTATTTTGAAGCTGGAGCTGCACTCATTAATTAAAGCGCTGCAGCTGGGACAGGCAAACAGGAACTATGATACAGACTGGAACAACTTTAAAGAACAAATAAGACTAACAGGCAGCAGAACGAAATTGTGGAATGAAATAAATGGAATAAAAAACAAATGATCTGGGTGGACAAGATATCATAATGACCTGAAAATGGGGTCATCTTTTCCATTGGGTGTTTTCACCTCTTCCCCGCAGGTGCTACAAACATATCACTGCTCCTCTTTGTGAGCTCTCGTGTGTCTTTTCAAGTTTGAAATCTTTACTGAATTCTCTTCCACAGTTGCTGCATGAACAATGCTTCTCACCAGAGTGGACTCACTGATGTATTATCAGTTTAGCTTCACACCAAAAAGCTTTTCACTTTCCACAGCACATTTTGCAGGCTTTTCACTCGCATCAGCTTTACTCTGGCTCTCTGACACAGGAGCATTTTCCACTCTGCTGCTGTGACTTCTGTTTCCGTCACGTTTCCTTTTCTACAGCTCTGCTTTTAGAGATGATGCCGAGCCCACAGACTTTCTTTTTTTCTTTTTTCGGCTCTCTGGTTTGGGGGATTTTCCAGACAGGGTCCGGTTACAGTTTTGCTCTTCATCTCTGCGAACGCGTTCTTTGTAAGTAGGAGTCACCATAAAGGTAGAAGTCGGCTGCCACACTGCAAAGCGCTCTCCCTCCTGACTGGTGCAAAGTTCCTTCTGTTTCTTTTTAATTGGCGGCAGGTTTGTTTTCTGCTGGTACAGACTGGACCTCCTTTCATGGTTACAGAACTGTCGTCCATGTCGGCCTATCTTTTTCTTACAGACACGCTTTTGTGGGGGGTTGGAGGAGACAAATGGAGAAAAATCCCCCAAAAAGGTTATGGCAGAAAAACACACATCTGTGTGTATGAATGCATATTTTGGAAGCATACAAGGTCTTAAATAATCAGGCCCCATGTTATCTTAATGACCTTATAGTACCATATCACCCCATTAGAGCACTTCGCACTCACTCTGCAGGCCTACTTGTTGTTCCTAGGGTATTTAAAAGTAGAATGGGAGGGAGAGCCTGTAGTTTTCAGGCCCCTCTTCTGTGGAACCAGCTTCCAGTTTGGATTAAGGAGACAGACACTATCTCTACTTTTAAGATTAGGCTTAAAACTTTCCTTTTTGCTAAAGCATACAGTTAGGGCAGGATCAGGTGACCCTGAATCCTCCCTTAGTTATGCTGCAACAGGCATAGGCTGCTGGGGGACTCCCATGATGCACTGAGTTTTTCCTTTTCAGTCACCTTTCTCACTCACTATGTGTTAATAGACTTCTCTGCATTGAATCGTACTTGTTATTAATCTGTGGCTCTTTTCCACAGCATGTCTTTATCCTGTCTTCCTTCTCTCACCCCAACCGGTTGCAGCAGATGGCCGCCCCTCCCTGAGACTGGTTCTGCCAATTTCTTCCTGTTAAAAGGGAGTTTTTCCTTCTGAGTGCTGCCAAAGTGCTTGCTCATCGGGGGTCATTTGATTGTTGGGTTTTTCTCTGTATGTATTATTGTAGGGCCTGCCTAACAATATAAAGCGCCTTGAGGCGACTGTTGTTGTGATTTGGCGCTATATAAATAAATTGAATTGAAATTGAATTGAAGCGTGAAAGAGCCATCCAGGAAGAAAACAGACCAGTACCTGATCTCACTATGACAGGTTATAGCAGTTTTTCCTCAGCAAATCCTGTTTCTTTAATAGTTTTTAGTGGAGGGGACAAATGCATGATGTCTAAACATTGTGGGGACATGCTCTCTCCATCTCACTGATAGCTTTATGCCTGTTTCTCTTCTAAATCAGGCTTTTCAGGGTATGGGGAAAATACCTTCTGGAAAATAAAGATGGTGGCTGTATCCCAATTCAGGGTGTGCAGCCTTAAAGGCCGCATTTTAAGGCCGATTACGTCACAGTGGCGCGCCGAAGGCTGTCCCAATTTGAAGGCTGCTCGAAATGCATCCCTCAAATGTGTCCTTCGTTTCCCTGAATTTTAAGGCTGTGGCAGCGTAGACTTTGTGGCCCAACATATCCCACAATTCATAGCGCGGCAGTCGGTGTGGATAATTTTGCCGCAAACGGCAGAAGCGGAGCGGCCGAAGAGTAAACTGTGAAAAGTAAGTACTAAATATTATGTCACTTATTTATGTGCAAATGTTTAATAATGAGGAACATTAAAACATTACTGTTGGCCACATGTCGGCAAAGTTATTTGCCATTAGCGATGTTTGTACTTTCAGCGTTTATTTGGTTTTAAAGCCTTTAAAATATAATAATACAATAGTCGACCTTAATCTTACAGAGAATGTGATGATTTTGTGGATAATTAAAGTCAGTCATATATCCACAATCACAACAAGCTGAAAGTCAGTGAATGCCGCTCGGTTTGCAGTCCTGAATATCACGGCACAAGCAGGATCCACTGCACTGTTAATGTTAGCTATGTTATATTGCTGCCTCTGTTCGGTGGTGTCGAGCCAAACGGACTTTAACGTGTGTTTGAACGAGCTGACGGTTCACTCGTTAAGCTGAAAGAAAGATACTTTAATCACAGGAGTCACACATAGAATAGAATAGAATAGAATTCAACTTTATTGTCATTGCACATGCACAGGTACAGGGCAACGAAATGCAGTTTGCATCCATCCAGAAGTGCTTTAGTGATATAGATATATTACAATATATATTAGCAATAATATAGATATGTGAGTATATTACAGAACATGTGTCCACTGTACCATCTGGGAACTCTTCTTGTTTAGCACTCGTAACTATTTATACCTAGAAAGGCTGAGGATGCCATTTTTACCCCATAGAAATGAAGTGTTGTAAAATAACATTTGGGGTATGCCAGATCTGGTATTTAAACTGTTGTAATTACTTACTGGCCTATAATCTGTGAAACGTATCTCAAAGAATATTATTTGTATGTACAATACTTGGTCTCACAGCAGGTCGTGACATAAGCTATGTATTTGTGTTTCTGGCCATGAATATCTCAACAGTATTTTGTCAACCCACGATTTTTGTATCAGTGTGCTCTCATGCTCTCGTGTCCTCTTTGAAAAGCAAAGGAAGTCTGCATCTAAAAGTCGAAGGAGTGGTGGAGGATTAAGTTGGCAGACTGTCACACCAGGTCATTTTTGTTGATAGAAAAATACGTTATTTGTTTAGGGGTACACATTAAAAAGTTCTTGATTATCTTGATTATTCCAAAAATATGGTTTCATCTAAAATATAACAATTTATGTTGATGGACACAAAAAAGATTTTGTTACGATTTCACAAATTTTCTAGAGACAGGGCTGAACAATACCAAATCATTTTGGGCCAGAAAGAATATCTCTGTTACAAACTCGCAGCCGCAGTCAGCTTTAAGGCAAAGTGACTTTTAAATACCTTCTTTATTAAGGTAAAAAATTTAACTGCCATTAAAAATGTCTTTTCAAGTGAGATCCAGCCATGAGGGTGGCAGAAACTGCAACAAATGTAGCATCAGAGTTTTATATAGATATTTTACATGGGACTGGATTGATTATAATACAGGTACAGTAACGCTGAGTCATAAATATGTTAACAGTGTAGCAGTGGTAGTGGTAATTATGCATTTTTACATTAAAAAAGTAAGTACTTCATATATTCCTTTGTTAGCTGACAGTTCTTCATACCTACTATGTGTCCTCTTATCTCTGGTTTCTGGGTGACCTTCAGCAGTTGGTGAGTACTGATCTCCTTCTGATACTGGAGGATCCTTTTTTCAACTTCTGAGGAGATTTCCTCAGCAACAGCAGCTAGTCTCTCCGTGATAAACCGTCTTAAACTGAACTGAAATGAAGACATTTTTCCTTAAGCAACCAAATTATTTCTTCGTCTGGGCATCAGAGTCCACCCTCTTAACATAAAGCAAATTGGAAGCTATCATCCATTAAGCTAGCGGTTCCCGCCTTTTCAGGCTTACTTTCAGATCATTGGTCCGATCCTAGAGGCTGCCTTGATGTTACCAGGGGTGTTTCCTTGGTTTTTGAAATGTGGGGGGTAGGGCACAGGAGGGGCAGGGTGGGCCACAGGAAAGACAGTGTAGACATTAGCATGGGCCGGGGTTTTTCCATGGCTTTTGAAATAGGGTGGCACAGGGTCCAATAATATTTAATTTAACAAACGCACCCTTATTTTTGATTCATGACTGTTCATATGATTTATGCTTTTTTCTTTTTTACTTGGAGATTATTTTAATTGCTTGCATGCTGCCAATAAGCACTAATTATAATAATACAGCATGCAATACTGAGAACCTTCACAGACATGCAATATTAGATTTATATTACAAAATTTGAAAAATAATAAATACTTATAAGTATATGTTATAGTTAACAAAGTGTAGTATTTGACTGCAAAATATAGTGGAGCCATAGCGAAATCCATCTTTCATACTGTAAGTGGATTCAGTGGTATTTTTATGGTACTAACCTTCTATATGGTCATGGCACATAGTTATGGCCTGCCCTGCAGTGCCTCTGACGCATGACTCCTGAGAAATGATAACAGGTCGGCTTAGTTGAGGCAGAGGCACAGTAGTGCAAGACTAATTGAGTAACTAATCCCTTTTGTTATTTTCATTTCAAGTATTTTTTCTTCGATAATACCAGGTTTGTAATGCCCAGTACACACTCCTCAAGCTGCCATTTTCTCTTTACTCTATTTAGTTTATTTTTAATCTTATTTGTCTTATTTATTGTCAGTGTCAATATTATTATAATTATTGTTGATTGTTATTATTTACAGCTCCTCTCTGACTGCTCGTGGCTTTTTGATAGCCTGAGGTAAATTCCTTTTTTTTGTGTTTAGACACTTGACAATAAAGTTTATTCAGGTAATAAGTCTGTAGTGCACGTTGTTTTAGACACACACCTTATTTTTGCTCCAGGGCCTATATTATTTAGTTTTTCTAACTGAGAAATATATAACATCAGCATATAAAATGGTACTTGTCTTTTCTCAGACTCAGATATCTAATGTTGTGAAAGTTATCATCAGTAAAATCCCAGCATTCCCATCTAAACGTTGCCATCTCATCTGCACAAAGCTTGTAGCGTATCTTTGTATTCATGCCTTGCAGTTTGTGAGAACAATGCACAGTCACTTTATTAAGTATAACTTATTATTACTTGATTTGACCCCCTTTTGTCTTCCCTTAACTCTTCATAGGAGAGAATCAACAAGCTTGAGCTTGAAACTTTCCTCAGACATTTAAGTCCACATTGATATGATAGTGTCACACATTTTCTGCAGATGTTGTGAATCTGCTGTTCTCCCCTATCTCAAAAGCACTTTGTTGGATTGAAATCTGATGATTTGAAGTATATGAACTTGTCATATTCAAGAAACCAGTTTTAAAATGATCTGAGCTTTGCGACAGCAGCAATACTCAGGCAGGCTCTGGCATTTAAGCAATATTCAGGTGATACAATTGGGCCTATAGTGTGTCCAGAAAACATTTGTCACACCATTACACCAGCACCACCAGCCTGAACCGTTGATTCAAGCCAGGACAAGTCCATGCTTTTATGCTGTTTATACCAAATTCTGACCTTAGTATTCGATTGTAGCAGCAGAAATCGAGAGTAACATTTTTTCATCTTCTATTGTCCAGTTTTGTTGAGCCCCTGTGAACTGTAACCTCACTTTCCTGTTATGATCCAACAGGTGTGGCACCCAGTCTCGTCTTGTGCTGCTGTAGCCCATCTGCTTCAAGCTTTTGAAGTGTTGTAGATTAGGAGATGCTCTTCTGCACCCCTTGGCTAGGGTGAGTTGTTATTTGAGGTACTTTTGCTGTAATATCAGCCCAAAGCAGTCTGGCCATTCTCCTCTGACTCCTTGTATGAACAAAGCATTGTCACCCAGAGGAGTCCTGCTCTTTGGAAACACAGGGAACATTCAAACTCCACACAGATGTGCCCAGGGAGAGAAGAGAATCAAACCCAATATTTCATCCATGAAACCTTAATTTAACTTTTACTTTATTAAAGACATTATTGTTAAATGACTTTAAGGCATCTAAATGGTAAATATCTTTAACAAGTCCTCACTTGGACACCATTCACCAGTCGTTTCAACTAATTTCACATAGAAATGAGAAACATGGAGTGCAACTGAAACTTTAATCAATGATATAATTATCTCTTTCAGAACATAGGCATTAGCTGCTTGTAGAGCTGGGCGATAGAACGATAACGATATGTATCGCGATATAACTTTTACTCGATAGAGAAATTAAGCTATCGCGATAGACCTCGCCGCTCTTGTCCTCTTAAAAAAAAAAAAAAAAAAAGGTCAGCCAATCCAAATTAAGTAGCGCAGAGCCGAACCAATCACAGCCGCAGCGTCACGTCGCGTGACTTGTTACGTACAGCACAAGTGCCAAGCCGCACGTGTGTTTGTTTGGGAAGCAGCCAGCGGGTAATGGAGCCAGCGCGTAATGGAGGAAATGAGTGTGCCGACTAGAAAAATCAACCGAGCGTGACCGAAGAGAAAACAGATGATGGTTCCAATGCCGGAGAGATTGTCGAACGGAAGAGCCATAGAAGTTCCGTAGTGTGAAGGTATTTCGGCTATTTCAAGTCTGACAAAAAACAGAGTAGCGTGCACTGTAAATTGTGCCGAAAGCAAGTCTGGAAATACAATAAACTGGTGCATGCGTCACACTGTGCGCCACGTTATTGTTTCGGTGAAATGAATTTCTACAATACTGTTACTGTTAATTCTACTCTCTGCAGTGTTTAAATGCTTACATATACACACAGTTACTGTCCCTCCACACATACGACTCGGTTCTGCTTCTATGCCGCAGCTTTGTTTACTTTTTCCCACCGAGGCTTCTAGACTTCTGATTGGCCGACATTTCTGCACGGTTAGGAATCTAGCGCCACCTGCTGCTTTGGCATGTTCATAGCAGCGTTTTCCTTTATTTCTGCCTTTATGTGTGGACGGGATTATTTTTTAAAACGAAAACCGAAAATCTCCGTTTTCAAAAATACCCGTGTACGTGTGGACGTAGCCTCAGTCTCTGACTGGAAGCGCTAATTCGTCATTCGGCTTTTGTCAGACTAAAGTAACTGTTAAAACTGTTTGAAAAGCTCAGCTATACAACAAGGAGAGATCGAGAATTTCCTTTTAGTTCTCAGTTTATTTGATATTGACAAAAGTTAGTCAGTTTTGTCTGTTCTTCTGTAAAACAAACTAAGATTTATTTTTAGAATTAATATTTTGTTTCTAAGTGGAATTGACAATTTAGTCTGTTTCGTTTGTTCTATTTTGAAACTTAAACGCTTTAGCGGCTGCCTTTTGTGTAGTTTGCAATATTTGCCTTTATCTATCTGAAAAAGTCTCATGTTCCTTAAGTACATCTACCCTGTTGAACTTATTATGGGAAATAAATATTTAAATAAAAACAAGCTGCTGATTATTTCACATTTTACTTGTGAGCAACGGCACATTTAAATCTTACAAATATAGTTATTTGGCTTATATCGTGATAGATATCGTTATCGCCTGAAATGAAAAAAACATATCGTGATATGAAAAAATCTCATATCGCCCAGCTCCAGCTGCTTGTGTGTGCTTTATTGATCTTTACCTTTATTAAACACAATACAAAAACCCATATAAAAAATTACATTCTTTATAACCACAAAATATAAGTTTATCTTTATTTAACAAAATCAGAAGTTCAATAATACATTTACCATCAGGGGAAAGAGTTCACAGAAGAATTGAGGCACAATTTTGATGAAGACTTAAGAAGCCAGTCAGCAGCTTTGAGCAGCGAGGCAGTAGAAACCGGATGCAATTCAAACTACTTTCATGGCATCATATTTCAGTTTATTCATGTACAGAGTCTGATAGTCCACCTCCCAGAACACTGATTTCATATGGTGCTAGAGACTGTGTACAAACATCTACGTCACCAAATGAAATCAGTTTCTGAGTGCAGTTCTTTACTCAACAAGTCTTCTGATTGACACTGTTAATAGGTTTAATACAGAAAAGGACATTCTTGTATATTCATGGCCTGGCAAGCTTCCTTTAGCAAAGTGGATGCAGGTGTAGCTCAAAGGCTGCTGCTGTTTGAGGACGGAAGCTGGCTGTATTTGTTCAGTTGCTAATTTCCCAGATGAACACCAGAGGGTGTGGTTACACAGCCGGCTAGAGCCATGACAGAAGTGGTGCAAGGAATTTAGCTCGGATCTGAAGGGATGTTTTTGGAGAAACTACCTCAGCAAAGCTGGTTGGAAACTCCTGGGTGCCTCCTGGTGTTCCACCTACCTGATTGTGCAGACCTCTGCTGCAAACGACAAAAAAATCTGAATCAGGCTGCTGACCAACGTCACACTGTGCATCATGAAATGCATGAAAATAAAGAATGATAACACAGGCGATATTTACACATCAGTAATGCTATTTCTGAACATTAAATCTGGCTTTTTAGGACATTTCTGATTATAATCTAGACCATAGGTGTCAAACTCTGGCCCGCGGGCCAGGTTTGGCCCGCAGCCTAATTACATTTGGCCCGCGAAGCCATACCAAATTATTATTAGAGCTGGCCTGCTGGTATTATACAGCTAATATATATATCGTTTAGTATTAAGCTTTGCTTGTTCCATAATCAGTTTTTCAGCAAAACTTGTTTGAGTCCAAAAGAAAAGATTAATTCTTAAATCTGGAGGAAGATTTTTTTCTTCCATAAATATTAACTTTAGCCCGCGACCTTGTTCCAGTTTTGAATTTTGGCCCACTGTGTATTTGAGTTTGACACCCCTGATCTAGACAGTGGTTCTTGAACTAAGACGTAGGATGTAAACTTTTTTGATTTCTTAAGAGGGCAATCAAGAATTTTTTTTTGAAAACCACTGTATTAGTCGATGCTCCTGTTACACAGGAACAAAGCTTCAAATAATGAGGCAAGTGTTTATACAAATAAAACCTCTGAGCCAAAAGCGCAGACTGCTGGAAACAGAAGAACAGAAAAAGATTATTTTGAACTGCCTATTTTGAAAGTCATGCAAAGTTCCTCTAGTAGAGATTATAAATTAGAAATGAGTGTAACAGACTCCTTTTAAAATAAAGCCAAAACATACACTGGGTTTGTGTGAAGCTTAAAAATAATCACCTCTCAATTGAACAAGTGAAGTATCTCATTTGTATGTAAACCAAAGAGTAGACTAACTAGAAATCCACTTGGAAAGTACAGTGCTATGTGAAATGCCCTCATAGCTCACAGTGTTAAAGAAAGATATCTACACCCACATCCACACCAACAACGGTTCCTTTTCACACCTGTTCCATCTCTTTACATGATTTTGTGAAATTTGCCCAACAACAAATGATGCTGAAAACATGTTGGATCTCCCTGATGGAGGTTTTATGGTGGAGTTTGTACCAAATTTCACTTTTACTGTCTATGCTCAGGCTGATAATGCAAAGGCATTCTTTTTAACAGCCAGCAGGGGGCGACTCCTGTGGCTATAGAACGAACAGTAAATCCAAATGTTCTCAATTGCTAATTTCAAGTTTTACTGAACCCAGCATTGGAAAATTACGATCCCAATTTGAGTCAAAAAGATAGTAAAGCAGTGTGTGCTGTTACTGACAACCATATGGTTTCTCAGAGAGTTCGCATCTAGTTTCAAAACACCAAGATAGTAACTGCTTTACAACAGGCCTCCATTAAACAGTGGGTGGTGTCATGGTGACTGAGTTTTGAATCTCTGTATGAGTAGGAAAGTGCAAACCTTGCTGATTCTCCTGGTTTCTGTATGGTAAGCTGTGCTAAACCAAACTATCCCCTATAGATTCATCTTTACAGTGAAGAGAGGTGAAGGCCAATCAATGTTCTGGTTTGTCTTTCAGAAACAAAATTGACAAATGCAAAATGTGTAACTATTTCTTTAAATGTGGGATGCGATTAAGTAATTACACAGAAGCAGGTTGGGTAACATTCACAGGGCAGGGATAGAACAATAGGATAGAGACAATCCTCTATTCAGCTTTCTTATAGGGTTAAAGCGTCAAGACTTTGTTTTCAGTATCTGAACCAAGTACAATAAACAGCTGAAATTAAGTGTGCACCATAAAGGTATGCAGCAGGTCTAGCCGGTCTTATAATAATGTTTCAACCACAGAAGCTATGAAGCTCTGAGTCATGTTCGTTGTCAGATGGCTTCATTTGAACGTCAGTTTAAATGGGGTGAAGTTCATCACACCTCGCCAAATCCCACTGAACATATGGAGCAACAAGCAGAGACACAAAGCTGGAGAGTAAAATAATGCTTGATTTCAATGAAGGGAAAGATTAGTCTCTGTGCAATCTTCCCACATCATGAAAATTTTTTTTTCATGGATGAATAAAGACAAAGGAAATGAATTCACCAATGTGTCACCAAACTGTGGTGGTGACTGAGGATCCAAAGAAACAGTAGTCATCAGTGCATCTTTCATTTCCCCAGTCCTTTTACCTGATATCATCTGCTGTCTCAGAATATAAAGCAAGAATGAGTCATTTTGACATCACTCTAAAATGCAGAGAATAAGTCAGGGGAGACTCTGCTTGATTCAGGGAGGAAGAAGGATGTGAAGGGGTCATTCTACTAAGTGCTTCCTGAAGGTGCTGTGGCTTCAGGTGAAATATCCTCAGCACCCTTAAGCGAGTTCAGTTAAAGGGCAAGCAATTATCCTTACTAGTGGAAGGCATAACCCCAGAAACATCTGCAGTTATGTGCTGGTGAGGCACAGGGATGAGGGACGGAGGTGACATAAACACGGAGGATCTAATATTTCAGTTCCTGAAATAGCATCTGATGAATTTGACAATTCCGAAGTTCAGAGTGACGTAAATCAAACTGAAAGTTGATTTAAATCAGTCTTTTAAAGTATTTATTTCACATTAAGGTACTCTGTTTTAAAGGAAGACAGTTGAAAAATTCCTGTTGAATCATTGTTTTTGCTCAGATGTTATCAAACGTACGCCAACAGGGGTTTAACATTAAACCCAACCCTGTTTCCAGGAATGGATAACTCACTGGTTGCTGCAGCTTAACCTTTACCAGATTGGGTTGAGAATGCTATTGATCTTCGCATCTAACTCCAGGCAAGTCAGTGAGTAAACACAAATTCCAACATGTCAGATTATTACTCCAAGACAATGAGAAAGAAGTATGATAGGAACCCAAGGGGTCTTTTAGGATTCAGAAAACTGGTAAGGAAAACCATCCCTGACTGCTTAAAAATACAACAATGAAGACTAGTTCATCCACTTCCTGGCCCAGTTACAACCTGTGAATACTTAACTCTTTCGTGGATGAAATATGCATGGTTATTTTGTGTTATATATGTATAAACTCAATTATTAAAGATCATCTTGATCATCTTGATCATCAAGATCAACTCTTCATCTTTTTTAAAATGTCTGCGCACTGTTACGTTGCTTGCTTATAATAAATAGCAGTTTATAATAATTACTTCATTGTCTTCCTTCTCTCACCCCAACCAGTCGCAGCAGATGGCCGCGCCCCTCCCTGAGCCTGGTTCTGCTGGAGGTTTCTTCCTGTTAAAAGGGAGTTTTTCCTTCCCACTGTCGCCAAAGTGCTTGCTCATAGCCGGTCATTTGATTGTTTATTGGTTGATTATTCTCTGTATGTATTATTGTAGGGTCCACCTTACAATATAAAGCTGTTGTTGTGATTTGGTGCTATATAAATAAAATTGAATTGAATTGTATGTAGGGGTAATTGGTGGGGGTCAAAAGATCAGGCTTTAGACTGTTACAGAGTGAAGATACTGCTAATATGAAGACCTTGAGGGGCATGCCTCTCCCACAAAAGCCCCACCCAGCAGCTGTTAAAATCTTCTGTTTACAGGGGGCCAACCAATCAGAGGAAAGGTGGAGGAAGGAGAAAAGCTCTGGCTTGTTTCAGACAGAGGCTCATTATCAGATATTTTAAGATTAGATTTAATGTAATCTTACATTAAGATTAGCAAAACATGAGCATCAGGCTGATCAGAACTTTTTGCCGTCTGAGGACCGAGGGTGATGTCAATCAAACCCTGTTTAGAGGGCACAGTACTAACCACTGATGTGACATAGCTGTGAGTTTTCTGATACTGCTTGAAGCGATCAAATGAATGACCTGTTAACAAATGCTGACGTGACACGTGAAAGGGTTAAACTTAGAAGTGTGTCATGCGTCAAGAGAAAAACCCTACATCCTGGACTTAAAGCAATCAACCTTGTGACAGATGAGTCAGAAGAAAAAAAATCCTGGGCTTTTTTTTAAACACATTGATGGTGATCATTGATTATGCATGCATATATATGAGCCTCAGCATGACAAAGAGTGCAAAGGAATAACACAGAAACACAGCTATTACTACTATCATTTGCTATAGGTAGGATGACTAACAGGGGGATTTTAAAGACTTGCTACTGTGCTGCTAATTATTCTGGACCTTTATTTCTTTGCCTGAGATCCGGGACTGCACAGACAAAAGAAGGCTTCATTGCACACCGGACTTAAATGACAGAATGAGGTTTGCAGGGAGTGTTCTGTAGCTAAATATATACCTCCGCCAATGTAGGACAGAATCCAGGTGTGGTCACCTGATGTTCAGAAGCGTAATATCTAGCTACGAAAGCAGGAGAAAGTTTAGAGCAGACAATCATCCAGAATAATTCAGCGTCAAGGTTGGATGTTGAGCCATTTTCTTGCGAGAAATGATGGAGCAACAGAGAGAAAGAGTTTCTCAGAAGTGGCTCAGAGGCAGAGGACCTTATGATACTCACTGCCTTTGCGTTTACTAGACAGAAACCAAAGATAGAAATTTTACACAATTCCCAAATTCTGGGCTGGTTCTCATCCCGGAGAAAGTGCAGATAAATTGTCAACTATTGCCCTAATGGACCTAATGGATTAAAGCTTGGAAAAATAAAAAGTGAAAGATTGTGGCTTACTGTGCTTTAAAAGTTGAGTGAAAATGAAACTGCTAAGTCATTTTCTGTAACAACCAGAACCATTACGCAAAATAACACAGTAACAAGACATAAGGTCAGCATGTTAAAATGATATCTGTGTCTTCATAACACGCAAATTAAAATAAATATATGAATAAAAAGAACAAATACATAAGCACAGGAATAAACACAAACACTTACCGAGCCGCCAGTCACCTGCGACACAGTGAATGACTTCCTCCTTGAAGACGTTTTCATACCCGCTTCTCCGGTTCAAAGCCACTCCTGTCCCGTACTGAGGCGTCCTGTATTATATTGTACTGTAGGTTCTGAGCTCCTCAGGGCTGTCTTCTCTCTACGTAAGTGTGTGAGAGAGCTTGATGAGCGACAGAGGAGTTATGAGATGGAGATGCCGCTGTGAGCTCCGCCCTCCTTCCTTTCTCTCTTTTTACAGTCAGTATGAGCTGTTCATCCACTCTGCTGCCAGAGTCATTATTGTAACTGTGAGTCAATGCGGGCTCCACACAAACACAGGCACACACACACACACACAAACACACACACACGAAGGCAAGCTGCACTTTATTCATATTTATATTTACAGTCATTTATGAAAGACGTAAAAAGGGAGAATAGAAATGTCTTGAAACCTTTACAAACGTGTTCCCACATGATAAAAACCCTCATAAAAAATCGACAGCAGCTGCTACCAAAGAGCTCACACACATTACACAAACATTACACACCCAGCATGACAAAGCATCCTTGGACTAGCCAGCACCAACAAGCGATTACTCTATGTGCGCACTTCATCCACATAAATCCATAGATTGATCTCCTCCATGGTTGTTTGGGGCCAAATGTAGAATGCTGTGAAAATACCACACATTGAGTAATTTTTTTCCCTTCCAGTGTAGGCCTCCACTGGATTCCTGACCTGCAAATTGGCAAATTAAATTGTGTGCGGTGAAAAACAGAGGAACACAGCCCCGTTAAACTAACCACAACATAAAGTATCCTATCATTAACAGAAAAAACAGGCTTGAGCTTCCTCCGTGACAAGAACCACACAAGCTGGGAAATTCCCTGGCCGAGGGGGGAAGGGGAAAGGATGAAATAGGATCCATATGGAGGTGACAGGTGAGAGGGCACGACTCACAGACCGGGAATCTCACTCTGCATTCCTCTGGCTTGACGGGAAACAGGATAATTGCTCTTCCGGCGTAGTAAACTCATGCGCATGCATATTGGAACACCAGACCACATGACCAAGCTTCCTTTTCCCAGTATCCATTCCTCCGTTGTGAGTCAGCTGACCACAACATGACTCGTTCATCTCCTCCTTTGATCTTTCCATCCTGAAGATGCCAACGGAAGTGGCTGAAAGGTCTGAGTCACATTCACTTCTCACCCTGATTTCACTGTAAAACCCTCCTCTTCCCCCTCACTCACTACAACAACATCCACATTTTGATCCAGCTGTCATCAATCCAGCATCCACCTACACAATATAAGCACTTGTTTTTACTCACTCTGCCTTTTACCTCCCACCTCATTCACTTTCCTCCATCCGTCTATCCTGAGATGAATAAACAGCCCCAGCATTTCAAGGAATATCTCCTGCTCTCAATCCAACCTCCTGACCGACGTAGATCCCTAATCCTCACCAGCCGCCTCACCGGAGAAAAGCTCTGCTATAAAGACAGCGAGACTGAAAATATCTCTCCTCTCCTCGCTCTGATGCACTCTCCGTTTCTCTTCCTTCTTCTCTCTCTCTCTCGCTCTATCTCTCTCACTCTGTTTACAACTGAAGAGCAGCTTTAGAGACATGAGGCATAGTGAAACTGGTTCCCTGTAGATTATGAAGTCATGATGACCGGGGCATGCTGATCCAGTCATTACACCTTATGTTATGGGTTTATCCAAATAAACTGACTTCTCTGAAAATCAGTTGCATTTATATTTGTTTAGGAAACAAGAACAAGAAGTGAAATTGAAGCAGGAGAGTGACATTTTTAGAAATGCACTCACTGGTATTCCTCGCTCAATTTAACCCCTTAATTCCATGTTTTCTAACAGCTCCGGAGACCTGATGCCAAAATTTGGATTAACTTTGGGCGTGTTGTCATGTGCAAAGATGGAGAGGAGAAAGCAAAACAAGACCGCTGATCACTGAAGAAAGTCCCACAAAATTACCTTCTGGTCAGCTGGGCCTCCTGGGCCTGCTTGGGTTCTCTCAGTGTACTCCAGCTTCCTCCCACAGTTCAAAGAAGTGTATGTCAGATTGACTGGTGATTCAGACCTATCCATAGTAGCCTAGTGCCATCTGGAATAACACCTACTAGGTTAAATAGGAGGATGGATGACACATTTCTTGTGTTTGTTGTAAAGTAAACTCTTTTTTGTTTCATTTTTCTGGAGCAGGAAGCTATAAACATGTAGTGGTTCCATGGTTTTGTAATGAGTCAGTCATAGTTGCTACATTTCACGCCCTCTGTGTTTCCCTGTCTCTGTCATCATGTTTAGTATTAGTATGTGGCTTGGCGTTAGCTATTTGTCTGTTGGTTACTTCCTGTTTTATTCTGAAGGCAAGTTTTCTCTTGTGTCTTGTTTTGGTTTCCTGTTTTTGTTTTCCGTGCCCTTATTACTTGCTGTGTTTTCTTACTACCTCTGCCTAATCACAGGTCACCAGTATGTGTGTTTGTGTGTGTGTGTGTAGTCCTGCTTGTCTGCTTCCTGTGTGTCTACTGCTTGATACTCAAGAATGGTTTTGTTTTTAGACTTTGTATTTCTTGGAATTCCTGTAAGTGTCATGGTCCCTGGGTCACTGACACAGAAACTCTTTTTTGTTTCATTTTTCTGGAGCAGGAAGCTATAAACATGTAGTGGTTCCATGGTTTTGTAATGAGTCAGTCATAGTTGCTACATAGTTGCTAGACAAAACTACGATTATCTAGTTTTGACTGTCTTTGTATTACAGTTCTGTCTTGAGTATTGTTGACATTCTGTTTTTTTGTTCTGGTGTTATGGTTATGTTACAGTTATCTGTGCATTAAGTTAATGGGAGGTTGTTTGTGCTGTTTGTGCCCCATTCTGTCCCCTCAGGCTTATGTCCACATTCTTCTGTTTCTGTGTCTATCTTGTATCTCTTAGTCTTGCTCTCAGTAATCATTACTTCCTGTTTTATTTGGATAGTCTATTCTCAGTTCTGTTCAGTTTGTTCAATTTGACCCGTTCATTCAGTGAAACAGATCTTGCGGGGGCTACACAGTTGCTTCTACAGAGTGGCACTTGCTCCTATGTACTTCCACCTGATTAATTCTAAGTTTATAAGATTTCATTAGTTTCTTGGATGTCATAATCACACACTAGTCAATGTATATTTATGAGTACAATATAATTTGTTTTCTATTAAATAACCTCAAAAAAATGACTGACAGTATCTTGAAGAAACATAGCAAAAATTAAACCTTTGCTGACACTCAATAATGTGGAAATTCTACTAAACACTAGATTGAATTTTCTCTAATTATTTTAACTCACATGTCACGTCAATCTCCCAGTCCTCCTTACTCTACACTCTGTTCCACTATAATTTAGAATACATTTTTAAAATGGTATCAATAATGTATAAAGCCCTACATGGGCAGGCTCCTGCTTATATATAGCAGAGCTACTGAGACCTTATAACTGCAGCCAACCTCACACATTATCTTCGAAATGTTCCATGCTCTTATTTAAAAACCAGAGGTGATGTTGTTGCTGCTTTGGAGCAGCCTTCCTCGGCCTATCTTTGCTAAATCTATGGTTTGTTTAACAGTAAATGTCTCCTGACAACACTTTATAATAGGCTAGCTTTTCCTTAATCTTTCTTCCATTATTTGTGGCCTTTTGTTCTTCTGATGTTTATATTGGAGTGCTTGTGCAGGAATGAATGAAAGACTGTGTGTTTAGACTCAGTTTACATGTATGAATATGTACAATTATGCTTAATGTGTTTTCATCCAAACATTGAAGCACTTTGTAACTGTATGTTTTAAAATGTGCTTTACAAGCCTATTATTATTATTATTATTATTATTAAATTGGCAGCTGCCACATGAAAAATAAACGGCAGCACTTAGCATTAACATAATTAACTGGAATTAATATCTGTATTTTACAGCTTTGTGTGATTTTTGACAGTATCCATCTCTTATAATCTCTTGTTTTAGTTGCAAGTGTTGCATTTTACTGTTATAATTTTAACCAGCTCATTACTGGTTAAATGCAAAGAAAGCAGCTTCCTTTAATAGTCGAGTATTAAGCAGCTAAGAATTCGAACAATTCAGACCTTCAGAAACAGGTTAGTATTCAAACACATGTAAAAGAAGGAGCGTACCTAGTGGGTGTGTTAAAAAACAAACAAACATTTATATGTCAGTGTAATCCGTTATTGCTGCCCCCAAGTGGCTGAAAATTTGTGCTGAAAATTCAAAGTGAGCTGTGGCTGCTGGTGAAGGTGGCGTGGGTGTGGAAAGGATGAACGGGGGTGAAAAGGACAGCGTCATTGAACAATGACAGGATGGATGAATATGGGGTGTCAGCACAGGCAGAGGTGAAGATGGGTTGTTGACATGTTCTTTCCTCTCCACATGTCCTTTGAAGAGAAATGGATGAATACATTAAAAGAATAGTTGAGTAACAGGCACCGATATGGGGTTACTGTATGTCTCTGTGCACTGAAAATGGATTTGTATTATATATGAACAGACATCAAACACAATTTAAGGCCAGTGGCCAAGGTAACAAGAGTAAAAAAAACCCCCAACATATAAAAACCCAGAGTTACGCAACTATGCTTATCGAGTAGTATAAAGGGTTCAGACATCCTTGGTAACAATCACTATCAAAGAAAATTACAGGATTACATAACTCACCTCCATCAAAACTCACATGTAATATTCCCTAGGGATCGTAAATGGATATATTTACTTATGTTTTACATTAAAAGTAAATTGACATTCATGCAGACCTTCAGTTCTGTAGCATCTTTTTAATTTCAGCCACACGCACAACTCTCATGACAGCAGCAAAAGAGACGACCAATATTAAATTTTTTTAAACATGTTTTCAATGATAAGTTGTGATGTGAGGCTGATGAAGACAATATGTCAGCCAGTTGCTACGTCTTCACGTAGGTGTAATATGAGGTATTATTTGGTAACACTGAGTGGGTGATTGGGTTACAGAGGTGGGCTTTTCTATGCGGAATGAGATACTGCCTGGGCACACACACACATTTGCACACACAAACCTCATTTTTCTTCTCTTTATTTTATTGCAGCCAGCTCCCTAACAACCTGACTCACCTCCCTAGTTCCAAAGGCCCCATGTCCTTCAGAGAAATCCACATGTATTCATCATTTCGCAGGAAGATGAAAGATTTCAAAGCCAGAGATTTCTTGTGTGAAAGGTGCTTTTATTCAAGTCTTAATATAAAAAACATGCAATTAGATATTTCTTTTTGAAGACACTACAAAACCAACATTAGTTAAAAAAAACTGCCTTTTCCAAACCAGTTCTGACACTATAAGAGTTGCATTTAAATTTTAATGTACAGCAATACTATGGTACAGCTTTCCTAAATGCCCATGGAAGTATTACTATTACCAGCAAGACATTATTGACTGATTTTAAACATTTATATTTATAAACAACTATATCAATTTACTGAAAGAATTTTGTTCAGTAGAATAAAAATATATGCTACTTTCTTAAACACCTTGATATTTTTCTCTGTTATTCAGATAGAAAAACAATTAAATCCGCTCCATCGCTTCACATTGAATGAATGAAAAACATCAGATCAACTCTGATTATCTTCAGTTTAACATTGAGTTGTCATAGCAACAGTTCCTGGCACTGCATCTTTTATCAAGTATTTAAATGCTCAGTTGAACCTTTATTAGTTGCAAACTGCAGTGTTTCTACAGTTTGACGAATGTGGCTTGTAGCATTTGAGCTTGTGACACTGAACCAAACCAAAATGATGAATCACAAATTATATGAGTGACACCTTTTAGCAATTTTATCCATCCTTAATAAAAAGAGAGTTTGCAGCCATGATTGCAGGTAGGGATGAATACTGACAAAGGTCATTCCAGAAGTGGAGGACAATTTAGGCTCCAACAACAGCAAAATAAATAAATAAACAAATACATATATATACATACATAAAATGGACTTAAGAAATGTGTATAATTGAACGAAATAAAAACACATAAGTGGATTTATACTTTTATGTTTTATCTCGTCTTATAGCAGCGGCCCCCAACCCCCAGGCCACGGACCGGTACCAGGCCATGAGAGTTGAGGTTCGGGTGTGAAATTGATGGTTTTCAGGATTTTTATTGTTATTTTTTTAATCGTTTTTATCGTTAACTCTGTTTCCCTGGGACTTTTCCAGTGTATTATGAAAAAAATCTTCTTTTCTTTTTGTTACTGGTACTGGTTTTATTTTGTTGTATTTATCTGCGACACCTTAAAGGCTGGTCCATGAAAATATTGTCAGACATAATCTGGTTATCAAGAAGTTGGGACAAGAGAAAAATACCAAATTCACAGGAAGGGAAGAACCTGTCCTACAATTTTGAAAGATCCCAAGAAGCTTGAATAGCTACTGATGTGATTATTGATCGTCTCTTTATCCATCTCCTTGGAGATTTCTGATTGAATTTCTGTGTGTGTGAGGGAGCTTTACTCTAGAGGTTTTATTATCTCTGAATCTGATGAGTTAAATGAGTTAAATAGTTAGTCAGTTAATCTTTCATGAGATCTTTTTTTTTTTAGTTGAGTGAATAAACATTTTACTAGGTGAAAAACAAAAAAAGTACATCCAGACCAGTGTTAGTAGTCACAGATGTACAGTAGCGACTGAAATGCAGTTACATAATGTTTAACACACAAGCACACACTGCACTAGTGCATAAACGCAACAAGCCACAGACAAATGTTAGTAAGTTGGCCACCGCTTCCTCTGTGGCCAATGAGAGAAGCTGACGTCAGATCTGCTAAGGAGACCACAGCTTCACTTTGAAAGACAGTGAGGGGGATGAGACGTTAAGAGTTACTTTCAAAACACATTTGCAGCATTTTCAGAACTGAAAATGAAGCATTCTTTGGTTGTTAAGCATAAAAAACAAACAATACAGAATGTAGTCACAAACTTCCTCATCCTATCCAGTCTTTGCATGTAAACTCTTCGCTTGACAAGTCTCTGCAACCGCGCAGAAACCAAGCACGCGTGCAAACAGCCACTTCCTCCTCAGATGAAGCAGAACACGGTGTACCTTAGATCACACAAGAAACATCTTAGCAGACACGAACACCAGGCCTTGATTTAGATGCTTTGTGGTTTTAACCAAAATTAGGATCCAAGTAATACAAAACTGGAAACTGATGACGCAGAGGCTTTTCTAAATGTAACTAACCATGTCTTTGAAGTAGCTTACTGATACGCTTTTAAGTATTTCCCTTTTTATCTAGTTTTATATTGAATTATTATTGCTCATTAATGTAAAACTTGTAGTTGACTGAAGAGGAGCTATTTTGTATTTGACTACAATGGTTTGTTAAATTAGATGCGTTCTCTAAACCAGTATCAAAACAGCTGCTGTGAAAACACCAAAATCAGTCGCTTCAGCTGTACAGGTATCAATTTTTAGATCATTTAGTGTATGACCAAATATATATTTCCAGTTCTTCATATACTTTGTGTGCAAAGTAATTAAAGCAACTTCATCTCTCTCCTGTTTTTATACTGCTGGGTCAGTCTCAGGAGTTTGGAAAGAAATTACTGGACTTCTTTAAGTTTGGAGATGGTGGAGAGTCCCAGGGACTTAATCCATAGTGGGATTAAGTATTGATCATGAGCCAAGGTGTGGAATCAGAATCAGAATCAGAATCAGAAAGGGGTTTATTGCCAAATGTTGAGCAGGTTTACAACATTAGGAAATTGCTGCGGTGCTTCAGTGCAAACATAGTGTCATAAATAGCACTTAAATAGACATGAAAAAATAAAAGTAGGGATAAGAATTAAAAGTGCTACGTAGAAAGATATATACATGAGTGCAGGTGGTGATCAGTGCCAGACATGAAATGATGCAGTGACACAGCGTAGGGTCATGTGTTAGTGGCGGGTACAGTCATATGGTTATTGTTCATGTGTCCAACAGCAGAGGGGAAGAAACTGTTCTTATGGCGAGAGGTTCTGGTGCGAATGGACCGGAGCCTCCTGCCTGAGGGGAGCAGGTCAAACAGACTGTGTCCAGGGTGAGAAGGGTCAGCTGAGATCCGAGCTGCACGCCGCAATGTCCTGGAGGTGTACAGGTCCTGCAAAGATGGGAGTCTGCAGCCAATCACCTTCTCAGCAGAGCGCACAACACGCTGCAGTCTCTGTTTGTCCCTGATAGTGGCTCCAGCGTACCACACGGTGATGGAGGAGGTGAGGATGGACTCGATGATTGCAGTGTAGAACTGCATCATCGTCCGTGTTGGCAGGTTGAATTTCTTCAGCTGCCTCAGGAAGTACATCCTCTGCTGGGCTTTCTTGATGACGGAGTTGATGGTGGGCTCCCACTTCAGGTCCTGGGTGATGGTGGTATCCAGGAAGCGGAATGAGTCCACAGAGGTGATGGGGGTGTCAGTCAGGATGATGGGGGGGAGTGGGGCTGTGTGCTTCCTGAAGTCCACAATAATCTCCACTGTCTTCTGGGCATTCAGCACCAGGTTGTTGTGGCTGCACCAGGACACCAGACGTTCAACCTCCCTCCTGTAGGCAGACTCATCCCCGTCCGAGATGAGCCCAATAACGGTGGTGTCATCTGCAAACTTGATTAGCTTGACAGACTGGTGGGTGGAGGTGCAGCAGTTGGTGTACATGGAGAAGAGCAGAGGAGAAAGAACACAGCCCTGAGGGGAGCCGGTGCTGATGGTCCGGGAGTCCGAGACATTCTTTCCCAGCCTCACATGCTGCTTCCTGTCCGTCAGGAAGTCAGTGATCCACCGGCAGATGGGATCAGGCACATTCATCTGGGAAAGCTTGCCTCGGAGATGGTCTGGAAGGATGGTGTTGAAGGCAGAGCTGAAGTCCACAAACAGGATCCTGGCGTAGGTTCCTGGGGAGTCCAGATGCTGCAGGATGAAGTGTAGGGCCATGTTGATGGCGTCGTCTACAGACCTGTTGGCTCTATATGCAAACTGCAGGGGGTCCAGGAGGGGGGCTGTGAGGGTCCTGAGATGGGAGAGAACTAGGCGCTCAAATGACTTCATGACCCACACCAAAAAGGTGTGGGTCATTATTAGCAGAGGTTTTGGGCGTAACCATCGTGATACCTTGCCTCACCCTATCATGTGACCCATTGAGATCACGTGAGTCGAGGTTGAAGCGTCTGGGAAGGGATCTCAAAACTGCACCGCAGATCACAGACAATTGGTGTTGTAAGCCACCTCTTTTGTTCAAAGATCATTCACTCCTCTTTCAAACCATCTGTCTTCTCTGTCCAAAAAGTGAGCACTGGCATCCTCGAAATAATGACCTTTGACCTTTAGATGCAGATGTCCAGCTGAGTCATGTCCAGTCGAGGTGGCTCTTCTACATTGTGCTATGCATTTATGGAGTGGGTGGTTGGTTTCTCTAGTGTAGAAGTCTGAGCACTCCTCGCTGCACTGCTTAGAGAAGTCCAGTCTCTTTCTTTCCAAGCTCATTAGACTACCATGATCAGGATGGGTGAGAACCTACACAGACATTTAGATGGGGTCAGGTTGACCTGTGAAGTTCAGAATAGGGAAGAACGGTGATACTTTGCATAAACAACATGAACAACATCCTTTACGCCTTGTATTTGTGCTTCAGGTGTAATGGTGGGGCAGATAGTGGCACACTTTGAGCATTGTTTAAACACCACAGCCACCACAGAGTATTTTTGTTGACCATGTCCATCTCAGTGGGGCCACAGTGTACCCATCTTCTGATGCCAGTTTCCAGCAGGATAATGCAACATGTCCCAAAGCTTAAATGATCTCAAACTGGTTTCTTGAACATAGTAATGGATTCACTGTATTTAAATAGCCTCCACAGTCACCAGATCTCAATCTAATAGAGCATCTTTGGGATGTGGAGGAACAGGAGATTCACATCATGGATGTTCAGCTGACATAGTTCAAAATCCCCTTCTTTTGCAAATACTTCTTACTTTAATAACTAACAGTATAATGTGATAAAAGCGAATAAATTGACTGACAATTTATTGATTGATTGATTGTATTGACGGGTGTGACTTCTTGAAACTGCACCAATTTTCTTGAAATGACCTCCAAGACAGAAACTTGAACCTATTTTCGTAATACTGATTTTTTTATGCCATAAAAAGTAACTGTGCAGAAAGGAGACCATCTTCCATTTGTGGTAAAACGATGATCACATGTCCACTGTCACATATAAGCATTTCTACGTAGGTTGTTTATGCACCTGCACTTCTGCTGTCCAGTGCTCCGTCTTATTTGCGATGTTCAGGATGTTGTGTTTATGAGTTTTCTTTTTTTGCTTTGCATCCATAATTTTGCCACAAGTAATGAGCTATATCACAGAAAAACAGCCGCTTTACCTCCCTGAGAGCATCAACTGGATTTCATGAGCACAGTAATAAATTTTTTATTAAATTGTGAACTCAAAATCAGCAGGGGGCAGCACATGCACAGACACAAACACACGCACGAATATTTTCTTTAACCGTGAACCATTATGTTCCACATCAAGGTTTACTGATGGATTTAATTTTTTCTTCGTTGTTACACTCTGCTCACTCAGTAGTTCCTTCATGCGTTCACACTCTGATAAACAGCTTTTATAACTTCAAGGCACGTGTGTAAAATGATTAATCAGGCTCTCAGTCTGCAAATGTTCTGCTTGTCTGTTGTGTTTTGCTTCATTTAAAAGAAAAAAGCAAGCACTTAAAAATTAATTTTGCCGTTGCATCGATATAATTGCTTTGATCCCATGATGAGCAGCAGACTAAAGTGTCCTTTTAGTTAACGTCTGCATGCGTCTGGCACTTCCTTGGGTACATAGAAAGGCTGCAGTAGTCTGCCAGGATGCGGTCCACATTAACCACCTGTTCTCATCTTATTCTGTGAGAGGAGAGAGATGGTTTAAAATGATCAATAAAGATCCACAGCAAATGAGGTATGAAATCAAATAATGTGTTTAAGTCAAGTCGGGTCGTACTTTCTTGGCTTCGTCCACACACTGCATGTAGGCAGCGGCAATGCGCGAGCAGCACAGAGTCTTTCCCGTGTTCTCCTTATAGCATTTTAATATCTGACTCTGCAAGTCTCCACACACTGGGTGGGTGTTAAAATGACTGAGAGAGAGATGAAGAAAATAATATTAAATAACATTTGCCTCATTCTTATGATTCAAACTTAACTTACATCAAATAAAAGCTGTAATAAGGCTTACATGACACTACACATAAACAAATTAAAGTGTTCTGACTTACGTAAAACGGCTGAGAGTCTCTTCTTTGCCCTTCCGGAAGCTCTCGACAGAGACTTTGTAAAACTCTGCACACTGCCAAAGTGGTAAAAAACACACACATTACCCTCAACATAACATATCACAACTGCTTCAACAAAATCCCACAAAAGAAATTCAGGACGTGACAGCTCCTCAGTGGCCAAAATTTGCATTTAAAGACCCCGAAAACATGTTTTAGCTCAACTTCACAGTTCTATCACTGGTGTCGTCTGTAAAAGGTGGTGCTACATGTGTGTAGGCTCTAATTAGGATCCAGACATGTTGGAATTAAAGCGTGATGACATTTGTTAAGGTGTTTGATCATGTACCTATGGCACTGTTAATAAAATGAAAACAAAGCATACTGCTGTATCTTGGATTGGCACATGGGTGCATTTACAATGCAATTTGATACCTGAAGAAAGTAATTAACAGTTTCAAATAGTTCCAGATATACTGCTGAAAAATTAAAGGATCACTTAATAATTTTAACATCAAGCCCAGAAAGGATTGACGATTTGATAATTTTGGTTTCCACTAACTGGTGTTGTTTCATTTCTTTCTCCACAAATTATTCAGTGTGCAGTACTGTGCAAAAGTCTTTTTTGTTAGGAAAATGGGAAATAGCCAAAACGTGCAGATATACATGGAAAACAAAGTTGTATAATTCTAACAACTGTCCTCAAGGAATCGCTCTGTAAATTTCTTGAAAGACATTCAAAGCTCTTCTTTGGATCCTGGCCTCTTTTTATTCTGTTCTCTTTCAAGATGACCCCACACTGCTTTAATAATGTTCAGGTCTGGGCTCTTGGGGGGGGCAATCCATGAGTGCTAGTCATGGTTAGTCATTGCATGTTTTGTGCAGTGCCTTTGGGATCATTTTCATGCTGAAAAGTCACTTTCCAGATGATCCTAGATGGTGGATCAAAATCTGAACGTACTTTTCTGCGTTCATAATTCCATCAGTTTTGACAAAAATCCCCAACACCACTGACTGAAATGCAGCTCCAAGTGATGACAGAGCAGTCAGTCACTGTTGAACCTCTCTTCTGACCCCTGCTGTACAGATTGATAATCACTTGAAAACAAAAACGTCATTCAAATCTGGGTTCATCACTACATAAGACCTGCTGCTACTGATTTTCAGCCCATTATCTTGTGTAAAGATAATGGGCTGAAAGACATAAAGACCTGGATGGCCGCTAACTTTCTGCTTCTTAATTCAGATAAAACTGAGGTTATTGTACTCGGTCCTGAAAATCTTAGACATATGGTCTCTAACCAGATTCTTACTCTGGATGACATTACCTTGGCCTCCAGTAACGCTGTGAGGAACCTTGGAGTCATTTTTGACCAGGACATGTCCTTCAACGCACATATTAAACAAATATGTAAGACTGCGTTCTTCCATTTGCGCAACATCTCTAAAATTAGAAATATCCTGTCTCAGAGTGACGCTGAAAAACTAGTTCATGCTTTTATTACTTCCAGGCTGGACGACTGTAATTCATTATTATCAGGATGTCCAAAAAACTCCCTGAAAAGCCTTCAGCTGATCCAAAATGCTGCAGCAAGAGTACTGACAGGGACTAGAAAGAGAGAGCATATTTCTCCTGTTTTGGCTTCCCTTCATTGGCTCCCTGTTAAATCCAGAATTGAATTCAAAGTCCAGCTCCTCACATACAAGGTCTTAATTAATCAGGCCCCATCTTATCTTAATGACCTTGTAGTACCATATCACCCTATTAGAGCACTTCGCTCTGCAGGCCTACTTGTTGTTCCTAGAGTATTTAAAAGTAGAATGGGAGGGAGAGCCTTCAGTTTTCAGGCCCCTCTTCTGTGGAACCAGCTTCCAGTTTGGATTCGGGAGACAGACACTATCTCTACTTTTAAGATTAGGCTTAAAACTTTCCTTTTTGCTAAAGCATATAGTTAGGGCTGGACCAGGTGACCCTGAATCCTCCCTTAGTTATGCTGCAATAGACGTAGGCTGCCGGGGATTCCCATGATGCATTGAGTTTTTCCTTTCCAGTCATCTTTCTCACTCACTATGTGTTAATAGACCTCTCTGCATCGAATCATGTCTGTTATTAACCTCTGTCTCTCTTCCACAGCATGTCTTTTATCCTGTCTTCCTTCCCTCACCCCAACCGGTCGCAGCAGATGGCCGCCCCTCCCTGAGCCTGGTTCTGCCGGAGGTTTCTTCCTGTTAAAAGGGAGTTTTTCCTTCCCACTTTAGTTGTTGGGTTTTCTCTGAATCTATTATTGTACGATCTACTGTACAATATAAAGCGCCTTGAGATGACTGTTGTTGTGATTTGGTGCTATATAAATAAAATTGAATTGAATTGAATTAATCCAGCTTATCTTTTTCTCCCTGTTTTCCTGCCTTAAAAATAGCTTCTTGACATCCACCAGAGAGACCATTTCTAACACGGCTTCAGTGAACAGCAGACAGCTGAAAGGCCAAATGAAACTCAGGTCCTGTGTCAGGTCTTTGCTGGATTTTCCCCCCCATTTCTTAATTACATGACATTCAGATTTTGATCATTTGCTGTAGATACTTTTTCGGCCTACAACTCGCTCTTTTGTCCCTAATGTCTCTGGTTACCTTTAATACTTTGAAGGACACACTGAGATTACACAAGTTACAAGATAGTTTGGCTCCTTAGAAGCAAAATATAATAAAGGGTGACTCAAGACTTTTGCTCAGTACCATATGTCAGTAAAGATTTTCAAGTTGAACATTTAATTTATCAAGATCTGATGTCTGATTGTGTGTTGAGGGTTGCCTAAATTTTGGAGTAATATATACATCACATTAGATTAGATTACAACTGGAATTTTTCAAAACTAGTTAAAAAGCCAGTTAGGCATACACGTTGTCTTTTGTTTACAGTCTCCCCCCCCCGGCCACTCGACACATCTCTAGCAAAACATAGTCTCGCTTTAAACCTGTAAGAACTTTAAACATATAAGAATTACTTCAAGTCTCAAAAATGTTAACTAACCTTTGTATCGAGTTTTGCAAGATGTTCCTTGTAGAGAGCGTCTCGTTTCTTCAGCTCTTTCTCCTTCTCCTCCAGCTGATGAGCCTGCGATAATGTAACATTCATAGAAGATATCAGTACAGCTCTGAAAACGTCATATTGAAATTTTTTAGAGGCTGACACTCAATTTACATGCGGTTTTTTCAGGGTCAATTTTTCCTGTTTTTCAAAGTTACAGCTGCAACTCATGTCTGTGATTTGCAGCTGTTTGAGAGTGAGGCATGCATGCATGCATCTCTATCGTCCTACCTTCAGCTCCATCCACTGAAACAACAACGCGGCAAGAAAGAAAAAGAAGCACATTAAAAGGAGGAAAGAGTTTTGTATTTACAGCAGAGTTCCTCACATATTCAGAGTCAAGCGTGTCTTCCTTTGCTTACATAAAGCTGCACCATGAGCTTCTCATCTTCCGTCTTCATTCGCTCTTTCATGATAGTCTCTGTGAGCTTCTCCGTGCTCGCCGCCCTCTCAGCCTCCAGAATCTTCTTCACCTGCTCCTCCACCCGAGCCCGAGCTGCTGCCCTCGCCTCAGCTCGAACCTGCACCCTCATCTCCTCCAACCTTCACATGCACAAAGTGCATCTTTTAAAGAACTTAGAGTTGATTAATCGATAAGCTGATCAACTGAGAATGCATCAGCAGCAACTGCTCAAGTGTGCAGATATCCTGGGATAATTGTACTTAATTAATAAGAATATATTCTCTGACTGGGGAGGGGCTGTAGATCTAGTACACTCTGCTTCTGTATGTGTAAGACACGGATTGATACAGTTCAAGGTGTTACACAGACTCCACTTGTCAAGGGAGAAACTGGCAAGAATGTACCAGGGGGCCGATCCGACCTGCCCCAGATGTAAACAGGTGCCAGCCAACTTATGCCACATGTTCTGGTCTTGTTCCAGGCTGAAAGACTTTTGGGCTAACATCTTTAGAACATTCTCATTCATTTATACTAAAGATATGGAACCAATGCCTCTGACAGCCATCTTTGGTGTGGCACCGAGGGAAACTCAACTAACAGCCTCTCAGAGGAAGGCAATAGCATTCACCTCATTGTTGGCTAGGAGATTGATTCTATTCAACTGGATAAAGGCAACACTGCCATCCCATAAACGCTGGGTGGAGGAGGTGATGGCACACCTCAAATTAGAACATCTCAGATTTACTATACAGGGCAACACCAAGAAATTCTTTAAGGTCTGGCAGCCTTTCATTTCCTATTTTGAAGATGAGTTTTCGTCTACTCCATAACTGGCAACTCCCCCCCCCCCCCCCCTTTTATTTATTTATTTATCTTTTCTCTGTCTGGGTATAGTTTGTCTTACACTGTGTTGTAGGAATTGAGTTCGAGCTTTTCTGTATGAATGATATGCTTTCTGAAAACTCAATAAAAACACTGATTAAAAAAAATAAGAATATATTCTCTGATATTCAAAGTTTTGATTGCAGTTTAACTTTAAAATCTTTGTTATCGCTATTTAAATATTATATTTATTATTGATTTATGGCGTTTTTGCTTAAAAATGAATAAATTTGAATGTTTTCCTATTAAATAGAATTAGTGACTAAATAATTAATGTGGCATCTTGAGCAGAAATGTGTGCATCGGTACGGATCGACTACAAACCTCTACAGTTGTGTTTTTATCTTATCAGAAGGGACAAATGAGACAGCAAGATTCAAAACTCAGTAAAACATTCAGTCTTGTGTCCTTACTGCCTCTGTAGCTCCTGCCTCTTCTGGTCGATCTCCTCCTTCAGACTTCTCTGCATCTCCTCTTTGAGCTTCTGCCTCAACTCGTCTTCCGACACTTGAGAAGAAACAAACAAAGCAATGATTGCAAACATGTTAAATCTACTGATTAAATTTGATCTCCTACTAAAAGCCTGAAACTCTTTCCAAATGAAAGCCTCAAACATAACTTGAACATCACTGCTTTAGAACGCTGAAATGAAACTTCTACCAGAAATAATGGTCTGAAATAATGGTTACACATTGGTAATAAGAAAAGCAACAAATGGTGTGTCCCTGTGTACTTATTTTTCTGATATGAGTGCTTGATCTTCTTCACAGAGTCAGTATAGTAAGAAGCAAGGAAACGGAGAACCTCACTGGGAGGCAAATCTGCTGAGGTGGTAGGTGGCGTGTTCTGGCACACGCTACAGTTCGGGTCAATTCCACTGAATGCTCTGCCTCAGAGATTTCCGGATGTTACACTGTAACTCTGTAATGTATTTTAGGCTTGGAAACTTCAAACTGCTGCTTTCAGCTCTTGTTAACTGAAATGATCCTGCAGACAATAGACGGAAATGCTCATTCTCAAATCTTAATCCCACCTTAGAGACAAGTGGTTTATTATTGTTATTATTACACTTTTTGGATGCTTCATCAGCTGTATCTCTCTCATTTCCTCAGAGTCATGTGATTTGGACTTTAATTCTGCATACTTGTGTATCTACAACGAGTCTTCAACCTCAGTCTGCGACTGGGGAGAGTGCCCGCCCTATGGAAGACATCCTGCATCGTCCCGGTCCCTAAAAGGAACCGGCCCAATGAGCTGAATGACTTCCGACCGGTGGCACTGACGTCACATCTTATGAAGACTCTAGAGCGGCTCTTCCTCAACCTCCTCCGACCACAGGTACAACATGCCCAGGACCCACTACAGTTTGCATACAAGGCGGGTGTCGGAGTGGAGGATGCCATCCTGTACCTCCTACACAGAGCCCACTCACACCTGGATGGGGGAAAAGGCACGGTCAGGATACTGTTTCTTGACTTTTCCAGTGCCTTTAATACCATCCGGCCCTGTATGCTTCAGGAAAAACTGAACAGGATGGAGGTGGACCCCTGCCTGGTGGCTTGGATCTCCGACTACCTCACCGACAGACCACAGTACGTCAGGCTGAAGGACATCACGTCTGACACAGTGGTCAGCAGCACAGGAGCACCACAGGGAACTGTGCTGTCCCCTCTTCTCTTCACCCTGTACACCTCTGACTTCGGCTACAACTCTGAATTATGCCATATTCAGAAGTTTGCAGATGACACGGCCATCATGGGGTGTATCTGGGATGATCAGGAAGAGGAGTACAGAAGTCTGGTGAGGAACTTTGTCGCATGGAGTCACACAAACCACCTGCAACTCAACACCTCAAAGACTAAGGAACTGGTTGTGGACTTCGGGAGGTCCAGAGAAGGTCCACTGCCAGTTCAGATAGAGGGGGAGGAGGTGGTCAACAAGTACAAGTACCTCGGGCTGTGGGTGGACAATAAACTGGACTGGTCATGCAACACAGAGCACCTGTATAAAAAAGCCCAAAGCCGACTGTACTTCCTCAGGAGGCTGAGGTCTTTTAACATCTGCAGGAAGCTCCTGAGGATGTTTTACCAGTCGGTGGTTGCAGGAGTACTTTTCTATGCTGTGGTGTGCTGGGGGAGCAGCACAGCAAAGAAGGACTCATCCAGGCTGGAGAAACTGACCAGGAGGGCTAGCTCTGTGGTCGGCATGAAGCTGGACACTCTGGTGACAGTGGCAGAGAAAAGGACATTAAAGAAACTGATGGACATTATGGACAATGCCAGACATCCTCTGCACACGGCCATTAACAACCAGAAGAGTCTGTTCAGTGACAGGTTGCTTCTCCCCAAGACAAGAACTAACAGACTTAAAAACTCCTTTGTCCCACACGCCATCAGACTGTTTAACTCCTCTCTGGAGGGGAGAGGGAGGGGAAACAGGAGGACAAAGGAGGGGGGAACAACTAAGCTGTAGTGCCTCTTCACCTCACTGTACAATACCTTGTGCAATACTTTTTGTAAATAGTCAACAGTGCAATAGACTCAATACTTGAAATGTGCAATTCACTTGTATTTTTATTTTTATTCCTATTTATTCTATTTATCCCCTTCGTATATTTTATTTATATTGTCTCTGTATTTATGTGTGTGTGTGTGTGTGTGTGTGTGTGTGTGTGTGTGTGTGTATATATATATAATATTCTGTAACTCTGTAACTTCTGTCGGTGCTGTGCTTTTTTGGAAATCGAATTTCCCAGAGGAACCCACCCGAGGGATTAATAAAGTTCTATCTTATCTTATCTTATCTTATCTTATCTGACTGAGCAACATTATAAGGTTTGTCCTATTAACCTCCATGTCCTTAGCCACAGCATGCACTTCAAAGCATCACAAGAGCTAATTGGAAATGCCAAAAGATTAGGATGGTTCAGACTCACCTGTCACAGGTGGGGGTGGTGTTGTGACAACAGGTACTTCCTTCTCATCAAAAGGAGGCACAGATGGGTTCTTGGGGGACTCCTCGGTTGGTGGCGGTGGAGCTAGAGGTGGGTGAGTTGGGGCAACAGCTTGCTCCACACAGTGACAAGATGGAGATGTTTCTTCAAAAGAGAGCATTGGAGGTGCTAGAGCGTCCTCTGGAGGAGGTGGAGATTGAGCACATGGAGGCTCTGGATCAATAGCTGGAACCACGACTGGTGCCTCCACTTGACACCGCTGGTCCACTTCCTCCACTGGTCCAGATGGAGTAGATTCAACCGTGGGTGGAAGTTGGACTGTTTCTACTGGTGGAGGTGATGGGGTAACAGATTCTAGAGGTTCAACAGATGGAGTGACAGTAGCGGGCTCAATAATAGTGGGGGGTGTTTGAGATGAAGGTTCAGGTGGAGCCAGAGATGCTTGAGATGACTCTACAGACGTGGGTAGGATTAAGGTTTCAGCAGAAGGTGGGACTTCAGCAGGGGGTGGAGGAAGGGGCTCTACAGGTGCTTTGACTCCTGGGGAAGGGGTGGATGGAGTTTGAGCTGCAGGCTCTGGAGGGGCTGGAGGAAAGGAGTGAAACTGCACAGGAGGAGGCGGGATGAGCTTAACAGCAGGAGCAGGTTCCACTGTTGGAACTGTGGCTCCCTGAGAAGGAGGAGAAAGAGAAGGAGGTGGTGCTGCGATAACTGTAGGTGGAGGAGGTGACAAGTGTTCCACAGAAGAGGTGGGATCTGGAGAAGCCACTGGTTTTGATGCATGAGCGAGATGCGGCGAGACGACCTCTGGCGACAGCTTCATCCGCTTGATGACTCGGTCTGACAGCTGATGAAAGAAGAATAATAATAACCATAAGCGCCACCTGCAGGCCACAAAGAGCAAATTCAAATGTTTCCCATGCTGGTGCTCTGCTCTCTATCACAGGTTCAAGTCTTGCGTAAGTAATGTGAAGTTTACGCATCACTGCCATTAAACACTGCAGCGTTATTTCATAAGACTCAGCGTGCCACTGAACAAGTGTCCAAAGGAATTTTATATCAAATACATCAGAAAATAGGTCTTGTTTCTTGTAAATATAATTGAAAAGACCTTCAGACTGTCTGACCTTTAATATTTTCTAAGAGAAATTCAGAATAAGAACAAATGAGAAATAATGTTATTTTATTTGTGCTTTTGTCTGTTGAACAGCCACCGGCAGTGACATAAATACACATTCAAAATCCAGAGAAGCGACTTTGGTACAGCCTTGCTGCCCTTTGAAAAAGTAACACTTACTGAGAAAGATGAAAGCATAAATGGTATATAACTTTATTTGTTTAAGAGTGAAGAACCTATCACTTTTATGCAACAATATATTTTCTTAAAAGAGTTCTTATCAAATACCATGACCAAGGCTACATCAGTGGAGAAGTTTAGTGACTTTTAAGAAAATAGAAAGCCCAGCAGTATTGCAGCATTGAAAACAAGCCAATCAATCCAATGATATGTCAAACAAAACAATAACTGACAGTTTTTAAATTGAAATTGTGCTGTTTTTAAAACACAATCTCAAACACCACTGGCTCAAATGATGCTCCAAACCATGACAGAGCCTCCGTCGTGCTTTTACACAGCGGAGGCTCTGTAGACACTTCTCTCCTGACCTCCTCCATAAATTCAAGATTTGAACCTACAACTTCAAATTTAGCTTCATCACTATATAAATTTAGTTGGCCTTGAATTTCAGCCACCCTTCCACTGAGACCATTTCTGATGAAGCTTTAGCAAAAAGTGTCCTATTATAATTATTATTAGGACTTAACTTTCAGATGCGTTTCATCTAATCTGCATAGTTTTTTTAAGCCTGCCACTTCAAAATGAGAGAAAAAGGAAAGAAATGAGAGGTGGCTCAAGACTTTTGCACCTTGCTGTATTTAAGGACCCCAGTGCCTGTATTTAAATCATTCACATTTCTCGGGACTTTTTTGGTATTATGCTGCCTCCCACTGACAGCACATAACACCAACTAGCAATATGCCTTCTGCATATTTGGACACACTTTAATACAATCTGTAAATACGATCATTCTTGACAAAATCAGAGGCTTGAGCCAGCTCCTACTGGAGAATTATATATTTTAGGATCATTTTTTATTGCGATCAATTCATGCAGTAAAATTTTATTCTTTGAAGCCAGGGATGTCAAACTCATTTTACCCTGTTGGTCACATCCAGCCCACTTTGATTTTAATTGGGGTGAAAATCCCCTCTGTCAGTGTAAAGAAATGTAACTGCACACTTAATCCCTGTGATATCTCAATGTAAGAAAAAGGAAGTATGTTTTTCTACGTGACAAAGGAACTGTGCTGTAGTTAATAAAAGAAATCTTTGAGCAGGACTATTCTGGCTTAAATTGTAACAAATAAAAGCATAAAATTACAGAAAGATGTTCTGGTAGGTCATTGCCCAGACCATCCGGTAATTATAAAGAATAATATTTTTGTTAATTCACAGAAAGTTTCCTATTTTATTTATTTGTTTATTTTACTTTAAAGTAGACAGATTAAAAAAGGAATTTCTGTAGTGGATAGTGAGAAAAATAGTAACTTTAGTGTTTTTCATTTAACTATTACTTCATAACTTTGGTGACAAATACAGAGTCAAATACTGAATAGCAGTTTCTATCCTGTTTTTCTTATATTACTCTTTTGTAATTATATTTAAACCTTTTCTCTTGACCCCGCAGGGACTTTCACTTAATTTGTTACAATGACAATAAAGATATTCTGATTCTGTGTAGTATGAATGGTGGCTGGGCTGTCTTTATTAGCAGAACAAGCTGTAAAATTTATGAAAATACAGTTCAAAGTCCAAAATAAAAAAAAAAGAACAAACTCCAATCCTGTGGGCCAGACTGGCCGGATTCAGGCACGCGGGTCTAATATTTGACACCCCTGATACAAACCAAGGTAAAAGTGCTGTTGTTACACTGTAATGTCACCAATAGAGGTCGATAAAGGTCGCAGATTGAGAATGGCATTATTTACCTGAAATAAAGCTGATTTAATTATAGATATGATGCCGTAAAGAATTAACCCATAGTTTGGATATTACAGGAATTTAAAGACTTTGTGAAGCAGCACTTCCACACGTGTGGGGAATGTAAGGCGAGCATGCACTTTCTATTTTTAACCCCTACACCAGAGGGATGCCGCTGACTTTGTGCGGGGTGATTTTAGCAGACTTTAAAAAATGGAAAGAAAAATATTTTTCAACAAGGGCGTCTGAGACAGGAATGGTAAATGGCCTGTATTTATATAGCGCTTTACTAGTCCCCAAGGACCCCAAAGCACTTTACATATCCAGTCATCCACCCATTCACACACTGGAATGACAGGAAATCACTGACTTGCACTGATGCGCTGTGCAGCCGTGCGCTATACTGATGGAAACAGCTCTAAACAAGCCTTCACTCACCCGAATGCCCTTCAGAAAAGTAATTCCTCCGCCTTCATCTTCCTCACAGAAGTGACTCGGGCTGTTTCCCCCCATCACTGCCCCTGCTGAAACTACAGCACCCACAGCGTGGACGAGTGCTTAGTGACATAAAACCCAAACAGCTGCCCTTCCCACCACCGACGGGGAATAACATGAGCAGCCATTGGATGGAGTTGAACACCACCCCCCTGGATTGGTCCATTGCGCATTAGTCAGTGAAACGTAAGAGAACAGAGTGTCCCAGCTTTAAACATTCATAAAACTCACTTAAAAAGGAAGCATGCACAGATAAAAAAACAAAATAAAAACAGTCTCAGTCTTCAGCTATGTTCCCACTTTAATTTCAGTCACCAGGGAGTGTAAAGATTTATTGTTGACAAATACACCTGAGACAATATGACAAGGACACGGGGACTTTAATATGCACTGCATAACCTGTCCCCCTATCTAATCACGCAATCTGACTCCAGCAGCTCTTCACACATGAATCGGTGAAGTCCTTAAAATGAACACGAACCTGGAGCAGCTAGAGGCTAAAAAAATAAATATCCAAACAACATCATAGGCAAAAAAGAAAAGTGGCACTGAATTTGTGTCTGTGAACGCACCATAATGAGGTACTAATGTTAAAACACCTAACACCGAGAGTATTCGTATTTTTCCTATTGTTAGCAAATCCAAAATAAAGACCAAACTCAGAATCTGTGTAGCCAAAGTATTACAACACAACACTGACCGACACTGTTGCACTGGCTGACAAAGCTCTCACCAGACCCCCAATCACACACTTCGAACAGTACCTACAAAATAAAATATTAACTCGTCCTGATAAAAACAGTCTCCAGCTGTATTCAGAAATGATTTCGTTAAATGACACCGGCTGGAAAAGTGGGACTTTAGTGTGAAAATCTGACGTTTTGGCCACAGGGGGCAGTAAAACTGTCGACACAGCATATACATGCTGCAAACATATTTCTTTCCCCTTCAAATCTATCATTATAATTATAACAGATTAAACACTGAAAACATCTTTACCTAGAGTCTGTCAAGCGGAAACAAGAATGTTTATGGATTTTGTATGAAAAAAAAAAAAGACAATTTAATCTGACTAATAATCACTCTTCAAGTTTGTGGTAAAATGCTTGACAGGAAGCTCACAGTAAGTCGTTTTTACAACTTTCTGCAATCAAGCACAAGAAAAACAAGTTCTGGGGTAAATGATGGCATGTATCTCTTTGGGCCTGAAGAGAGGGTGAAAACTCTCTGTGGGTTCATCACCATAATCAAGTAGTCACGTGATCAAGTAGTGTAAAAATATTGACTATAGCTGGTTTTAGAGATCTACATCTTCAGTCACAGCGAATGGGCTTGGTGCTTGGAGTCAGAGAGCACAGACAGACAAAACACAGATTCATTCACACGTGGAATTAAAATAAATAAATCCATCATGAATGAGATCTGGCTCAACTGACTCAAAAAGCTCCTAGCAATAAATCTGTGCTGATTTTTAATAATCTGCTGGATTTGATCTGTTCATGGGATTTGCTGACAACAATAAAAATGCAGAACACCACCATCCTTTAAACTGTTCAGGTGGTGTATGACTGAGCACCGTGTAATCAAGTATAAATCTAAATGACCCTAAAACTGTATAAAACTGCTGCGGGATAACAACATCACTCTACGTCCAACACGATAACTGATTTTCTGTCCACCGCCAGTCTCTGGTTCGTCACTCTGCCTTCTTCTCTTTGGCGTCGGGTCCCCGTAGAGCCGCCCGCACGCTGCTCCACACCTCCGTGTACAGAAGAGTACCGACGAAGACCACGGCCGTCCCCACCCAGTGCCAGGTGGTGAAGGGGTTTTGGAAATAAATGATGGAGAAGATGAGGCTGAGGAACTTCCTGAGCGTCACCACCAGCGTGACCGTCAGTGAGGCGCACTCGGTGGTCAGGATGAAAACACCACGGATGCAAACGTACCTGAAGAAACGGTTAAAGACTGCAACAAGACTTGAGACACAGAAGACAAAAACCTAATTTCTTCACGTGTTGCTAAGACGGTCTGTGTCAATTGACCTCGTAAGCTAAACCGCCATTTAATTAATGTTATTTTTCACGATCAGCATCACTGGACAGATCAGGCAGGGATTAATCAGTTAATATTGTGATCCCGTGTATAACAGAAATATTCAAACCTAGTTTTGGTAGTAATATAAAATTATTCTGGTAAATTATTGTAGTATTTATTTTAATTAACATTTTTCTATGAAGCCCATAGTGGATTATTAAGGTTTTATTTTACAGCTGATTTATAGTTTAGTTCCATTAATTAATATTAGTTTACAAATATTTAGGAAAACAACTTAAACTTTCATTTTTTTAAAGTAAAAAAATAAGGGCCACTCTTTAGTTTTCTCACTTATAATATTACTTTGTGTTACGAACTATTTTAGCAGTTGTTACAGCACGAATTTAGATTCTGGGTCATACTGTTTCTCTTACTGAGACAGCATTATAGTTTACATACATGCTACAAAGGCTGAATCCCCACGAATATTTTCTGAATTTCAAATGAATCAGTATATGTACAAGTAATCTCTGTGAACCATAAGCTCTGGTTTCAGACTGCTCTGAACACACGGCTTTGTATTGTCAAATAAAAAGGATATCACTACCAAAGTTATCTCAGACACGCTTTTGGTTCTAAGCTGAGAGGCCCAACCAGGAACCAGCATAAGAGTTAAGCATTAAAAACAGCGCATAAGCGGCTTTGCCCAAATAACTCTGTTTTATCATTATAAATAAAGGCAAAGTCAGTAATCAAAATTCAGCTGATGCTCAGAAACAATGAAATTTGATGAGTCAGCTACTTAAAGCAAGAGGTGATGTATAAAATTTCCATGATTAAAACCACGCTGCAGTTTTGACTTTTGGTATAAAAATCCAAGCACCTTCTTCCTTTACAGCAGTGCCTTTCATGCCTTTATTTAAACAAAACAAAAGAAAATCCAAACAAGCCTTCATCAGCACAGAGTTGTCAACCCACTCAGGGGAAACATGAGCTGGCCTCTCACAACGAGAGGTATTACTTCACTGATGTTGTCACAGAAACCGGGCTCAGTGCTGTGAACATGTCCGGATACTTGATCTGTGAGCTCGCCGAGAAGCGACGCTACCATCTGTGGGACTAAGACCTGCTGACTCTGTGAATCCCACCCAGACGTGACTAAAACCACAGGGCTGCTGAAGCGAGGGCCACCTCAGATAGATCCTCTGCTGTGGTGTGAAGAGCTGTTTGTGACACCACAGTTTTTAAGTCCAGTAAGAGCGCGATACTTTCAAACTCAACGGCTGTTCATAATGTCAACAGTGGGCTGAATGTGTCTTTAGTGCAAGCTGAGACAAGATTGATCAAACTAAACCGATTTTTTTTTTTTAATATTAGCTTTAATAGCACACACATATGTGAAGTGCTCGACAGTTATCTCTGCCTAATTAGATGATTAAACTCTGCTTGGTATGTGGGTGTAAACATTTCTTTAAAACTGTGTGTGCTTAATGATATGAACATTGTTTTTTGCATCTGATGAAGGTCATTTGGATCTAAATTTGTGATTTAATAAAACAGCAATAAGCTGAGGTTACAGTTTCTATTTTTAGCTGCTGGGGGAAAAAAGCAAGTTATGAACTGTGATATTGTGTTTAGTAGGAAAAGAGAAAAACAGTACAAGCAAACTGCAAAAGTACTTGTTTTGGTAGGATACTGTGTGATGACATTGATCAGCAGGTAGATCCACATTATCGGCACGGTCAGTTCGACCCCAGGAATCAGCGTGGGAGCTGCAAAGAAAGTAATCATTGACACCTGTGATGAAACACGCACTCTGAAAAAGACTCCCAGAATGAATTGACGGCACTCACTGCTCTGACTGAAGAGGACACAGTGGTTGTAGATATTTGTAGAGAGAAGCAGGAAGCCCGGCAGAGGCAGGCAGTGCTGCAAAAAGATGCAAAGGAATCATGTTAAAGGATTGCACATTTTAAAACAGCTCCATGAAAACATTTGTGGAGTGAATTCCTGGGCTGTTGGTGCTGGAGGAAAACTCACATTGTAGAAGAGCGCCTCTTTGGAGTGTTTTCCATACTTCTTGTACAGTGTCTCCTGAAAAATGCCCATCCTCGCAGACATCAGCAGGGCAAAGGTCAACATGGCGATACCTGAATGCATCCGTACAACATGTATATGGATTATCAACATGTCATGATCAACATGACTTCCCACCCCTGCAAATGCCTCCAACACACAAAATGATTGGACAGAAACTTGTGACTTACTACTAAACATACACACCGATATTCACATATCTGCAAAAAGCCAGCATCAGCTGCCACTCACCTATAAGCCAATGCATAAAGGTGTAAAAGCCTTGGTCTTCTGAACCCTCATTTGACACATTCTGCAAAATCAGGAGTGCAGTTTATGAGAGCACACTTAAACAAATGCTAAAATGACTCACAGTCAAACTGCAGCAGTACCCAGTGTTCTGCAGAGGACTCACCACTTGTTTGGCAGACATGATGGTGCAGATGAAGATACCTGCAGAAACTAAGGCTATAGACAGATATTTGCTGGCCGAATATCTGCGGAGAGAGAAGAAAAATGTGGGTAGATTCACTACGACTCTTTTCAACTTTTATTTCGATTTGAAAGCTTCCTCTTTTCAATAGCTTCAACTACACAGCTGAAAAAAGTGAATAAAATTTGCATTTTTAAGCCCGAGATGAGCGTTTTCATTGTCGCCACCTTGGTTGAAAACTTGGCTGGGACAAGGAAGGGAGGAAAGCTGACTCATTAACCAATGAGCGGATAATTCTCCGTTCCTAAACATAATGTAACCAAGATTTACAAAATAGAATGTATTTGTTACTGAATATAACCAAAACCGAGTGACCGAGAGGGGGAACACAGACAGCTTTTCCTCCCATAGACTTCTATAGTATGGAAGTATCTTTGCAACCTAAGCAAGCGTCATCTGGTGGCCTTCAGATATAATGCAGGTGTTTCCACAATAGCTTCCTTTGTCCAACCTGGCTGCTATGTCCATCTTTAAAACTATCAATGTATAAAATATAATGATGGGTACTGTAGACAGCACCACTACAAACTTTCAAGACAATGAAGATGAATGTGTAAATCAGACTGTCGTAGTAAACCTGCTCCAACAGGATCTGGTGAAGATGATTTTATTTCTATAAAACAGCCAAATTTGTGGAACACGGGATTGTCTTTGTGAAATATGAATGAATCAGTTCAGATGCAGGGATTTTTGCAACTGTCTGTCCACAGAATAAAACCCTGATCATTATAATCTCTGTCAGCAAAAAATTGATCCTATTAGCATTTAATCAAAGTGTGTGGTCATTAAGTACACTCCATGAAGCGTTCTAGTTGCTAAATTTACAAAGTCAAAAACATAGTGGGGAAACGTTATGTATGTTGTTGGGGGATGCTGGGTACCTTTTCTTCAGGATGATTATTCCCAGGATCATGTTAGCGATTAGTGATCCCTACAGAGAAACAAGAAAACAGTTCAGAGATCACGTTTTGGTGAAGGAAGTGATGGTCAGTGATAACAGGAAACATTCAAGAGTCATAGTGTGAAACTTACTGATCTAAAGATCATGTGTAGAGGCATGGCGATGTTGAAGTTGAGAGCGTAGTTGTTGATCACACTGACAGTGAAGAACATGGTCACCATGATCACATAGTTACTGAAAAAAAATAAATAAATAATGGACAATGTGATTCAGTGTCAGCTTTAAAAAGTCACCAGCTGAAAAATATTCACGTCAATCTTTTTTGTTAATAAATTATTTAATTTTCACCTAATAGGTATTGCTGGTTTCTTGCGTCCAAAGTTTGTTTCAAAGATGAAACCTTCCAATGCGATGAAGACAAACTGAGCAAAGGTGACTATGTTGCCACATCCTGGAAAATCTCTATGAAAAAAAAGAAGAAAAAGAGCCAAGAGTTAATTAATAATGCATCATTTAATGCTAACGACAGACATTTCAAAAATGAATACACTGGAAAAAAAAAAAAAAAAAAAAAAAAAAAAAAAAAGAACATGTATAACTTTTTCTCTAATCTACATACCCACTTAGTATAATTGAATGGCATTATGTAACTGTAATGAAAATAAAAACTAGCTTCAGAATAAATGTGCTAAAAGAAAATAAAGATAGAAGTAAATCTTTAGTTTTAGTCTTTGGTAATGTGGCCCAATCTATGGATACTATACCATGAGCAGGCTTTTGCATGGCTGTTTCTAGACATAGGGATATCTACATGAATATGAGCCAGGTGCCTGCACAAGTGCTGTGATTATTTATTCAGAAATTCTTAAATTTACAGTCAGATTTACACCCAGCCTCACCTGTATGGACGCACAACTTTCACAGGTAAGGAAGGGGGGATAAAAACAAACAACTAAAACAAGGTGCTGACAGACACCCCAAATATGGGTGTGTATAGTATTGACACTGTGCATACACATAGTCACCTGACACTTTATTTGGAATACCTGCTCAGCTCTTGTTAAATAAATTATCTCATCAGCCAATCATAGGCACCTTGTTAAATCTGTTGCCAGGGAGAATTAAACAGTTCTGAAGGCAAAAGGTCCAAACTTGGACCAAATAAGTGTGCAGTAAAAGTATTTCCATAGAATCTCACTAACTACAGGAAACCACTCTCTTACTTTCACTTCAGTAACACTGACCAACAGCTGATAACACAGAAACACCGAATAACCACAGAAGCACAAAGTACATGTCAAAAGACTGAACTCCTTCCAGCATAAACTCGTAATGCAAGTGATTATGACACACAGTGATACTGCTCTGCTACATATACTGCACGCAGCGTAGCCAGTTTTCTCGTTAACACCATCCATTAACTACGTGAGGTCAGGAGTAACTTAAAAAACGTCTTGATCAAGTATGATTTAAGAAGCAAAAACCGTTGAAAACGAGTTAAAATTATTCAGGAGGAGAAGGGTAGCTTAGTAACGCTCAGACACTTAGACAAACATGCAAACGAGACTTCACTTCCTGTATGAATTCAGTGAAAACACCTGTGCAACGAGGAATCTAAAAACAAACTGTTCACACAAACGTTTGTGAAGTAAAGTCTTCATGAGTCATTGGTGTAGACACGGTGTAAGTTTCTCACTGACCTCACAAGCAGCTCCAGAAACACCACATTGCTACAACAGCCGACAAAAACAAGAACAACGGCAAACACGGGCCCCATGGTGTTCACGGCGGGAAAAACTCGGTGGAAGATGTGTCACTTAATCAAACGGGACAATGAACGGAGCATGTTTGCATTACGGCAGCGGTTTGTGTGTCCGACTTCTTGTGCTTTCACACAAACTCCGGTTTCAGCTGAACACGTCTGAATCCGAGATTTCGCTCTTCCTTGTTCCAGGTGCTTCATGGGAGTTGTAGTTTATTTAAAAAATAGGAAAAGGGGTTTCCCGTGTGCGTAATATTTATAGTTTCATGTAACACATTACGAGTTAAAAAACGTATTGTACAGGAAGCAACACTACATGTGAATATTAGAGAAAAATGTAACAAACGAATGAATAAATATGCGTTCAGCGTAATCACGGTCCAGCTCTGACGACACGCATGCGCAGCTCATTACAGACTGAAAAATAATGAGATATCACTCTGCCTCATTTTATAGGTACATGAAGCCACGCAAGGCTGTTGGAGCAGGGGAGCTGCTCACTATGAACTATGATCGTGCAAATTTTGGTATCGATTTGATACCAAGTAAATACAGGAAGATTATTACTGATACTATTACTTTTAATCTATGAAGGGAGCTTATATAGGGAAGAGCAGGGTGCTGGGATTTATGACATGAATCATCATCCATTTGCAAATTTTGAAAAGATTTAAATCACTGTGGTTTTACTTTCCATAATAAAAAGTCAACACAATCAGCGTTTCATGGATTTTAACAATGACCTTTTTGGAGAGCTGGAATGTAAATATGCCTGTCTCTGACGGACTTTGTTTTTAAATATGTTATAGACTATAGATAAAATAGATATGACAGTCAAGCCAAAAAAGGTTCAGACATTTTTCTTTTTCCAAATGTTTTAATTAAAAAAAAATATATAACACAATTCAATGATCTACATACTAAACTTGAGGGATAAAAATAAAGTACTGATTATTTCGCGCTAGCATCGATCCAATATCAATAACATTTACAATTTGAAACATCTAATAATTATCTGATATGACACCTTATATATTTTTGGACTACAGATGTCTTACAGTTAAATGATTACAACAGCCAAATAAATCAAATTAATAAGACCAAAGGATAACAAGTACTTTTTTTCTAAACGTGCACACACAGACAGCAAAATTGGCAGAGTGTGTTGGATCAGTGAGTGTCATCATAGACGATCTTTGCTGGCGTGCGCGTATACGTGGCTCCGGCTGACGTGGTTGCGTAATGAACCGCTACCTTTGCCTCCACTGCTGCTACTGCCGCTTGTAGCATCAACACTTTGGCTACGCTGCTTTCGTAAAGCTGCCAGTTTGAGTCGTTGCGACCTCTTGGTGATTGGACAGAGTCTTCAGCGGATACCAAAATGATTTCGCTCACGGATTCACAAAGTAAGAGCCGCTTCTGTTTCTATGCTGTTCTTTGTCTTTCTAGTGTTTCTGTGCGAAACCGGGTTTAGCTGAATGTACGAGGCCAGCAGCTCAAACACGATTGGCTGAGAGCAACGCTACGTCACCACGTGAAGTAGCTGTAAAGGGGAACTGTTTTTTTTTCTTTTTCACTTGTTTCTTGTTTAAAAAAAAAAAAAACGTATATCGAGCACGGCCGAAGTGTAAACCAACGAGGTTAGCGTATGTGCACGAGTCATTTAACTGCTTGGTTTTTTGTTGTTGTTTTTTTACACTTGGCTGTGTGATGTCAGCACAGAAGTCCCACCTACCTGCTGTTCAAACCTTCTGTCTGCAAAGGGCAGCCAATAATAAGAAAGCTTGCTTAAAGCTGGCTAATCCAGAGTCCCACTGTAAGAAAAACAAGGCTTATTTTGGACTGGATCATGCAAAGCTGCCTTGTAATAAAATGTGAAGCTGGAAATGAATATGAATACCCCCCTTAATGAATAGTCATTCTGCATTTCTTTAATAAAATTGAAATCCATGTAAACCAAAGTAGATCATGCGACTTATTAATAACTTCTTTCTTTTTCTTGATGTCTGCAGAGATTGGGATGGGTCTGACGGGGTTTGGTGTGTTTTTCCTCTTCTTTGGGATGATGCTGTTTTTTGATAAAGCTCTCCTTGCCATTGGAAATGTGAGTTGATGGTTTTTGGGTTCATTGATATATCAGAGTAGTACCTGTATTGTTGATTGCCATTTGGCTGTTGGTCCATATGATCACATTTGCTGATGTGAGTGGAAGTTGATCTTTTCTTTGCTGCTCTAGAGCAGGGCAGTAAAAAGGAAACAGATGTTAAAAATGAATGTTTATATCGGGTAAATTATTAGATTAAAAATTGCTGTGAGCACAGAACCTACCTAGTAATTATAACACAGTGTGAAAGTCTATCCTATATAACCTAAAAGATCTTGGACCCGTGACATGTTGTTTCCTGTGCAGATTCTATTTGTCTCCGGACTGTCGTTCGTCATCGGCCTCGAGCGTACCTTCAGGTTTTTCTTCCAGAGGCACAAACTAAAAGCCACCAGCTTCTTCCTGGGAGGAGTGTTGGTGGTTCTGCTTGGCTGGCCGATTGTTGGGGTTGTTCTGGAGATCTACGGTTTCTTCCTCTTATTCAGGTCAGCTCAGTCAGAAAGGGCTGAACTCCTTTTCCTCTTCTTCCTCGTTTGGCTGCTCCCTATTAGGGGTTGCCACGGTGGATCATCTACCCGAATCTCTCCCTATACCTAACGTCCTTTGTCACCTCAATCCCTCTGCATGTCCTCCTTCACTATATCCATGAACCTCTTCTGCCGTCTTCCCTCTTTCCTCCTGCCTGGCACCTCCATATTCAACACTGTCCACTATCTCTCCTCTGCACATGTCCAAAACAATTTCCAAGTCTCACTTTATTCTTGCACTCGTTAACAGGGGATTCTTCCCGGTGGCAGTCGGATTCATCAGACGAGTGCCTGTGCTCGGATCTTTGCTCAGCTTACCGGGGATCAGTGCGGTAAGTGTCACTCTCAGGCACTTTAACCTTAATAAGGGTCACTAATCACAAATATTGTTTAGCTTTATAAGGCTTTCAATGACATTTGTCTGCAGGACTAACAGTAAATAAACACTGTCTGAATTTGATGAAACTTTGTGGAGAGGAAGATTCCACTAATCTTTGATGCAGTAATAATAAAAGTTGGTCATGGTGGAGAAGGTGCTCTCTGAGTGCACCTGCAGTTTTCTTTTATGCAAGCCTCTCTGGTTGCAGTAAGAAGTCAGATTCTATAGAAGTGCATGAGAAAATGGCTTCTGGCTCTCCTGCTTAGGTTATGGTCTCAGTTGCTACTTTCAGGTTTCATTAAATACAACATGATGTCCACTGTGTACATGAGATTCCAGCTGTAGTTGAAATAGCAGGGTACGCCACCTACATTGTGGCCGAGTCACTCAGACTCATGGTCTGATCCGCACCTTGCATCTATTTAAGCTCAAGGCCTGGAAGCAGAATTTTGCTAATCAAAGGGTGTCACGGTGGCCTCCTCCATCTTTTAAATACAGTCTTTGGCAGACATGGAAAAATCTGGTATTTGCAGCCCGTTGTCTAAAAAGTCATGCAAGTATAATTATACGAATACTAAACTATCTTGTTTTATTTGTGCTAAACAAAATTCAGTTTACCACCATATATGACTAAAATACACCATTTAAAATCTTGCATTTGAGAAGCTGGAACCAGGGATTTGTTTTCTTTATTCGTATTTGAATAATGTTAAGTGCAAAGAATTGATTATCAAAATATTTGGGGATTAGTTCTCTAAGCTAAACATGAACTTTTTCCATTAGATGATACAAATGGCATTTACGGCAAAAAGCAGCTGAAAGTTTTTAAAGAAGCTGATATTACTTTGTTGATCTATGTGGGCTTTAAAGATTTTTAGAGTGAAATGGCTCCAAAAGCTGAGGAAGGTTTTTTAGATGAGAGGGCTCTGGTCTTTCTCTCATCTAGTCTAATAACAGGGTCCCTGTTGTCCTGAGCACGACCTCATGGGATTCCCCGCTCAGTCTCGTGTCTTTGAAGCCTTTTGTAGCTTCTTGGAAACCGTCAGCGTCCAGGATCAGTTAATTCTGCCGTGGTTGCTAATATTTTACAGCTGTTTACCAATATAAAAACCTCACTGCATTATCAACATCATCATCCTTGCATGTTCTGCTTCATACATGTTATTTTAAATCATCCTTCGCATAACAACTCGTAAATAATTCTGCCCTTTTTCATGTTTTATTTCAGCTGGTGGACAAAATTGGTGAGAGCAACACGATGGTATAACAAAGAGGACAGTTTCAGCGTTTCTTACCGCCTCATGGTGACTGTATATTTTGACCATTGCCATTCCAGAGCTGTGAATCCAAACATTACTCTGCACAAAAGACACACGCATCTGTGGATGTCTGACTGACTGTACATTTAATTCTATTAGAGGGAAACTGTTTCTGACTGCTACTGGAAAACATTACCAAGAGATCTTTTTTTAAGGCTGAAAGCAGTTTCTCTTTTATGTCATTCCACTCTGATATTTATGGACTGATAATCTGGGACCACTGGATTAACTCGGAGGACAGTGACAGCATCTGTGTGCCTGAACAGACACTGAGGGCCTTTTTTTTCCCTCCATGAAGAGTTAGTGGAATTTTATACTTTAAAAAAATGTGCAGTTGAGCTAAATGTGGCAGAAATGTAAAAACAGTTTATATTGTCCTGGATGGAGATGTTTAACTGTAACTTTTCTAAGCGCTTGAAATAAAGTGTGCATTTTATAAATTTTGTTTTGTAGCGTAAGTAATTTAGATGTCCCAGATCTTACCTGCGTTTTGGGTAATAACAGTATGATTTGCTAAAAGAAGCCCAGCTCCATCTATTCAGGGACTCTACTAGAAGAGCTTTACATGGTTCACCCATACTGGGCCTTGGTGAAGCTCCTCTAATGCACATGTCCTCTGAAACAAGCTGTTTTACCCTTTAATGCACAGGTGTTCAACTTCAGTCCTCGATGGCCGGTGTCCTGAAACTTTTCCATGTGTCCCTCTGCAGCACACCTGAATAAAATCAGTAGGTCATTAGACTTTATAGAACTCCACTGATGCTGAGGTGGCAATTCATCCATTTGATTCATGTTACAGCAGCTCATGACTAAATTAACATGGTACAATAAAAGTACTTTTAAAAGTAGTTTTATTTTCTTCCAAAAACTTATATTTACTTACATTTATTTAAACTTCAGTATGGTTAGGTGTTGCCACCTGAGCATGTGGTCAAGTCTTGCTAATGACCTACTAATTTTATTCAGGTTGTTGCAGCAGGGACATATTTAGAAGAAGGCGGTTGGAGACTGTATGATCGTGTGTAGTAAACTAATCTCATTGTCTTGGTTGCTTCAGAGGCAGGGACCAAGTCTGCAACCACTTGTAGTCAGTTGCTGGATTCAAAGGTGGCAATACAACAGCATTAAATGGATTCAGTCTGCTATCAGTGTACGATTGAATGTGCTCAAGTTGGCATCCACATGCAATCTGTTTGTGATAATACGGTGGTTATACTCAATAATATATATAAGATTTACTAGCATAAATTTCCAAATTTGTTGCCATGTATATAAACAGAAGTCTAAACCATTTAGATTCAGAGTCCAGCTGAAAACTCATTGATTTGAAACAAATTCATCCAAAAACAGTGACGGTGTTGTTACAGGACAGGGATTTAACTATATAAGCAGCTGGAAACCAGTTGAGTCCTGTTACAGAGAGGCGTGTTGCAGATGAGTTGCGCTGATTGGCACAGACTGACTTGTTTAGATTGCAGTGTGTTGGCACTCTGCGTTTTTAATTGGTCGGCATTGTAAATATTCACCAATCTGCATGAGACTGATTGCAGTTAGTCCGAGTGGCCCGCAGGTTGCCTCCCAACAGGCGACCTGTGCGGTCACTTTGTGATTCAAAGTGGTCACTCACTGGTTGAGGGTGCTGTACGGTCAACTTCTGATGGAAAGGTTGGTCATCAAACTGGTGTTTACTCTGATGAGTCTTAAGCCAGCTTTATATGACAACGTCAACCACTGTGAAATGATAATACGTTCCCTTTAAGCATTCACATATCAGAGATTAGATTTATAATTCAAAACGAATTAACTGTTTATACACAGTGTGTACAGGTCATAAACACAGAGATTTATGTATGTGTGAAATTTCTAAAACAGTTGAAACAAAAATAACAAATAAATTCAAGGTCCTCATGTCATCCAATGTCCTTCATGCTTTCAGCTGATCCAGGCTTCTGCTCCTCATGTCGAACCCACATTCTCAAACTTTGATACAAATCCATCATCTTCAAGCAAATGCACTGCATTCATAATAAAAGTGGAAGAAAAACTAATGATGGGTTACTTAAATATTTTTGCTAGAGCCCTTGGTAGAACAAACACATTTAATTTAACTACACTTATATTTGCCTTTGAAATAAACACATTAATTGCCATGTTGTGATAGTAAAGGCCTAAATGTCTCTTAGAAAATGTTTGAGAGGTTAAAATGTATTAGTATGTGTATATTTTTAGCTCACCTGGCTGAAGGACCAATGCACTTAAGCCACGGCAAGACTTAAGTTCATCCATAGTTCACATTAATACAGTGCTGGTCTTATTTTAGCAAAGACCACCATTCACTTTAGTTTTATTACATAGCTGCAGTTCAAAACAACAGTTGCCCCAAGGCTTTATATTAAAGAGACAAAGACCCTGCAATATTACCAAGACACTTGAACAATCATATGACTCCGCCCCCTATGAGCAAGTAGTGCTCCTCACAATGATGACCGCAATTTGGGAGAAGACCTACTGAAGTCATGGACAAATCAGTTGTAGCCAATAAAATAGATTTGCAGATTACACAGGGCCCTTGAAGGACTAGAATTGTCTTATTCTGGCATCTGCACCTGCCACCTCATCACTGCTCACCGCATCAACTTCATTCATAAAATCTCACCGGCGTTGTCGTCCTGCAGTGACCCTGTGAAAATACTCTGCTGCTTGCAAGACTTAAAAGTTTGAGTGTCTCTCATGCGTCTGCGATTAATGTGCAGCGACATCTTTAACAGCACCGTCAGCTGAAGAAGTAGGTGTGAAGTGATTAAGACACCTGTCAGCGTCATCAGTTGTTTTTTTCTTACAAACGATGTGACTGCACTGACAGGGAAACATTAAACATTTAAACCAGCTGCAACCTGCAGGAGAGCACAACGCTTAAAGTAAAAGGTAAGATATCCCTCTTCTTAGTTATATATAATATTTTAATTTTCTTAAATGTGAAAAAATTAAGTAAATTAAACTTTTACTTTCTAAGTCTACCTTTTACTATTTATGAGCAAAATAAAATTTGTTTATAACACAATACAGCATAATAAATCATAAAGCTAATAAAGCACAGACAGAAAACATGTAACTATTGTCATTCAGTAGTAGTTAGTATAGTGAGGTGTTAGTACAATACAACAGCTCACAATTGTGTGTACAGGAGAAGTTTACTTGCTAAAAATACACGGGCAATTTCTTAAACCTGCTTACAGAGATTTATTATAGTGTGTTTACATTAGTAACATGTAACAAAGTCAGAATGCTATAAATTGAAGTAAAATAAAACACTATTAATGAAAATATGCTACAAATACTGTTATTATAAATACATTTTAACTGTATAATGTACACAAACCACAACTTACTGGTGTCCAACTGTAAATTTACTTGAAGGTAGTGGCTGTAATTTAATTTAAAGTACATTTACTGTAATAAAAATGACAGAAAATGTAATTTACTGTAAAGTTACTGCAAACATTTTACTGTAAATTACTGGCATCTAGATGCCGATGAGGTGCTTTAAAATTTGTTTACAGTGAGTTTACATCTAAACACAGAGAAATAGATGTGTGCTGGATGACTGTAATTAAACGTATACTTCTCAGAAAAACATTTTTCCCCCTCTTGTTCTGTTGCAGAGTTCAACAATGTCTCTACTAGTCACGCTGCTTTTGCTGTCGCTGGTTTCTCAGTGTTGGACTGCTCCACAGGTTAGTCGGTATTTTTCTTTTGTCATGTTTAACCCTGATCAGCCTGAGCTGGAACAGAATTTTCTTTTCCCTTTTCAGAGGAGAAACTGGACTTCTCAGGCGATCCTATACCTGAAAGGAGCACGTAAGAACGCACTGACGGCAGCAAACAGTCACCCAGATTTTAGACGTCTATCAGATCGAAACAATATAGTGTGCTGATCTTTTACAGAGGGACGCCGCTCATTTTTGGAGCGTGCCAGAAGAGAGGAAGAAAGCACTTTTCACTCAGGTGTGTGAATACATGATGCAGCTCGAGTAGTGTAATCAGATAAACAAGTAAATATTCTGTGTAAGCTGACTAGTATTGTATTTGGCTCTTAGGAGCCTGTATTCATTTGTAAGAAATCATCCTTTGGAATAAGTTTGTACTTAATATTGTGGTAACTTTTTGTTTTAGTTTGTTTTTACTCACATTTATTGTATTTGTTAGTTTTTTAATGATTTACTTGATTTTATTCATTTTATTGATCTTGTTTGTTTTACACTAACTTGTAAAGCACTATGGTCGAGCTTGTTTGTTTTAAATGTACTCTAGAAATAAGGCTGATATTGTGATTTTGAACTGGTTACATTTTCTGAAACATTTACTAATGTTTCAGAAATCAGTCATTAATGAGAGCTTCTTCTTCTTCTTCTGCTTTTTAATCCTAGGCAGTTTTAAGAGTTTGTTAAATTTTTTAGTTTGCAGGTATTTTATTTCCATCAGAGTAAAAACTCCATGAATAAATTATTTTGCTATCATGTTTGAAGTGATGGCTTATTACCAGAGTTAGAAATCATAATAAATATTACATTTTGTTATGTTTACTTATTAATTTTGTGTTCCTTGTTTTAACCCTTTAAAGCCTGAACAATGAAATAATTACCAGAAAATTAATTTTTAAAAAAAAAACAAAGTGTATTGTGGAATTTATTTAGATTTTAGACAATCCCCACTGATGATGTAGAAGTCTCAAAAACTGTATGTGTCAAATATGATACACGAGGCGTTAAGAGGGTGAAGTGCCACATATGTGATTTCATCAGCCTGATCCTGGGTGTTTATTTCCGAGGGTTTCATACGGAAGATAAAAAAGAGGAAATCTTAGTCTCCTCTTCACACAGCTATATTTGTATTTTGTTGGTTGCACAGTTTTTTGTTTCTTTTCCAAATACTGCCATTTCTGCTCCGATTCTCTGCAGGGACTCACAAGCAGAACAGCGATGGCCGAGGCTCTTCTTTGCTTTTATCCATTTTACTGGAACTCCTACAGCGAGCTGTAGAAGAAGGTAAAACCTTGGAATTCATCACCACCAACACCCTGACTTACCAGATCCTCCTGAACTGCTTTAAGATTATTTATGGCTCTTTTTTTTAATCCTCAGATGCAGGCAATCCAGATAATCACCTGGACTATCAGGAGGTGAATAGAACCCACTTGTGAACATTCATCAGAGCCCAGTTCTATGTTTTTCTGTTTCTTATGTTGCTTGTTACATTTTATTGTTATTGTTGATGTTTGTCTGCGTGTCGCAAATTTGACTTAACTTATAATAAAATGCGCAAAATAAATGAAAATGTCCATCTGCAAGATGTTAGAGTCTGATTTATGCGTGAGTTTATCTCTTCATTTGACTGTCATCATGTGCAGTTTGGTGGTGTGACGCATGGATGGATTTCCATTTACACTCATCCTTGTCAACTTATTAAAACAATTACGCCAGTCACTCATTCACACCATGAAGTGATTAACACCAGGATGACAAACTATCAGTCACTCATCATCGCGCCGTCTTCACAGCGGTCACTGAGAGAGCCGTGTCGGAGGTAGACGATCGGGATCAGACAGAGTTCATCGACTAATACATTCCAGTAAAATCACCATGAGCTTCCAGCAGGGTTTTAGGATTTATTTTATTGAACCATGTTGTTAGATCATAGGCCACATGTAACACTCTGCTCTTCACTTTCAGCAAAAGAGAAAGCCCATGTTCACAGATTTCTATCACGCTACATAAATAGCCAACACTGAAGAACTGAAACACTGCACTTATTGCTTTAGTCCCTGCTTCTTTTATTAGTTGCCAAAGCAACATGACACGTGGTCCCACAGTGCAACACAGCAAAGGACAAATGAGTCAGAGCATCTCACTCATTATTGGGGTCACCTTTTGGTCTCCAGCGAGCAGAAGTGCACAAACTGACCCCTACGGCTAAATCTGGCTGGATGAAACCCCTCCAAAAATCTGGGAATCTACATAGTGCAGTAGGCTGAAGGTGCAGAGGGGCAAAGCTTTCTGGTGTGACCGTGGAGTGATGCTGAAGGTCATGAGTAGTCAGGAAGGTGTAGCTATTAGCTCCCCCTGCGGGCAGGTTAGACATCCTGCAAGTCCTTCTGGATGTCCCAGAGTGTGTTAGCGCTGGCCTGCAGCTGGGCCACCTCTTCATCTGTCAGGGTCATGTTGATCACGCTAGCCACACCCCCGCTGTTCAGCACGCAGGGCAGACTCAGATAGACCTCGTCACTGATCCCGTACATGCCCTGTTAATGACAAAGCACACTGTCTTTATGTGGAAGGGCTTAGCGTCATAACAAAGACTTGCTATAGAGGTCTAAAGAGGGGAACTATAGGGAAAGCAATTGTTTTTTAAATATTAAAATATGACATTACTGTGTATAGAACAGGGGTGTCGAACTCCAGGCCTCGAGGGCTGGTGTCCTGCAGGTTTTAGATATCACCCTGGGTCAACACACCTGAATCACATGATTAGTTCATTACCAGGTCTCTGGAGAACTTCAAGACATGTTGAGTAGGTCATTTGGCATTTAAATCAGCTGTGTTGGCTCAAGGACCCATCTAAAACCTGCAGGACACCAGCCCTCGAGGCCTGCAGTTCGACACCGCTGATCTAGTGCATCTACACATCATGAAATATATTACATATGTACTCGCACAAGCTCAAAGGGGGTGGAGTTGAAATCTGAACACCCAACGTGGAGCTTGAGCCCACGACCCTGAGATCAACAGTCTTATGCTCTAGCCCAGGGGTGGGGAACTCTGGGCCTCAAGGACCGGTGTCCTGCATGTTTTAGACGTGTCCGTGATCCAACACAGCTGATTTAAATGGTTAAATTACCTCCTCAACATGTCCGGTAATGAGGCCTAGTAATGAACTTATCATTTGATTCATGTGTGTTGACCCAGGGTGATATCTAAAACCTGCAGGACACAGGCCCTTGAGGCCTGGAGTTCCCCACCCTTGCTCTGGTGACTGAGGTTGCCGGGCTTCAACTCTAGAGAACGTGTCGACTGAACCTGCAAATGTTCTGCGTTTTTCCTTGAAACTTGCCTTTTGGAATATATAATGATTATCCAAACAGATGATTACATCTGATGATTCTTTTTTGGCTTAGTGTTTCACTCTTACTATCAGAAAAGTGGCTTGGGAAAAAAAAGAGCTTTATTTAACACAACTGGTAATTACACTCACACTTTATACATTTTGGATTCAAAATTCTAGTTAAAGTTATATTTTAAAGAATACTGGGAAATTCTTTAACGAGTACATGAACATGAGCGTCTGTTACCTCCACCATGGTGGAGACGGGATGAATCCTGTTCATGTTCCTTATGAGACTCTCTGTCAGGTCGGCTACGCTGAGACCGATGGCCCAGTTGGTGTAGCCTTTCAGTTTGATCACCTCATAGGCACTAAGAGATGTAAAACAAACAAACAAACAAAAACATGTCTAAAGTGTCTAAAATCATGAAAATTCACCGAGATTGATTAAGACAGTGACAGGTAACAGCTAAGGTAGCGATAGGTGATACGTCTGTGTCGTGTCTAAACGGTCAGCCATTGTATTGTGACGTGGTGTTGACTCGGTAAAGATGAGATCTACACTCATCTACACAATATTTTAAACTCGCTGATGTTGATCCAGCATGAAAGAAAGAGAGACTTTTAGCCTGAAGAATTTCAGAATTGAAGAGAAAGTTTGCAGATGAGCTTCCATGTTGGCCTTAGTTTGAAATCTGACCCATGTCAGGGTTTCCGACCAATAAGGTGCAGCTCTTTGCTGACAGTGCACATGTCCAGCATTGACTGTGACTGTGTTATCAACTTGCCCATCAGTGAACAGAGATATCGGCTCACCACTAGCAGGTGAGTTTAAAAAGATCATACTTTAAAATATTGTATCCATAAACTAGATTTAAGCGACCTCCAGCCTACCTGTCCACCACCTTCTTGTGAGTCTCTTTCCAGTTCTCGTCGTCGCTGTCAGTGCCGATATCAGGGTTTAACGTCTGCAGGCTGACTCCAGCCACGTTTGTTCCACTCCACACAGGCACTGTAACACATCTGGAAACCATCAACCTTCATGCACGTACACACCATACACAGTTATTGCCTACAGCATCCTCACCACTTGTGTCTCCATGCTCTCCCAGGATCCATCCGTTGAAGCTGCTCGGGTGGATTCCCAGTTTGTCAGCCATCAGGAAACGGAAGCGTGCCGAGTCCAAGTTGGTGCCGCTGCCGATGACACGGTGCTTTGGAAGCCCGCTCAGTTTCCAGGTCACATAAGTCAGTATATCGACTGTCAGAGAGAGGGAGAGATTTATAGTGTTAAAAGGTGAATACTGCAAGATTTCATGTCTGAGGACGTAAATAAAGAAGAGCTATGTGGTTGGCTGAACCTGGATTGGAAACAACAATGATGACGCAGTCAGGGCTGTATCTGACAATCTGGGGGACGATGTGCTTAAAGATGTTGACGTTTCTCTGAACGAGGTTCAGCCTGCTCTCCCCCTCCTGCTGACGGACTCCAGCGGTCACCACGACGATGCGGGAGTTAGCTGTAACCGAATAGTCTGAAATACAAATTTTAAAAAACAGATCAGTTTGGGTTCACATTCTCCTTCAAACCTTTGCAAAGGTGGGAAATTAAATTTAAACAGCTCCATAGTGAGCTGCACCCTGTAAATACTTTTTAAAGAGTTTTAATTAAAACTAAGGCTGCTTTATGAGATTGAGCTCCTGTGTGTTTGCATGTGTGTGTGTATGTGTGTTTGTCTGCGATATGAACTCGCCTTTATCTGCAACTATTTTGGGGGTTTTGAGGAAGAGGCTGCCATGCTGCAGGTCCATCATCTCTCCTTTCAGCTTATCCTCCACCACATCCACCAGCGCCAGCTCATCAGCCAGCTCCTGCACATATCAGACAAGGTCAAACCGATCCATAGTACAGTTTGCTTGTTGCCATTAGAACTAGTTGAAAAAAAGAACATAATAGAGAGCTTCAAGTGAGTCTGTTTTAAGCCTAATGGCTTAAATAATTGTTTTATGATGTATGATTCAGTCCAACGGTGAAACGGGTTATCTAATTTAAGTGAATGAAAATAAAACCTGAACAGCTTTAGGAGAACTCCACTGTAATTCTTCCTTTTTGATTACAAATACATGTTTCCTTGTTAACAAGTGCAGTAAAGGGATAACGGTCAGATCAGACACCAAGAGATCAGTAATCTCGTGGCAATCTTGGAAGAGCCTGAGTATGATCCCATCTCGTGACCCCAGCAGGCAGCGTGGTAATCTGAGAGGCAGAACCAGTGAGACTCTTACCCTGAGTAGGATGCTGAGAGCGCAGGCCATGCCAACCTGGCCCACACCCACCACTGTAACTTTATTCCTCGGAGGCTCAGGTGGACCACTGAACAGCGGTGTGATCAGTTTCTGCAGGACTGAAGCCATTTTCAGTGCTGAGAAGTGTAAATGAAAGAAGAAAGGGATGAGCGTTTAGGGTCAGGTGAAGCAGCAAAGCATTTTACACAGACACGACAGTAGCCAATGGTCCTGCGTGCAGCCTCGCATGCACACAACTCATAAATAAGTCAGAGTGCAGAGGGATTTCTAACGCAAGCCTGACATACAGTGGCATAGAAGAAAACCACTTCTCAGACACTTCGATCATTTACAGCAGTTTTCTCTTTTTTGAAATGGAACTGAAGGCAAAGGAAGGAGGGCAGGAAAAAGAAAAGGCTTCAAGGACAACTAGAGAGTGCATTATTTCCCTTTCTAGCAGGTATGAAGAAGGCGATCTGCTCTCAGACAGAAACGTATTAGGTCCTGTCTCACGCGTTCTCTATTTGCAGAGAGTTCACCTTGAAATGACATATGGCCAGACACAAAAACACCAGCAATACTTGCATTGTCCGATGAAGCTCCGAGCTGCAAGGTATAAATACCACCATGTAATCAGCATGGCCACCTGGATGGATGACTAAGTCGTGTTCCTACAGAGCTCTGTCCCCCCTCCTGCATCCACAACACCTCCCTGAGTCACAGTTTTTGCAATGCAGTCGATCCAGGCAAGTATCCGCTCAGCTGCAGCAGTCCCACAGAGCTCATGTGACTCAGGGTTAGATGGAGGAGCTGTCAGCTGCACAGAGCTCCGCTCCTCACCTCCCTCCCTCCTTCCCAAACGAGGAGGACGTAGCAGTATAATCGGATGCCAAACTTGATTGACTGACTGCAGACTGTTAAAGGAGTTACTGTAATCCCTTAACGCTGCTTCCATCTGCTACACCTCACCTCTAATGGGAGGTCTCAAAAGAACAGCTGATTTCTATTTAAAAGGCTTGATAATTTATTCTAAATGAATGAAGGGACCTGCTTTATGTCTCTCTAAGCACAGTTTAAAACACTGGCCTGTAATGAATCTGAAATGATGCTGTTGTTAAACAACCATCAGATACGTTTAGAAATAATTAGATTAAAACCATGCACTGCAAATTGCAAATAATGTAAAGCAAGGGGCACTTATGCTTGAAGAGACAGACATTAACATCCCTGTGCGTCTCTAATAGCAGGCATGAATGCTGAATATGCTGCTATTGAAAGTGCAATGCTGAAACGATCCATTCATTATCCAAGACCGAAGCTGGATTACCAGCTGACAGCACCATGCACTCCAGTCATGTAAATGTGAGCGGTTAATGAGATGGCTTAGCATCCAAGGTCATTGGGGAGGGAAGGAGGGAGGGAGGGTGACAGCAGTTTTCATAACTCTCAGTCAACTGCAGTAGAAGCATGGTTGGTACTCCAACACAGTGAGGTAGTCGGCTGCGACGTCTGAAAAAAGTTACATCTGCCTTGAACTTGAACCTAAACAGCCACTGCGGGGGAGGATGAGATATAATGAATACATGATGACAAAACAAAGCAACAGGAAAGCCTAAAGCCCCAAACTCAGCTATAAAATTAATGTAATGCAGAATTTTAACTTCTAGCTAATTGCCCTGCTTATACATAAACTTTTCATTTGTGGTTGTGAAAACAAATCCCTTAAAAAAAAAAAAATACTCTGACTGCCACTGTAAACACAAGCAGACCCTACGTATATGTAAACTTAAATGTGACTCACAGTTCTGCACACACTGAAATGGACCACCCTAAAGTGAGAATGAAGAGAGGACTGATGCAAGCAAAACAAAGCCAAAGGCATTCAGGTGTCACAAACTGCTACACATATTTCAACAACAGAAAGATAAAATTATACTATCTACACAACACGGAAATACCGCAGTTCACCTGTTTTGTTGAGCGTCCAGGTATAACTCCTTGGGCTACAGTGAGACTCTCCTCTGTTGTGCTGTACGGTGTGGCTACTCTTCTTCCTGTTGTGCTGTCAGCCTGCCGGATTTAATGGGCTAAGCCTCTCCGTCCCCTGCAAAGACTCAATTTGGCACTCCATCGGCCACCACAGTCAGCTGGTACATCATTCACTGACACTTCATGCAAAATAACAAAACATGACTACGTATTCCAAAAACATAAACCAAAAATAGAGCTGTTATTGTTGCGGACATTATTGTCACATTTACTTTACATATTCAGTCGGTGAATGAATGCCACATGCCGGTGACTCCAGCAGATTTGGTCTTGTGGCGTTTGTCCTTCTAGCCGGTCTTGGGTTGGAATTAGCAAAGTTAATAATTATCAAACAAAAAGCCCTGCGTTTTAGTGTCAGTACAACACTCACGCACTCTGATGGGCCTGCCTTTTACCTCACTATGTAAATATACTTAATATAAATTAGGTAATTTTGCCTTTATTTCCTGACTTTCAATTATCTTTAAAAAAAACAAACAAACAAACAAACAAACTTATTTCAGCTTGTATTTTTCTTTAAACTGTTCCAAGAAATAGATGTGTGATTCAGCTGCAGGTGTGGACTGACCGAGCATTTGGACGCGGAGTCCTTTTTTACACGCTGCTGGATCTGAGTGTCATGAGGACACTTTGTCAAACACAAGCACACACACCAGTAAACCAGCAGGGGGATACAGTCTCATGCAGAAAAGATTCATAAAACACTGTGTGCAGTTCATGAGGGAAGGCATGAAATGCAGCAAAGTGCAAACGCATTCTTTCATCGCCTTTAAAAATCCACCAGTGCACGTGCTGTCCTGGAGGCAGCAGTCCAAGCAGAGGTTCCCTGGACCTCCCTCTCTCCAGCCACTTCCTACATATCTTCTGGGGGAATATTGGGAGGTACCTAAACCAGCTGAGATGCATAATCTCTCCAGCTTGTCTTGGGTCTTCACCCAGTACCACGTGCATGAAACACCTTACCTATGAGGCTTTCTGTAGGCATCTTAGTGAGGCCCCTGAACTCAACTCCATGACCTACTACTCTATTGTCATGGAGGTGTCTGTGTGACTGAGTGATCTTGTCCTGGACAATTTGCTGCTTGTAGCGTCTCTTAAGGCAAATTGGTCCTGGGTGAGGGGCCTGACTAAGACCTTGACTTATAGACCAATGGTGCAGGTTACCTTACCCTGGGTAGGGTTACTGGGGCCATCCTGGAGCCTGGTCTGGAAGAGGCCCGCTGTCAAACAAATTAAAGCTAGCTTCTGAGAGCAATGAACACCATTTTTACTTCAGAGATTGTAATTGTCTCCATGAGTTTACAGTGATGACAACAGAAGCTACCATATCTGATTTCTTATTTAATATCACAACAAATGTTCAATAAATGAAAAGCTATGGCGTTCAAAAAAGAAAAACAAAACATGCATAAAACACTTATTGGTCTCAAAGGATTCACAGACAGAAGAAAAAAAAATAATCTAGCAACAACCAAGTTTATTTTATGATACACTGCCTACATTATCATAAATAAACAGATTCAGAATCCTTACCCACATAACCCCTGCCGTTTCTGTCCGTTGTGGGAGAGCTGCCTGATGATCAAATCACTTGAGTTAACTCAGCAAGGTTCAGATTAAGATACAGTATTACTTGCATGTATTGCTTTACAATATGCTATAAAAAGTTGAACACGCCACTTTAGAAAAATATCAAAATAGAAACAATCCCCGCCACCGAGAAATCTTCCAACATCCCCTCGAGTAAATGCATCCTTGCTTGTTACTCCAAGCGGATAAACGACCCCATTCGGAGAAACCTGGAGCGTCTTTACAATTTTGCCCAGGCGGAACTTGTGACAAAAATAAAATGAGGCTAACTGTTTGGAGAAAAAAAAAAAAAAAAGAGGAGAGAAAAAATTAAAAATAAAAAAATAAAAGGATTTACTTTCCTCCTCTTGGAAACACCTGCAGCCTGTGAGGTGGGCTATGTGGGTGCACGCTAAACAGCCAGCCCTGCATAAAGGACCGAAGGATCAGAAATCTTATAAAAACAGGACAAAAGAAAAAGCACAACAGAGCACTACAACTCAACGCGTAGAAACTCACATGAACTGGACTGGCAGGGATGGACGAAACCAGTAACCTGTGATCGCTGAATTCTTTATTTTCCTCATAATTTTCTGTTTGCAAGTCTTAAACGAAAATGTCGATGCAAGAGGCAGAAAGCAGAGTAAACTTTATAACCTCAACCTGCCAAGTGTAAAAATCGCTACAATACACAAAGCTGAGAATTAAAATTTAAGCCATGATCACAAATCCCATTATGAGAGATCTTAGCAGTGATCAGCTATTTAAAAAAAGATTAAAAAAAAAAAAAAAAAAAGAGCTTCTAATTCATGCTTGAACGTGGGCCGATTTTCCTCATGCAGTGATGTGACCTGATTACACCACGCCTCCTCCCAACACAGACCACATGAAAAACGCTTGAGCTGAATCAACCTGAGCACCATAGAAATAAATCAAATATTCTACTTAACACTATAGCTGGAGAGAAAATGTTGAAATTGATACCAATGACGCACTGATTGTGAAAATTTGGCCTGACAGCGATGCTTACAGTGACAGTACGGCCTAAAGCTAATGCTGGCTTTTATTTATCTTGTTTTTATATTCCTCTTTTGTGGCAGGGAAACACATAAATCATCATCATATTAACTAAATATCATTTTATCAAACCATCTGTGAACATTTAGCACAAAACAGATGACACACAACAAATAACCCCCTCCCCCAATGCCAATGAAATGTCATCATATTTGCCAATAAGCTGATCAGTTAACAAGGCCAGTAACAACCAACACCATTCGATACATGAGTGCGTCCCTATTTGATAAAGAAACACGGGTGTAGACATTCTGGTGTTAGTATAAGCGCTGCTCTGTGCTTGGGGATAAAAAGAAAAAAGAAAATTATATATATGTAGATGTACGGGAGGGCACTAAGTGCTAATAGTGTCCAGGCACTTCACCGTCAGAAAACACCTGGCACACGGCGTCGGAAAAAAAAAAAAAAACTACAGTATGACCTTTAAAAACTACAACCATGCACGGATAAAAATAGCCTCTCCGTTCTGCACTCATTTCTACATATGAGGGTTATAATACACACAAAGACACAAACAATTCACAGATTAAAATCAACATTAAAATTAGTCTCTTCTGACTGCCACAAACAGTGTTATCCAGAAGCTACTGTTTGAATATACCTCCCTCTTGTGGCAGGAGGAAAGTCAGAGTCCAGAGAGGACAATTTTTAATCGTTCCAATTAAATCTGTCCACACATGGAGGAAAAGAGGTGAGCAAGGTTTACTGCTTGAGTTGTGGTGTGCTGTGGTGGGCGGCAGGGAGGTGCTGTGGATATGGCGAGGGGCTGCTGATGGTCTTTACTTGGGGATGCCCTCTGTGACACCGCTGCCGCTGATGCCCAGGTAGGTGGCGACTTTGTCCACGGCGCTTTGGACCGGGACGACGACGCTGTCAGAGAGGCCTTTGAGGGTATTGATCTGATCGGCGTCCAGGTTCTGGTAGACAAAGAACAGAGAAGCGCACACCACCACAAGGAGCAGGAGCTTGAGCAGCAGGGGCAGGAAGCTTCGTCGAACCGGTGCTGCGTTTGGGGAGACCGTGAAGCTCGGCCGGGACAGAGACTCAGAATACAAGTTGTATTCGGTGTGGACATCGGTCTTCACGCGGGACTCATCCAGCCAGTACTCACTTGGTTTTAAAGGCCGACCAGCTGCCCCTCTGATTGGACGCCTGCAGGTCGCACTGATAAAAAAAAAAACCCCCAAAAAACCCAAAACAAAAGCAGGAAAAATTTGATTAGACTGAAATTAAATAAATACATCTGTGCACTCAACAGTTTTCCCCACAGCTCGCGCTCACATATTACGATCTTTTCTGAGCAGATCAAAAGGATCTAGACCCAAATTTAAAGATTTTAAATATTTAACCTTGCCATTTAAAGAACTTCTTTTCTTTGCACAAAATAAAGCAACATTATCTTTTTGTGCTGTAATGTGAATTAATCTAGTTCCAAAAAAACAAAAAAAAACCCCAAAAACTCTAGAGCAGGGGCATCTCAAACTCGCGGCCCACGTCACCCCTACTTGCATAATGCAATTTGGCCCTTGAAGTTATTTTTTGTTAGGGAGGATTTGTTTTTTTTTTTATTGAGTGCAATGTTAAAATAAGTTCTTTAAAAAGCAAAAAACAAATATTCAATATGAAGGCCATATGAGCAGAGAGTACAAACATGTTGAGGGATTGGCTGTGTTAGTTCAGTGAGAGAGTATTTGTAAAGAAAACATTTTTTCACTAGCAATCAAAAACTAATGTGTACAGTTATGTCTGCATTTTACTTTTGCTAAATACGAACAAAACTGTAGCTGAAGCGCTGCCGCGTATCTGGCCAGAAGGAGAATACCAATTTGTTTATTTAGTAGTTCAATAAAAGGCTGCTCTAGAGCATGAGGTGAATACTTCAAGTGTGAGCTGGGTTTTGAGAGGAACTGATTGAAGTTTTCTTCAATGGGAATTTTTATGAGCCTTTGTGACCAATATTGTCAGCACACAAAACAAAAATTCAGTATTTTCTTCAGTTGATTTTTTGTGTGTTCAGAAAAAAAACTTGTATAAGTTTTGGTATTTTATTAAAAGTGCTCCAAGTAGATGGAAAGAACTGCAAGTGATTTACAGCATTTCCCAGCCATTTTTAATGTCTTTGTTAGAGATGGACCGATCCGATATTACGTATCGGTCCGATACTGACCTAAATTACTGGATCGATATCGGAGAGAAATATCAGTAAATATCAAAAAGCACTTGCAACATGGCATAACTCGGCTCATAACCGTAGCACGTCGGAGCAGTATGCGTCACGTGATAGAGCGGCTGTGGGTGCGGGACCTGTCTGCGGTCAGGCTGAGCATTTGGAGCCTCGCTACCAAACCGGCATTTCATCTCTGAGAAAGTGATCCCAGAGAGAAGTAAAGCAAGTGTGTAAGTTCATCTCTGAATGTTTGTAAAGCATTCCAGCGTTAAGCTTAACAACAGATATATGGAGCGACTGCCTCTCTCCCTCCCTCTCCTGCTGCTACTTCAATCATGAAACTGATTAATGATCAGCTGATCGGCTTTTCTGTCGCGACTGTCTCTCTTGTTTGTTTATCACCCACTTCGCGCCAGAAAGAGGAAACCAGCGGCTGAACAACAGCAGCACGTTTACGCTTGATAAGCTGTTGTTAGAATTTATTTAATATTACTTTCTACACCAGGATCCATTTCTGCGCAGCTAACGGCTGGTAACTGTGCAGGGGCGGATCTAGCAAAGTTTAGCCAGGGGGGCCGATAGGGCATTAACAGGGAAAAGGGTGCACAAAGACATACTTTTCTTTCTTATTCTCATTTAAAATGTCTAGCTGTTACGATCCAATGTTGTCAGTGTTTTGTGTTGGGCGTGACTGTTATGTGTTTCCTGTTTTACTTTGAAGGTCTGTCTTATCTCAGTGTGTTCAGTTTACGCTTCCTTGTCTCGTCAGTTCTGATTTGCCCCAGCTGTGTTTCCCTCCTGTTGTTCATTCCCTGATTGCTCCCTCTATGTATTTAAGCCCTGTGTTTCAGTTTGTCATGGGTCGTGATCATTGTGATGTTGGTATTGTAGTTTTGTAAATAGCTGTAAATAGATTTGTAAAGTAGCAATTGAGTATTTTTTCCACCTTGTATATATTGTTCACTGTAGCAGCCTAGTAGGCGTGAGAAGCCATTTTTGTTGATTAAGTTTTCTCCTGTTTTTCATGTAGCGAGTTAGGTAAGGGAATTGTCTTTTGTTTGGTTTTCAGTTTGGGTAAGAAAGCATAGGGACCATTAGGGAGTTTTGTTTGTTATTTTTGGCACTGCTCACTGCTGAAGCAAATAAATGGCTGCTTAGCATTTTAAAAGAGATTGTTGTTTGTGTTCTTGCTTGGGTGGAGTGTGAGTGGGCCAATGTTTTGTTGCGTTCAAGACAGGCCTAGACCTAGAACGTAACATAAAGAACACGCCAGCGAAGACAGACGAAGGCTGAAGCGGTCATTCTTGTTTGGGTGGTGTGTGAGTGGGCCAACTTCTTGTTGCGTTCAATACTTGCCTAGACTAAGAACGTAACACTTTTAATAAATAATTATCTGAATCTTACACCCAAAGGTTTAATCTGATGTAAAATGTATAGAAGTCCATTACTGTATATAGTACCTATTAAGTCTAATATACCCTAGTAAGCTATAGTACTTTTTCCCTTTGGGAAGGTACCAGCTGTGCAGTCTGCAGTTCTGTTGAAGAAAGATGTTGAATCTATTTAAATATTGTAGAAAAATAATTGATTTCTGTGGATTTTTTTTTTTTTTTCCCCACACTGCATCAAATTAAAGTTGATTATGTCGATTAAGCATCATGAGGTGGAGGGTGGGGGGGGGGGGGGGGGGTTCCCTATTTTTTATTTTTTTTTGCTGGGAGTTTACAACCCTATTAGTTAAGTAGGTAAGTACTCCTTAAAATACCAGAATAGGAAAGATGGAGTAGGTTTAAGTTTATTAGATTGATCATTATTGCTGAACTATGAAATATTTTGGGTGCAGTGTATTTCTTGCATACAGGTATAACAATAGCTTTAGTGGGTTTTTAAAACTTGAGTTTGAACTTATACAAAATGCAGCAAGATATTAAAAAAAAACAGTTTTATTGATTAAAAACACACTATATCGGATTCATATCGGTATCGGCCGATATCCAAATTTATGATATCGGTATTGGACATAAAAAAGTGGTATCGTGCCATCTCTAGTCTTTGTATGCTATGTTTAGCTTTTTTATGTAGTTTGGGTAAAGTGTCAAAGCCAAGCAGATTTTTAGTTTGAGCTAACAAATGTTGATCAGTTTTACTTACACACCTTGCAGATTACTGGCTTTGTGTTAGCATTACGTAGTAAACAGTAGGGCTGCTCGATTATGGCAAAAATGATAATCACGATTATTTTCACCGAAATTGAGATCACGATTATTTGACGATATTTATTTAACCCTTTAAGACCTACCATAGAACCAAGTCCGCCAGAGCTTATATTATTTTTTTTGTACATGCTGTAGTGCCATTTGTGGGAGCATTTCAAGTTGCTATACATCAATACAACTGTTATAGCCCATATTTTAATAATATGTATGCATTAAGTCCATAGTAACTACATTAATTGCAAACAAGTGCAATAAACTACAAAAAAATTGAAAATCGTTTTTGTTTTGTTTACATATATTTCTACTTGGAGAAATTTAAGAGGTTTATCCCTCAAAACTTTAAATACAAAAAAGTTGCAAAAAATAGTTTACAACAACAGGAAATTTATTTTGAGTGTCTTCATAGTTTTATTTTGGAGATACAGCAATTTTTATATACTGCAGGAAAAACAAAAAAAACAATCCTATGATGCAAATTTGCAAAGAAAACAGCACGTGCATCAAAATAAACTATTTCCAGCTGTGCAATTCGAGTTCTAAGCATCCCAGAAACTATTCAGAAAAGTATAGAGTCAAACATGACTTATAAAAACACTAGTATAAGTATAGTATAGTATAGTTTTTTACTTAAGGCCTACAAGTAAAAAACTACATTTTCCGCAAAAATGACATCACTTCCGGTTTCGGGCAGGAAATGCGATAGTTCGAGTTGACGTCTTTTTCAAAGTGGGAAGTGTTAGGAACAGCTGATGGATCGGCAAAGCGTGTTTCTGGAATATTATGTTTTTGTTCCTGCAAGCGCTTTTTATGCAATTTTTTGCAAAGCTTTATGTGGAAGGAAACCGTGACCGAGGACAAGCTGATGGCATAAGATGTAAGTACAACTCCTCCGGTTTCATATGCAAAACAAATTATTGCGCTAGCTTAGCGGTTCAGGTTCTACAGGGATTTAAAAATAGTTACGCAAAACGGAGTGTGCTGCTCTGACCGGCTTTAAAGGGTTAACAATAACAATGTATTGAATAATGACTTTAAAAAATAATATAAAATAGTGTGCAAATACTGATAACAGTGCAAATGTTTGCAATATAAGAAATAAATGAAAAATGTAAACATCTATGTTTAGTCAACTTTGCAGTGTTGCTCTGTGGTGCAGGTACTACATCGTAGCAAAGTTTACACACTGTCTACTTGATCCACGTCTAACTCCGCCAACCCATAATGTTTCCACACCACTGAAGTTTTTTTTTTAACCTCTTTTCAACCAACGGCAGTCACTCTCCTCTCCAAATAACTTCTGCTTAGCTTTCCGAGCTTCCCTCGGGTCCTCTTAATTGTTGTGACGCGTGTTCGAAATGGAGAGCGGTGCGCTTGACTTACCACACGGAGCAGCGCGAGAGTAAAGCATGAGGGAGGGTCTAATAATCGGCTCAGTCATTTTTAATGATCGTTGAAAGCCCAGATCGTAATCGTGATTAAAATTCGATTAATTGAGCAGCCCTAGTAAACAGACATAGTCACAGCCTTCTGTGTATTCCAAATTATAACAACTAGAGCTGGGCGATATGAGATTTTTTCATATCACGATATGTTTTTTTCATTTCAGGCGATAATGATATATATCACGATATAAGCCAAATAACTATATTTGTAAGATTTAAATGTGCCATTGCTCACAAGTAAAATGTGAAATAATCAGCAGCTTGTTTTTATTTAAATATTTATTTCCCATAATAAGTTCAACAGGGTAGATGTACTTAAGGAACATGAGACTTTTTCAGATAAATAAAGGCAAATATTGCAAACTACACAAAAGGCAGCCGCTAAAGCGTTTAAGTTTCAAAATAGAACAAACAAAACAGACTAAATTGTCAATTCCACTTAGAAACAAAATATTAATTCTAAAAATAAATCTTAGTTTGTTTTACAGAAGAACAGACAAAACTGACTAACTTTTGTCAATATCAAATAAACTGAGAACTAAAAGGAAATTCTCAATCTCTCCTTGTTGTATAGCTTAGCTTTTCAAACAGTTTTAACAGTTACTTTAGTCTGACAAAAGCCGAATGACGAATTAGCGCTTCCAGTCAGAGACTGAGGCTACGTCCACACGTACACGGGTATTTTTGAAAACGGAGATTTTCGGTTTTCGTTTTAAAAAATAATCCCGTCCACACGTAAAGGCAGAAATGAAGGAAAACGCTGCTATGAACATGCCAAAGCAGCAGGTGGCGCTAGATTCCTAACCGTGCAGAAATGTTGGCCAATCAGAAGTCTAGAAGCCTCAGTGGGAAAAAGTAAACAAAGCTGCGGCACAGAAGCAGAACCGAGTCGTATGTGTGGAGGGACAGTAACTGTGTGTATATGTAAGCATTTAAACACTGCAGAGAGTAGAATTAACAGTAACAGTATTGTAGAAATTCATTTCACCGAAACAATAACGTGGCGCACAGTGTGACGCATGCACCAGTTTATTGTATTTCCAGACTTGCTTTCGGCACAATTTACAGTGCACGCTACTCTGTTTTTTGTCAGACTTGAAATAGCCGAAATACCTTCAAACTACGGAACTTCTATGGCTCTTCCGTTCGACAATCTCTCCGGCATTGGAACCATCATCTGTTTTCTCTTCGGTCACGCTCGGTTGATTTTTCTAGTCGGCACACTCATTTCCTCCATTACCCGCTGGCTGCTTCCCAAACAAACACACGTGCGGCTTGGCACTTGTGCTGTACGTAACAAGTCACGCGACGTGACGCTGCGGCTGTGATTGGTTCAGCTCTGCGCTACTGAATTTGGATCGGCTGACCTTTTTTTTTTTTTTTTTTTTTTTAAGAGGACAAGAGCGGCGAGGTCTATCGCGATAGCTTAATTTCTCTATCGAGTAAAAGTTATATCGCGATACATATCGTTATCGTTCTATCGCCGAGCTCTAATAACAACCCATGTTTAGTTTTTTTTTTGGCTACCAAGAACAATTACACTTGCTGGAGTCTGCACTGTAGCACTGTCAAAAGCCCTCCGACTCTCTAACACATCACAGTAGTCGTGTTCTTTAATATTTCCAAATATCCGGTTCGCATGTTCCATACAACTGTCTCAAAACAAATAAAGACAAATAACATAAAACATGATTATCAGGTGTTTACCTGATGCCGGTTGGTGTGCTTATTTCATTGGCAAGGATATCTTCAACCACACTCTCAGTGGCCTTTTTAGGGGTCTCTTCAGGAATTTCCTCCACCACCTGTCAGTGTAACATAAAACATGTTCACGCAAACTGAAACTATGCTGTAATTATAGTGGGGAGCGATGAAGGGAGATGAGCAGGTTAGTGAGGTATGCAGAGCTTGAAGTCAACATCTTTAGTGTTATGATTTCAGTGTTATTCTAGTGGCACTCTTTTTACCTAACTAGATGCTGATACTAAATAAAACTAACCACAACTCCTGGCCTGAAGCTGGTGAAGTTTTAGTTTAAAATTGACTTTAACCTCCTAGGACCTGGTGTCCACATATGTGGACATCACATTTTGGATTATTTAGACCAAAATACTCAATTTTGCTCTACAAGGGCCTGATATCCACTTACGAGGACATTATACTGATACTGTTCTACTAAACAATTGAAACAAATATCCTCATGTGGCTCTTATTTTTCTTAAAAACAAAAATAAGGTTAAAAAAAAAATCTGGTAATTCTTTCTTTTTACATTTATCAGGCCCCAATATGCCCAAATATTTTATAGTGTCACATTTTTACTGAATATTTCCTTTTGCTGAGGAAATGTGTTACACATTCACCCTTTTGAGCTGAACATTGGGAATACCACCACATCGCACCCTGCAGTTAAACTGAAGCTGTGCAAACTCTGCGTGCTGCAGAGTGACGAGAACGTGCATGCATTCAGTTGGTGATGCAGAAAAACATCATCAACTGAATCCAGAGTGGGTCAAGTGACACATGAACTTATCTTTATGCTTGGTCTGTTTTACTCTGTGGGAATTGTTGTGAATAAGATGGGTTAGAAAAATATTAGTCTATTTGTTGGCTTTTTAGTAATCTATAATATTAAATAACTAAATCCACTTAAGACACTTTGCACTCTGAGACTGCCAATTATTATTACTGATGCAGAGCTGGTAGAGTGAGCCTCACCTTTGTCTGCCGTTTGCTGCTGGTTCTGACAGTGACAGGAGCTTTTCCTCTGCTCCTCACAGACTTCTCTACCACAGGAACTGGCTCTGGTTCAGGGGCAGGGACCTCCTCTGTGTGAAGATTGAAATGAGGGAACATCAATATCATGATGTGTATTTGTAATACCCATGGGATATTACAAATATGTATAATGTGTAATACTCATGGGCCTATTGCAACCAATTTGAAAACTTTTTCCTCGATGAAACCCCCAACCAACCAACACCCCCCCAAGGGCTCACCGTCTTCTTTGTCGCTGTACTGGTCGGAGTTTGTGTTGCCGTTCTGATTACTGTCTGCCTTGGGGAGAGTTGTGACAGTAGGAGCTTCGGGTTCAGCTGGAGGCTGGTCCAAAAGCTTCTGCAGCCTCTTCTCATACACCTTACGGGTAGAGGCTGAAAGGACACAGAGGGATTAAAGGGGAAATAATTCATGCCTTTCATTAAACGTTTGCATAGTATTTGCCTTAGTTTTCTTTTCAGATTTACCGGTATCTTTGTATCATTTCATTTTCATTGTATGATTATGCAATGTTCTGCATAGTACAGATTTTTATAATTTTTTTGGACAATGGATTTGATTCTTATCATAAAACGTTTTGTGTTAGGTGTGCCTTGATGCATTGGTTAATCTGCCTGCATATTGTTTTTTTTCTATCATCTGGTTAAAATGCTCGCTGATTCACCGTACTGACTGGCTGTGGAGGCTCATCTGCACGTCTCCCTCTCCTCAAGCTTTTTTTCCTCAGTTGCTTTTTGCATTTTTCTTATTTATTATAAGTGGAGTGGGAGTTACCAGCAGTAACTAACAGTAGAAACAAACTTACTAAAAATGACTGTTTTCAGTTTTAGATTTGTTTAGTTCACTAATTTAGCCCAACTCTAATCTGTTTCTTTTCCCTGACCTCTCATCACCTTTGTATTTAATCATTGCAAGTAATTATGTTCATCTCACATAACTAATATATTAGGCTCCTTGTAGTCGTGGATTTAGCAACAATCCACGGCACAGTGTAACAAATGCACTGCCATTTTTATTTTTATAACTGGAAAACCCTTGACTAACTGTTTTGCTGTTACAAAAAATGGGTTTAAAAATATAATTTACCTTTAAAACAAACATATTCTCTTATGACAGCATAGGTCTTGACATTTATTGTTGGACTAGACTTGTTTTGACTACGGTGTTGTACATTTGTATAGTCTTGGGTTGGGTTGGAATTAGATCAAATCTTACACTAAAAAAAAAAAAAAAAAAAAAGAAGCCAGATTTTCCTGTTTCAACTGTGATTAGTATAAAAATATCACGCTATTCGTATCATTGTTTGATTCAGTTTTTAAAGGATTTATTGCGATTGCTTTTTTTCTTTTTTAAAATTTTCCTTTTTAAAAATATTTTTAATTTTTCTGTTTGTATCTGTGCTCTTGCCATCTTGATAAATTACATTTGTTTTATTTTGCATGTGTAGGACATGAATGAATGAATCCAGGGAACTCACCAACAATGGGTCCTACGTCCACACCATGCTTTGCCAGCTGCTGTTTTAAGTCTTCATCAGTCAGATCTGTCACCTCCACTTCCTCCGCGCGAGGCTTGTCTGTCTTTCTGGTAGCTTTCTGTAAAAAAGGTGAAAAAAAAGAAAAGAAGAAACATTAGTGTTGCAATTTTCGAAACATAAACCAGTCCAATCAGACGCGTGGAGACTACCATCAAACCACAGGTGGGAAAAAGTAAAAATAAAACCTAATTTTTAGCAATTAGAAACTTACCCTTCCGGAGCGACTTTTGTTTGACACCACCGGGGCAGGTAACTCTTCATCGCTGGAGAAGGTGTCTGCAGGTGGGGTCTTCTTGTTGTTCAGTACGGTCAGGTTCTTCAGATACAGCTGCACATACACTTCTTTTTTATGCTCTCCGCTCGGAAGGGGCACATTGTTTGCCGTAAGCTCGTTTTTCAGCTTGTCTTTCGTGAGAACTGACGGATCTTCGAGGAATTCTGCCATTCTAACTTTATTTTTATTGTTAAAAAATCTCTGAGCGATTTCCTTCGTGACTAACGGAAGCTAGTTCGCCGAGCCGCTACAAACAACACCGGGAACGTGACGGAATAGCGCTGTTGTCAAACAGAAGTGGCGCCTACCCGCTGCCAATTAAGCTAGCAGGACAGAAGCGGTTTATTAAGATAAACGCCCAATTCTTCTCGTTAGCCTATCGGTTCAACTATTTACAGATAGCTTTGATTTTTCGAAAACAGATAAGCGCGTTTGCTGTAAATGAAATCAGTGAAAAAAGCTAAATTAACTTAATGTAATTTGACTGAATTAGCTTAGCTTCAAACCGGTCCACTTGCTTCTGTCTGTCCGCGGTCGCAACAGGGCCAAACATCAAACAGCGCCGCTATTGGATGGAAGTCCTCAGTAAACTCTTCTCTGATTGGCTTGCTATGAATGGAACCTTGGCAGGCTGCCGCGACAAAGAAACCGAAGCTTTGTGGGTTTTGGAGAACAGCTTTACATTAAATCCCGTCGACGAAATTCGCATATTAGTTTCATTTTCAGGACTTTATTGATACTGGGATTTTATGAAGCGGCCAGATGCGAGTTTAAAACACTAATTTGATTCGCTGCAACAAGGAAAGAGATAACAATGTTACAATGGCAATAGCTGTTAAAAGCTTTCATACAGCTGCAGTTTCTATCCATCCCGTTTGCCACATGAATTTAGTCTAATCATTAGTAGTAAATAACTTGATTATCTGTAATAATATAGAGCCCCTACAGATTTTCATGCTACACATGGCAATGGGCGTATGTTCCACGATTTAGATGAAATCTGCCTCTGTAACAGAAGAGGGCAGCATAATGCCGCATAGTTTTTGAAAAGAAATCGGTTATCCAAGGCTTAATGCTGTTTATTATGAAGTCAGAAAGCAAGCAAACTTTATTAACGTTATAAATGCACAAATGCTGCTTTGCAGGGATAAGGCAAGCAGGTATAATTACTTGGCAACTTTCACAAGAATAATAAAAAAATATATTTAAAGAAAGAAAAAGAGCACTGAAAAAAAGCCAAGAATATGTTTTAAGACTTTTTTCCATGGATGTTTACCAAGGATCTGCATGATCATCAGATTTTAATCTATAAGCATGAATACTTTTGTAGACAGAAGGACAGCTTAAAAGATGAAAACATGCTTGCTATATTGCATTACAAGTTGCACATCTTTAGTTTTTTTTATAGAGTGCTGGACAAATGGGGTCATCTACTAATTGGAAGGTTGGTGGTTTGATACCTTGCTGCTCCTTTATGTATGCCAGAGTATCCTTCGGTAAGATACTAAATTTTAAGTTGCTCTCTGATGCATCCATCAAACGATGAATGTGTGTGAATGTTAGGTAGAAAAGACATATAAAAAGTGCTTTTATGAATGGGTGAATGAGGCATGTTGTATAAAGCACTGTGAGTGCTCAAGTAAAGTAGAAAAGCATTTACCACTTGCAGAAATGAGACACCGGAAGTTGGGATGGATGTTTATTCGGTGGGATGGTAATTGTGCTAAAGTGACATTTCATTTCGCTGCACTGAATTGCTGAACAAACACGTGATGTTGGTGGTAATTCAAGAGTCTGGGAGAAGACAAATGTTGCCCAAACAATCTGTCAATTATTTTTAATGACCCCTTAACAGAAAATCACTAGGTGCGGATCTACGCACTCCCTCACAGACACGGCAGTGTTCGACTGCCTCCTCTTTGTCTTGGTCTCTGAACACTCTCCTCCTCCTCCTCCCCTCAGTGTGGGGACAGTGGTTTGAGGTGGCACTGTGTGGCTCCCCACCTGTCCTTCAGACCTGCCCCTCTGGGGCTTTTCTGGGATGCTGCTGCAGAAACCAAGCAATTGATCCCCACCTCAGCTCCAAACCACACTAAAATACAGCACTTGAAGTATAGTTCAGCTTTTCCATAGCGGATTTGCCAATGGAGTGTAAGCGTAAAAAATGTTGAGCCCTTGAGAAACACCTCTTAAGCTTTCTTTGTATGTAATTTATACAGAAAATAAGACTTGGGCCAAGAATCACAGAGAGTGCCTCTTTAAGCATAACAGTCATGGCCTCTGAAAAATGATCAAAGACTACTCTTTAATCGTCAACGTTCACATTTTCAGAATGAATTCATTTGAAATGGCCCTGCTCCACCTAATGTCGAGCAGTCAGTTTATTTGATGGCATTTCTTGACAGATGATTGTTAAATAAACTGACAGAACAAATGTAACAACTGGCTGAAGGAAGACAAAAAAACAATTTAGGTGAAAGCAAGAGCCAGCAGGCGGCTACCCCGAGAGAGAGAGTTGAATTGGCAATTGAAATATTAAATGTTGTGTTGTGTTTGGAAAAGACGGCACCTCTCAAATGAACTTAAATGCCAACATCCATGTTCTAAAAGAGGATTTCTGATCATTTAGAAAAATGTTGAACGCAGGCTCCTCGCTTGAGTTTATCTTGGATTTTAAGCATCTCTACATCCAAAATGAGCCAACCACAGAAGTACCTTAGGAAAAGTCAACCTTTACCACCCAGTCAATGTCTGATCCAATTCCACTGACACAACAAAACACATACTTGTGAAATTAATCGGTCTTACAAAGCTTCAGCATACTGTATGACAACAGACCTGTCACTTCCCGGGCGTAGAACTGCTGCATGGTCTAAATTTACGCAACAGGCGTGCATTCATTCCCCCCCCCCCCCCCGTCTAACAAGATTCACAAATTTTTACATAATGTGAAACATTTTGCAGTATCACGAAAAGCTAAAAACGGTCAGTTTTGCTGCACTAATCTATCACAACAATCTCTAATCCTCCAAGGATGTTATTACTTGCTGCCAAACTAATTAAGATCAAATCCTGGGCAGTTTCCTGTGCAAAAAGGAGGGTAGGATGCGGGCAGCAGTGTATTTCACCAGGGTTTTGTGTGTCCTGGCTTAGGAACAGCCATCTAGTAATGCTCACACAGTATATTTTCATCTGTTGACAATCTAAACTCTACTTAACGGACACGCACTTAGTTGTAGACATTTCTGTCAGAAGGAAAAATGAGACTGCCCTTCTGGCCCTTGCTGATGCCCATTTGGCGGCCTGCCTGTTTGTATCAGGCGTACTCCTCCGTGTATTTGCATTCCTATTATGATTTAGGCTTTTTCCCGTTTTATTTGGCTATTGAGAGCAGAGACAAACTTGCTCATGTCCTCGCTGAACTTAAGGCAAACATAACTGTGTGTGAAATTTCAAGTAGTCATTGAAGATTTTCTATTAAGTCCCCACCGAGGCACTCATGTAGCTCATCTGGTGGAAAATTTAGTACAAGCCATCCACTTGCCTAAATAAAGGTTCAGCTCTTATCAGTCGGAGCAGTTGCTTGTGACACTGTACTGCTTTAGAGCTTTAATTCACTTCACAGTTTTGCTCATTGTCAATAAGCACATACAAAGGTTCAAAATGTTATTTTTTTACAAAAGTAATTTATGAATGTTTCAGAGAGGTACTAAGAAATCAAACCAAACACCAAAGTCTTCCTTCTTGTTCTCTTTCAGTTTATTGATACAAAATTCTGGTGCACCTGATGCCCCATTTTTATTGAAATCAAATCAAATCAATTTTATTTATATAGCGCTTTAAAAAACAACAACTGTTGACCAAAGTACTGTGCAATAGAATAATCAGATAAAATTTAAAAGGAAAGTAAAATAAAAGATAAGAAAATAATAAGAATAAAATAATGACAGACTCATACAGAATTAAAAGCCAAGGAGTAAAAATGGATCTTAAAACGAGTTTTAAAAGTATCCAGTGTTGGAGAGGTCCTGATATGTAAAGGCAGTTTATTCCAAGAAAACACATTTAACGCCCTATCCCTTTTAAACTGAGCAATCTGCTCAAATCCTGTAGTTCAGTAGTTCAGAGGTGTCAAACATAAGGCCCGGAGGGGCAGAATTGGCCCACCGAAGACTCCAATCCCGGAGGGCGTGTAGACTTCTGACTTATAGTTTTACAGTTTTTCCTACTGATAAGGTTTCCGAAGGTTGATTCTGTTCATCTGGACGTGACGTTTTCAGTGGGAGAAACGTTTCGTCACTCATCCAAGTGACTTCTTCAGTCTCAGCTGACTGCAGGTTTCCCCAACCTTATAAACAGTACGTTTGCATAAGGATTGAAACTAGCACCACTGAAGGAACAATGGGCTGGGAGGTCAGTTCCTTCATCATAATTATGCAAATTCTCATGACCATTGCTCAACAACCACTGATCAAAGGCCATGAGTACCATTCACAGAGAGTTGGGGAATGGCTGCAATCACAGCATTGCACTGATAAAGTTGTCCTCCATGACCATTTAAACGGCATTAAATGAACTAAGTAACATTTAAATGATAGAAAAGCTCCTGTATTTACTTACAATAGAAATTAAAAATAACATTTCCTGTCAATTAACAAAAAACTTGTCTGTAATTTTACACATCTATGTCAGATTCCCTCCATTAACCACAACAGCATTTCTCTGTAATGTAGAAAAACTGAGACGTGCTTTTGAAATTGTGCCTCTTTTCTTAATTATCTCAGGGATTCAATGTGTAATTAATCTTCTTTACACTGACAGCAAGTGGAGTTTCACTTTTCTGGAATGGCTTGAACTTGTTGTCAAAGAAAGCTGCATCTGGACCACAATGTAAAATGAGTAACATCCCTTCTGGAGTCCATCACTAAGGTTATGTTAGATTCTCTCCAGGTGATGGGTATCAGTCAGCGTTGTTATCCTTGATTAAAAGTCAGCACTTCCTTGATACTATTGTTTTAGCAGTACTAATGTTTCTTCAGATAATAACTTCAGGAACAAACAAAGGAGTGTGTGTGTACATTTGCAAAAGTGACAGAAAAAAAAATCCTACAAAATCCTAATGTTTCTCTGTATCTGCTGTCGTGAAGAGAAACTGTTTGAACAGTCTGCAAACTAGTTATCCAGATCAAAGTTGCTGTGCTGTTTTCACAGTTTGTCTCTGCTACTCTCAGTTGGCTAAATATATTACTAATGCAAGTTATAGGAGGGCAATCACTTTTGAGAGTCTCAGCAAGAATCCACTGCTATTTGATACCAAATGTCACAAAAGTTAATGTCAGACAAAAAAAAAAACACGTTGGAGACAGTTACCAGGTTACCAGTTACCAGGTCACTCGCAGCTTGTCTAAGGTTAGAGTGGAGTGAATTTTAAGAAACTAGAAGATTTTGCTTTTGAAATCAAGTCTTAAAATGATGTTGAAATACGTTTTTTGTTTTTCATAATTATGTTCCAAACAGGTGTAACTTCTACAAAAATGGATGGATAGTAAGTGACCACCAATCCCACCCTAACCCTGAATGGACTGGTGGTGATGTTGGGTAAGCTTTTTTGTTTTACATGCCTAACATGGCTGAAGACAGTGGCTAGTGGCCCTTGAATAAAAAGAAAGGGCAACCTCACACAAGTGACTGCCAGAGCCTCAAGTTAACAGGAAAGAAATATTTCCGTGCTTAACTTGGCAAAAGTTCTACACAGACCTGCCTCTGCTTAGTTTTTCTGTCTACATGGCCGAACACAGGTACCAGACCAGCATGGGAAGAGCCAAAGACTTCTCGAAAGGCTCCTGTGATGTGTCGGTAGTGACACCCCAATGCCCTGCGACTGTTTCCTCTCTTTCGCAGAAACCTGGGCTCTGAGCTCACAGGTTTCCACAGTCAAGCTAGAAGGGCCCATTAAGTGGCCCTAATGAATGAGAAGTAGACAATCAACAGAGACTCAGCAGGACTCACAGTTGCCAAGTGCCAGATCTGTGAGCTCGCCAACAATGCAGTGCATTCATCATTTTATTGCAATCATTGGCAGAACTGAAGCTCAATTTTCAATTAAGTACCAAAAAAAAAAAAAAGAGAATAAAGAAAAGGGAATGGATTTTATCAGAGCTGACAAACAGAGACCTCTTTGGGGATCTTCATGTGAGGTGCTTCCATAGACCGACGTGGCTTCTTGCAATTTCCTCGCCAGTTTTGGGAGTTTCTGGTGTCAAGTTATTTTAAGTAATAGATCTCAGCTCTGTATCTGCTGCAGCCAAGACAAATCTGGTACTTGCTGATACGTTCTTATCTTATTCAATTTTGGAAATGTAAAAACATTCAGGCCTCATTACCTGAATGAGCTGCTCTTCAGCTCATCCTACACCAGAACTATTTGGTCAGTAGACCCGAGGTGAATCATGTGAAAAAGGCACTTGTCTTCGTGTTTGCTGTTCTTCCAGGAGGTAGTCTTGATGGTTCAGATTATGTAGCAGCTCATAGTTTTGGGTAGTAAAACACCGCAAGCCTATCGATGCTCCGAAGCCTCACAGCGTGGCTTGTCCATGCCAGCGGTAAAGGACAAATGTGCCAAAGTCTGCTGAGTTTGGCTCTTTTCTCACCCCCTGGCGTCCAACACCGATGTATCCAGCTGAGGTACAATAATTTGACACCTCTTAACCAGCTGGACCCTTTAGCGTGACAACCACTGCTTTGTTTTATATTCCTGTGTATTTTGAACGCAATAAAAAATTATAGTCAGCAACATCTAAACTGTGTTTTTATCCACTTTGGACTTCTGCCCCTCCCCACCCCCTTCAATCTCCTTTATCCCTCCCTTTCCTATGTGGGATTTAACATACACTTTGTGGTAACCTTGCTAAGTTATCAGTTTTTTCTACGTCCTCTCATACTGAATAAAGGCTTGTTTCTGCACGCCTGCTTGTTAAGACTTCAAGGACAGCTCCCTCCATCTGGTATTAAGTATTCCTGGTGCCAGTGTCGGGTTAACTGACACTCCTGCACTTAAACTAATGGCAGCAAACAGTCATCTCCCGTGAGGTGCTCACCTTGGAAAAAATCACCCAGCTCTCTCATCCCCAATCATAGAGGTGCTCTTGCCACCCACTGAATGAAACCATGGGCATGAAAAGAGGGATTGTTTCACCATTCAGGCATATACGAGGGCAAATGAAAACATGTAATACGCATGTCCTGTCTTGGATTTGCTTTCCTCTCGAGCTCAATGAGACGTTGAGAAGTGAGAGCGGCGTGCAAACAGAAAAAGTCAAGAGTCAGCAAATCGTCATTAATAAAACATCTTCATTAGGACAGAAAACATGCAATCTTTTCTTTTTTTTTTCTCAGCAAATGAACCTAAAACTCAATTCTCATTCAAATGTATAAGAAATTTAGCTTTTAAAACATGTTTGTTACAGAATGGAGAAGAAGAAATGATAGTTAGGCACAAATACACACATAACATTTATTTATATATATATTGTTATTGTTGTTTTCTACAGCAACCATTCATCAAAACTGCTAGTGGAAGTTTGAAAAGGGAAGATATAATATTTGTTTTGTCCTCAGTGATCAGGTGCAATTTTTTTTTTAACGTTTTCATCCGATATCACCTCGTGAGTCTGGAATGAGCCGAGCGGTTCACATGCAATTACGCCGTATGTTGGTCAGCACATTAGAAGCGCACAGCTTACAGACTTGGTAGTCACATTTTGTATTGGTGAGAGAGTGAAATGATTAAAAAAAATTTCAATTTACTTCCAAGTAAAGAAAATAATTGCACTGGCAAAAGTGTTCACATGTGTTCGAGGTATTTTCCACAGCCTGCTCTTATCGCCTTCTTTCTGTTCAGCTGTGGAGCTGTATGCCATAACTGTCTCAAAATGTGTTTTTCCATGTTTTTATTAGACCACATCGTATTAGGCTGTGCTTTGAAGTTAGATTATGACTGTAAGCAAAATATGTCCTCCATGCCAAAGAGAAGCATCCCTCAGACCACAGGAGTGCAGCATCACTCACCTCTGAAGCCTCTTCTCAATGGAAACCTAAACAGCTTTTTAAGAATGAAGAGGTTTTTCAGTTTGTTGCTAAATATAGGCCAGTCCGGTGGGAGGTGACAGGTTCTACAGCCATTTTCAACAAAGATGAACCCCAGGTCCTGCCCAGAGCCCGGCGGGTGGCTACTGCCGGTGGTCCGCCTTTCTCTTATGCACCGGCTCTTAAGTAAACACTGCAATCCTGCGGTCAGCTACAGCATGGCAACGAGCAAAAGGACTCACTGTGTAGTTACACATAGCTATGGTGTGTTGTCTCCCTCTGGCTCACTCAAACTTGGCCTTGGGGTCGAGGGCCAGCGACAGACCTTGATGTGTGACTCCAGGAGCCTGCTGGGAACTCCTGGTGGAGGCAGTGTTGGGCTTGACCTCTCTGGACAGCTTTGATCAAACAGTTTCCATCTGCCAACGTCTAAATTAAGAACATTATCATGTTTATTGACATTGCCCTAGTTATCACTTTTTATGTGCAGGGTCATTAAAATTAATGAACACGGGTCCACGTTAATGAACCATGCGGCCACTATCAATCAACTCAGAAAAACATTTACTTTTTATTTATCAAAGCGAAATCATGCACGTGTATATATGTTCAAATTCAAATGCTTCCTGAGTTTACATAGTATTAATGGTAAAAGGTTGAATACAGTCCCAGCAAAATCCTAAACATTGTAATTCTACAATAAATACAGTGAGCTGATTACATTTTTACATTCAAAAGTTTAGTGTTTTCAGGAATAACAGCCAGGAATATCAGGTTCAATCAGGAAATATCTTAAAGCTGAATGTTTTTTATCAGAGGGGCAGGATAATATGCCATTAATCATCAGAATCATATCCAATAAAGCTCCAGATTAATCAACACAGAGAAAAACTGACAGTCCCGGTCCTTATCCGCTGAGGAAAATGAGGGGCAACAGGTAAGCCTTTATCCATTGAGCTCTGTTCTTGCATTGCTCTCCTATACATGGCGATCATTATTTAGGGAGTCTCAGCGGCTACCTGTAAGGACCACAGGGGTGGCAAATAGCAGGGTTGTGGCTTTCTGAGCTTCTTAGTGGTGCGAGCAGAAGGATTTACGGTAACTCTCAGACAAGCGTTCACAGCTTGGACTCTTGGCATGGATCTGATATTGTCTCTGGCTGAGCATCAAACCCACTGTACCTGAGGTCCAAAAGTACCTACACAAAACCCTAGGATGTTTGAATGATAAATCGCCGACATTTAGTGGCAGAACAAAAAATATTGGCCTTGCTGGGGATATCAATTTTAATTTTAATTTAGAGTGAGAGTGCCTACTGGGTGGTTTGATTGAGCAGAGATCGGCTTCTAGTCAAAAGTGACGTGCTCTTCTCGTTCAGACAAGGATATGAGTTTTCCTGCAAATTCAGCACAGGTGCATCACTAGAAAGCCACCCTGCAGTGTAAGAGCCGCCAGCGGGGGTGATATTGAATATCAGCTATGATTTAAAGTAAATTGACCAAGTTATCTTTAAGGTAATATCCAGTCCTTTTGGGACACACAATTTATTTCCTTATGTAACTGAACCTTTTTGCAGTCTCTGCTTTAGCCCACCATTGTAAGGCACTTCTGGTTCTGATAAAAGGGAAATCAGTTCTTGGGAGTGTTCGATGACAAAAACATATGGCCACAATAGCTCAAGAAGTTAATATAACTGACATGCCGAGTAGCGTTATGGATCGGCTGTGTAATCTGTTCTGTTATGCAGGATTAATGTCAAAACGGAGAATGTTTTTTAAATCACTGGTATCATTATCTTCTATGTTACATTCAGGTAAAATCATCATACACAAGGCTAATACTGTGCTTTATTAATGTGCTGCTTGCCGATGATGCCAAGAGGTGCTTTACACAGCCGCAGGACTGAATCTAAGGTCAAAGAGGACACACTGAGCCAAACACACCAACCGCCACCCTGGAGAAAAAAAGCTATGGTGCTAATATTAGGGGGGGGGAGACTGATTACAGTGCTACTATTAGGTTCTGGCATCGATTTTGGACCAAAGTAGGAACGCCCTCAACACTTCTCTTTGGTGTTCATGCCCTTGGTCCTCAGTGGCACACTACATGATATTATGAGGAGCCAGACCAAACATGCCAAGCCAGACCACAGGGTTACTCACAGCCGTTGCACATTCTTTTGAGGGTGAAATGTGACCTGGTCCTATTTTTCAGCAGCTTGTCAGGCTCAGTGTGGTGCAGGGAGGTAAACTAGGAAGGAAAACTGTTGTCACCTTTCTATAGCTCTTACTTTTTTCAGTCTTACAAGATGGTAGCCTTGGGTGTCAAAGTGAGACCAGATGGGTGGGTTGGCCGACTGCTGGCAGTCACTATGGATATGGACAGAGTGGATGTGCTTCAGCAGCAGACAATAAATGGAAATTGGTTTATTGGTGAAACATTGCGAGTTGATGGACACGCTCTGGCTAGGTAATAAATGTTTTAACCACACACATTAAGATATACTGTAAGTATAATGCCATATGTGAGACTGAAATTGAAGTGACAACATAATGATTTGGGGCAAATTCAATAAAAATCCCTGCAGCAGCTTGAGGAAACTGCATGTCCAGCTGGGTGTAAGACGCTAAAAACATTCCCTTCCTAGATGATGTCTGCTCCATTTACAAGAACATGTTTTTCTGTTTCCTCCCTCAACAGCGTTGGAGAGAAGGCCCTTGTTGAGCAGCGTCATCAGAGGCTTGGGCTGGAAAACACTGTCAGGCATTCAATTTGTCTGAGCTTGTCATCAGACTAAGCTCATTTTGAAAAATGCTTGTTATGACTGCTGCTAACCATATCCACCAACTCTGCGCCTGGTAAGAGGGGGACAGAAGACAGGAAGTCTTTCAGTCAGTCTGGTTATACTGGTTCCCAGCAGACTATCAAATGAGTGAATGGCAAGACTTTAACTGATTGTTTTACCCAACTTAATTGCAAAAGACAGAAGCAGTAAAACAGCTTTCTGAACGAAAAAAGTGAGCTCACTGCTGTAAAAGCAGCTCTTCCCTTTGTTAATATGTTGGGAATAGTTATTCTTGGAATTAGGGGTCAAGACAGTAAAATCAATCTCAATATCCTGAGTTTTGCCAAAAACCTTCATAGTCACAAAAGCTTATACTTCCCTCCCTCCTACCAATGTCTTCTACCATCCAAATAGGTCACCTAGACCAGACCTCTGAAAATTGGCAACTGTTTCCATAAGTGGAAAAAATAGAGCCAGACAAAACTTTATAGGCAGTGCAAAGAACTGTGACATAATTTTCTAGATGCCAAGAAAAAATATTCCCCTGAAAAGGATTAAGAATTAGTTTTACTAGGTTTGGTAGCCAAACTATGGGCAGAAATCTGTGCCATCAGAAACTGAATTTGAATAAGTTCAATTTGAATTTGAATTGCTCAGATTGAATCTGAATTGTAACTTGAATAAATGCTTTTGAAAACTGAATTTGAATTAGTCTAATTTGAAATTGAATTTATGGTTTGAAAATGATCATCACTAAATTGAAATTGAATTTTATATTTTGAAAATGAATTGATTTGCTTTGAAACTGCATTTTATCCTTTAAAAATTCAGCTCTCGAATAATTTCAGTTTCACTTCTCACCATTCAGTTTCAGTTCTACAATTCAATTTCAGTTCCAAAATTCAGTTTTTTGGAACTTACATCCGGTTCCGGTTCAAGCGCAGATTAATAGCACTATGTTCTACTAGCGGACCGAAAGTGTTACTGACGGGAATCTACAGCGTCTTGAGCTGAAGTAAGACTTCAGAAGTCATTCGTCATGTCGAATGACCAGCGGATAAACTCTCAGGTTGGTAATAAATGTATTACATGTATGAGAACAAGCGTCATGTTAACAAATGATAGCCGTAAGGTAACTTTTATGCTTATTGTAGCTGTTAGCTAAAAACGCTAATTTAGCGTAGTTTGCCCTGGATTCAGCTTTGACAAACAAATATGATCGACTGTTTCTAGTAGAATTCCAAAGTTGTCATCTTGTACCCTCTCAGAATGCTTGCAGAGACCCCTACAGTAGGGAAACATGCAAAACGGTGTCCAAACCTTTGTATTTTAGCTTTATTTATGTCTTACACAGCATCCCAACTCTGTAGCTAACTTAATAACTTTAGCTAAAGTGAATAGTTAGTCTAATTCATTAGTGCAGCATTACTGGATCATCTCTGTTTGAAGTGATATAATATGATATACAACTATCACTGTGTTTAACTACCATAATAATTCTTAGGGTACTGAGTGAATGCTTAATTAAATTTTTTTTTTTTTAAAGCATACTGCTCCATTAATATGTTTGACAGGCTGAAGTTGTCGGGTCACCTCCTAAATCGACCATCTTTTACAGGTGTTTTGTGCCAGAAATGGAGTGTCCACTGAAGACTGAAGATACTGAATCTCTACGCCTTGCCATTGATCCCTCTTGTGCCTTCATCTAGACAAGAGACATTAACTTAACCACTCTCATATGCTCTGTACCTACATCACCTTCCCTGACAGTCGTAGCTTGGCTCATCTGAGGGTGAAATTATAAGAATGTGTTATTTTGCAAAGTGCTCTCCAGGGTTCCTAAATAAAATATGGCGTTGAGGTCATTTCTTTTGAATTAATCCCTTCTTCTGAAATATAAGAACCTCTCCTGGTTTTAATGGCACTTTGGATTTCTTTACTTTCTGTTCCACTTCCAAACCCAAATAGATGCTGACACAGTAACATGGAAGAGGGAAAGACGTTGGAAAGGACTACTACAAATAAACCTAATGCCTAACAATGAAAAGTGTAAAATAAGAACAATAATAATAAAGATAAAAGATGAAGTAACACGTTTTTAGTATTTTATTTATTCCAAATGATCATCCAGATGTCTGTGACATGTGATGACAAACACCATAATGGAAGGCCTTAGTCATCACATGCTTAAACTCATCATATATTTTTGCATATGCTGAACAGGCAGTCAGACATGCTGTAACTGTGGGGTAGAAAACAGCATGAACACCATACGGCAGGGGTCTCAAACTCCAGTCCTCGAGGGCATGGAAAAGTTGCATGACACTTTGACCTTTGAGGACTGGAGTTTGAGACCCCTGTCATATGGAATATGACAGGTGTGGTTGAACTGCATGAAGACTCTGAAGTTTCTCTTCTCTTCTGGCAGGACAGGAATGTGGCCTAGTCCTGTGAGCCACTGTAAGGATGTACTTAGAGTAGAACTGGACTGTCACCAGCCTCAGGCTCTTCACCCTTTTCAAAGACAAAGCAGTCATTTAAATAAAATATTAGATATTGTTTACCTGTACATGCACAAAGTAAATTTAGAAATGTTATTATTGTCAAGAGTGAACAAGCACTGATAGTGTAATCTACAGCTGTGGCCAAACGTTTAGAGAATGAGAAGTGTTGTTTGCTTATTTACAAAGTTTGCTGTTTCAGTGATAGTTGTATATCATATTATATCACTTCAAACAGAGGTGATCCAGTAATGCTGCACTAATGAATTAGACTAACTATTCACTTTAGCTAAAGTTATTAAGTTAGCTAAAGAGTTGGGATGCTGTGTTATGCTGGGCTTACACTGTGCGATTTTTGGCCCATTTTGAGCCGATTTTTGAGTCGTGCGACCGTTTTGGCGATCGGCCCGATTTTGGCCTTCATCGTGCGTCGTGTAGTATACGTGGGGTAACGAGAAGCGATTAACACCTCACGACCAGCTCCCGATCATCAATCGCTTGGTCGTGAGGGTGTCGCCGCAGCTTCTCACACTGCGCACGCGCAAACACAAATGTCAGCGAAAAAGACGGCGCAGCACGGCAGTGCAGCGTGTGATCTGGACACACAAGCGATGGAGGCACAACTTGTAGAACTATGGCAAGCTCACCCGAACCTTTTCGATGTGGCCTCACAAAATTATCACGACCACAACAACCGTGAAAATAGTTGGATTTACATTGCTGCTCAATCACAGCTGCCTGATCAATGTTTTTCATTAGCAATTTAGCAAAGTTGATGGTGGTGGTGTGTCTGTGTGAGTGAAAGACAGAGAGAGAGAGCGAGCAACAGAATTTCTCTTATAACCTTCATTTTATGGACGCACAGTGTGAGCACTCGGGTCGCATCAGAGCATCGGGCCGTATAGTGTGAGACCTGCATCGTGACCTACGAACTTCTAACCCCTGCGAGTCAATCGTACAGTTTGAGCAGAAGCTGAATCGCGCGACTGAAAAAATCGCACAGTGTCTGCCCAGCATAAGACATAAATAAAGCTAAAACACAAAGGTTTGGACACCGTTTTGCATGTTTCCCTACTGTAGGGGTCTCTGCAAGCATACAGAGGGGTACTCTGAGAGGGTCCAAGATGACAACTCTGGAATTCTACTAGAAACAGTCGATCATATTTGTTGTCAAATCTGAATTCAGGGCAAACTATGCTAAATTAGCGCTTTTAGCTAACAGCTACAATAAGCATAAAAGTTACCTTACGGCTATCATTTGTTAACATGACGCTTGTTCTTATACATGTAATACATTTATTACCAACCTGAGAGTTTATCCGCTGGTCATTCGACATGACGAATGACTTCTGAAGTCTTAATTCAGCTCAAGACGCTGTAGATTCCCGTCAGTAACACTTTCGGTCCGCTAGTAAAACGTAGTTCTATTAATCTGCGCTTGAACCGGAACCGGATGTAAGTTCCAAAAAACTGAATTTTGGAACTGAAATTGAATTGTAGAACTGAAACTGAATGGTGAGAAGTGAAACTGAAATTATTCGAGAGCTGAATTTTTAAAGGATAAAATGCAGTTTCAAAGCAAATCAATTCATTTTCAAAATATAAAATTCAATTTCAATTAGTGATGATCATTTTCAAACCATAAATTCAATTTCAAATTAGACTAATTCAAATTCAGTTTTCAAAAGCATTTATTCAAGTTACAATTCAGATTCAATCTGAGCAATTCAAATTCAAATTGAACTTATTCAAATTCAGTTTCTGATGGCACAGATTTCTGCCCATACCAAACTTACCTAATCATATCTTTTAGATTTTACCGTGTTAAATACAAAGTTTTTGGACTATAAAATCTGCATTATAGTCTACCATCATCCAACAATTTTAAACCTGTTGGTGTGCAAAAACCGTTTTAAACTGTGTTTAAACTGCTGAATTTGACTTTGTCAGTAATTTCAGACACGTTCTAAAGTGTTTTATATTAACTGTTTTCAATGTTGGTTTCAGTTGAACTTAAATAATAATGATATGTGTACTTTATTGATCCTTGTAGGGAAATTACTTCTCTGCATTTAACCCATTCACTTAGTGAAGCAGTGGGCAGCCACCAATCCAGCGCCCGGGAAGCAGAGTGTAGGTTGCTCAGGGGTACCTCATGGCAGGTAGTCAGTGGATTCGAACCCCCGATCTTGCGAGCATGGTGACCACTCTACCTACTGAGCTATCCCTGCTCTAAAAGCCAGCAAAGGAAGCAGATTTGAAATTTCAGATAGCATAAAGGACGTGACACTATATACACTATAAGCAATGACGGTAACCTGTTACAGTACGATGCTCTAATTCAATGAGCTCTTTAGAATGACCCATTCTTTCACAAATGTTAAGAAATGAAGAAAAAAACTCAATAAACCTCCTCTGGCATTAACATCAGCTGTATGGGCTTCCATGCCCAAGCAGCTTCTGTAGCTCTAATATTTTGGTGGCCCGGTATATTTGTTCATATAGTGTATATTATACCTTTGCTACTAAAGAAAAAGAAAAGTTTTTTCTTTTGTTGTTCAGTAAAGCATATCTCTAGGTTGAAGAAGCCTGTGACTCTGAAGTTCAGACAGTAAAAGTAAATAATGCATAATGATACTTATGACAAATTCACTTTAGCACTTAATGTACTACTCTGCTGGTAAAATATTGCCCACTTACCTACAGGAACAAGAATCCCTGTGTTTTCATTTTAAACATGAAAGACTGCTGATCAGTCCATATGTTGCCTATGCTACCAGTTCCTCTTACTGTAGGTTTCCACCAGCCGCAAAACCTACACATTCCTCCTCTGAGCGCAGCCACAAAAGCAGGTCAGCTCCTCAATGACCAAAACGTTCTCCAAGAAACACAGCCAACTTTACCACTGAAATAGTTTTCAATAAATTTTAATTTCCGCAGCCACTTTTTCCCAGTCTTGAGAAGGTAATGAATTAGCAAACAAGAGCCTCAAAAGAATTCCCTCCCATTCCTCTTTACTCAATGAATTACCATCGACCACACAAAGAAAACAAAAGATGGTAAGTTTATTTTTCTGTGGTGGAGCCATTTCAACATAGCAATTATTCATTGACACCACCTTCAAAGGTACTTCAATCAAAGGTTTCAAGCACCAGTGATAGTGGGTAGCAACAGTGGGAACATTACAGCACTGTGTAATACACTGTCACATTATGATTAGTAGGGCATGGAAAGATATAGCTGTGTTTATCTGGTATATGGAATAAAAGTAACATGTATATTTAGCAAAGTTTAATGTTGCAAATCTGACTGGAATCACGTTAAAAGTATGACTTTAAGTCATTAATGAGTTGCTGTTTGTTTTGTAAAGTTACCCAAATCAGTTTACTCATACAGCACATGTAAAAACAGAGGGTGATTGAAGTACTACGTGGCATCGTATGCAAGATAAGCTCAAAAGAAAGTCAAAGTGCTTCACAGTTGCAAAAGTTCAATATAATAAATTGAATAAATATTTTAAAGAGACTATTATGCTCATTTCCAGCCCCATATTTTTATTCTTGGATTCACAGTCAATTTAAAGTTATTTTAAATTACCTGGAGACACTTCCTTCAGCCTCAACATTACTGCACCTGTTTTGCCTGAGAAGATTGGGACAATTACATTTTCTGATATTTTCACTCTCCTTAGCTTTGCAGTGTACATGCGTATACATGTGTATTTTTAGTTAGTGTGACCACTGCTAATTGAAATGCTGTCTATCTTGGCCAGGACACTGCTGCAACAGAGATTTTTAATCTCACAAGTCATATATTTCCTTGGTAACAGTTAAAAACAATTGAAAATAATCCTTATTTATCTTATAATTAGCATTTGTGCACCTCGGTTCATTGACAGTGTGAAATTAGCTGTATTCACACTTCTCGTTTAAGAGCATGAAATCATATCTTGGCATTTTTTGGCTGCAAGAAATCAGTAGTTATTTTCTGCGCCCCGGTGCTCTTTCAGTTCCCCAATGCAAACAAATACTGAGGTGCCACTGAGAGTTCAAAGTGATCTAAGTGATTTAAACTCCAATAACACGATCGATGTGGCTGTTTTGGGTATTTATGCAGACTGCATTGGTTCCACCTTGCCTTTAGGTCCTTAAAGTTAACTGTCTTCTGATTGGCTGCTAAAGAGGTGACCATATTTGGAATGTAGCTCTCACTGACATCACACAGATCTTAAAGAAGGAAAAAAAATCTCTGAAATTGAGTCTTTCGAGCAGTCTAAAGCCTAATTTTTTTTTTTAAGTGTACAGTTATCATCTGTACATACCCCAACGTCATTATTGGAAACCTGGGTCATGTTTCACCAGTATAAGACAGAAAATATGGAAAAACTTACAAGAAATATTAGAAAGTGAGAAAAGTTAAAAAGCAAAGAAGCATCTATAAATAACTGAGAATAAATAGGTTTGGTTTCTTCGGAGAGACAGGATGAACCGAAGCTGGCAAAGCGACAAAAAAGAAAATAGATGGTTGGAGGGAAAGCGATTAAAAGAAAGGAGTCAAATACCACACAAAAAAAGCTAGATTTGAAATATAAAATAAACAGTAACAGCAAGCTTGTGGGAGCTTTAACAGATCTGTTGCATTTTGTTGTTCTGGCAAAGACTGGCAGCTTGCAGCAAATGCGTGTGTGTTTGTTTGTGTGGGCTTGTAGTATGACTGTGGGTGCCTGTATGCGTGTGTATAAGTGGGCTGTGTGTGGCCAGACTCTCTGGGCTGATCTTGGCCCCCGGCTCTAGCTGGCGTTCAGCATGTCTGTAAAGAAACAGCTGGAGGCAAAGCCAACACCAGTCCTGCTCAGAAGCTCAGCTCTGCCAGCAGCGACAGATTCCAGAACTTTCCACGGTCCCGCGTCGCCATGCCAACAGGTCTTGGCATGCCACAGCTGTCCTGATCTGCACACCTGGCCCACCAAGAGTCCAGAATCACCTCTCCTGTCACTGTGTGATGAACAGGTCATTTACAACCCAAGTGTTTGTGTGTTTTTAAGAGTTATGGGCCCAGGTAAAGAAAACACCGTGGCAGTGGACCTCCTGTGTGTTGCCCTAATCAAACAGAGCTAAGAACCTTCGCACTGCAGAAAAGCAGGGCTTAAATTTGTGGAAAACCCACACAGAGGGATATTCAAAAAGAAACTACATTATGGAAATTGCGCTTAATAAAGATTTGTGCTGTTTGTCTTTGATAGGGCCACTGAATTTCGTGGTTTCAGGAGCAACTATCAAACATGAGGTTAAGAGGAATATTTGACTGCAACTTCAGCTACAGAGTGGGGTTGGCCAGTGTGTGTGCACGCGCGCGCGCGTGTGTGTGTGTGTGTGTGGGCATTATAACTCAATCTTTTTAGTCTGGATGGCAATCTGGACACTTTATTAGGTACATCTTGCTAGTACTAAGTTCAGAACTGCTCAAATTCTTTGTGCCACAGAGTCAACGAGGTGCTGGAAACATTTCTCAGAGATCAGGTCATAAAGGGATGGACATAGTCCAAAACAACACTCAGGTAGGTTGTGGTGTTTAAGCGATTTTCATTTGGTACTAAGGAGCCCAAAGTGCGCAGAGGAACTAAACCCCAGTCCATTACACCACCAGCAGCAGCCTGAACCACTGATACAAAGCAAGATGGATTCATGCTGTCATGCTGTTTACTCTAAATCATGATCCTACCATCTGACCGTTGCAGCAGAAACTGAGACTGAAATTGAACCTGAGTGAAATGTAGCCTCAGCCTCCGGTTGCCACCAGTTGTCTTCTGCTGCAACAGCCGATCTTATACAAGGTTTGATGCGTTGTACATTCAGAGACGAGCTTCTGCACACCTTGGGTGTAACCAATGCTTTTTAAAATTAGTGTTGCCTTCCACCTCAAAGCAGTCAAGCCATTTTCCTCTTTTCCCCCTGGCATCAAAGGGGAACTGCCGTTCACTGGATATTTTCTCTTTTTCTGTTTAAACTCTAGAGATGTCATATGGGAAAATCCCAGCAGATCAGCAGTTGCATGCAGTCAAATCACCTTTCTTCACATCTGAACTTCAGCAGGTGTCCTCGATCATGTCTACACATCTATTGCTTTGAGGTGCTGCCATGTGATTGGCTGTTTAGAAATTTGCATTAACAAGCAATTGAACAGGTGTACCTAATGACTTCATCTTTAAAAGTAGCTGGATTCTGTTTCATGAGCTACTGACAATAAACGTATCAAATCTAATTTACAAATTTCTATCAACTCCTTCACAGGGTAAACTGTTCACTCATGTGGGGGATAGTTCTGTTTTTTTTAAAAGAACAATTTACAGCAGGTGTCAGTAAGAACGACCTCAAACGGCATCTCTTGCACTTGGTTTGGCATCAAAATCTTATTCCACCTCAAAGCATTTATGACATCATCTCCCAAACTTCTTTCCCATGTAGAAAGCTTTCTGTTGCTTTAGTGCTGGTTTTGTCCATTTGTTTCAGTTTTCAACACTGTATTTAGTTAAAAACAAAATCTTATGCCCAACAATATGATCACATCTTGACTTTTTGCCTGATACACAAAAAGTAATAATTGAATTCAGCATCTGTTGATTCTGAGGGATACAGGACAAAAGACCAGATGAGTTTCGGTTGATTGATCTGTATTTGATTAACTAAGTTATCCTGAATTGCATTGTGATAAACTCCTGGGATGAAAGAGCTATGAATAGTCAGTTTCCATTTAAGTTTAAGGATATTTTATTCCCCTCTTAGCCTGCGAGCACAAACATTGTTGCTGAAACATTGTTGGAGGTATCGAGACAGAATATGAACCCTGAAACTCTAACATAACACAACCAGATTCATAACAGCCAGCAATGTAGTAAGACATCAGACATGACAACTGTCAAAAGAAAATTAGATTCAACTTCAACTTTAAGAGTAATTCTGATTGCAGTTAAAAGCATTAACTCTGCAAACAGGACAATCTTCTGTTCAGCAAACTGCCTAGTCAAGTGATTCTCGACCGCATCTGCGCCTCTGAGTCAGTTGTGACTAGCCACTCTAATTCAATTAAGGAAAAAACATTTCAAAACTTGATATTTAAGGAGGAGAAATAAGAGGTTATGCACATCATAAAAATGCACATTTCACCTAGTGTATTTTGGCTCAACACTTTTACAAGAAGCCAACTGGAGTTTTGAAGTGGTCTGTGTACGAGTGGGATTATTTCTTGCTCTGTCTCTCTGGATATAGTCGCCACCCATGATATCTAAGTCTAAACCTAACACGCAAACACACTCTAACACATTAGGGGTGGAGTGGAGAGAGAGAGAAAACATGATTTGTGTATGGATGTCCAGCATGTGAACAGTTTGATTGATGGGCAGCTTAAGAACACAGAGTGATCCTTATTAGAGGCTGAAGACTGCCAGCTCTGAGGGATGCGTGGGCATGTCCTCCTTGGTAAATGATCAGGTGTTTGACTGTCTGGTAGGAAGGAAGTCCTTATTAATGTTGAGGGGAAGGCTGAGGCTCAGCAACCTCAGGCATGCCTGCCCACACACGCATATACACACAACACACACACTCCCATCCAAACAGCATAGGCAAACTCTCACTGCGGTTCATTACTGTACCGGAGAGCCGGTGTGCTCTTACAAGAAAAGTTCTGATTGGGAACAGATATCTACAGCTGTGGAGGTGTTAAAACAAATCCATTGACATCTTTTACTGTATTTTACCCCCCCGGGCCATGAGACTTTATTCCCATCTTTTAACCTAAATTTAAATATTATTTGGTTGCAAGATGCCAGGATAGCATGCTGGAAACCGAAAATGGGCATTTTTGCAGTGAGTTGCCTATTTAGACATTGAGCGATACTGAGAATACATCCACACAAATATTGCATATTTTCACCCAGATGAGCATCTCAGCACAGTTTTAACCAGCATAAAAAACATGCATTCTATTTAATGACCAGCAGGGGGCGACTTATCTGGCTCTCTTAGCCGTTCGCTGATACCTACTTGGCTCAGCTTGACTAGACTCAGTTTTAAGGGTTTTCCATTAGGTGGTAGTACCTTGTACCTTGTACGGGGTTCCAAGGAATTGGAAAATGTGAGGTCAGAGTGCCTGCCACAGATTGGCTAGTCAGTGACTCACTCGATGAGTCATGAGAGCATCTTCTTCACAAAAATCCAAACTGCCTTTTTTGAAATCTTTCAGCGAGGAAAAAGGCTGCACAAAGAGCAACACTGTGGTATCTGAGTCTGACCAAAAACCAGCAGGTATACCATTGCCTTGACGTCCTCCATTGTTGTGGTGTTTGTGTCGCATACAAATGACGTCACAGGATGTTCGGCCACATTGGAATAACGACCCCACACACGATAGTGATACTCATTTCTAGTCGGAAACATCTGAAACCGAGTCGAGTCGAACTGAGTTGGTACTAGTGGAAAAACACTGTCCTGAAGACTTCATGTACCCAGACTCCGAGTATAACATTAAATTATAGTCATTACTAGAGTCATTAGCACATGTCTTGTCAATCACGTCATTAGCCAGTGAGTGTCAGGTGAGGTGTCCTCAAAACCAATACCAACTGGGAAGGGATACTGACGCCAGCATCATCATTTCTGAAAATCAGTTCTTTTATAATGTTTTTGCCTGTACATAGTAAAACACAGCCAAAATTTCAAATTAAAATGCAGTCAAAAAACCCACTGGAACATATTGTGGATGCTAGGTGTAAATATTGTAATATTGTAACAAGTCAGACATTTTAAAGCAAAAACATGGGAGTACACTGCTCAATGATAAATGTAACCATAATCAGACAAGCTTATTTATTCATTGGCCAAGAAAGAAAAGAAATCACTGTCGTGGTAAATTCGAGCATCTCTAACCTTATCTTAGTGCTGGAAACAGAAGATATTCAGCTTGGGTTAGGGTTAGAACTAATAAATAGTCTGCTATGCTCACCGGCTAGCTTGCTAACTATATCTGCTGTTTAGTGCTGGTGAGGTTAAGTAGGTTTTGTGGAAAGTAAAGTGGTGAGACTGAATTTCGTGGCAAAACCAAAACAGTGAGCTAAAAAGTGGAAAAATACTCGGGTTATATTTCCCCGTGGACTCATTATAGGCGTTCCTTTACACATGGGACCCACTGTGTGCAGCTTTAAAATCTGTACCTTTAAACGCCCTTTTGGGCAGGCGTGGGAATCCCCCCCTTTCCCCTCACTGACGTGTACAGAAATGCCAGCAACCTGTGAAATGAACACATCACACCTACACAGCCACTTCACTCCCACCATTAACACTGAACTTTAAGCGTCTACAACAGCTCTTTTCCCCCTGTAATCCATCTGCACCACAAAGCTCGACTCTCCTTGGGGACAGTGTAACATAAACATGTTCAGCTTGCCTCAGTATTTCCAAAGCCACCCACACAAGCCATACCCCATCTGAGAGAAAGGGGATCTGGGTCTAAATCAGTGTTTCTTTATTTAAAATTCTCACAAAACAAACTTTTAAAAGCTAATTCCCTTTTGCTCATGCAGCCGAGAGGCAATGAAAGCCCGGCCTTATGTTACAGGGTTGTGAGACCGTGGGCAGTGCAAAACAAACAGTTGTGAGCGCTGCCTTCCTTCCTTTGCTTTACAAGGGGATGCAGATTGGAGAAATATGTTGGCTGTTGTGAGCAAATCCACTTCATGGACTTTGACTGTTGGAAAACCACAGTCGGACAGAAAACAAGCTGCCTGGCCAGAGCTCATGTTTGAATTAGACGCAGTGTTGATTTACCTCCTGCCCAGAGTATGTAATCAAATGTCTAATGGACTCACTGCTCATTAGTAAATTAACACTTTTGAACATTTACATCATCAAGGCCGAACACGTGTTTTCAATTTATGAAAGGGAAACTTATTTTTGAGTTTTTGGTAACAGGGTGGAGATATTTTTCTCTGTATGAAGCTTTCTGAAAAATACTGAACATGCCTCATCAACCGAAGGCCAACGAAATGCCACAACACTTCTAAACACATGCCTCATAAAGATTTAAAGAGACTGTAAATAGCTACTTTAAAGGGTTTATAAATGCGATATTGTGGTTTATGTTAAAATACTATCACGCCAAATTGCTCTCAAGACAATCACATTTAATACAACAACTAAATGGGCAGAATGCTGATGATTTTACAAATGTATACAGAGTTTTAATTTCATATGTAAGCCACAGTAGCTTCATTTTACCTGCTTGACTTTGGTCTTCATTTAATTTTATTAGGCTATGAATCTGTTCATCTGCACAGCTCTACAGAGACATAAACACTACATCCATGAACAGCGTCCCCTCTCATTTAGTCATTTATTACTGCTGCTGTAATTTATTGTGTCTCAATACGTAGATGACCGAGCTCATGTAATTTTAAATGTTTGTCTGTCTGTGTTAGTTAAAAACCCCAGTAACAAAAGATGTGGTTGTCAGTAAAAGGACATGATGTCACTGTTCACCACATTTGACTACTTTAGGTTTATAAACAAACTTGAAAGTGTTTTCAACAAAACAACAAATCCCATAGTTGAATAAAGCAGAATTAATAGATACTCTTAGAGAGCTCTGCTGAAGGCCTAATACTGATATCTTTGATAGGACTGCAGCAACAATTCTTTTGCTTACTGATTGCAGCTGATTAGAGTATACACTAACTAGTCACTTTGTTAGTGTCCAACTCCTTGTTACCACAAATGTGACTCTCTAGGGTTTACAGAGAATGGCAGAGGAAGGCAACAGTAACTCAAATAACCCTTTATTACAGCCAAGATATGCAGGAGAGCATCTCTACTAACATAACCTTGAAGCAGAAGGGTTACAGCAGCAGAAGACCACACTGGGTAAGAGTGACAACGCCTGTCTGCTAACTGGTTCGATGAATCTAGATTTCAGATATTAGGCTCTGAATGTGGGAGAAACAACTTGAGAACATGGATCAATCTTGCCTTGTGTCGCCTTAAACTGGTTCCTTGAACATGAAATCACCAGATCTTAACCCATTAGAGCACCTTTGGAGTGTGGTGGAAGAGAGACACCCATCATGGACGTGCAAGCAACAAATCTGTGACAATGGTGTGATGCTATCATGTAAATATGGAGTAAAATCTCTGAGAAACCTTTCCAGCACCTTGTTGCTGCACAGAAAGATAATCTGAAAAGCATTTTTCTCCTCCCCTTCTTTGTATAACTTCCCTAGTGGCCATTTAGATCCAGCATAAGCTCATTTGATTTTTGACAACACTTCTTGGGAACTGTAACTTAGTCATTATGCATGTATTCAATCCCCTTAATTATCATCTTATTGGAAAGTTTTAAAGCATAATTTGCTCACTAATGTATTATGCCAAGTTTGAACTTTCCTATTCTCTTGTAATGTTGATATCCTCTCATGGACTCTGGGTTTTAAACAGTGTTCAGTGTTCTCTAGTTTTCTTAGAGAAGCAGAAAATTGAGAGGTGAAAACTGAAGCCTGGGAGTGCCGTGCCAGTCACTGTGCCCTGGTGAGAACGAAGCGGGTGGCCTCTCTCGACTCAGGATAAAGCTGTCCAGAGGCTGCCTTCAGCATCCGTGTCTGTCTGCCAAGCACTGCTAGCATGTCCCAGGGCAGGCTGGGAGGACAAGACCGTTCAACAAGGCCTCTACATTGAGTGCAGTCCATTTAAAATAACCTATGGATAAATAAATACAGGACCTAAGTTCACTGTACAGTAATTGGCCAGGAAACCAACAGAGACAAGCTCATTTACAGTAAATGCATCAGCTTTGAGTTGCTGAAGTGCACTTGGCTAAAACTGCATTATAACGATTTGGAAATTTCAAGTGAAGCATTTTTTTGACGTGTTTAAATATTCACAACGAAATGTCTCAGAAATATTACTCACTGGGAAAACAAAACAGCATTTGTGTGTCACGGCGCAAGTAAATATAGCACCATGTTAAATATAGAAACGTTATAGTGAGTCTTTCTAGATAATGGAAGAGCGACTAACACATCAAGAAAAAGACACATTTTAATAATAAATGATTTCATTTTTATTTTCAAAGACATGCAGAAATGTACAGATCTCTGTCTCTCTCGCTCTGTCTTAAGCACACACACTCACACACACACACATGCATCTGCGCACGACACACACAAAGTGGTTAGTCTGGCCTACCTTGTTGACCCACTGGCTTAGCTGTGGTTACACGCTGGACGCAAAGTACTCATTAATGATTTGAGCCTGCTCTTCGCTTGTGCAAACAAACAGACTCAGCCCATCATTACCGTAACACCATGTGTGTGTGGTCTTCTCCCTCAGACCTCTATTGATTCTTCAATTTTCACAGGGGCTGGGGCAACGCAAAACGGCGTGATTTGTCAAGTGAGTAAAGGACATGGCACATGCTGGCTTGTGGCATGTTATAAAACAGTTCACACACTGGCGGGCGCATTTTTCATCAGCCTCAAATATCGCACAGTAGTTGATGCAGCGGGTAGGGGCGCGTTCCACGGGCAATGCCCCAAGCCACAAAACGTAAAAACACCACAGTAGGTTTAACGTCGCGTGTAAAATGCAATTATAAACCAGGGTGCTTCTCCCTCTCCACCAGCTCCACTTTCTGCCCTCTGACAAAGCTATCTTTACACGGAGAGTCAGTGCAGAGCATATAACTGTAAGCACGGCTGTGTCTGTGATGCTTGGCACCTGGGCAGGAGTTTATGGTAATGTTTTGGGTGATAGGTCAGGGACAGGAGGGTGGTGGTGGTCACTGGTGGTGGCCCTGTGGGGCTTTAAGCCACGTCCAACTGCTCTGGTACCTGCCTCTGAGGTCAGATGAGAGGGGGGCATCAGACATTGAGCATATTGTGGTTTGGAGGTGGGTGAGTAAGGAGTAAGAAGCAAGAAGCCCCCCCTCTTCCCTAGAGCCTCAAGCACAGGGCTACTGCAGAGAGTCAGGCACCTCACCATTAACATCTGCCAAGAGAAAAATGCTAATGTGGTGGGCTCTGCATAAGGCCAGGTCAAAGACTCAAGCTCCGGACTTGTTTTTTCCCCCTTTTGGAATCAGTCTGAATCACATTTAAGTAAACCTTGATCAGGCACGGATTAATCATAAGATGAACAACATTTTAAGTTTTCACTAGAGACAAGCTTTAACACTGAATAGATGAGTGTAAGAACACTTCAGCAATGCCAGGCAGGAATCATTTAATCTTAAAAATACATTTTACAGGCAAAATGTCCAATGGCAGATTTCCTGTCTGAAAAATAATGATTTAATGCACCTATGCTGTAGACTGAGTCTGGACAGCATGCTTTTGTCCTGGCAGGACCTCCCCGACTCACTGTCTCCAGGAGCTTGACATTTATGGTTAACATTTTTTTAAAAAGGAGTTGTAAATAAGAAATCGGCCCCAAAGCATTACCTGAGAAGGATTATTATATATCGGGCAGCAGAAACAGACAAATCTTGCAGCTACTTGCAGATCAAATAAATGTTGGAGGAGGCCGTGTTTGGGTAACCCTGAACAGGAATTAGGTAATGTTCAGGATGTACGCCTCTTAAAGCGTGGAGCAGTGACCCTTCTGTGACATTCTGACTGAACAGGCCATTGTGCATTGTGGGTGAAAGTCTGTATTTGCAGCTGGAAAATAACCCAAAAGCTGTGAATTGATATATGTTATACAATGGAGATTGAGGTGTGAAATACAGTGTTAAACACCCTGAGCTACATTCACAGTATTGTTGGGATCCCGTTTTTTTCAGCGACTGACACAAAGAAATTACAGTAAACATCCATCCATCCATCTGATCACACCTAAAGTCAATTTAGAACCAGCAATTAACCTAACCTCCTGCATATCTTGAGGATGGATGGAGGATGGCAACAAATCCTGAATTTAAAACTTGGGGTGAATTCTGCAAGGCCAAAAACTATGACTATTCCAGCCATTTTCTCCAAAGAGGAACTCTGAACTCTATTACAGCCAAATGGAAAACCAACAAGCTGATCATGTCGTTGCACAATAGCTGCAGACCTTGATCATGTTGGCACATTATAATGAGAGATAAATTAAGCCATATCATTGTCAAACTTTACATGAATGTGGATTCGGGTGGGGGTGGTGGTGGTGGTGGTACAAAACCATTTTAAATGTTATTTTGAGTCAAAGTAACATACACAAGGGCTGGGTAATGGGAAGGGTTTATTTTTAAAAAAATAGTTTTTACGTAAGTTGGAAAAAAATGTATCATATTTGAACCTCTTCAAAGATCAATAACACCACTTTCAAATTATATCATTAAGGCAGACAACAAACTATGAGCTTGTTTAAAATAAAACAAGTCATCCTCCAATCTGGTAAACAAGAACAACTTTAAGATCCCGATGTTGGCTATTTCCTGATATATCAGTATTGACATTTATAATGGCCAATTAATACAAATATTATAAGGTAAAGAAGAGATGCTGTGAGTGTTGATGTTCCGTAATTTTTCCATCAGGGGGCACTCTGTGTTTTCTCTGTTAGCACCACCTGTTTGAAACTCCACAAACACAACAACCAGCTCATCCGAGCAGAGCTGGCCAGTAAATGAGTAGACTTGTGACAATAAACGATTATTTTTTAAACTGCATTGCCTTGTGATCTTAGCAATGGCAAATATTAGGGAAATCTGTGTATGTTTTGTGTGTCTGAAGGAAAAAAAACATCGGCTGATTTTTAAATCACCAAATATCGGTATGAGTCGTAAAAATTCTATATTGTTCTCCTTTCTCCTTGTGTCCATGTGGAGCTGTCTGCGAAATGAGTGTACAGGGACCATCTACAAAGTGAGAGACTGAAAAATGACTTTGCCGGAAAAGATGTCATGTAGTTGGCACTCCCAGACTTCAGTTTTCACCTCTCATATTCTAAAACTTGGATCTTGTCCACACGTGCTTCTTCTTTGCATGATAGAGCTTTACTCTGCCTTTTTGTGAACATTGTCACGGTGAACTGAAAGTGTTCCTGAGCCCATGCAGTGATTTTCATGCCTGATTTTCCACCTTGTCCCTTCCACACAGAGATTTTTCCAGATTCTCAGTATCATTTGATGACATTATGTGCTGTAAATAATAGGGGTGCAACGATATTCGTATCGATATTGAACCGTTCGATACAGTGCTTTCGGTTCGGGATGCATATGTATCGAACAATACAACATTTGTAATTTATTTTATCAACTTTCCTTCTGACGATGCTGTCTGTGTTGAGCGCTCAGTGAATCTGCGTTCGACTACTCCGCCTAGGCTGCATTGTCGAGCGCAGATCCACTGAGCGCTCAACACAGACAGCATAGTCAGAAGGAAGAGCACAGGGCAAGCTAGCAAGACAGAAGTTAAGCTCTCCTTGCAACATGGACCTCCCCCACCCTCATTCAGATCTGGCGTTTGGAATTATTTTGGTTTTCATGTGACGTATGACCCTGAAGGTAAGCGAGTCATGGACTAAAGTAAAACAGTATGTTGGATGTGCCATGCAATGCTCAATTACATGGGTGGGAACTAGTGTGTTAGCGCAGTTAGCTCGTTAACGTGTTGGCCGTCTAGCCCCATGCACGGGCGATCGGCGGTAGCTCGTTAACGGAGATTTGCCGTGTTGTGGCGTTAAGGTCATTTCAACGAGATTAACCTGAAAGCACTAGTGGGAACACAACAAATATGACTGCACATTTACGCCGACATCATCCTAGTGCAAAGACAAGTGGAAGCAGACAAAAAAAAGCAAGCATGCTACTAACTTTAGCCGAGTCATTTAGACAGCTGTTAGCACATGATTCTCCTTATGCTGCTGAGAATATAGCCCAGAAGAAGCGGATAGTATAGCTTTTATTTTGGAAAGAGACATTTCTCTGTAATAAACTCTCTTTTCCAAAGATGAGTGATTCCTCAATCAGATACAGGGCTTGCAATATCGCTAGCCCGACGTCCTGGGGCTAGCGATTTTTTTCAGTCGGGGTACCAAAATCTATCTCTTCCCTGCCCGTCGGGCTATTGTAGGAAGGAAAAATATATGTCAATGCTTTTGCATTCTTTCGGAAATGTAGCTGGGTAATTATGTCATTGGCATCGGTGAGCCACTGTCAATATGTGACATATTGAAGTCGCGTTTGAATTTGCGCTTGTTTTTTTGCTTTCACTTTGCAATCGTGCGAACTGTGTATAGAGAGCGACAGCACTGATCTGTGAGTGATGATAATTTGTGCACCAATTCCTCTGACATCGTCTTATTAATCGTTAGCTTACTATGCAAACATGACAAGTGAAATCTCCCGCAGCAAGCTTAAACATGTGAGAGGTTGATCGCGCAGAGAATCGCTGAGCTTATGTGAGTGCGTGTGTAAAAGCAGCAGGATATATATTTTAGTTCTGCTGAGCCAAATAAGACAGGTCAGGGTGAAGAAGTGACAGCCAAAGAAAAGCTTACCACAAAACGGAGAAGTTATGACAAATCAGACTATAAGGCAAAAAGAAAGTGCAGCTTTATGGTTTCATGGACAAAAGAATTTCTGTGGCTGCAATATGACGAGCTAAATAACCAGGGCTGCACATAAGTGGTCCGCAGGTGCGCATTCGCTGTCAAAATAAAAAACACGCACAAGGGTTAGGGTTAAATTTAAAAACTGTACTTTTGAGTTAAAATATATATATTTATAATTTTAATAAATGACAAATTAAAAAGGCATGAACATTTTTTTTGTATCGAAAAAATATCGAACCGTGACACCAAAGTATCGAACCGAACCGAACCGTGAATTTTGTGTATCGTTGCACCCCTAGTAAATAATTAGGTATTCAAAGTCTTTACTGTTGTATGTTGAGGAACATTATTTGTAGACGCAGTTTTTGTAGACTGGTAAACCACTGCCTGTCTTTACTGTTGAAAAACTAATGTGCACTCTTAATACTTTTCATACTCATGTTACTGACCTGTTCTCAGTTACTCTAATTGGCTGCAAAAATGTTCCCCCAGCTGTAGTACAACTTATTTTCAAGACTTTTGTTGATCCTAACCCAACTTTCTGAGACATGGTGCTGCCATCAAATCCAAAATGACCTTATTTTTCTACATTTTGTTTCCTCTCAATTTAAACATTTGACCAAATGTTGGTTTTGAGATTAGAAAGTCATTGGGTTCCATTTTTATTTACATTTAACACAGTGTGCCAAATTTTTTCTGACATTCTAGAAGCTCAATAATACAGGTCAGGGCAGGGTGGGGGGATTTGGTCAATTTGATGCTTATATTATTAAAATCTCATGATCATACAGTGCAAAAACAATGCATTAAATGTGCCACATCCCTAGGACTTATAAACATGATAGTTACACTTCATATGCATTTTTAAAAGTTCCCCCATTTTAAGTGAGTTTGTTAAAAAAAAAAGTAAACTCAACTTAATACAGATTTCATTTTATTCACTAAAGTATGTGCTTGATATTCAAAACCTGCTCTTAAATAAGTGACGATTTAAGCATCAATAAACCACCAAAAGCAAAGAAAACAGAGCGGATCAATTTAACATTTTGCCTCAGGAGTACTTGTGAATAAAAATGGGCCCCTGTAGCCGAGCTGATGAAAATAGCTGAAGGTAAAAAGGAATAAAGAGCATTCCTTGGATGACAGTTATGATTGTTAGGTGTGAATGATCTGCAGAAAACTCCTCCAACTTCCCACAATTCGACATTATGAAGCATGCCTCAGATGAACTAACTGAAATGGTCCATACAGAAATTCGCCGTTAAAAAACCATTAAGAGGGGAAAATAACTCTGCAAAAGTCATTCTTCAAGTGAGGTTTTCCAGGATAACAAACCTGAAGTTCTCATGTGAACAAATGGTCAAACGATCAAAGTCCGGACTGCGTAATAAAGGAACCATTATCAAACACACATTAAAACTTAAAACTTTATTCATTGCAGCTGATTATTGTCACATATTTATATCAAACAAGCTTATACTAAACTACAGATGTTAAAAAGAAATTCTACTGCTTTTATTTTTGCTAAAATGTTTTAATCCCTCTTAAAGAACAAACAGCATTCAGAGTTAAAGACGAACTTTGAGATAGTTATAATATAATAAAGGATGTTGACTGCGATCATAGGGAACTGCTAAAATCAAAATCATACATCCACATGGTGACTCTGAATGCAACTCCACAACAAAAGCAGGAACTGTGACTGCATCTTGAGACAGGATTTATGACCTAATAGGGTGGGCCAGTGCAGGCAATGGGTAAAAAGCATCTAAAAATAGATGATGAACTCTGAATTTAAAGATGAAATGAAGGTGTTTCTGTGAATGCAATGTGTGTCAATGCCGGTTGGTTCCACATTTTTTGAAAGTAGAGTGGGCGGGTGTGTATATGTTCTGTATGTGCGAATGTAAAGTAGGGGCAAAGTGAAAAGGATGAAAAACCGACAGGAATACTGTTCTGTGTTGAGAGTGCAATTTAGCATGAATCAAAAGCAGCTTTCCTGGCTCCTATTCCATATGCTGCAGTCTGCCAGGAAATGGGATTTTTTTCATATTTCTTGTAGGTAAAGTCTTTGCAGAACGGAATCAGATGAGGTATTTTTTCCCTACCAAATGTTTAAGTGTTGGAAGTTTGGGGCAGACTCACTGGCAGGAGAAGAAAGCTAAAATTTGGGAGACAGCAGGGGGGTCCGCCATATATTTGTCCTAGCCCCAAACCCTTTCTGGACACCTTGCTGAACTGAATCATGACTGCTTGTAAAATACAGAGCCCTCTATTAAATAATTTACCACCAACTGGTCTCCAGACTGCCCTGAAGTGATTCTAGTAATCATCACTGCACACAGAAATTATTTATGGTTCCTTTTCATGAGGATAAATGCCAGTTATTCCATCCAGTAAAACAGCAAGCTACAGCAACTACATAAATGACTCAGGATTTTGAATAAACTGTATTTACTGCCTTAGAAATAATATATAAATATTAATAGATGAACAATTGTGGAGTCTGTTCATCGTGTACATTACATTGCATTTTTTTACATAATAAAAAAAAGACTTACATTTAGACTTACATAACCAGCATTTGAATAAGTGCTGGTTATTATTGTAATAAACTGCAGGCACAATGCTGGGTTTCAAAATCCAAATGAAAAGAAAGAAAACCAAATAGTGCGTGACAAAATTCATCAGTAAAGCAATTCAAATATCCCAGCAACCTAAACAATATTTAAGAAAGAAAAGACTAAATCTGGAGTTATGTAGCTGATGTTATAGGGAAGTCTTTTAAAAGGACCCAAAACACAGGAGACAGAGTAAGAAAACAGAAAGCAACCGTTTTCATTAGCCCAGGTCAAGACTCAGAGACACAAAGTCCAAAAAGCAAGAATATAGAGGGGACCAAACTAGACATAGCTGTAGACAATCAAGACAGTGAGGGAGGGGAGGAAGTAAACTCAACACAGGACACAACTAACTACCAAAGTAAACTTGAATCTAACTCAAAGGACAACTTTTATACACAGACACAGACTCGCTGAACAAAAAGAACACTGAGGAAACAAAGTACAAATAATAGACTTTATAAAACAGTAAGGAGAACACAAACTAAAAGGCTTAAAATACAGGTGTGCATAATATAAACAGGAAAGAACAAAATATGAATAGTAAACTAGATAAATGCTAACAGTATATAGATTTCTAAAATATGCCGATTCCAGATTCGATTAATAAATCAAGAGGCTTTATTTCACTCTGCAAGCAGACGACAAAAATTACATTATGACAAGGGGTCTAATAAAAAATTTAAATATGGATTTCCTATTTAACAACTTTTATTAATATTTATTTTCCATTAGTCTGATTTCAGCTTAGTGTGAGAGTCTTTATGCATACAGCAGTCATTTATGGTCATGGTAGTTTCTCACTTACATGCTTTTACTGCGAGTGCACCTCATCTTGTGGAGTTGAGCTCATAAGTAACCGGCAATAGGATATTAACTGAGGTGACAACAAAACATGGTCACATGTGTAATAAAATCTTCCTGACGAAATGTTACAAACGTAAGCATGGATGAAAGAAGCCAACAGGGAAAGCACCATCTGAACTAGTGAGCCATGCAAACTCCAGGTAAGTCAAAAATTTGCAATCAAACAAAAGTTGTTGGCATAGCAGTGCAAACTTTAAACTAGAGGACCCTTGGCTTTTAGCTTCCTCCATGCTATGTTAACTCTATTGCTAGCATCTAGTGATGTGCTTTGTCATAAACATACAGAAACATTAGCCTGCTGTCACAGATACCAGACAAAGCATGCATGATTAAAGATAAAAAACAAGTGACAAAGCTTGTAAAAACAGTAGAGTTCTATTTAGCTCAATACAAATAGCTGTGCCGCATTTAGGACTTTAGCGTGGCACTGGTAGCATGTTTGATAAAACATAAATATATCTGTTTTGTGAGATGTGCAATTATATAAAAATCATCAAATTAAGAAACTATTCCAAAAACTTCTTTGTTTGCATACTGGTCTAGTAAATTATAAATGAATGTAATTTTCACTTATTTTTTAGCCCAGCTTTTCAAATGGTGACAGGAGTTGTAGTTCAAATTAACACTGTAAAACCTGACCCATGAAATAATTGCTAGAAAATTCATATTATTTTGAAACTCTAATGTTACTGAAACTTGGGGCACTTGAAGATTGAATGTCAATTTGTATATTTGAGTTTTAATTTTTTATTATTTTTGCTACATCTGGTATTTCTGCACAATTTATTGCTCACAGTAGCACTGCAAGTGTCTGATTGTGTACATCAGGCTTTTCAGAAAAAACAAAAAACAAAGGTTCAAATATAAGCAATGCATTATATTTAAAAAAGACACTCCTTCTTGCTGCATGCACTTCCACACTTGGGACATGATGCACTGTCTGTCAATGTGAGACTAAAAATACATGCACTTTTAGTCACAGAGGCACCTCTTATGTGAGAGTGCCAAGCCTTTAACAAGTGCATTTATTAAATCACTAGGCACTCGAGACTCGGTTCAGCACCTGAATATGCATAGTGAACCTCAGGTTGTATACAGCTGCCTTAATGCAAACCTCAGTAGTCTCATTATGAGCTGAATATGAAAGATACCTCAGAACCCACTGTAACCATTTGGTGGTGAGCTGGTTTGCAGAGGCAGAGTGGAGGTGAACTGAATGGTCTGCAGTGAGAGGCTGTGGGTTGGGTTTCTCTGAGGTTATGGTCATTCTCCCCTGGGAAAGTGGTTAGGCCTGGCTGTTTACTTTGGAGTAACCCTGCCCCTCCCCTTATACCATTCACTCTCTGCTTGGTAACTCGTGATTACCTACACTGGTGCACACCTGTCATTTCTGAGCACCCAATGAAAATATACTAGTAGACTGCATTTTGAAAGTATGGCGAAATTCCATAGAAATTCCTCTAAATATATGTTTATTCATTAGTTTTTTTTCAGTACGCTGTTTGTTGTATGACTGGACTTTGCATCAGTGCCACGTTCATGTCACAGCAGGTGTGAGTGAAGGGTTGGTGGGGAGTGAGAGTGAGGTGAGGGTTGGGAGGTTGGGCAGGGTGTTAGCACTGGACTTAATGGGTAGGGGCTGAGGTAGCGCATGCATCTTCACCCAAAGAGGAGTTTGACTTTCTCTCAGTGCCTGTTCTCACACGGACTCACACAGGCTCACACACAGAGCTCTCAGCTCGGCTCAGCAGCTCTGACTACCGCAGATGATGCTTCAGTGCGACTTCACATGAGATTACTGCAGGACTGAGCAGAGTTGTGGCTCTGCAGCTGATGGGCTTCTCTTCTTTCTATCTTTATCCCACTTTTATTCGGACACTGGGAAGTTATAAATAGCTTAACACACACTGTTGGGAGGCAAATTAATGGAGTCGACTCGGAGGGGATTTCCCTAGGCTACATTTACACCAATGGATCTGCTCACAAGTTCTGAATGGGCCAAACTGTGTTTGGCACATTAATTTTCACACATCTTTTTTGTGAAATCATTTTTGCAAGAACATCAACACTTAAGAGCTTACGGTTTTTTGGGGGGATTTTCACTGGAAACAAAGTAAGTTTAAATGTTTATATTTTTAGAGGACTGTTTAAAGGCTGTGTGTGTCATTTTTCAGATGAAACGAACTCTACTGAAAAAACAGACACAGTTTAGGATTAATTCATTACTCATTAGAGAGACTGATGATATTCATTGTGTTGCTTACGTTTTTGCCTCAGGGATGTGCTCTATAGTCGTGCTTCATCAGTGGAGTCTGGCTGTGTTCTTGCTGTGCTCTCCGGTGACTCTCGATGGGAGACCAGTTGATGCACTTAGTAGCAGAATGTGAGTTACCTTTGTGATACCTTTAAAAAAATGAAAAAACAAATTCTATGCAAGATCTCGAAAAGCTAGCAATTTAAGAAAAAAATATTTGAGATTTTCTGCAGTTTGAATATTTTAAAGTAAGGCATGGGATGTTTTCTCTGTTTTAGGTCCATATCAAACTCAGATTAGTGACAGCTCTCACACTTGTTTATGCTGCCACCTACTGTATTGAGGTTTCATAAAGCTTGACCTAAAATTTATAATAGCCAACCACTTCTTCTATTAACTTAACACTGAGATGTCAAATAAAATTTAAAGTTGGAACAAAAAAAGTTCTTAAATGACTGACTGAGAATCAGACACTTTATTAATCCCAGAGGAAATGATATATTCCTCTGGGATTAATGTTCAGCAGTAATCTAAGAGATATCAGAGACTGAAACGGATTTCTAATAGTCCACCATGTGGCTTTTTTACTACCTTTGTTTTTGATACAATTTAATCTAACTTTGGCACTTTTTTTTTTGCTGTAAGGAAGAGGTCAGTAGGCCACGCCCAGCTGATGCATGATAAGGGCCGCACCATACATGAGTACACGCGCCGCATGTGGCTACACGAGCTGCTGGAGGAGGTGCACACGGCTGATGATCGTGCTCCACCTGCACAAAGCAGAACCTCGAGCCAAAGCTTCAGTGGAAACCACCAGAAGCCCTCGGGAGCCACCAAAGATCTCTCTGACAGGTTCAGGCAGGACAGAGTGGGCCCTAACCTCCCTCAGGAGACCAACAAAGCTCAGGCTTATAAGGAGTCACTTAAAGTTGCCACCAAGAGGAAAAAAAAGGTGAGGCTGGGCCGGCGTAGAGAAAACGATAAGAAGAGGAGGCGAGCACGGTCTGTTCTAACAAAGGCGCCACCACGGATGGCTATCTAAAAGCAAAAAATGAAAAAAAAACAGTACCCTTTATGTACTGCACTAAGACACTGACGCAGGCTGACTGATGCCTGACAGACTAACGATGCCAGACTCAGTCACTTTATATCTTAACCCTGAGTTTGTGCGTGTATATTAATATTTGGCTTTGTTGTTTGTATTTTTGCTGTAAAACAATCTCACACTTCATTTTAGTTTCATGATAACACCTGCTTAGGTCCATATTTATTTGGAAAATCTTTACAACTCTGCAGCCCTGATATACTTCCAAGCAGTGATATGTTTTGTAGTTTCAGATGTATGCAAGAGCACGGGAGGAAGTATTTATTTCCTATACATGATAACTTCTACAAATAATGCGATGCTGGGCACCCTGCTTTTTGTTTGGCTCTGAGTGCTGACCGTTATGGACCTACACACAACAAACTGGTCAATGAATACATCAGTTCATAATTTATTGTACTTTAAAATGTATATTTATTTTGTGAATGTATTTCAGTGCTGCTGACTAAATCCCATAATGCACTTTAGCTATATCCTGTATATGTTCTTTTGTGGTTGAGATTATGGTTTAGTAATTTTTTTTTCTATGATGGTCCTGCTTTTCTTTCACACCTTAGATAACTCAGCGTACGCTTCATTAAACCCACTTCAATCACTTAACATTGGATTTTTCTTTTACATTAAGCCAGAATCATCTACTGGATAATGTTCTGCACGTGCACTGAGGGCATACTGTATAATTTTCCAGTTATTCAAACATTAAATATGTAGTCCTTAGAGCTATTTTTTTATTCTCTGTGTCTTTATTACCAGGATATATGCAGCTCAAATGGAAAATCTGGCATTAAGAAAGAGCCAAAATGATTTGCTGAGAAAAATTATTCAAACAATTTGATTAATTGGGACTCCTTCTAAAAATAAAGCATTTAATATTTTTAATATTTAATTTTTGACTGTGAGACCAAAATAAAGCAAAAACAAAAAAAAAGAGAAAAAGAAGCGTATAAAGGCACTGATAATTGTGAATTTGTTATTCAAATTATACAAATGTAGAAAATAAGAGAAAATTTAGAAATGGCAAATTACTAAGAGACTAATAATCCTCTAAAACCATGGTTCAAGTCACAGCTCAAGTCTTTAGAGAGGATGAATTAAGAAAAAACATGAAAAAAACATTTTATTTTTAGTTTTTTACCACAGACCTGATCATATGATTATCAGCAAAATATCCCCCTTTAACCAGGCATTGCCAGCTCCTCGTGGGTGTCACACTACAACATTATGATGCAGTGAACTGTGTCGTCTGTATCACCTAGAAATCCTAAACTCAATGGCCAACTTGTTAGGTAGATATGTTGAGCTACTCACAAATGCAACTATCTAATAAACCAGTCACACCTTGTGTATTTAGCCATGGGCACGATGACCTGAATGACCTGCTAAAGCTCAAGTTTAAGAATGGGAAAGCAAGGTGATTTAAGTGACTCCGAACGTGGCATAGTTGTTGGTGCCAAATAGCCAGGTCTGAATATTTCAAAAACTGATGGTCTACTGGAATTTTCCAACACAAACATCTCTTGGGTTTACAAAGAATAGTCTAAAAAAGAGAAAATACTCACTGAGTGGCAGTTCTCTGGGTAAGAAATGCCTTTTTGATGCCAGAGATCAGAGAATGGTTAGATTGGAAATACACTCACACAGCACCACAAATCAACCTTTGATGAAGCCCACACCAAGTGCTGTGCTAAGAGCAAAAACCCAAGGATAGAAATTACACAACTTCACAAAAACTAGACAATAAAATAGTTGAAAAATGTTGCCTGGTCTGATGAGTCTAGGTTTCTGCTGCAGCATTTGGATGGTAGGACTAGAATCTGGCATTAACAACATGAGAGCATGGCTCCATCAATGGTATCAATGGTTCCAGCTGCTGGTGGTATAATGGTGTTAGGGATATCGTCTTGTCACACTTGAGCCCCTTAGAAATGAAGTGAGCATCACTTGTATCCCACAGCCTGAGTAATGTTACCCAGTAATCGCTTTTTCACAGTGTACCCGTCTTCTAATGGTTGTTCCCAGCAGGATAACTTGCTCAGATCATCTTAAACTGGTTTCTTGAATGTGATCATTAGTTCACTGCACTCACCAGCCTCCACAGTCACCAGATCTCTACCTGCTGGACCACCTTTGGCATGTGATGAAACAGGAGATTCACATCACCAATCTGCAGCAATTGTGTGATGTTGTCATGTCAACGTGGACCAAAATTCCTGAGGAGCATCTTTAACATAAAAAGTTAAGGCAGTTCTGAGAGCAAAAGGGGATCCAACCCATTATAAGTAAACTTGGCGTTCAGTACTCTTTTATATCCTACAGATGTATGTATGCAATATATACATTTTCTGACAACACAAGGGATTATTTGCATCATCAATAACTAATCTGAGCTAGAAAATGCAATTTTTAAGAGCCTATTGTGACCGTGTGTTGCCTTTGAGATCACTACCAAGTTGCTTTTTTTATTTTAACCAGCACTTCAGAATAGAAACATATTCCATGAATTCTGTGACTCATATAAGATTACAACATTGTCTGAAAAAACGTTTATCCAATAACTGATTAATTATTATATTATATTGTTATTATAGTGCTCATAGTAAGTTTTCCCTCAAAGTCTTTGAAAAATAGTTACAAATGCTGTATTATTATCAAGATAAAATAGTACAAATAATAGTAAGTGTAACATTTGGGTCAAAACAGACGTTTAAAATGTTTGCTGAAGGTAGCAGCGTGAAAAACAGTGTTGTTGACTTTCGGCATGAACAGAACACAATGAAGCTGTTAATGTTCCACTTGAGAACACGTGGCACTTTAACAGCCACTGAACGTAAGATACAGACACTGATAATGGAGGGGTTAGCAGATGCATCGACGTCAGCTATCCTGAACTAAGAGCAGCAGTGTACACCATTAGCTAAAATGAGTCATAAAAGCTGTGGAAAGCCTGATAAAGCCACCGTTAGGAGCCTGCAACTCACACTGAAGAAATCAAACAGTGCAGAGAAAAATTAATATCTATAGACGTGAAAGAACAGAGAACATAATCAATGAGCTAGGTGGGGGTTTTTTTGACATCGCTCACTGGCCATATTATGGGATTAGAAAAACAACAAAACAAGAGAAAACAAAAACAAAACATCAAAAAAACATAATACGAGCAAAAGATGGTTTATAATACACCAAAGACTAGTGGTAAAGAGAGAGGTAAGCACATTTATATTCATGCATTTATCTTTATATTCTCTCAGGTTACATTTGATGTAGAGTTGTCAGTATTTTGCTCCCTCTCTTTGGTCCACACATATAACCAAATGCACACTGCAGGTAAGTACTGGTGAAAAGCTTGTGAAGCTAATGCTAGTTTGTTGCTATCGGGGTGGCTGTAGCTCAGGTGGCAGAGCAGGTCAGCCAATAATCAGAAGGTCGGTGGTTCGATCCCAGGCTGCATCCTGGCTGCATGCCAAATATCCTTGGGCAAGATACTAACCCCATGTTTGCCTACTGGTGGTGGTCAGAGGGCCCGGTGGCGCCTGTGTCCGGCAGCCTCGCCTCTGTCAGTGCGTCCCAGGGCAGCTGTGGCTACAATGTAGCTTGCTATTGCCTATGGGTGAATGACTGAATGTAGTGTGAAGCGCTTTGGGGTCCTATGGACTAGAAAAGCGCTATACAAATGCAGGCCATTTACCATTTACCATCAAAGACAGGTCGCTGCTGCGCCTACTTACGAAACATAGATAACATAAATCCATCTTTCCCTCTGTTCCTTAGTTGTGGTGGAGTGTTTTATGGGGTAGTGAAGGTGAACTTTGACCTTTTGGTTTTAAAACATTATTATTTTATCATTTTATCCTATTAGAAATTTGTGTAAAATTTTTGTAAGAATTAGAATAAGAACTTGTTTTATGAAGTAAAAATAAAATCTAATCAGTTCATCCTTGAGTCCAAGTGAACATTTGTGATGAATAATAAGAAAATCTCAAGAAAAACATCTCAGGGCTAAGATATCACATTCAAACATAAAACAGTGAAATTGGCACAATATCAGCTTGAACTGCCAAATCTTCGAAAAGCTTTCATTCTGTTGCTTGTGTTCAAGAACAGACGTTTCTAGTTCTAAATAGACTTCTGACAGGAAGTGTTTGGCTCACAGGGCATACGCACTCAGACATTAAACATTTCATATAAATACAGTGAATTGGTTGTGAACTCCTGCAGTAGGCCTACCATCAAGGGTAGGCCTACTGCAGTAGCCCCGTTTTCTTTCTTTTTCATGTTTTAAATGCAAAAGAAATCTTTCCCTCAAGTAAAACTTATCACTATCGTACTGCAAATATCACATTAGTGAAATGATCAACACTTTTGTTTGATTAGAGGTTAAAGAAAAACTGCTACTGTTTACTTTTGCAATGCTCATTGCTGCTGTTGCCACACATCTTATAGGGCATTCACATTTATCAGTGTGTTTATCATCTGCTCAGGTTTACATAGGTGCCTAGTTAGCTTTGATGATTAATTGCCAGACCAGACCTTTTACAAAGCACCTTTTATGTCCCTAAATAGGCCAGTGTTGTCTATTCATGTACTGCTAGACTACAGAGCTTCAAACATCATATAACAAAACTAAGAAACATGAATGCTAACAAAACACGTATGCACTGTATATCACTGATCTCTCCCAGAGTGACCAGAGTCCATTTCTCTTTAAACCTAGTCAACCAGAATCAATCTGGCCCAAGTAATGTTTGCCTTTCTTGCCTTCACATTCAGCGATCACACTTTGTAATGAGTCCTTAGAGGCTCTCACATCTCACAGTTTGTTTTAACGGGATACAAACCAGCAAATGTTTCATTTTACATAATGAGGTTAGTTCACTTGTGGACATGAGCTAATAATGGAGGTACAACAATGGTAAGTAAAAAATGATTAACCTGATGTCTCTTTCCAGTGCTATCACGTCTGAGTTAAACCATATTAATTTGTTTAACACTATATTTAGTGTAAATGTAGATATTTAGTAGCTTTCAGCGTTGTCTTAAAGTGATATTGAAATAAATTTGGCTTGTCAGTAAACAAAAGTGTTGATCAGTACATTTACTCTGCCTTGCATCATATATGTGTTTTGGTATATATGTGTCATTTACTGTGACACGTAGGTCTACACAAGCCTTACAGGTGCCATGTGATGAAGCTGTCACTTGTGTGTTAACATTAAGCAGAGTAAATGTGATATAAACAGGACTTCAGTTTGTTGAGTCATTAATCGGGATTTTATTTCCCTAATTAATTTATTGTTCTTTTTTAACCCAAATCTCAAAATCCAAATGTCATTCTTTTCTGACAGATGATGTCACTCCGATGACAACATGGCTTTTCCCAACACCTATGGGTTAATCTTTGCCTGTACCTGTGGTGTGATCCTGGGCATTGGGCTGTGTGCCAACCTGCTGGTCTTCTCTTTGTTTGCCAAGTACAACACACTGCGTAAGAACCGGCTCGATATCCTTCTGTTCAGCATGACTCTGGCTGACTTCCTAACTCTCCTGCTCATCCCTTTCACACTGCACTCTGCTGTAAGTCACTCCTGGCCTCTTGGTGACATCTCCTGCAAGGTTTACCAGTTCCTGCTAGCCTTCAGTCTGGCAGCTAGCACCTATTCGCTATGCGCTGTGTCCATGACCCGAGCCATGATCATCACCAACCCGTACCAGCCTCCCACCATGGATCTGGTCATTCTTATGTTTGTCTTAGTCTGGGCCCTCAGCTTCTTTATTAGCCTGCCTCTGCGAATGTTTGCTACCAAAAAGAGCATGGGCCCAAACCTGACGAACTTCACCTTCTGCCTTCCAACCATTCATGAGCACCACTACCAAGTGGTCCTAAGCCAGTTTGTACTTTACTACTTTATTCCGATGCTAGTCATTGCATTCAACTATGTCCGTCTGGCTCTGTTTCTCCACAAGAGTCCCGTAATGTCAGTGTCCAGTGCCAAAAACACCCGCAGAGCCTCTGTCATGGTTTTCTTGGCTGCAGCTACCTTCTCAGTGTGCTGGCTGCCTAGTTATGTGCTGGAGCTGTGTGTGTACCTGGGGCTGTATCGCCACAGAGCGGCTTGGGATATATTCCACTTTATCTGTACTGTGCTCCAATACCTGCACCCCTGTGTCAACCCAGTGCTCTATGTGCTGCTGTCTAAGCGCTACCGCCACAGGAGGGCAGCCTGGCTCTTCAGCTGTAACAGGAACAGGGTGCAGCCGCAGGTCACCAGTGTTACCACAGACAGCCTTTAGAGTCAGCTGATTTGTTTGTGAGCTGAAGACACCTTTTTGTTACAGTTACTGTTTGTACAAATCAAAATTTCTGCTGTGTCTGCCATTTTTTTTAGTTGTTGCTGTTGTTGACATTTGTGATTATTTCAGTTTCCCATTCCAAGTGTGCGCTTTAAATATAGAAGTAAGTAGACATCAAAAGTCTATTTTCAGGCGTGACACATCTGCTATGTGCCTTAAAAAGCAGGAGGAATCAGTTTCTGTATCGCTATCTTAATGACGATTTGTCTTTGAAACAATATCCTACTTTATTTTTACAAATGACTGTGATTTCCCATCACCATCGGGGGGTCAATTTTCTTTCCCCATCATGTTGAAATGTGTTTGAGGATTAATACAGATCTGATTACAATTTATCTGTTTTAACAGAAACACATTCAGAAGAATCATGAGATCACAATCACTAGAGAAACCGTCTGTATTTGTGGTGTAAATGTAAAAATATGTAGAGGTTTTTCAGACTTAATACATCATGAAGCTTGAATGTTTTTGTATCCCTGTTTGGATTTTTTCCTTCACTTTTTTTAAGAGAAACTTTGTACACAATCTTTCACTGTTACCTTCACTACTTACACACTAAAATTTCAGAATAAAACTAATATGATGACCTCAATTATTCTGTAGTTTTATGTTTTTAACAGTAAATAAACGGATGGATAAAAGGTCAGGACACTGATTGCACACAGTTTGCTTTTTCTTTTGTTTTGCCGCAGTGTTTCTCTTAAATATTTGCTTCTGTTTCTAGGAATATAATAACAAGCCTCATAAAACACGCTGCAGTGTTCAGGTTGCTGTTGTGACAGTACTCCATATCATTCAGAGAGGATCTCATCCTGTGGTTCAAAGCACTCCAGTCTCATCCATCTGGAAAAAAAGTGGAATTTGTAGTCCTTGTTCGGCTCTGATGACCAGCTTTGAGGTGGAGGGCCACTCTAATCAGAACCTGTAGCAGGTGTAGAACTAGCTCGTGTGTGATTAAGGTTACCACCAGAGGCTGCAGTCAAAGATGGTGGGCACTGAGTTCATTGACAGGGTGGGAGACTCACTAGAAACCAGCTGATATTGATACTCTTTTTTTTTTTGTCATAAAGTACACAGAAAGTAGAATATTGCTTGGAGAGAAACTTGAAATTTAATTATTTAATGATTTATTTGAGAAAGCTGGTCTGCTTCCTGTTATTCTCTACACATGTGTGCACATACCTCCACCCCCCACCCACCCTGCCACAAATCTGGTTTCCATTCACAGAGCAGCTATTCTTCCAAACAGCCATAAATCATTCAGTAAATTTTGCTACTTTGGCATCTAATGGCTATTAAATATGGACTATATGATCCAGTAGTATTACACTACATTACATGTAATGAAGAACCCAGAGGTCAGCCGCAGCTTTCACCTTCACACAATTCAATTGAGCCATCAAAAGTGACATCTCGAAAGCCTCGGGTCCAAACTCTCACACTGGAGAGTTCACGTAAGCGTGATTTTGTATTTGATATTTCTCTTAATGCTGTTTTGTGATTGTCTGAGGGCAGTGACTGCATGATATAAGGTGATGCGATCAGCTGTTTACTGGGGGTTTAACCACATCCTAACTGCACAATCAAACCTTACCAATAATGTTCATTTAAAAATGAGCTCAACCTTTCAAGAGCTGCTGATTAACCACATGGCAGCACCGCCAACAGCGGTTGATATTTCTCTTTCACAAAAAGATCACAGGTCCCAGATAAAAGCCCACATCTATGTTCACACTCTTTGATGAGACAGGCCTAAAGTTTGTGGAGGGTGTAAGATGATGACTGTGTATCAGGTGTTGTGGTTAAACAGAAAGCAGAGTGAGAGAAGTTATAATGAGGCTGGCTGAGTTCTGGCAGCAAGTAATAGGAGACAACCAGCCCCTCCCTCTGTCAGCTTGCCCCCTGACTTTTGGCCTTCTCTTTACCGTACAGCTGGCCTGACTTGTACTGACCAGTAAGGCTAGTAGTCAGTCCCTATGCTGTATGTGGTGAGACAATAAAGAATGCACGCAGAGTGTTTCAGTGTAGCAAAAACAAATGTACTGTTTTCAGAGGAAGATTAGTGATAAAGAACTTGTTCTGATGGCATTTGTCAAAATAACTTTATTGTGGCAAAGCTAGAGGATGCTAATACAATTTAGCAGGGAAAAAACTATAGGTAACAATGTCTGGTTATTAAATAGCTTGCCAGGCTATAAGTTGTGCAGTCGTAGCCGATTGGTTGGTCCTTTGTGGAACAATAGCCAATACGATCAGAGCTATTTGTGTGTTTTAAGTATGAGGATAGATCAAAAACTATTAAGAAAACATGGATGTAGCTCAGAGGTATGAAAAACTAAGTAAATACGAGGCAACTTTAAAATTCCTCTCTAATGGCCAGCAGGGGACGACTCCTCCGGTCACAGAGGTCCTGTTGTATGGAAGTTTTATTTTATTTTGAAATCAGTTTAATTCACTGTAGTTGTTGTTATTGCTGCTGTGGTAATTAGGTTTTTACTGTGTTGTTTAGTTTTTGCAGTTTTGATGTGATATCTTCCCGTGTTACCCCTTGTGAAGACTACTAAGAACTTCTACCCTCTCTGTGTGTTTAATGATAATCCTATTTCTAGTGATGTTTTTTGTTTATTTCCCATTTTTCTTTAAAGCTTTCTTTGCATTCTTGTCTTGTTTTACTTCCTGTTTTGTGATTATCTCACCTCTGTGTCACTTTTACCTTCATCTCATTCCTCTCCTGTTTGTCAGTCCCCAGACAGTCGTCAGTTTAAATATAGTCCTGTCTCCTCTCTGGCAGAGGATCTGTGTATGTTCCTGGATGTGTCCCCTTCCTTGTAAGATTTACTCAGTGTGTACTCCCGGTGTCTTTGGCTGCCTGTGTTTTCATACTTCTCTTTTCGTTACCTTTGAACTTTTCATCAGCAGCTAAAGCTTGCTTTCACTTATTTTGCCTCTGTATTTGGGTTGTCAGTGCCATACCCTGATAGGTGGCTGCACCCAGGTCACATGAGCGGTTGTTGTCCTGGGAGTTTGCTCACTTGTGCTGGTGATATCATTTGTTTGCATGTTTTGTTAGTGTGGTGTTTTACTTTGTATTAGCAGTTCAGTTTGCTTACTGACAGAATAAGTGCCCCAGTAGTGTGTAGTTGGCTTCCAGCAAGTGTTGTATGACTTTCCTCTTCATCGTTCTTTCATCCCTTATAATGCAGTTTTACTCATGCTGAGTTGTGGCCTCAGTTGAAGCCCAGACGTTGCATCATACACACACACACACACACACACACACACACACACATACATATATACACACTTACTTATAATATGTATACTGTGAGGGACTGAGATGGTTAGACACGAGGACACGGTGGGTATTTTGAAAAAGTGCATTTTATTTACCCCCAAAATGCAAAAATATACTGTCACAGCGAGTGAGATGAGCCGTGTGGAAAATAAAGGAGGATCCAAACGCAGGCACTTGTACAGGTGTGAGGGTGGTTTATTAAACACAAAAATGAAATGGACAAACGGCAAACGGAGCAAAGACTAAACTAAACTGGGAACAAACTGACTACAGAACACGAACCTGGACATGAATGAGAGTGGGCGGAAAAAGATGACGGTTGACAGCAGGGAAACACACAGATGAAGCAGGGTGGATACACAGAAGACGCGACTTAAATACACACAGAGAAACACAGGGCGATTACACACAGGTGGGGAACACAGCTGGGAGTAATCAACAAGACGACACAGAGGTAAAACTGAACACACACACACACTCACATGAGATGCAGACCTTCACAATAAAACAGGAAACAAGAACACTACACAAAGACGCAGACTTGACACTGAGAGACCGACAGAAAAAAACACATGGAACTAAACCCACACAAAGCATGAGAACACAAACAAGAGAACAATTCCTGATGCAAAATTAAACCAAAACATAATAAACTCAAAATACTGGGTAGAAACTGACCCAGAACCGTAACATGTACAAAATGAACTAACACTGAGCAGTTAAAACAGGGCAAATGAACTGAACTCAAGTCAAAATAGCAGCTTTATTAACTGCTCAACAAAATAAAATCATCTAACAGCAAAGAATCAAAACTAACAGTTAGTTTAAGGCTTACCTCAAATTAATACTTCACTTAATGTTGAATAAATGAAAAGTAAAATGCATAACAAGAGTTGTGCGTCATATTTTTGTACAGTGTGCTTGAAACTAAAAATACTCCTATTGAATAAAAATGCTGGTGCACTGGGTTACCAGCTCCAGTGTTTTGTGCTGCATCATACCTACATTAGAACTGGTGACCTATAACACCTGTGGTCGATGAAGGAATCAACAGCAATGTCGAAAATGATGTTAAAATAAGTACTAACAATGCGCTAAAAAAAGTCTTAAATCCAACACAAATGGCCTCATTCAGAATGGGTAAAGAGTGTTTACCCATTACAGCTGACATGAAAGCTCCATGTTGTTTTCATGCACATGAGAAAGTTGAAAAGAAAGCAGGGACTGGAGCTGGAGCTATTCTACTACAGGCACCTAAAGGTGACCACTGTCTCCGTCACGGTGATGGCAAGGTGTTCAGAGGATAGAGCAGGCAGCTTAGCTGGCCCATCCTTTTTCTTGATCCATGTAAGACTTTCCTTAACACAGGTGAAAAATGCCAAAAGATCCTCTGCCACAGTGTAGAGGTGACAAGATTAGTATTAAGAACATGTCATAGCAAAGTCTTTACAGGACAGCGCAAAAATCAAAGGGATTAAATGCATCTGTTTTATCTATTGCTGCCATCGATGCAGATTTCACTGCACTTTTTAATGATCAAAACAACAATTTATACAGTTATACTGACCAATCTTAATAAGTCCTCTTATAAACATTTCTTGTAACAAATTATCCTGTTAATACAATATCATGTTACACATAATAAGTTAATGTTTGGCCAACACACACAGCAACACAGCTACATTTTATGAATTCCTCAGAGACCCCATTCTTGATGCAATCCACGAGTTAAGCAATGCAAATAGCTGACAGAAAATAGTTGTGGCTACACACTGTAAGATCAGAGGGCTCCAGCCATGAGCTAATCATTCCATATGCCATATAGGCAAGTGTTGAAGGAGAGTTGTCAGTTTATTTATAGGAGTCTCTAAGGTTCACTGCGGAGGGCTGCTCTGTGAGCGGGATTCAATTACAGCACTGCTGAAAGATGAAAATACAGCATCTATACAGACACAAACACGAGTGTAAATTCTTAATATGACAGGGTTTACAGAGGTTATTGTGCTGTGTTTACAATAGCCGAACTATGCAGTGGTGGATCTTCAAAAGAGAGGCTGTTAAATATACCATGCTGTGCGTTTATTTTCTTAGCATGCTGACTGACTCTTAGTTGGAATACAAAGTGCAACAAACTGCAAAGCACCCCAGGACAGCTCAGCATGTGATGTCATCACAAAACCAGTTCTCCATCGGTTATGTGAGTAACCCAAAGATCCACTGGGCTCAGAAGCTGCTTTGCAGAAATACAATAGGACCATCAAGCACCCTGCATCATCTTAAAACAAATAACAGAAAGCTAAGTGAAAGCAGAGAGGGAGATCAGCCCCTCTGCTTTAAGGTGACCCTGTTTATGAACACATTGAAGTAATGCTTCATTTGTTTTAGAGAAAACACAAGATTTCCATGGTGTGGGCTGGTGGAGACTATCTGCCACATGGCAACAACTTGTATGCAGATGATTCCAGGCTGACCTAATATCAGAGTCCAGCAGCCCTTTGACAGTGCAGCACACACTGTAACACGGCAGGTAATGTGAAGATTGAAAATGTGAAGATTTTGGGGTCAACCCTCAGCAAAACTCTGAGCATGGTCTTGCTTTGGTCTTGACAGGACACCAAAACAACTTGTGACCAGAGCAGCATGACAAAAAGGGGTATTAAAACCTAATGATGCTTATTTTCTTGATTCAGTTACACCCAAAACATTTAAACCACTGACAAGTGATGCAAATAATATTGATCTTTTCATAGCAAGGTGGTGTTCTGTTAAGAGACCTTGGCATGCATATTTCAATTTGACAGATACCATCTATCCAAGCATCTCTGCAAATCAAGCCCTTCTCCTGATGGCTGCGGTGCTCCCTGATAACAAGGACCCAGCAGAACAGCCACATCGAGGAGACAGCTCAAGAATAGCTAGAGTTCACATCCTAATCTGATTGAGCTTCTGCGGGATTCAGAGGCCTGGTGCCCTCAGCCCACAAAATCCAAAGTGTGGTGTATTCGACAGAAGAACGGAGATGGAGCTTGGTTTATAGTGGAACGTGTATTCAGCAGTAGCTAGCCATCCATTACATACCACAATACTCTCTCTCTTCCTCTCATTATTCTATCTCTATCAGTCACAGAACCCCCAACTGGTAACTGTGTATATGTTCATATTCAGTCCCCCTGTTAAGCAACCTTTCACCATCTTAGCAGTGTATGTAAACATAACACAAAGGATCTACTTCCAAGTGCCAGACACCAAAGTACACATCAAAAGGTCCCCTGATGAGTCCGAGCTGTTTTCTAAGCATGAAGGTGACTTAGGCAAAAGTAGGCAGTAGTAGTAAAAGCTGTATATTGTTCTATTATTTAGTTCACTAAATTATAGTAATTTTGTAAACAGTCTCACAAGAAAGTTCAGTCTCACCTTGTGAAGCACCTGCAGAATGTGGGTGTCTGTATGACTTAAGCTTCCTGTATAAGAGGTCTTCTCTTTGTCATTAACCATTTGCCTGATGAGGGTTTAGAAGTTAAATGTTACTATATATACACATAGACACTCTGGGGGAGTCTGTTTGCATTGCTGGCAGTCTGTCCATCTTAAGCATATATGAAGTATTATTTTATGTATTTTAAGTCTACAGTAGTGTAGTATAAAATGAAAGCTGTTGCCCAGCCTAGCCCCCAAATTGATTTTAAAGCAGGGAAAACAGCAGATCTTTACAAATGCAAATCAGTTTGCTTCAGATACTGCAGATAAATCAGGTCCTGTGTGATGCATTGAAACACTCTGGCTGTGCTCAACATGATGAGAACGTGCACACAAACATATACAAACAGCAGCTAACAGGAGCTCCCAGTGCCAAGAAAGAGGAGTCTGAGGGGAGGATGATATAAACATAAAGTTACCAATAAAGAAAATTGTAATTTGAGACCTTTGAAGTCACCTTTGATTAATACCCCACGTGTGGTTCTCCTGTGAACTGATCCGCCTGGAGTTGCCTACCCCACCCCACCCACCCCCCACCTCAGCCTGGATTTTGGACGACACTGCCTGCTAAAAAAGGGAAAGGCTTGATCAAGAAGTGAAATGATAATCCGAGGTAGGTGTGGGATGGGACATGCAGAGGTAATTCCAAAGAACCCTGCCCTCTGGATTTGAGGCATCCAGTTTCAAGTCTTGCTGCATGCTTCATTACCTATCAGCAAAAACAGGAACATCAACTTCAGATGACTGCAGTCTAAAAGTGGTGGCTATCAAAATGCAGGAACTGGCAAACAGCTTGAGTGGGGTATCCTCTTTCTAAAGTGGAAGCCCTGGGTACAGACACCTCGGAGTGAGGGGACTACGTACTTTCCTCACTTGCAGAGTGGGTAATGGGAATGGTATAAACACAGCTTAGGTGCTATTAGGCAAAAACTTTCACACTATTAATTAGATGCAGCTGCGCATGGTCCTCACATCTTTGCCATATACATTGGCTGATGAGTGAAGACCAAAATGTATGCTGTAAGCTGCACGTAGTTTACCCTACTGTATCAGTTTTTGACTAAGAATAGCCATTATCACTTGATCAGAATTCCAGTAGGAGTCTTGGGCAAAATTCAAGACGACTTTGCCTTGTAGGCGACATCGAGAAGGCCTCTTGCGTATTTTATTAAGTAGTATAAACCCTAAATAGGGGTTGCATCTGAGTTGTTCTTTCAAGTATGCACTGATACTAATATGCAAGTTGTGATATGTGCAAATTAAAACAGAGTTAAACTTGTTTAAAACAGAATGTTTTCAGTGCACAATGATGCTTGATTAAAATGTAGGCAGTCCTATTATTAAAATGTGTAATAAAAACGGTTATATAGGATTAAACCCACACATATATAAAACACACACATGCTGTTGTACACATGTTAGTGATGTCAAACTCATTTTACATTGTGGGTCACTTTGATTTTAAGTGGGCCAGTCCAGGGAAAATCCCCTGTCTTCAGTGCAAAGATGTTTAACTCCCTCAGATATCTTCGTATAAGGCAAAGAAGTGCAATTTCAATGATACGTCTCTGCCACTGCAAATGAAAGAAATCGTTCAGCATGACTCTTTAGACTTAAATTGTAAGAAATAAATGTCTAAAATTAGAGAGGAAGTTCTGGCAGCGCGTTGGCAAGACTGTCGTGTATAAAACACAAACTTCAACTGTTTATCTCTTAGTTAATTACTTTGGTGTATGAAAGACCACGGTGGGAGGCTTTTAATCGTTCGGAAAAGCCATACAATTTATTATAGAATGTGAATATAGTTCACATTTTATTAATTCAGTGGGCCAGGTTGGTGCCTTTGCCGGGCTGATTCTGAGCCCCAAGCCTTATGTTTGACCCCCCTGCTATAAGTTCAAACTGCAATATAGGAGGATGTGTAAGACTTTTTAAAATTTTGAATAATTTAAAATGTTTAGTTGAACTAAAATTAGTTGATTTAAACAACATTTTGATCAACAAAGTCATAAACCTTTTTGTGTTTTTGTAAATGGTAAATGGTAAATGACCTGTATTTGTATAGCGCTTTACTTAGTCCCTATGGACCCCAAAGCGCTCTACACTACATTCAGTCATCCACCCATTCACACACACACAACCTAAAAGGGCTCTTGACAGCCCCCTCATTCTCTATCTGTACTTGGGATTGTTGTATAAGTCTTCAGAGTTACCATAAAGCTTCCCAGATATAACATTCATACACTGTGTGAATGTACCCGTTGTTTATATACAAGAAATAACTGTAATTCACAATGAACCAGAGCCTTACTATCTATTTAATAAACATCACTGACCTGCTGCTGTAGCAGTTGTTATACAGCGCATTTATATTACTTTTGTAATTTTCTTACTTTCGTAATCTTAAAATCGCACCTACTCCTCCCTCCCCGCTGAAGATGAATATGTCCCCATATATCCACAACACGCCTGTGCCAGTCACCCACTGTCACTGGTACATGTGATGTCATAAATCCAGCTCTCACTGACATGCCTTAAAGTTGCATATCTCACAGAAACTTTCCACTTTGCATGGAGGAAAAAGAAAGCCACCTTCTACTGTCACACTAATAACTCACACATTTCTATGTGGTGAAGGTCAAACGCCTAGGACGGATGACTAAAGAAGTTTGAGTAAAGATGGATTGTGCTGTCAAAAATTCATCTGATGTTCATCAGACCTGTAAAAATGATTGACTTTATGTAAATTTGGCTCAAATTGAACCTAAATGGGCTCTTGACAGCCCCCTCATTCTCTATCTGTACTTGGGATTGTTGTATAAGTCTTCAGAGTTACCATAAAGCTTCCCAGATATAACTCCACCGCTATAGACTCATTCCAGCCTGAGAAGCTGTCATCACCAGCGTTAAAGGGCATACGTCAGACTGGCTCAAATGCCACCTATTTCATTTTGAGCAGAGTCACTGGCACCGCAACGATACGATCCGAAGGACCTGCTGACTCGCGTTGTTGACCTTAGAAAAACTCCTCTTTCAACTTATTTATTAACACACCCTCACACACGCAAACATGATACACACATGCGTTCATTCACCAGCCGCACCAGCGCCAGATGCACGCTTACAGAAATACACACGTACACTTGGCAAATTCTTGGCCTGGGCTTGGGGAGGAGCTGAAAGCCAAGGGGGGTCACTCACGCAAGTTGCTACTGTGATTACCTCACGTCTGTAATGGGTTAGCCGGGAAACTCAACCTGTGTATATTTAGACAAAGGCAAGCTTCAACGGATCAGGTGCAATTAATCACGAGGCTAATATATATATCGACGCCTTTTCAAGAAATATAGTTAGTGCTCATCTTAATATGTGAGCAGTGCTGAAATGTTATAGTAATATATGATTATTAGAAGGTGTTCATTTTAAGACGTGGCTATCTGTTATTCGCTCAGCTTCTACATGATTTGCATCGTGCTATTTTGAAAATCAATATAGTTCATATTTGCTCTCAGAGTTATTAAAATATGATGATAAAAAATGCTCTCAACAAAACCAGAAAGAAAGTTTTTAATGTATGAGGTGCTCGGTGAACTCACCTGGTCTTGTTGCCAAGGGATTCTCTGACAATCATAGGTCAGGCCATTAATAATGATGGGAGGTTCCTTACTGTCAGCGTTCATGCACCCTGCTGGCTGAATGGCATGTGTCTCATTGCATGCACATGCATATCCATCCACAGGTTTAAATGGATACTTTGTGTGTGTGCGTACAATTTCACACGCACAGTACAATTTCATACTCTTAGCAACTAATCAAATGGGATCAGATGAATACCCCGAAGGACGTTGCTGCCCATCCTCGCTGAACTATCAACTGTGGATTCTTTGAGCCTTTTCTTTTTGCTCTGACAGATACGCGAGCGCCATGTGTCACTTCCTTAACTTGTTTGTTATTGTTTGTTTCCCTGGATACAGCCAAGGCCTGACACCTTGGCTTGACCCAGACAGTCATTTGGAGAATGCTATATGCTAACACATTAGCAGGTGGAACAATGTCCTAAAACTGACATGCGAGTCTGAGATCCAACCTTTTGTTCAGCAGGTGAACAATTGAGCTCTATTGACAACTTTGGTTTGTTAACATTGCAGTAAAAAAAAGAAGCACGCCCTTTGGTGTGAAATATACTTATAATGGAATATAATTATCTGTAAAATACTGTCTGTGTATGCATAATAAGGCAAAGCATCCCGTTTGAATTTAATAACCCTGATTAGCACCCCGGTGCTATTGTTGTGCTTGTGTGTCTGCAGTATATGACATAACTGACACAGCTTTATGAAAGTGGAAAAATCGAGCTATAATTAGATCACTCTGCTGCTGCAGTGCACATATAAGTTCACCGTGTAGGCCGCACATTGTCTGTATGTTTCATTATTATCTAATCTTCACTAGTTGTAGCGGCAGATTCAAACTGTTAGAAAGAGAAAAATAATACATTTTATCCTGTTTGATTGGATTTGCAGTCTGACAAGGGCCTAACGAGGTCTGAAGAATTGCAACTGAGTTGCTCGACACCTCTGAATATCAGTAACCATGAGGCTATAGGTCAGTTGTCTTCTGGGGCTCCACTTGCTCCAACTTATATAATTGAGCCCTTTAAATAAAAGAAGCCATGAATGTTATTTTGGCTGCAGCTTCCAGAAGGCTCCATCTTTTCTGGCTGCTCAAGTATCAGTCAAGCCAGCAGTTTCCACTGGCCCCTGGTTAAACGAGGCCCAGAACGTCAAAGCATTCAGGTTATTTCATCTAATTCATTTCAAGACACTTCTAATGAGTAGCTGCAGAAGAAAACCCCTCATGGCGCTCAACTAAGCTATATCTGTTTGTTACATTCATCTGTACATCTGGTATCTAAAATACCAGGCTGTGGCCCAAAGTAGAAACAGCCTGGGTTGTGGAGGTTCCCCTTGGAACAAGAATAACCCAATGATTTCATGAATGAAGGACCTGCAGAGTGAGAGACTGCGTTTCTGAATAGACTCTGAATCTGAAAACAAAAAGAAAAGGTATCAGCCCCCACTCTGAACAAAACAAGACAGGGCACTATAAAGTGTGGAATATCACGCAAAACATAAAATTCAAATTGAAAGTACGTGTTCTAAGGCTACATGTTTACTTGGAAAATCACTGCACTGCCACAGTGCAGTGACTGGTATGAGAGGGACAGCAGCAGCAAGTGTCATCTGGTGTTCCAACTTGGGGAGGGCTTTGGAGATTTAAATGGTGTGAATATGATAGCCTTCTCTTGGTATAGCATATGCAAGTGGAGATCTGTGTGCACCACTGAAAGTTGACAGTTCAGAGGCACTAACCTGACAAAAGGGCGGCGTAAATCAACAACAACCAAATCATTTTGCATATCACCAAGTAAAAATAGTTTTAGATTAAAAAAAAAAAAAGAAAGAAAGAAAAGGAGGGACTTGGCCTGAATCTCGGGCGGCTGCATGAGAAAGAGAGACAGGAGGGAGTGCAAGCAAAAGGGCAAGAGGAAGCCTCCAAGGAGGTGAGTGACGGGTTTACCCTCGGCGGGGTGAAAAAGATGACTGTGGTGGAGAACCACGAAGAGACTGTAGCCGTTACTCCTTTGTTACAAGATGCTGCAGACGTGGAATCAGCAGACCAGGAGTGCAGCGAGAGGGTGGTCATAAACATCTCAGGTCTGCGTTTTGAGACGCAATTAAAAACACTCTCTCGCTTTCCGACCACGGTTTTGGGAGATCCGCGTAAAAGGATGCGCTTTTTTGATCCGCTGAGAAATGAATACTTCTTTGACAGGAACAGACCGAGCTTCGATGCTATCCTCTATTATTACCAGTCCGGAGGAAGGCTTCGGAGGCCCGTCAGTGTACCTGTGGATATTTTCCTGGAAGAAATAAAGTTTTATGAACTCGAGGAAGAGACCATAGAGCTTTTCAAAGAGGACGAGGGCTTGGCTCGGGAGGAGGACCGACCGATGCCTTCCAACGAGTTTCAGCACCAGTTGTGGCTTCTGTTTGAGTATCCAGAGAGTTCCGGACCCGCACGGATGATTGCCATCGTGTCTGTTATGGTTATTTTAATATCCATTGTTATATTCTGCTTAGAGACTTTGCCCGAGTTCAGAGAGGTCCCCGCAGTGCATGACAACCAGGTCAATGCAAGTGCGCAAGGGAAAGCGCCTAGTCCGTTCACAGATCCATTTTTCATGGTGGAGACACTTTGCATTGTGTGGTTCTCTTTTGAATTCACCATGAGGTTTCTGTCGTGTCCCAGTAAAGCGGCTTTCTTCAAAAACATGATGAACCTAATCGATGTTATAGCCATTGCTCCGTATTTCATCACCCTGGGCCTTGATCTCGCAGAGCATCAGGGCAGCAGTCAGCAGGCGGCCTCGCTAGCCATACTGAGGGTCATCCGTCTGGTCCGTGTTTTCAGGATTTTTAAACTCTCCAGACACTCAAAGGGCCTGCAGATTCTCGGGCAAACGCTTCATGCGAGCCTCAGGGAGCTGGGGCTGCTTATATTTTTCCTCCTAATTGGAGTTATTTTATTCTCAAGTTCGGTTTATTTTGCTGAAGTAGATGACCCCGAGTCTGGATTTACAAGTATACCTGATGCGTTTTGGTGGGCCGTGGTGACAATGACCACAGTCGGTTATGGAGATATGTATCCCTCCACTATCGGAGGTAAATTCGTCGGATCCTTGTGCGCCATCGCCGGAGTGCTGACTATAGCGCTACCTGTTCCTGTGATCGTGTCCAATTTCAATTATTTTTACCACAGAGAGAACGAACAGGAAGAAAACCTCCAATACGTACACGTGACCTGTGGACATCAGCCGCAGCCCTCGTTCGGTGAAAGTGATTCGATCAAAAGTAACCAGTCGTTCTCCAAAACCGAGTCCTACCAAGAAAGCGACGACTTAGAAGCTCTGACACATCTACACGTGACTCCAGTGGAGACATACACAGTGAAACTGACAGATGTATAAAGAAGACCTCAAAAAATCTGGTGAGTTTTGTTTCAGTGGACACAGGTTTCTGTGGGCGTTTTGAGCCTTTTGTCTGTAACTCACCAGAATAAAGCTTGATTTGATTTCACTAAAACGAATGAAGAAAACAGTAATTCCTCCCGCTTATGTAACACACAGGTATTTAAAAAAAAAAATCAAAAACAAAAACATTACGCTCATTGTTGTGGCTTTCACACCATCAGTGAACAGTTTATGATAACAGACTCGAAGAGGAAATTCCAGTAAACAAGCAAAAATAAAACTGGGGAGATTTTCCTGACTTTGGTTTGACTGCAGATTTTTTTAAACCCTCTGTAGATGACAATAGTGATGTGGCCTTACTTTGTTTACGCACAAAGGCATTGGAAAACAAAGCGCACATTATCCTTTTTTGTTAATGAAAACTATTGTTTTTTAAATAAAACCAGAGAAAATAATTCTGTAATAAACAGAACTACTAAAAAAACAATCGTCGTGTAAACCAGAGCGGGGATTTATGCTGGCCATGTGCGTGTCTGTATTTGGCTGCTCTGTGGCGAGATGGCTGCAGTCACGAGAGCACTTGGCGCTCAGATGTTGATTTGTGGTGAACAGTTTTTCGTGCCCAGTCTTAATCACTTTTATCCTGCTTTTTGTAAACCTTGCTGCTTCACCTTAGCCCCCATGTCAAGATCTAATGACCTCTTGGATGGTACATTTGTGTGTTAACAGGGACTCCAGCCCTGTGTGTGTCACGTTTTAATTTGATGAAATTTTCTTCTTGCATTATAAAATCTCAAAAAAATGTGAAATTCAAAGTTAACAATATGAAAGACGAGAGAAATCGTCATTGTCTTTATTTTTCTTTGGGACATGTGCTTCTGTGGAACTCTGGTCTGTAAGAACAAGTGAGCTCTGTGCGCCGCTGTGTGGATGATAAAAATCCATGCAGTCAGCACTCCTGCTCAGGCTCCTCAGTGCGCAAAATTAACGCTTTAGCTTAAGTGTCTTTGCACTGTTGCAGTTGGCCTTTACTGATTTAGCCATAAGCCCCCGAGATCCTGCTATTTGACTCTGTATGTATCCGGATACTTGTGGCGGTTAAGTAAGGTCAGCACATGCTCGACTGCTTTCCCTCACCTCCTAAATGTTAACGGGGTGGGTTTTGTTTTGTGCTTACTTGCAGGAGGCAGAAGATTAAGTGGAGCTTGTTGTTCCCACAGAGTCACAACAAGACACACGCGTGGCGCTCTCTTCTCCTCCAAAACACTGGATCGGTTTCTCACGGACTATTCTCGCACAGCCAGTATTATAACCTACAGAGACATTACAGTGGAAACGCATGGAAAAGGTTCAGTCTTGTGTAATGGACATACGTTTTTGTGTTAGAAAAAAACATTCTTTTGTGTACGCTTTAAAAATGACCATGCATTCTTTGTATAGAAGAACTGTGTATATATTGCTCTCTTGCCGCTTATAATGCAACGTTGTAAAAAAAAGTACCTTTATTTTATCTTAGGCCAGAGCATTACAATGCAACGTCTGCATGACCTGAATTCATTGTGGATTAAAAATGTAATAAAATATTTATTTTTCTAATGTAAACACGAACGTGAACTTAACTTAATCCTTTTGATAAATGATTCATGAAGAAGAAAATACCACTTGTCATTTTTCATTGTTTCACCGAGGAGAGCAGAAAAGAAAAACACCAAACCCTTTGTTAAAAAAAGAAAATTAAATAATAAAATCTATGCTCACTAATTAGTTTAATACGTTTTTATCACTTTTGGTGCTGAATCGTGGAAAATGGGCGCAGAAGCAGACATCGGATTGTCTTGCCACGAAACCAATTAACCTAATAAAATGTCATAGTGATAAATGAAGGGGTTTGTCTTTAAGCACATTTTAAGAAATTAGACAGAAATCCGATCACCCGACTTTTGTGTTTATTCTGTGTTTTTGAAAGTTAGAAGATGCTTGCTTTAAGTAAGAGGAGCCCATCTGCTCACACCGTCAGGTATCTGCATACAGCTCAGCAATTAACTAATGGAGCAGATTATTTACTTGCTTCGTTGTCAGTGCGTCTATTTTATTTTTATTCATTTTTGTTTCGAAGGAAGTTTTCAGACGTCGATCAATCATCTGCGCTGTCCGCGGTGCTGAAAGTCATCAGCGGAGCATTATGGAAAATTCCCCACCTTTTTTGGTACACCTGCATGCCTTCAGGGGCCAAAATCTAACAGCGACTTCACCACTGAGGAACCTTTTAAACTCCGTATGATAAAGAATCGGATGTGAGAGCTGCACAGCCTGGAGAGGAAGCAGTACTTTGTAGCTTTAAGGGCTTCAAACCGATTGCTGATGAGTAAAATGTAGCACGCTCTTCATTAGTGCAATGTTCAAACTTACTACACCGAATCTGGTATGCACTGGCTCAGATACAGACTTGCGCATCGAAGTCCTTGACGCGACCAACTAACGATTTAATCCTTAAATCATTAAGAGACGGAAAGGAAAGCGGATGCTTTAATCGCCAAACAACTGATTAGATTCTCATTTTCTAAGATATAGATGATCTCAGATGTGACGTGGAGTGGGTTCCGGGGATCTCTGTATTTTCTTTGCGGTGTGATTGCACCAGCGCTGGCACACGAGCGTTCTTGTTTTTGTGGTGTATGGAGAACTTCTGGCGGCGTGCTTTGGTAGAGCCGGTCTGCATTGCGTCGAAACCTTCCAACTCCTCCTCCTCCTTCTGCTGCCCTCCCTCTCCCCTCCCCTCCCCATCCTCTTTTCTCCCTCGCCTCCCCTGCACTTGCATGTAAAACGCACAGCAAAACATGCTTGACACTGTTGAGCAAACATTTGGACATCGCTGCCACACTTGACTCTCTCTCAGCTCACCAATGTTATTTATTTATTCATAAAAAAAACAGAAACATTTCGCTCTCGATGCCGCCTTGAAGCCCACTCTACCCGTCATCTTGTCTAGTGGCAAAAAAAAAAAAAAAAACCAAAACAGATTTCTGCTGATGCAGTGATGTCTGGAAATGTCAAGGGCTCGCTTATTGCCCCTTAATGTATCTCCCCCCCGAACTGCAGTGCAAGATTTTCTCCTGCGGTATACAGCGAGCTGCTCACAGCACCGTGCCGCCAACGCCGCAGCTTTGCGATCCTCTCTCCCTTTTTTTTTTATTTCGCTCATTTTCCATCTCAGGCTCCCCTCACTACCCCATTTCAAGAATTCTTTTCTTTAAAAACCTGATTTTGTATCGTGCTTTACTGACACAGTTTGGATGGAGATGGGCACAGTGAGGTTCTAGGATTTTTCTTCTTCTTCCTCTCCTTCTTCTTCTTCTTCTTCTTCTTTTTGCTGGTACAATGTGAAGTTGCCACATGACACCCACTGGCGCGCTGCTGTTGGGTGATTTTACTCGAGGATAAGACGCATTCAAGACGTTTTCAAGATCAAACCACGGTAAGCCTCGAAACTTATGTAACACTTTCTGGTTAGATTATTTTTATTCATAGGTAGATTTTTTGGTGGTGGTGGTGGTGGTGGTGGTGGGGGTGCTGGAGTGTTTTCACTCTACTGCTTTTGCACATTTCCCCCGCACTTGGGCTGCAGGGTGCTTACATGTACAAATAGTAATAACAGCTAATGTTATGCGTCATAATTCAGGCTGTTGTGAGTGGCGTAGGACAAATCACTGTTGTTCTTCTGTAAGAAAGAGATCCTGCGTTTCTTTGTCAGCGTTTTACAGAAATATTTTGCAACTACATGAAAATGCCAGTGGATTTTGTTTTTAATAGGAATTTTAAGCCAGGGTAGAAAATAACTGCCGCATCATATCACCACTAGAAAGTCACTATTAAGTTGTAGAGGGAGCTTTAAAGTGGTCATATTTGACACATTTTACAGAAATTCTCCACCACATGTGTTTCCTTACACGTTAAATGTTGGATAACTGCACTCAATGCACACCGAGAGACATAAATAAATAAATAAATAAACTGCAGAAAATGCTGATACAGCAAATATCTTGGGCTGTTTGATCCCATTATTTCCTCCCTCCCTCTCTCTCTCTTTCTATCTCTGCCTTTCTTCCTCTCTCCTGGTGACAGAGGCAGCAGCAACAATAGCTGCAGATGCACCGGAGAGGAGCAATGGTCAAGCCAGCAAGAACCACAGTGGAGCCGCACTGAGGCAAAGCAGCCAGCCCCCCCCCTAGTATCTGGGGACGTCTCCAACAGTTTCAGGGGTGCGGGGAGCTGAGGAGTGGAAAATTTCCTCCCAATCCTGAATGCCTGCTCAGCCAGACTAACCAACACCCCAGCAAAATTCCTCCCCCTCTTTTAATCACCTCCTCGTCCCAAAATGACCGTAGTAGCGGGCGATAATATGGACGAGACCTCAGCTGTCCCTGGCCACCCTCAGGACACCTACCCCCCTGACCACACTGACCACGAGTGCTGCGAGAGGGTGGTTATCAACATAGCCGGTCTTCGTTTTGAGACGCAGCTGAAAACGCTCTCCCAGTTTCCGGAGACGTTGTTGGGCAACCCGAAAAAGAGGATGCGGTACTTTGATCCTCTGAGAAATGAGTACTTCTTCGACAGAAACCGTCCCAGCTTCGATGCCATCCTTTATTACTATCAGTCTGGGGGGAGGCTGAGAAGACCGGTGAATGTCCCCTTGGATATGTTCTCAGAAGAAATCAAATTTTACGAGCTGGGAGTAGAGGCGATGGAGAAGTTTCGTGAGGATGAGGGCTTCATCAGGGAGGAAGAGCGTCCTTTACCCGAGAAGGAGTTCCAGCGTCAGATTTGGCTCCTCTTCGAGCACCCAGAAAGCTCGGGCCCTGCCAGGGGAATTGCCATAGTGTCCGTGATGGTGATCCTGATTTCAATAGTTATATTTTGTTTAGAGACTTTACCACAACTGAAAGAGGATCCAGCAGGCCGAATAGAGAGAGTGGGGAACATTACAATTTATTATAAGCCCGACATCCTTACTGACCCCTTCTTCATCATCGAGACTCTCTGTATAATCTGGTTCTCCTTTGAGTTGATAGTACGCTTCCTAGCATGCCCGAGCAAACCGGCCTTCTTCAAGAACATGATGAACACGATTGACATAGTGGCCATCATCCCTTACTTCATTACACTTGGCACTGAGCTGGCTGAAGACCCAGAAAACGAGGGGGTGGGAGAGCAGGCAACATCTCTGGCCATACTCAGGGTGATCCGTCTGGTCAGGGTGTTTAGGATCTTCAAGCTGTCACGACACTCTAAAGGACTCCAGATTTTGGGACAGACCCTCAAGGCCAGCATGCGAGAGCTAGGACTGCTGATCTTCTTTCTGTTCATTGGAGTCATCTTGTTCTCCAGTGCTGTCTACTTTGCTGAGGCAGAGGAGCAAGATTCGCACTTTGGCAGCATCCCGGATGCATTTTGGTGGGCTGTTGTGTCCATGACAACTGTGGGCTATGGGGACATGGTCCCGGTCACTATAGGAGGCAAGATTGTTGGATCTCTGTGCGCCATCGCTGGAGTGTTGACAATTGCTCTCCCAGTGCCTGTCATCGTGTCCAACTTCAACTACTTCTACCACAGGGAAACTGAGGGAGAAGAGCAAGCCCAGCTGCTCAACGTCAGCACTCCCAACATCCCGTCTGAAACCAACTCCAGCCGCCGTAGTTCGTCTACCGTCAGCAAATCAGAGTACATGGAGATTGATGGAGACATAAACAATAGCATCGATAACTTTAGGGAGGCAAACCTCAGAACTGGCAATTGCACTATAGCCAACCAGAACTGTGTAAACAAAAGCAAGCTGCTTACTGATGTTTAGACACTAGCTAGGAATTTTAGTCTCTCTACGAGACTGTTATAGATGGAGTAGACTGTAAGTTAGGAATGCTTCATTTACCTCCCCAAAGCACTCTATGGCATTAGGCCTGCAATTATGCTCAGCTATACCGAAAGGAAGCAGAAAAAAAACAAAACAAAGCTGTTAGAGTACATGACAGGTAGAAAGAATTATTATTCTGATACTACAAATATATAGTCACATCAGAGAGAAGACATTGATCATTACACACACACCAGGCTCCCTCGAGGACCCAGAGCACACGCCGTCTTCTCAGACCACAGTGTGATAATTAAAATCTTATATGCATGGAGTACAGATAACATTTCAGCAAGTTGCACAACCCACCAGAAATGACTGCAGACATGCAAGCATCTGCGGCCAAATGGTAAGCGCCAAAAAAAGTTAGGAGACCTCCCCCCGCCACCCCGACCCACACACACCCTCCCTCCATTCCCCGTTCTCTCCGCAAAGGATCTTCTACTCGGCAAAGCACCTTATAGGAGGAAGACTGATCTCTCTTGTTTGGATATAAACAGACGGCGATCTACTTGCTTCACAGACATCTGCAATGCTGCTGTTTCATTTTTGTTTAGTTTCGTTTTTTTCCTCAGCAGTTGCTGTAATTGTGTCATCACCAAGTGATTCAATGCCATGCCCTTTAGACGCGACACAGCACAATGAGAACGTGAGCTTCACATGAGCATGATTAGAGACTTTCCATTTTGATATTGGCATGCACAAGACATATCTCACAACACCGGAAAGGATGTTCTTTTGGATAGCTGCCTCCATTCCCTCCTACAACCCCCCACCCTGCCCCTCTTCCATTCTGTTTTCACACCGAGTGCACTGGATGAGTTTTTGGTTCGAAAATGCAAATCATTTAGAAGTATAGAAATTGAATGTTAAATCTTAAGGGAACAGTACATAAATGAGATCATAGCATGAAAAAAAAGTAACCTGCATTATGGTCTGTCAACTAAGGTACTTTTGTATCCTGGTATATTTAATGCATGACGTGAGTATACAGCTTGTTGCTAAATCTTGGCACTTTGTGGTGCCCTATTGTCAGGAAAACTAAGGAAATCAAATTCTGGATGTCTCTGAATTGTGGTCAAATATATCCGAACCTACCTTCAGGATGCAGAGTTTATCATTTAAGAGTAGGCAAAGAAACTGAATAAATATTATCAAAAAAGCATATAATCCTAATAAGCACCGATTACTGTATTAGTCAGTAGTGCACTGCATGGACCTTCTTTTTTGACAACAGAACAGATTAAACTCATGCTTCTGTCTCCATCTCCAATTTAGGTCATGCTGGTTTTGAATCCACCGAGAAGGATATTTATCAGAAATATATTCTGACTTTAGTTGCTAGTGCCTTTCCCCCTTTCATCAACAGGACCAGTGAAAGTGCCTCTGTGTTCAGCGGTGTTTGTGTGGTTGAGCAGAGCTGGTCCACCTTCTGTCTTAGTGTTGAAACCGTGTTTGCTATGATGCTATGATGCCAGGTGAGCAGGTGATTTGGGTCAATATGATAGGAAAAAAAAAACAGATCCATGCTGTCATGCACAAACCCGTTTTTATGCTGTCATGCACTTATTTATACCCTTGAGCAGCAATGTATTGTACTCTGCATGTTTACCACTCCACTTCAAAAGGGAATATCCATTGTTTTGTTTTTCATGCTTTTCTTTGTGCACCATGCATCCTTTCAAGGTCTCTACCTCAGTGAGGTCATTGCAAACACTGCAGAGCTGCAAGCTTCAACGCAGGGTTTCCTATACCATAATGCAAAATGGAACCTTAAGTGTAAACTGCAGTCATGCAATATTGAATGTGAGAGTCCCAAAGCATAGCCTTTACACAAGCACTTAGGGTAAATAGTGTACCACAATCCTGCTCCTTTTTTTCACTCAAAGCTACGCACAATCAGAACGCGTTTGTAGTTTGTAGAGATTGCCTGACTCTCCTAATGGGATGAGGTCGACTTTTTAATGTGTCCGTTTCTTTGAAACAGTGCCATGTCAAGTTACCGTAGTGTCACAGGAAAATTAGCGAATGTGTTTAAAAACGGCAGAGAAGTTGAATCTAGTTTTAAAAGCTGTCACACTGAAATTTTTGGGCAATGTGATGCACAGCAAAGTGAAGCCCATCTCTTTGCACAGTTGTTTTATTCTGCTGCGTAAGTCCTTATTTTTCTTTACTAGTGAGATTTTCCTTTCTTTTTGCCTGTGCTTGTTCATTCGTCGTGCATCGTTTCTCAGCATATTGTTCCAGACAAGCAGACTGCAGATAGAGTAGAACAAAATGTACTTGAAATTCTCCAGCTACTGTACATCAACCTACACTCAGTATTGAGAATAATTTCTCTGAATGATAGCTAGATTTTATACTGTACTGTATGCTATTGTTATTTTTGTTTTGCCTTGTTTCCTTTTACATTTAGCACACTCCTGACAGTATCCTGTAAAAAGAAAACACTGCAGTGCTACTTGAATGTCAGAGTTGTTTGGTTATTCTTTGCGGTGCTAGTACACGACTACCGTTCTTGTTTTGCTCCCTTAACACGTTTCCTGCGGCTGAAGCAAGCCTTCCTGAATCATTTTGGAAAAGATGATTTCCTTCTCAGTAATTTATCTTCCTCTCTGTTATGTTGTTGGTGGCTGGTTGAGTAGTTTGCGGCACTGTCCGTCATTTCATTTGGGACTGATCTCTGTACTGTACTGATGAAGTGTGTCCACCTCAGGCAAGGCAAATGTCAGTAAATGCAAAAAAAAAAAAAAAAAAAATTAGAACGATATCACTCTATCTAGGATTTCTCGTAAAGAATACAAAAAATATAGCAATTTCTTACATGCAGCTACCCAGAAATCATTGAAGGATTGCATGACACGCCAACACGAGGGGATGAAGATACAAGTGATTGCCCTCACATTTACATTACTGTCACTACTCCTGCTTTGAGGGCATGTGTGAATGGTGCTACACATTCAAATACCCAACTGAAACATGCATTCTTAACAGCAATAGAATAAGAGGTAACCTGTTCCTTAAAAGCTTTTTGTAAAAATGGGAACACAACTTTGAATGTCAGAAAAACACTTGACAGATACAACAGGGCTGCTTATGTACCAACCTCTTGTCTTTCGTTCTGAGATTTTTTGCAAAGGTCAGAGGGGTCAGTTGTAGAGGCTGACATTTTCTTGTGAGAAATCCAAATGTAGGCTTTGCAGCAGTGGCCGTTCCCACTGAGCTCCCCGGTCGGACTGAAGTTTCGCTGCGAGGAACAAAGCCGCCCAAAGGGTTCAGTCAGACTTATAGCAGAGTCCCAAAGGAAGAGCCTAGAGCACACTTACAGAGAATCAGCTGTTAGAGAGAAAGACAGAGAAGGTGCCTAAATTATTTTACATCCTCATTTGTTTAGCTTCCTGTCAGATGCTATGCTTCTGCAAACAAACATGAGTGAGAAGATCTTTAAAAAAAACATTTAATTAAGAAAAAAATATCACAAAATGTCATGAGAATAACATGCAGTTTAGCTACAGTAAGATAAAGTAACCAATATATACTACAATTATATATGAGAAACAATTTTAAAGTGTGTTCCTAGTTTCCTTTGTTTTGTTTGACTTGTGGTGGCACCGTAACATGAATGATTTAGGAAGAACATGCCTTATACTGGAATATCAAAACAAAATGTTCCTCCAAGTAAGCCATGATAATGAAACTACTGTATTATGACCACGTGCTTTACACTAGATGATATGGACAAGAAGTGTACAAACTATATATATTTAAAAAAAAAAAAAAAGTTTGTCTTTTTGGTTCCAAGAAGATGATGAAAAAAAAAACCACGATTCATTCAAAATCACCACGTTCACATTTTTTTTTCCAAATCTCTACTGCTAAGATGTATCTCTACAGAAGTCTACTAATTGCAAAAAACTGCATGATTGATGGAAGAATGCATGAGCTTTGCCTTTCAAACTGTGGATCAACTATAATACAGTTGCATCATTTAAAAGAAAAAAAAAAACAAAAGAAAGAAAACCCTTGCTTTCATCTGCACCAAGGCTTCCTGTAAGGCCCTGTTCAGAACTTGTCGTGTCCTTTGCTGGATTTCTTAAAAGCACTTTAGCGCTGACCTCATCACTGAGACGGCGTTTGTCAGCGTCTGTGCGTGATGTTCAGGTTGTGCTTGCGAGGCTCTGAATGTGAGCAAGGACGTCAAGGGCTAGTTTCTTAGACTTTATCTCCACTGTAGGACTGAAATCCTCTCTCGAACGACATTTCGCCCCCTCTGATCTCAGTCTAAACTGTAACGACAGCGTTGTGGGAAACGTGTCCAGCTTGTCTAAACAGGGCCTGTGCCACACACCCTCCTCTGTACTTCACTGGTTTAAAGGCATACTTGTTTATTAAAAGTCTCGATGTTGGACTGCTTTTTTCCATTTCTTTTTGCCTGCTTATAAAGAGGCACTGAACATGACTGAATGTTGCGATGTTGTGTATCTCACTTGCCAAAGGTGACAATACTGGGAGAAGTTCTTGTTTGTATGAGAATGGCTACGAGTTTGTCTTTTCTGTCAGGACTGTACATTTATTCACCGATGGGGAAGGACCTGTTTTTTTGTTTGTTTTTTTGGAGCAAAGCGCCTAAAGGACTGTTGAACTCGTCTCCTCTTCTTTTCATCCAGTGAGCGAGCCAAACTCAAATTGTGTTTGTCCAATCCAGCCGCCATTGTCATGTTGTGTTTACCAAGGGTTATGCTACAATGTGTTCAGTTTGTCGGATGACGACAAAGGCATGGTCTGTGATCTATGCAAGGGTTACTTGTTTTTTTCTTATATCACTTATGATTTCATCTGACATTAACTTCAATAAATTTTTAAGGATCAGATGGTGTATGCTCATTTCAGCTTGGGAATGGGGGCGTATATCTGCAGCGTGGACGAGCTTATTCATAAAAGACTTCACTTTACCGTGTGGCTCTAACAGCACAACTTGAGGTCTCCATTTAAATACCTTCACTACTACTGGATCCTATCACTGAAGCCATTAACAGTGATTCATGGAGGCAAGGTAATGGGTCTACACTAATCCTCCTGTCCCAGGAGGGGGGCTGCTTACCTCTGTCATCACCTCCGAGTTGTTACACATGTCAGACACCTGAAGTGCTTCACTCTTAGCCACCTTTTCATTATCTATCAATTTCCTAGCTCTATAAAATGACAGAATATAAAGAAAAGTGTACACCAGTATGTCCTGAAGCCACAAAGCAACATGCTCAAACCGCTAATTTTGTCAGAGTGAAAGTCTAAAACCCCTGCTCTACAATTACTATCAAAATATTTGCTGACCTGTTATCAGTGTTGCGGTTTTGCTCTCCATAAATTATCGCATTTTCACCATACTCTAAAACATCTTGATTTTGTGAGTGTCTGACAGAATCCGGTCACAGAGCAGTCAAAGAAAGTTAAAGAAGTGGGTGCAGTTTTTTTGAATGTAAAAAAAAAAAGAAAAAAGCTTTATTCCCACTCCTGTCCTCTGACGGTGCGTTTAACACCTACAGCAGAGAGCCATCCTGGTGAATGCTGCAGCTTGTCTACCGCTGTCCACCTGACTCTGCCCATCTCACTTTCCCTGCTTTTTGTTTGCCGTACGGTGACCTGAACAGAAGCGAGCCTCTTCTCCCTTCCTCTGCATTGCCCTCAGGAAATGCAGCACTCCTCACTCTGCAGGCAGCAGCAGTAAGGGTGGGGTGAGTTGGCGCTGGTCCCGCTCTTCTTGCACATAGACTCTCTCACTCTCTCTGCTGGTAAGCCCCGCTGGACTGGAATAACAGAAGGCAGCGTGCAAAAGAGGGGCTCGGTAACAGCAGAGGATTTCACACCACTCTTGTTAGTTTTCTACTCTCTGTTACATGCATTTAAACCAACACAGGCATCCCAAGATTCCACTGAAACACGAATCTTTTGCCGTCACGCTCAGGCCCACTTTTTTCCCTGTCTCCTTTACCTATTTGCAGTGTAGCTTTTCTGTTTTCAGTCTTTAGCATCCAGTTTTTATTTTCATTTGAATACTTCCATAACTAAATTGTTGGCCATTTATATCTGGTATGAATAAATAAATACTTGACTACTCTGACATTGTTTTGTTTCTTTCTCAGCAAAGACTGATCCAAAATAACAGTGCAGTGAGTTCATCATTAATAAAGTTAATGAAAGTGACTGTTGATCCCACAGAAAGAGTCAATTCAAAGCTGTTTAGTCAGCTAAATATTGCCTTACTTTACAATTCTGCATTTGATTTCAAAGGAGTGTTGCATTGCTACAGCTTAACCATGGGACCAAACTGATTGGCTGTTAATAAGGTCATAATTATTATATGGGCGATCGTGGCTCAAGAGTTGGGAGTTCGCCTTGTAATCGGAAGGTTGCCGGTTCGAGCTTCGGCTTGGACAGTCTCGGTCGTTGTGTCCTTGGGCAAGACACTTCACCCGTTGCCTACTGGTGGTGGTCAGAGGGCCCGGTGGCGCCAGTGTACGGCAGCCTCGCCTCTGTCAGTGCGCCCCAGGGTGGCTGTGGCTACAATGTAGCTTGCCATCACCAGTGTGTGAATGTGTGGATGACTGGATGTGTAAAGCGCTTTGGGGTCCTTAGGGACTAGAAAAGCGCTATATAAATACAGGCCATTTACCATTTATTATTATTTAATGAGTCACTGGTATTTAAGTTAAGTAATTAATATTTTCAGTTTTTGAGCACACTGGAGGCACAAATCTGCTTTTACAGTTCAGGATAACACAGTAAACAAGATCTTGATGAATTCCAAATTATAAACTGTTCTCCTCTGACCTCTGGCATCATTTAAGTAGAGAACTGCCTTTTTCTCTAAACTCCAGAAATGGTTGTGTGGGAAAATCCCAGCACATCTACCTTTTCTCAGTGTAACCTGTCTGGGACATACAAACACACCAAGTTCAAAGTCACGTGAATCACCTTTCTGCTCCATTCTGATGCTGAGTTTGAACTTGACCAGGTCGTTTTGACCATGACTACATCCCTATGATTGTAACCTTTAACCTCTCGTGTTTTGCTTTTTCTTTAGCTATAACGATTCAGTTCAATTGTATTTATATGTACAGCCTCAAATCACAACAAATCACAACAACATGTGGACATCCAGAAGTCCAAAACAGCAAATGATGCACTATAAATTTCTACACCAGTCTTACCTTTATATAAGAATAGATTTTGTTATTTTGTTGTTATTTTGTTTGATGCTTTTATTTTGGTTAGCATGTTGGGATTGTGAATGGAGTAGGGTGAGGGTTTGTGTGCTGTCTGCACCTCTGTGACTATGTTGGCCTCTATTTTTCTGTAACAAAACCCATAAATAATTTATCTTTAAAAAACAAACAAGAGTAAATTGTCCATTTGTCCTGATCTATTTTTAGCTAAGATTTGGTAATCTAGTGAATATTTAACGCAGGACGAAGGTGTATTTATGGCAGCAAACATGATTTGTAAAAACACTGTGGCACAAAGAAAACAGACTACACAAAGCATTGACTAACACACATGTTAGTGTGTGGGCTGTGTGTTAGGGTACTTGTTTACAATAGGAAACAAATATCTCCAAGGGCTATGAACCAAAGGTTGAATATGAAGTATTTGGTTCCGCAGTTCATGTCATACGATAGAGAAAGCATTATCGTTTCAGTTTGTCCGTTCTATTTATCAAAGCCTTCTAAATGTCGTTAACAGAAAAAAATAGAGTTGGTGTGTTAAGGCGTAGAGTGGAGAAGACCAGACTGCAGGACATCGTTGACTGAATATTAACCCAAAAACCATCCTTTATCATAATTGATGAAACACCTTAAACAAAATACAAAAAGTTCCATGAAGAAAAAACCCAATCGATGTGGGAGTGTCGTGTTGGAGGAAGAAAATGCTGAGTATGATCCAAAGAACAAAATCCCCACAGTAAAACAACACTGGGGCTGTGTTTCTGTTTAGGCTACAGGACAACTTCACTGCACTGAGGGACCAATGGATGGGACCATCTCCTGCAAAATACTGGACAAGAGTTCCCTTCCCTCATCTAAAACACTCAAGATGGGTTGTGAATGCATGTTCCAGCATGGCAATGACCCAAAACATACCACCAAGGCAACAAAGGAGACTAAAGGAGAAGCACATTAAAGCCATGGAGTGGCCTAGCCAGTCTCCAGACCTCAATCGTTTAGAAAATCTGTGGATTGAGCCGAAGCTTCAAGTTGCCCAGTGGCAGCTAAGAAATGTAAAGGATTCAGAGATTCTTTAAAAAGCAGTCGGACAAAATCCCTCCTGAGATGTGTGCAAACCTGGTGACCAACTGCAAGAAGCATCTTGCTTGTTAACAAGATCTTTTCCACCATGTACTAAGTCGTGTATTGCTTAGGGATCAAAAACTTATTTCACTTTGTGAAAATGAGTCTATATTTTTCATGTAATGCATTTTTTCTGGATTTTTTTAGCTGATATTCTGTGTCTCTGTCCATTAAAATAAAGTGTCCAGTCAATTAATTTCTTTGGAAGTGAGCAAACTTACAAATGCTACAAGCGATCAAATTACTATTAGTCACTTTTCCAACTGTATATTGACTAAGAATTTAAAAGTCAAGAAACATGACATGGTCTCTAAAAGATTTCACCTTTGTTTCCACTTTGGCTTAAAAATGACAATCATCAGCATAAATCAGCGCTCTCTGAATAGACACATTACAAACGCTAACTTAACACTAATCCATGCACCAGCTTCTCAAATGGGTGCTTAGTGAACCCCTGCTTTAGAAAGTTCACTTTACACACAGATGTTTGTTTGCAGTGCCATGTTGTAGAACAGATGTACCCAGGAAACATCCTCAGTGTAGCTGAAGCTGTGAGGGTTTAAGCCACTGTCCTGCTGAGCACAGTCAGAAGTGCTGTGGTGAAGCAGGCCTCAGCTGAGCTCAATGCATCCCTCCTCCTTCTCCCTGGAAGCTTTAGAGCAGCTCGCAACCACTTAAGCACGTCTCAGAGAATTAAACTTTATTAGTTAACTGTTAGACAAATGCGTGATCAAAAAGTTCTTACAGCTGGGTCTGCATGGAGATGTACTGTGGCTGCATGTACTCATTACCTCCTCCTCTCTGTTATTCATTCTGCTTCTCTTACACACACACACACACACACACACACACACACACACACACACACACACACAACGGCTGGCCCATTCACCTGAGTCAGGCTTCCTGATATTCCCAGATTGATTTCTGTGAAGACAGACACTCATTCCACAGCCCTCGTACAAAAATGCAATGCCATTCCTGTCGATGTCATCCAAAATGTTTCTCAAGGGCCTTTTCACTGAGGCCCAGTCAGCTGTGTATGCACAGTATCGTATGATTTCTCTATATCAAATCTCAAGTGTCCTCTGGTGTTGAATTTATAGCTCCAAATCAGTGACAAGTCTGTGCACAGCAGCCCACGTCTAACAGCATCATACAGGTACTTCATTGTTAACAATGTGCAAAATAGCTGTGACAGCATTATTGGATCTCCCATGCTTGAGGCAAAGCCCTTGGGCCCAAAGTCCAAGCCCACCACTGTCTCTTACCACCACCACCCCCAGTCGCTGAGGCTCTCTCGCTGGCCCACTTCCTCTTTGCATTACCTCCATCAGACCAAGCTGCTGACACACTTGTTTAATAATTAAGGGCATATCCATAATTTCCTCGTCCTCGTAGAAGTCCACAAATGGTCTCTGTGAAACTTAGTGCAGTTAAATGTATCTCTTTACTTCACTTCAGGCCACTGACAGCCCCACATTTCTGTGGCGATACAGAAGATCCAGTGAAGTTGGTGGCTCATATAGGGGAAAGTTCCCAAAGAAAAACTCCGAAATCAGCCGCTAATCTCATGACTTTACTCAGTTTCCATTATTCACTCATCATGTTAACATATAGTTTGGCACCCCAAGCTGAACCTAAAGACACCACCTCTCATGTTTAAAATTATTTATTACAGTAGATAACTGCATTTAATTTGACATCAAGACAGACGTAATAGACATGGAAACTTGGGAGTGATGAGTAAATATCCCCTTGGAATCTACAGGTGGATGCATGAAAGAGGCATGTTATGTGTATATGTCTAAAAATGAATAAATTAGTTATTATTAGTCTTTAACAGTCTTTCTTTCGTCCCCTCTCCCTCCCCTCACCCCCAACAGGTTGCAGAAAACACTCCATTTTTAAAAAAACAAAAAAACAAAAGTGAATATTTGTTGCTTTTAGCACCTCAGAATTTGAGTATTAGCACTAAACACGAAGTAGAGCTGAGGCTTCATTAGTTTTCCAGGTCAAATAAGGTCTTCAAATGTCCCTCAGGGGAACTTGTCTGTAAGCAACGTGTTGATAGAGTTCACTCTGACCCATAAAAGTAAATGTTGTGGTGTTGTTAAATGAAAATTCAGGGGATCATCAAAGTCATTTCTTACCTGGGAACAACAAAACCACTCAGTCCAATACCTGTAGTAGCTTTTCAGTTTGGACCAAAGCGGTGGACCAGCGCGCAGCTCAAAACACATCAGTTTAAATACTTTTTGTTATGGACATTTTCTTTAAATCCTCTCAAGATTTGGTAGAATCCGTTATCAGTGCTCACAGTGTGAATATGTCCTTGTGGTATTGGGTGATGTGGATCTCATTTCACATGCTTCTCCTGCCCAGTGTGCAGCGTCAGTGTACTTGTCTGAGGGAGAAAATTCAAAACTTAACATCAACAAAACTGCCGCTGTGACCTTCCTGCTTCAATTACACCGCTGAACTCAAGAAGGCTGGCAAATACAAAACCACAAAAGGATATCACCATGTGAAGCACTGCTGAGATATACACAACCCGACAACCCTTTGGGCATGCTGAGTCGGGTCTGAGCCACCAGAAAAGGTCACTGCAATGCTGGAGATGATGTTTGGTAGATCATACAGACAGAAGTGCTGGATTATTTGTTGGCTCGATACACTCGGTTCAACTTTCTCATGGTGGTGACAAGAGAGCCAAAAGTCAGGACATCTACTTCACCTCTCCCTTATGAAAAAAACGCTCTGAGTTCAGCTAAATTCTCAGTCTTAAGTCTCGAGTCAACTCTCATTTCTTTATATTTTGCCAGAAAAATGGGAAATAGGTGGAGTGGTTTATTGAAACATGCATAAATATACATGGAAATACAGTATATAAGGCAAAAACAGAGTTTGTATGATTCTAACAAGCTTAAGTCAATCATTTGAATGACCACCTTTATTTTTCAACACAGCCTGAACTCTCTCTTATAATTTCTTTAAGTAGTCTTCAGGAATAGTTTTCCAGGCTTTTTGAAGGATATTCAAAGCTTTTCTTTGGATGCTTGCTGCCTTTTATTCTGTTGTCTGTCACTAGGATCTCAGACTGCTTCAATAATGTTCAGGTTTGGGCCCTAGGGAGGCCAATTCATAACCGATAACATTTCATTGTTTGTTTTTCTATCCAGATATGCTTTTACTGGGAGTGTGTTTGTGATCACAGTCATGCAGAAAAATGAAGCTGCTGCCAATCTGACGCTTTCCAGACAGTATCGCATGATGGATCTTAATCTGATCTTACTTTTCTACATCTATAATTCCATAAATTATAGATACATCATCTTTGGGAAGATCTCCAACACCACTGACTGAAATGCAAGCCTACATATGAATGAATGATTTGACCCACAAATTTTAAAATTGGATCCATAAGACCTGTGGCCATTGATTGTTATTCCAATTATTGTGTAATTTGGCATACCTTAGTTGTTGTTGTTGTTTGGGGTTTTTTTTGTTTTTTTTGTTACAAACAGTACATGGATCAGCTGAAGGGCCAGATGCTTCTCTCTGGCCCTGTGTCAGAGCTTTCTGGGAGATTATTTCTATTTTTTAAGGAGATGACTTTCAGGTACTGCTCATCATTTCTTCAGATTTAACCATGCAGAGAAATACCAAAATATCAGCTAGTAGCTCTTTGAGAGTCCACTTGCGGATGCAAACATACTGTTTTACTGTTACATTTTCTATATTCAAGAAATAAGAAATAACATGTTTTTGTGACAGGCTGCCAGTACCAAAGTGCCCAAAGATTAAATTCAAAATAGGTTCTTTGCTAAATTGTCTGCTTTGTGTAGACAGACTGGTCCAGCCTTTGAAAACTTTACTTGCTAATTAACTTTTGGAAACTCTGGGAAGCACAAGTAAGCTGTCTCTATGAGAGCGAAGTTTTAGAATGATATTGTACTGATACTGAGGTAACAAGGAACCAGTGAAGAGTATGGAAGAAATAAACCCCAGCACATAACTTCTTGTTTTTAAACTTTGTTTGTAATACAGATTAAAGCAGAAATGTAATTACTGTACTTGAAAGTGCTGGGTGGGAGTTTTTTTGCATTAGGCCAGAGAATGTGTCTCCATTTTAAAAAGTAAGTTGCTGACTGATATTTACCAAACACATGAGAATGTTAACTGACCAGAATCTTCATCAAAATGGCAAATTATTCCTTTAACTCAACTACCTCCATCTACCCTTGCAATTTAACACATCTTATTGTGACAAATACAGTTAGGTTCAATTCAGTTTCAATTCAATTTTATTTATACAGCGCCAAATCACAACAACAGTCGCCTCAAGGCACTTTATATTGTAAGGCAAACCCTACAATAATACATACAGAGAAAATGCCAACAATCATATGACCCCCATTAAGCAAACACTTTGGCGACAGTGGGAAGGAAAAACTCCCTTTTAACAGGAAGAAACCTCCAGCAGAACCAGGGTCAGGGAGGGGCGGGGCCATCTGCTGCGACCGGTTGGGATGAGAGGAGGAAGACAGGTCAACAGACATGCCTTGCAAGAGAGACAGAGATTAATAACAAGTATGATTCAGTGCAGAGAGGTCTATTAACACATAGTGAGTGAGAAAGGTGACCGAACAAGATATACTCAGTGCATCATGGGATGGTAAGTAATCCCCCAGCAGCCTACACCTATTGCAGCATAACTAAGGGAGGATTCAGGGTCACCTGATCCAGCCCACATCCAGCAGAGTGCTCTAATAGGGTGATATGGTACTATAAGGTAATTAAGATAAGAAGGGGCCTAATTACTCATGACCTTTTCAATTCTGGATTTAACAGGGAGCCAATGAAGGGAAGCCAATATAAGAGAAATATGCTCTCTCTTTCTAGTCCCCGTCAGTACTCTTGCTGCAGCATTATGGACTGAAGGCTTTTCAGGGAATTTTTTGGACATCCTGATAATAATGAATTGCAGTAGTCCAGCCTGGAAGCAAAAAAATGCATGAACTAGTTTTTCAGTGTCACTCTGAGACAGGATATTTCAAAATGATAATGCACAAATGGAAGAAAACAGTCTTACATATTTGTTTAATATGTGCATTGAAGGACATATCCTGGTCTAAAATGACTCCAAGGTTCCTCACAGCGTTACTGGAGGCCAAGGTAATGCCATCCAGAGTAAGAATCTGGTTAGATACCATATTTCTAAGATTTTCAGGACCGAGTACAATAACCTCAGTTTTATCTGAATTCAGAAGCAGAACATCAGAGGTCATCCAGGTCGTTATGCCTTTCGAACATTCTTGTAGTTTAACTAATTGGTGTGTGTTATCTGGCTTCATAGATAGATAAAGTTGGGTGTCATCTGTATAGCAGTGAAAATGTATGCTATGCTTTCTGATGATACTGCCCAAGGGAAGCATATATAATGTAAACAGAATTGGTCCTAGCACTGAACCCTGTGGAACTCCATAATTAACCTTAGTGTGTAAAGAGGACTCTCTATTTACATGAACAAATTGAAGTCTATTAGATAGATATCATTCAAACCACTGCAGTGCAGTACCTGTAATACCTACAGCTTGCACCAACTGCTCTAATAACATGTTATGGTCAACAGTATCAAATGCTGCACAGAGGTCTAGCAGGACAAGCACAGAGATGAGTCCACTGTCAGAGGCCATAAGAAGATAATTTGTAACCTTCACTAAAGCTGTTTCTGAGCTGTGATGAGCTCTGAAACCTGGGTGAAACTTAAATAAGCCAAAAAAAAAAAAAGCCATTCCTCTACAGATGATCAGATGATCTATTAGCTGTTTGACAACTACTCTTTCAGGAATTTCTGAGATGAATAGAAGGTTGGAGATTGGCCTAACCCTTTCACGCATAGTGGAAGCAATTTCTGAACTAACTCAGAAAGTTTAATTGGAGAAAAAGACTGTAAATGAATATCAATGGTACTGAAAGTAGATAATGTTACATCTGTGACATGATTATGAGTAATTTTTTCTCTAATAATTAAAAAAAAATTTGTGAAGAAATTCATGAAGTCATTACTAGTTATCACTGAAGGACTGGTTGGCTCAATGGTGCCCTGACTTTTTGTCAGCCTCGCTATAGTGCTGAAGAGAAACCTAAGGTTGTTCTTATTTTCTTCAATCGATGATGAATATTCTAGCTTTTTTATAAACTATTTTTCCAGGATAAAAGATGTTCTTCTAAATTTTTGATTTTCCTCTCCAGTTTACAACTTACCTCCTTTAAGGTGCCCATTTGAGAGTTATTCCAGGGAGTCAAGTACTTCTGATTTGAGGCTCTCTTTTTCACAGCAGCTACAGTATCCAAAGTCATACATAGTGAGGAGGTAAAATTATTAACAAGATAATAAAGCTCTGTTGGAGTGGCGTTCAGGTAGCTGCTCTGCTCTGTGTTGGTACAAGGCCTTGAATATGATAACAGTGGGTGAATTATACTCTTAAACTTAGTTACAGGACTTTCAGAAAGACATCTACTGTGATGAAATCTACTCCCTACTGCAAGCGGAGGTAGATTTTAGTGCATGTTTTTAGACGATGGCAAATTTTGGGGATAATTTTTCCCTCTGTACACCATCGCAGTGAATTTTAAAGCAAACAAGCTGCAACAGAAGTGCATACTTGAAGCATGAACTGTTTTAGGAATTAAAGCCACTTTTATCCACAGTCCCCCGTTTTCAGAGGCTCAGAAGTACTTGGACATTTGCAAGGTGTGGCCTTAGTTTGAACTCACAGGAGAGGACAAGATGCAGCGACATTGTTGGATCTAAGCTGCTGTGCATGTTGCACTGCACACAGATCCCATATGGCGGAGCCATTACATACTGTGATGATAGAGGATCATGTCAGCTTTCCTGGCCAGGGCACATTAACTGGACTGCTAGAGGATTTACAGTAAAGGCTTGTGTGGGTCAGTCTAGAGTTGTACACACTGCAAAAAGTATTTCTTTCATTAAACTGTTCAGCTAAATAAAATATCTCTTAAATTTGTGCACCAGGTGTCTTAAATTGTCAGACTTGTCATGTTTCCTTACATTGCTATTTGTGGTTGGGAAAATATAAATAGGCAACTGCTAATACGTTCACTGAGTTATGAAAAAGTAACAGATTTTAATTCAGTCTAAAATATTCACCGTAATGTTTTCTTATGATTCCATTTTTAAAAAAATATTTCATGTTTATTATTGATTAATTTTCCTGATTTTATTATTAATCCGTTAAATATGTTCATTATGCTTTTGGAACACTGATAAGTTTTTTTCTGTATACTTTAGTCAGACCCAAAGGCAAATTATTTGGTTTTAAGACCAGTTTTGTTATTTGAAGCTTTGTTTATCCAAGCATTAAAGGATTTTATGTGTATTATGATAAATATACAGAAAATGTTCTGTCAAATAAGGTAACATGGAGTGTTACCTGGCCCAGTCATGCTGACTGTGGTGGACCATTCTGGTTTTCTTTAAATGTTTTATCAAAAGTCATTTCCTTGTTTTTTCATTAAAATGACTTATTTGTCACAAAGCCCGAGGTCTAGTTTTCTGCTCACCAACTCATTTATTAGCCAGTTTCAGATTTCTGCTCCACTTTTATCAGTCTAATATGAGAGTAAACAGATTGTGAAAATGGTCATTTTTTGCAGTGCATGCAGCTCCACTGCTGAGAGGGCCTGTCAGAGGCTGACAAATGGAGAGAGTGCTTTCTGCTGAGAGCAGTCCCTGCAGGTTTCCCAAGTGGGCACCAGCCCAGGGCCAGGAAATTACACATGTACATCACTGACCATCATAACGCTGTCATATGAAAGACTGCATAGCCTAAAACTAAGTTTAGACTGTCCTGTCTGACACAAATGCACGGTTTGAAGACCAGTAACTTGGTTTCTGATATGCTGAAGACTTTGGTTGATTCAGGTAACATGAAGAAGACTAGCTGTACAGATGTACAGCAAGGTCAGTATGCTGCTACCCCTAACCTCTGATGTCACTTCCTGTCAAATAAATGGAATTGACTGCTGGGCATTTTCCTGCTCCTGTATCTAAGAGAGACACCACGGAAAACAATAAAAAAATAGCCTTTTATTTTCCACACATCATTTCTGTACAGGCTTTTTCTGTGTTAGTATTTCATACTTTTGTATTTTGTGTATATCTTTAAGTTTAAAGTTCTAATTTAGTAAGGGTCAATAATTTGTCAATGTCATACTTCACAGTGACTGCAGCTACTGTGCCCTCTGCACACATCCTCATATACTGTAGCTGCAGTCCTCAAGGAAAGCGAGGCTTCAGCAGTTTAACAGACTGAACCCCTGCAGAGGACAGCTCTGTGGAAGAGTGAAAAATCAGGGCTTTTTCTGCTTCATCCAGAGATAACACCTGAGCAGAGTTTCATGTGTGTGTGTTTTTTTTTTTACTTCAGTGCAAAATGAGTTGGTTTTGTAGAAAAACAGACAAAAGAAGCCTGGAATTTAAAGTCTCATAAGCATAAACGTTCTTTTATGATCCAATATGATCTGCTTTGACCCAGGTGTTTTGCGATGTGCTGCAAAAATCGATACCTCTCTACGAATTACCTCTAACCTTTACACCTTAGTCATCCACCATCCTCTTTAGCCTTATGATGAACGTAATTATGCAGCTTCATCAAAGCAAGCAAATCAATAAACTAATCCGCAAGTCCATCGTGCCTTCTTCAGTGCCGATCTTTTTCCACTTGAGCAGAAACGGCGCCAAACGCCAGAGTTATTTTCCATAGCTGGAGAAAACAGATTTCTAAAGACGTCAGTCATGCATCATCGCTACGATCCCTCCATTATGTTTCATCAGTCTGCACGAGTGTTTGTTGGCCCGGAAACACTCACAGCGGAGCCCCCCCAACCCACCCCCTCCATCTGTGTTGCTGCTGACTCATTGTCACAACCCCTGAATCTGCTGCCTGCCTGCATTATTTACACTCACCTTCCTCTGTTGGTGCCTCCTCAGCACCTGCAGCCTAAAACTAGAGGCGGGGCAGCTCCAAGCATCCCGGGGTGTTCATTTTAGCCACATGTCCACTTAGCACCAGCCGACTCATCGATTAATCGAATGAAAGAAACAAAGACGTCATTGGCCATTTGAACAACTGAATAATTCTTTCCTTCGATTGATCGGCGAATACACCGAGTGTGTTTTGTTTATTGAAACTTTATCTGGAGATCATAGACAAATACGCCAAGAAAAAACAGTTTCAAGTGCTGCTTGTTCTGATTCTTCAGTGTGATTTGCTTCTGCTTTAGTTTTCATTATTATGATGCTTATTTCTGGATATTAAGGATTTAATATTTTCACATCATTATTTTTATTTATTATTAAAGCATTCTCATACCTACTATTGCATTTGAATCTGGACAGTCTTCATAAACAACTTGAAAATGATATTGTGATATTGATATGATATTGTTGAACTTGAAATGTTATTGTACATGCTACAGAAGGATAGTGAGCTTGAAAGACTTTAAACTATGACAGTTATAAGTAATTTTAACACCTTAAACTGCCAAATAAAAACGTTTACTTCTGGTTCTAATTGGGACCTTCAGATCATGTATGTGTAATTAATCTCCCATAGAAACAATATTCAGAGTTAAACAGCATATTGGAGGCATCAGATTCAGTTAACTGACTGCAGAAATAGTGGAGACACTGTAAAGAGTAATAACTGTGCTCCTCCCCGTGTCTGTCAGAAGTCCTGCAGGACAAAAAAAAAAAAAGAAGAGACCTCGCTGCAGCAGGTATCTACTGCTGCATTGGCTGGGGAGAGTGCAGAGCTGCAAACTAAAGGACAGTGACACGCACACATGCTCTGCTCCTGGCAGCAATGCTGCAATGAAAAGATGTTGCATTCAAAGAAATCTGACCAAGGATCATGCCCATCAGTACTCTGCCTATATCCAATCACTGAAAACGCTTAGTGGTGAAAATGCGGTGTATTTGAAAAACTGTAGTCTGTGTCGTTCTGTGTCACCTTGTGTGCTCAGCTGAAGTTTGACTGCAGAGCTTCCTAGCTGACAAAAAGTGATCTGCCCCCCAGTGGAAGGATTTGGAATAATAGAGGAGCAACTTAAAAGTGAGCTTCTTGGGATTTGTATTTTCTGCAGAAAGGCAGTGATGAGAAGACAACAGCAGACAAACACCAGCTCAGAGTTTTTAGTTTTATTTAAGGTTCATTTTTCCAGACCTGCAGAGGACAGTTCACTTCCTTTAAGCGCCTCAAATTTGTCGTTTTGTTTATTTTTTCCTTGCAACATCATGTTAAAACCCATTGTATGACTCTGTGTTGGTTTCTCCTGGATGACTTTGTTCATTTTGTGAATACTGTTAAATAGAGAACAGCAGGGGGGGAGGATGGGGATCAGAGAGACAGAGCAAGATTGAGAGAGAAGAGAGCGGTAGAGAGAGCGAACACAGATCAGAATTAAGACTTCAAAAAGAAAAAAAGGTGGTGGTCAGAGAGGTTGATTTCAAATCCTAAAGGCTCCTTAAATCACTACTACAGTACTTGGTATTGTCTTGCGGCACCTTCCTTTGTGACACATGATCAGATACAGTTGTCAAAGTCATGTACAATATTGCATATTTTTCAGCAGTCCTGATGCTCTCCTTCCTATCGCTCAAGCTTCTCTCTCACTCTCTCTCATCTGTCCATTTTAAGGCCTCGTTTAAGCCCTCGTGGGTCAAACAAAGGGACCTGTTAACCCCTTTATTACCCTCGTTAGTATTCGACATATCCTCATCCATCTAGTCATTGTCCTTACTAAGTGGTGGCTGTCCATGTTAGGGCTAGCTATTGTAGGTACCACACAGTGGCACTGTGAGTCTAACCCTAGTGCTCAGGATGTGTGCCACGATCTCCCAAAGCCCTGGCTCCCTGCGGTTAGGCGATGCTCTATCCTCTGATACAGAGGTTCAGCAAAATTTTCCCTCCAGCAGGACGGGGCCAATGGGAGTTCCCCTCGACTAAAGAGAATGTGAGCCAAGTGGCCTCTCAAAGCAGGCCATTTGTGTCCTTACCTAACAGGGAGCCCATGCATAGCCTGTGCCCTCAACTTCCCCGTCTCATCTGCATTTTGACCTTTACTAACCAATTCTTAGCTTCTTTTTTTGTTTTTGAGGTTTCGTTTTATTTATTCATTTTTGAACCCACTCAACAAAAAGCTAAGACCAACCCCTCTTCTCTCCAGCCCCCTTCAGACATGCGCTTCTTTTTGTTAATCTTACACATCAGCTAAACGTCTAGATGGTCACTTTTTCTGTATTTCAATCACCGTCTTGTACGGCTGGACCTGACGGCATTTACAAATCAATTTGAAGTTTGATTGCAAACAGGCATGTTGGTGGATAGGCACGCACACGATGATGATTCACTAGGAGGCGGCTCTAAACAGCAATTACATGTACACAATGATAATTTATCTAATCGACTCCTTTTCTCATTCACAATGTGATTACTACAATCTTCTTTGATGTGATTTGCCTATTTCCAAAGACAGATCTGTCTCGATGCCTGTGTGTAAGAAGCAGGGTACGGTAGGAGAAGCAAAGCAGCAAGTCTTTTCTTTTTTTTGTCTCCCTTCCCTTATTTATCTGAATAAACATAAATATAAAGGTGACTCAAGACAGAATGACAACTCCCTTTGAACGAGGTGATGTCACGAATCCCATGTCTGAAAAGGGCTTCCCTCTATCATCTCTCCTTATTCTCGACACAACTGTAAGAATTAACCGTTTCACAGACTCCTGTTAAACTGGGGAGGATGAGGGTCTTTGGGGCAAAGCTTCAAAGAGCAGATTCACAGCTTGGTTCATTCCTCGAAAACTAATCAAGACTTCAACTTTCAAAAACACAAATGCTGTTCATGCTTAATTATTAGTTACTTTTAAAATAAAAAGACCTCACATCAGCTAATTTGTTTATTTGCCAGTTTGTGGAGTTAACTCTCATGTCACCACTGGGTGCTCGATCCTATATTGATTCTTGTGCTCTCCGTTAACAGTAAGCTACATAATGAATCCCATGTTACACCCAGAACTAGGTCTAAGGAGTGGTGAATGCAGCAGACAAAAAGGTACTGATAACTTGTGTGCCACAAACAAAACAAAATAAAATGCCTTCAGAGTGGACAAAAAGGAAGGATGAAGAGAAAAAAGATGAAAGCATGTTTGTTACTTTGTTAATTTTTCATACTCTGCAGATTGGTGTGTATTGCATTGGGAGGGGGAGGGGGGAGGGTACAAGATGAGTGGGTATAAAGTGGTAGTGGGGCAATGGATGGGTGTCTGCTGTAGTCTATGTTCAGTGGCGGTCCACAGCAGCACTCTGTAGCAGCTCTGTGGAGGGCTGTCCTGGGGGTCTGAAGGCGGTCTGGAAGCCTGGGGGAGGGGAGTGGAACTGACTGGCGGGATTGGCTGTGGGAGGGGGAAGGTAGGGAGCCCAGCCGGCGGCGGCTCTGTGGTGAAGAGGGATGTGGGCATCGAGGAGGCTGCTGTGGAGGGGCTGGGGAGTGGGCATCGCTGAGCTGGCAGGGCCGTCCATCTCTGTGAGCGCCTGCAGGGATTTAAGCCAGTGTGGTGGGTTATCGTCCTGGAGGCAGTCTAAACTGTTGCCGGCTGAGGCTGGGATGCCTGCGGGGAGTTATGGAGAGGGAGGACAAGAGATGAGTGATGGCAAAAAAAACACCACAACACAAATCTGACATAAAGACAATGATTTTTGTGATCAGCTGCTTTGTTGAAACATTTAGAGTAGTGCTGTCATTGGTGACTTTACTCATCATTTCTATTCGATATAACAATATATTGCTTATATGACACATCAAAATGGAAAAGTTATGCAACTTCATTTGAAAGGCTTTTCTTAATCATGTAGTTAAGACACTAAATCAGTTTAAAAAACACTTTAAAATGTTTTTTGTCTTTTCTGTTATCAGTCATAATAGCTGGCACACATTTACGCTTTATGCTAAAAAAATGAAACTCTTCATACTTTCTTCATTTTGTCATCCAAAGCTGTAAAAATTTCAGAACTCCAGGGTTAGTCTTGTGTGAGCTTGTCGCTCGCGCTCCTCCCTCTGCTCAAAAATGTCATAAATGACCACATTGTGCCACTTCTATGATAGTTAAAAAAGGAGGAAGCATTTTGATGCCTGTAAAATATTTATGGTGCTCTTTCCTTGCTATTATTCTGCTAAATACGCTGATGGAATTTCCCAGGATATGTTTGACATTCAAATCAGACGTCATACCAAACTACTCATCCTCACTACCAGACCAGATGGAAAATGACTGCTTACAATTATGACTTGGCGAAAGATAATAACTTGATTTCCATTACCACAAAAGACAAAACAAAAAAAGAATCTAATAACTCATCCATGATTTGTATATACCCAGTTTTAAACTTGCTTAACCCTTTAGAGCCGATCGGAGCGGGAACGCTGTTATGCGTAACTATTTTTAAATCCCAGTAGCACTGCAACCACGTAAGCTAGCGCAAAAAATTTTTTTGCATATGAAACCGGAGGAGTTGTACTTACATCTGATGCCATCAGCTTGTCCTAGGTCACGGTTTCCTTCCACATAAAGCTTTGCAAAAACTGCATAAAAAGCGCTTGCAGGAACAAAAACATAATATTCCAGAAACACGCTTTACCGATCCGATCAGCTGTCCATAACACTTCCTACGTTGGAATAGACGTCAGCGCGAACTTTTGCATTTCCGCCATTACCTGGCCGAAACCGGAAGTGACGTCATTTTCGCGGAAATGTAGTCTTTTTTGCGATCAGGGCCTCAGGGCCTATACTGCTCTTTTTAAAAGTTATCTTTGACTTTATGACTTTCTGTGTCGTTTCTGGGATGCTTAGGACTCATATTGCACTGCTGGAAATAGTTTATTTTGATGCATATGCTGCTTTTTTGCAAATTTGCAGTATAATATTTATTTTCGTTTTTCCTGCAGTGTATAAAAATTGGTGTATTTCAAAAATAAAACTATGAAGACACTCAAAATAAATTTCCTGTGGTGGAAAACTATTTTGTGCAACTTTTTTGTATTTACAGTTTTGAGGGATAAGCCTCATAAATTTCTCTAACTACAAATATATGTTAAAAAATCAAAAACGATTTTCAATTTTTTTGTAGTTTATTGCACTTTTTTGCAATTTATGTAATTACTATGCACTTAATGAATACATATTATTAAAATCTGGGCTATAATGGTTGTATTGATGTATAGCAACTTGAAATGCTCCCAAAAATGGCTCCACAGCATGTAAAAATATAATATAAGCTCTGGCGGACTTGGTTCTATGGTAGGTCTTAAAGGGTTAAACGTGTCAGCCTTTATCATGTTAAATATTAAATATCAAGTAATTTCACTAATAGTGCTGATGTTTTTACAGACCAATCTTTTAGGACTAAACAATAATTTCAAACAAACAAAAGCCCAAACCAGTTATTTTGGATTTTTGCTTCATAAAAGATGTGAAATGTTGCTGTGAACTAATTGCCAACCTGTAATAATAGCGGGGTCCATCCAACTGCCTGTGCCGTCCCAGCTCAGGCTGTGCGACATGCCTGCAGGTCCAGCTGGCCCACCAATGTGGTTAACACTGTTGGAGGATGAGGAGGAGGAAGAGGACGAGGAATTTGGGAGGCCCCCAAAGTTGATATTAATGTTGGGCAGAAGAGCCCTGAGACCATCCTGCCACTCTTTCACATTTAAGCCGTCTATAGAGCTGCTGTTTTCTACAAGAGAGAAGTAAACAGACATGTCAGCTCCTCAGGTGTTTTTGTGTTTAAGTACAAAACTGCATCTGCCAGCAAAAAAAATATCAATACATGCTAATCAAAACAAGTATCATAATGCCATGCCGCGGCACACATGTGCTGTGAAATTAAATAGCTTGTTGATTGTCTGTTTTACATGCACTACTGCAATGTGACACAGAAAGGTGCCAAAGTGACCCACGGGTCTGGTACCTGAGATGGGGATCCCTCCCAGCCCTGTGTTGTGCTGAGGCGGCAGATTCAGGTCCAGAAAATTACTGTGTGAGGCAGCACTGGCTGAGTGGTTCAAGTGTGTGAGGTTATTCCGTGTGGGCACGCCCAACCAGGGGTGTCTGGCAGCTGGCTGCTGCTGACTGGCCTGGCTGTTGTGAGTGCTGGGGAAACTGAAGGAGCTGTAGATGGTTCTGTGGTGCTGTGGGACACGTGGGAGGCCACTGGGGAAGTGATGGGAAGCGCTGGGGTTAGGGTTGGAGGGTGGCAGGCTGGGTCCATGGTTGCTCCCCTGGGTGAGGGGCCCTGGGGATGAAGGGCTCTGATCCTGTACTGACAACTCCTTCTCTATCAGGTCGGCCAAAGCCTTGCGAGTCACATCGAAAGGATCAAAGCCCAGGTCGTCATCCTGCTGTTTGCTGGATGAGCCAAAGCCAAAGGCCGCCTGCCAGTCTGTGGAGGACGACACTGGTATTGTGTCTGAAGGGAGAGAAAACACAGAGGTTATAGGAGACACAAAACTTCGACTACCTGATAAACTTAGATGATAAAGATTACACCTGCAATAGTTTTGAAATTTCCTTACATGCAAATTAAACAAACTTCCCCTTTTTATTATAGTCTTATACGTTTGAGCTTGAATAGGTATTAGATACATTAAAATTTAAGTGCAACTTGTGCCTAAGCATTTTCTGCTTATCATTTACATTACCGGCATTAGTTATATTGGCTCAATGTTTAGAAAACGGAACATTTTTCAACAGAAAATTTAGAATACAGCAGATAGAAGTAATCTAAATGTTTGACAGCTAGATTAAACATGGTGTTATTCTACCTGATGTGAAGAGGCTCTGTGGTTCAGGGGTCATAGGCCAGTCGGAACTGCCGCGAGGGGAGCTGGGGAAGGGTGGCAGACCAGCAGGGAGGGGGTTTGGATGTCTGAAGTTACTGTTGTCTGAAAAGAGTGACTGGGACTCAGCTGCAGCACCCTCAAAGGGCGAACGGGCTGTGATGTCTGACATGCTGATGGGCACTACCAGGCTGGGCTTAGTTAAACCCGGGGGAGGGGAGGGCGAGTCACTTGTGGGTATCTTTATTAAAAAAGAAAAAAAAACCAAGAAAGAAGAAAATGTTTGTGAAGTTGTCCTTATTACTGCTGATTCATACTCAGATTTATATTCAAACAAAAGAACCACAGAGGTTGGTTAATGCTATATTACCTGTTGTAAAGTCTCGCCATTTACCATGCCGATAGACTCTGGAGGTTTGTCACTGGGACTGCAGGTAGAAAATTTATATATAGACAGAAGAAAAAAAAAAGGTCATTGCAAAATAAATACACAATTGCTTTATTCAATAACATGCAAGTCCTTTTCCGGAGGAAAAATCCATGTACCTGTTACTGTCACAGTTAGAGGAAAAGGGGGACAAGGCAGTACGCTGGCCTGGACCTAGCTCTGTTTCTAGCCCATCTGAAGTAATAGCTTCTTGGTCTAGATAGTCTAGCAGTGGAGGGGACTTGCGGTCTTCTGAAAGCCCGTTGGACAGTTTGTTATGCCCTGACAGCGTCGGCCACCCATCTTTACCATTGCTACTGTTGGTTCTGTTACAAAGCAGGACAGAAATTAGCCTCCGCTGCACTGTGAGTAAATAATAAAAATACAACAAATCTAAATATTAATAAAAACCAACCTCTGTGTGGAGTTGGATTTACTCTTTGACTTTTCTGTTCCACAAGCTGGAGGTTGTAGAAAGCTAGGGTTAATTTTATAGAGGTCTTGGAGGAGTTTTTGCTCATACTCTTGATGTTTTCCTGCCTGAAGAAACAACATAACATGGGTCAAAAAGGTGCTTTAAACCACAACTGACTCTCATTGTGGGAAGAGGAAAAAAAAAAAAGTGTACCTGCATCTCCTCTTTAGTAAAGCTAGCTGCTTCATCCCCCAACTCATGTAGGTACATACAATCAGGTTTGGGACACTGCATACTTTTGAGGAAGTAACTGCAGTATTTTGTTGTGCCTAAAGAAGCCTGCAAAAGAAAGAAATAGAAGAAGAAGAAAATTTTACATAGAAATTCATACTAATTCTTTTCAAAGAATTCTTTATCTTCTCTGTGTAATCTACATTGTTTACAATGACGTTTGTGTTAAATAGCTAGAAGCAGAAAAGAAAATGAAGAATAAAATGACTAATTTTTGTGCACTTTAAAAGACTACTAAAATCACTAAAAATTAACAAAGATTTTTGGGTCAACTTCTCACCTTGAGTGTTCTGCCATCAACAACCACATTGTTCACACACTGTATTGCTCTTAGAGCATCTTCAGAGCGGATGTAAGTAACATAAGCGCTGGCACTAGGCCCCTAAAAAACAAAACAGGTAAATAAACATGCCATTGATGCGGTTGCATACTTTTATGAGCTCACTGTAGCTATGAAAGAGGATTTTCATTATTAAATTGCCGTTTTAACCTAATCCACCCTCCTCACCTGTGAACCTGCGTAAGATGTGCTATTGTTGATGACCACTTTATGGATTTTCCCAAACCTCCCAAAATACTCCGGCCGTTTTAGGACCTGTGGGTAAAACACAGCAACACTTGTGACAAAGTGCTGGAGATACTGAGCTCTTTCAAACTGAATATTCAACAGAATCACGAATCACGAGGAAGCTGCAGGTAAAAACATTTAAATATACATAAAGATCATTCTCCAACAAAGTACATTTAAACTTCACTGCATCTGTCAAGCCCAAATCTACAGTGACACAGCCACTTCCTTAGCTGCATCAAACTGAATACCATAAGTTTCAACGCTCCTGTCACAGGTAGCTGAAGTGTAATGTCAGCATTACACTCACCTCTGGGTCAGCGAGTCGCTGCGAGAGCCCCACCACAAACACCAGATTTCTCTGGACCACTCTGACACTGGCCAGATGCTTGCGGTTTTCTGTCACCTTTTGCTTCTTCTCATTCTGTTTCTGCTTCTTTTCATTCTTTATCCTTTGGATCTCCTCCTGTGACAGAGGCTTGTACACAGCAGGGTCCTCTGGATAAGGCTACACAAAAACACAAAGAACTGCGTTACAAACAGAAATATCTCCCATTCAAAGGAAAAAAAATTACTAATTTAAGGCATGGTTACACACAAGCTACACCTGTGTAATTCTAATTACATGATGTCTCCTCCAACAAGACTGCTGAGCCAGACAAATCATCCTCCTGTTTAATGAGCTTAATGGCATCTACATCCATTTCACCTTTCTGCATGCGGGGCAGAGGCCGTTCTCATCTGTACGGATGCGGTGCCAACAGAAGCGGCAGATCTGGTAGCCACAGGTGCAGGGGAAGAAGTTGACGTCATCAATCTCCAGCGGCTCCATGCACAGTGGGCACTCCATGGGGTCGTCCTTCATTTCAGGGCTGTGGGACATCCTATGGCGCAGCAAGGCTGAGTACTGAAGCGGATCACAGAGCACAGGGCTACCAAAACATAAATGAAGAGTATAAGAGCTCCACTCAGAACTGACTAAATATAGCAAGCAATATATTTACAATTTATTTAGAATGACTGAACTTGTTGTCAGTGCAGATGCTTAACAGCAGAAAGGTATAGCAGTTTCAATTGAACTTCCAACGTGACAATATATCAGTGAACACGCCAAAATACTTTTAATTGCATTTTTAAATGCAATTTTTTGAATGCCAAAACAGTTACTTAAGATCACCCAGCATTTTAAAACAACGTTTTTTTAATCAAATGACAGCACAAAGTAGAGAAGCACCACTATAATAGCTAAACATCAGTATCAGCCTAGTTGATTACCTGGAGATTTTTAAAACAATCTGGTCAAGATTTTTTGCTTCTTTTGTAAAAAAAAGAAAGAAAAAAAGACAAAAAAGGGGGGGAGGTATAAATGAAAACAACAACACACCCACCCCTATCGGCATCAGCTATAGGCCAAACTGTTATTTCAAACATTGTATCAGCTCAGGATTTCAGTGCTTCCCGAGTAATACAGCTGAAAATCATTGTGCTACACACAGAGCTGTAATATTTAAGTGATACATCAAAGATTAAGAAAAAGGTGTCAACAATTGACACATTTGTGTCTCAATACTATTTCAAACGGTCCTAAATTAATATATCCGACCGTTTTCGTTAGTCCTCAATAACAGTTAAATATATCTGAGTGTGCTACATCGCGCAAAGAGAAACACTCATCGGTAACACCTCTACAGATGACCACGAAAAGGCTTGAATAATAACGGGTCATTCTGGCCTCCACAGATGGAAGATTTGTTGCATTCTGTTGAGGTCTTTTCATTGGGCGGCACTGGTTTTTCTAGCTAGGTCTAAAATAAGCCAAATGGGTGTACGTACCAACCCAATCCTTAAAAAAACAGAACTAATGGTCGCAAAGTGATAATGCGGATGTTGTGGTATCTTTCTTGGGCTGACACGTCATGGTCGACGTTAAAGACAAATACAATAAAATAGGTTTATTTAGGAATGAATCGCCTGTTGTTGGCATTTAAACACCAGCCTGTTTTCTACGTGACAACACCGCTGCCAGCAGACGAGCCCATCGAGAGCTCGATAAAAACCTAAAAGACTATAGACATCCAATGCCGGGCAGCATTTTCGCAAATAACCCTACACGTACACGGCTATCGCCGTTTAGCATTTTCACTCGCAGACATCCCCACTAAAGTCGTGAACAAATCGTGTTGGCCAAGCTGGTAACTTTAGCTGCTTAGTCTCCTGGATCGTACGTTATGACAGATGTTATTTGGCTAACCACGGGCTAAGCTAACATTAGCCGCGAACTGGCAAAAGACGCCGGTCTGATTGAGACCAAGTATTCCGTGACAACTGCGATGTTAATCACAAATATAATGCATGTGGACATGAGACGTTCCCCAATATTGACGTTCGTAGTTTAAAAAAAACGTATGACATAACGTTATGGTGCCCTCCTATATAAAAAGTGACAGCTTGCTTAAGCTAACCCGTAGTTAGCCGGCTACATTATCAGAGTGTACGAGGGTTTGGAGTTGAGCTGACGACGAGGCCTTACATAAGCTAACACTGAACAGGGAACAAGTTGTTGGCACTATAAACAACTGTCATTGCTCAAACGACATTAAGATTAGCTGGGCAGAAATTCATGAAGAGTGAGAAAACTTTACAGTCAGTCAGTAAAATCGCAACAGACATAATTGCCCTTCATTTATTGAGGCAGAATGGAAGCTGGCTAGCTCAGCTAGCAGCTTGGTTAGCGTTACTTACCCTGTCCGTATTTAGCTTAGGATTCCTCTCCAAGGGAGTCACACTAAATTGGGCGGGGACTGCGAGCCAATGTATCTGAAATGTCAAAATATCTATAGAGGGTTACGTAAGATACCAGTAGTTGTGTTGTTCTGTTGTAATTAAAAGGCTATAAAGATGTTTTGCCCCTTTCTTTTCTTGGTATTGTGGAGACAATTTACGCTCAAACCACCATCTTAGCTAGCATTATAGTTGGGAGGAGGGAGTGGGGCAAGTATTCAGTGCCACTGAGTCTGCGCAGATGGGCTGATGCTTTCAGGGAGATGTAGTTTTTACATTTTCCCATCGTTCCATTACGTTCAAGAGGAATGTAGTTCCCACTGCAACGCACTTACGAAGAAATTTTGTTCGCCATTATTTTCTAAATTCAAAATGCATATATTTTAAATCAGCCGTCATTACTATGTTAGTTATATTCAACTTTTTACATATCATTCCTTTGCACTACATTTAGATTTTGTGTTATTTTTCGCCATTATTTTATTTTCTACACTATTTTATCTTTAGCTCCTTATGTGTACTTTTCATCTATCTATCTATCTATGTCTTCTTTTGCACTGAGATAATTGACACTCAATTTCGTTGTTCAATGTTTGTTTCACTCCTACAATGTCATTAAAGATTCTGATTCTGATTATTTAAGCTTTTTTTTTTTTTAACAGATTTTATTCAATATATAGTTGCGGTGACACAAAAATATAAAGGAATATCTTACCCATCCAATATTATAGAATCTTGTTTTTATATGTTATTGTGTAAGCATAATTAAAACATAAATAGAAAATATTTATACAAAAACACTGGTTCATAATAACTTGCTTTCCGTCTGTCCTTAATGTAATGTTTTTATAGATTCTTTTGTATTTAGTGCCTTTCACAAAATCATCATAGTAATTATTCAACTGCAAGCCATTGACTGTCTCATTCTTTAGAAATCAAAGCACCAGAATGCCCTTGAATTCATAATTTTTTATAATCTGTTTATTGAACTTGGTTATCATATGGCTGTATAAAATTAACAAAGCTGCTTGACATATTTTGCAAGATACAATTATTACAGAACATTAATAATCAAGGAAAATTAGAATTCAATATTTTTTCTTTTGTTCTTTATAGTTTCCTCGGTCACAATACACACAGTTTCCATAAGAATATTACAAAGCTAACACAATTTTTTATTATTTTTTAATCAATCCACACAAGGCTTGGTTTGGGCCAGGTCTGAGTGTGGACTTTGTTGGGGTTTACAGCATCTAAAGTGAGCATTGGAGCGATGGGGTGCGGGGATGCCAGAGATGTCCTTGCAGCCAAGAGTCCCATCCGAACACAGCTGTCTGTGTCTTTCCCCAGGACAATCCCTGCCATTAAGGCACCTGCAAGACTGGAAACAAAGGGGAGATGAGAGTCTTTTGTTTGAGTGTTTCACCATCATTTTGTGACTCAGTGAAAGAATGCCAGTGAGATGGGGAGAGAAAGAGGTCATAGAAATTGAAAAGTGGATAAAACTGCAGCAGAAGAAACAAAGGAAATGAAAGTCAAATAAGAACAAGATGGATGAAGTAGGTCAAGCAAATTTTTAGCACCTATCTCCAGCTCCCGACACATTCATTATCTCCTCTGGGGTCACAGCAAGTGCTGGGTAGTGGAGACCACAAAGCTGCCTCTTCTGCAAACAGAAGCAGGAAAAAAGCCATTTTTACCACTACTGTCAGAGCAAATCGTTACAGGCTGGCATGAAGACCATCCTTACCCTCTTCTGTTTTCTTGGCTGCAAGTTGACTGTGCCTTCATCATACTCTCCACACAGCAACACGCCATTAGCCCCTAGAGTCACCACCAGGCAGTGAAGATGTTCCAGAAGAGGGCGCGAGAGAGCCACAGCAACACTGAGCGTCTCGTCGAGTGTGCTCGGCAGCACTGCCGCAATACAAAACCACATCCTCAGCTTCCGTCAGAGTATTTGCATTTTTGACAAGAGCTCTAACATCAATAGCAGAGGGTGTGAATTTGTTTTTTGATGGCTTTCGCTGATAAAAGAGGAGTAACATAGTTTACCTTCAGGTGTTTTGACACCCAGTGTTTTATTCATGGTGCACAGCTCTGCCAGGTTTGGAGATGAATAGGACAAAGACTTCCAGGCATTTGAAAGGAAAGGCTTACAAGCCTTTTCTGAGTCGGTCGGTTCATACCAAACTGCGATACATATGGAAATCTTAGTGTTACAATCAATAAAAGCACATTTTTGAGATTTTTTAGAATCATGTCTTTCCATTGGTTACCATTTATGTTGCGCTTTTCAGCAAAACAACAAACATAGTTGATGGTTGAGGTGGGAATGTTACCATCCAGACACACGAGTGTGGCTGATGAAAGTTGCGTCTTGAATTGTGACACCTACAAAAAAATATTCAGTGACAGAATATTGAAATGGTAAGTACAGCGTATTTAGCATTTTGTAAAACCAGAGGTTCTTCACAGGGGCTCAGGGAAAACAATGGCAAAATGTAAATCAATCATTTCATAAATTTAATAAATCAGTCAGCAAATTGAGAAAATATAACTGTCCAAAACTGTACAAAACCCAAATACACCAACCAAGCATTTTATTAGGTACATCTTGCTACGGGGTTGGGCCCATCTGCCTTCAGAACTGCCTTAATTCGTAAATTCAACAGCTGATGAGGAGCTTTTGCTTCTCCACATCACAAAGGTGCTCTATTGGACTGAGAACTGGTGACTGTGGAGGTCATTTGAGTAGAGTGAATTCACTGTCATGTTCAAGAAACCAGTTTGAGATCATTTGAGCTTTGTGACACGGCGTGGCGACCTGCTGGAAGAAGCTGAGAAAATATCTTAGCAGCCTGAGCCATTGATACAAGGCATGATCATTCAGTGGTTTGATGTTGCTTATTTCAAATGCTGGCCCCAAATCACCACCAGAAATCAAGACTTATCAGACCAAGCAATGTTTTTCCAATCTCCTGCTGTCCAATTTAAGTGAGCCTGTGCAAACGTTAGCTTCAGTTTCCTGTTCTTAGCTGATAGGACTGGAGCCTGGTGTGGTCATCTGCTGCTCCATACTATTCAGAGATGCTCTTCTGCATACATTGGCTGCAACCACAGATTATTTGTGTTACTATAGCCTTTGTGACCCACACAAATATGTGGTCAAAATTGTGAATCAAGTCTTGTTAAATATGTAGGCAATCATGGATGCTTCACTTTGTTTACTGGTATGATAAGGTTCAAGAAGTCCTCCAAGTTTTGTATTGCAAATGCATGCATATCACTTTGGACAGTAGATGGCAGTAGAGTACCTTAGGACTAGGGGTGGGTTTTTATAATCGATTCATCGATTAAAATCGATTCTGGCTTGGATAACGTAAAATCGATTCATTAAAATCCTGAATCGATTTTTTAATATAAATTTATTTTGTCCGAAATGCCAGAATCTCTGGTGACATCTCACAAAATTTCAAGAACCACCAAACAGTAAATGAGAGCAGGTACAGGGATTCTGCACATAGACTTAAACACACAGCGCGACCCGCAGATCAGAATCAGTTAGATGTCGCCTTTCTCACAGTCGGGGCTGAAAGCCGACAGCTCGCTGATCCGGGTCCGCGCTTTGTGTTCACGCCCTTTATGCGCTGATTCTAAAGCTGTTAGTTTGATCTCTCTCCAAACAATATTGACCGAACCAGCAGCTAAAGAAGATCCAAACGCTTCACATAAACATCGTCATGAATTCACTCTTTTACTGTTTTGCTTCCATTGCGATGCGCAGCTCTCTCTCTCTCCCTCCCCCCCCCCCCCCTCTCTCTCGAACAGTTTCGCTTTCTTCATTATTCGCTTGCTTGTTACGCACAAGTCTACCGCTGTTTACAGGCTGTCGGCCGCTGTTTTTTTCCCTTTTACATTCTTCCGAAAAGAAAACCTCATTTCTGCTGTTCAATACTGAACAAATTTAAACTTTTTAATATTATTCAAAATGCAAAATGCTTAGCCGTGTGTCTAATAAAACCGCTGTAACGTCAGAGGTAATGTTCATTAATTAATGGTTTTCTTTCGTTTTTGATGTACTGCAGAATATTTTTATAAAATCCCAGGCCAGGAAAATCACCTTCATGTTTTTCTGTGTTTTATCTTCAGCTACTTTGACACAAAGGCATCTGCTGTGATGCTCACACCTTGGATAAAGTCTTGCGAGTGTCAGCTTCCTTTTTATAGATACAAAAATATGTAAATGTTCTGATCTGAATTATACTTCTGACTGTCAAAATTTCCCAGATTTAAATCGAATCGAATTAAATCGAATCGTGGATCGAATCGATTTGGGACCTTGTGAATCGGAATTGAATCGATTCTAGAAATCAGTGACGATACCCAGCCCTACTTAGGACTGAATAATAATAATAATAATGGATTGGATTTATATAGCGCTTTTCAAGGCACCCAAAGCGCTTTACAATGCCACTATTCATTCACTCTCACATTCACACACTGGTGGAGGCAAGCTACGGTTGTAGCCACAGCTGCCCTGGGGCAGACTGACAGAAGCGAGGCTGCCATATCGCGCCATCGGCCCCTCTGGCCAACACCAGTAGGCAAGTTGTTGTTGTTGTGATATTTTGATACCATGGTAGCATTTACAGGATATTGTTTTGTAGTGATATTATACAGAAAAGAGTTACTCAATAAGGCCCATTTACTAGTTGTTTTTCTCTTTCTCTGTGACCCAAGAATTGATGTGTAAGAATCACAGGCTGGTACCCCAAGGTCGAAAATACCACAGAGACGAGACCACTTCCTTACTCCCATCCTCCCTTCCTTATCTTTTATAAAAGAGCTTGTTAAAAGCCAGGTGGTTTGTTTCAGAATTCACTAATGAAAGAACTCTGTATTCTATGTCTAGGAGTGTATTTTGCTGGGATGATCATAAATTGTAGCTGAACTGATAAACTACACACAGGATACTTCTTTGCTCAGAAGGCAGGAAGACGTTTCCTTATTTGGTCTGTACCGGTTTGAACTGAGAACCTGCTGACACACGAACCTTTTTTTCCTCTATATAAGCTGTTTTGTACTAAATAAACCTTTGAGTTGGTTTGGGAAGGCAACCTGAAGCAGTCTGTGTTTCCTTGTTCTCCCAAGCTACTCCCGGCGCTGTAACTAACCCGCTGAACGGCATACCTGAGCGTTACTTTGAATAATTAGGAATCTTATAAGGAAAGGACAAAACTCTGCTTATCGGTGCTCACGCCTTGGAGGGAAACCGGGACGGAGATTTTCTCTTCAGTTGTGCACTGAGTTGTGCACATAGTTCTGGCAAGACTGACCAGGCCAACTGCAGCGTGTTTCCTCTGCACTATTTCTCCTGTTTTACAGGGCAGTAATGTGCTCAGCCAAGTATACAGTTCCTGTATATACAGTTCCCGTATACTTGGGTAACTTTGCCTCTGTTGCAAGTGTTTTTGTGTACCATGTCTGTAAAACGTTCTTAGTTGGGTAGGTCATCTTAAAATTTATGTTTTAATCATGTCAGAAGCTAGCTTGTCTGAAAACATACAAAGCCAGAAAGCTATGAGTACTGCCACCACAAATGTTAGCAAGTACATAAGAAATGAATGTGGAGTTCTTCCATAATAAGACACAAACACAGTGCAGTTCTGTTTTCGTCTTAATAAATGTCCTTACCTTTAGATCCTTTATCATATGTAATTTTTTTAAAAAATTTGTGTACTGTGGTCTCTCGTTTATCGCGGGAGTTACGTTCTAAAAATAACCGGCAATAGGTGAAATTTGTTTTGCCTAATGCGCCTTATAATCCGGTGTGCCTTATACTTCTACCTTACTTTAGCATGTCCAGAAGTCCAACAGGTGCCTTTGGCAATGCAAACGTTTCGTCGACATTGTTGTGTTTGTTGGGGAGAAATCTTACAAACATACAGTACAGCACTTCAGAGTCACACTGCTAGCGATTGAAGATTTATGTAAATTTGACAAGCTCACCGCATTCTGTACTGTACAGGAGACACTGCACCAAGGAGACTGACAATGGTCTACATATATCTATATCTATATATAAAGCATGCAAAACAGCGAGGCCGCAAAAGGTGAACCGTGTTATAGCGACGGACCACTGTACATAAAACTGGTGTCAAAATTTGTGTTTGAATATGCTTCACAATATTGTAATAGAAACAAAGACAGCGCAATGGCACTCAAAGTCATCTATAAGAAAATGTATTTGGATTATTAACCTTTTGACTCTTGAGATTAAAAATGTCTTTTGCAAGAGTGTCCTAATCTGACACCACACAGCAAGAAGAGTTTGGGTTTGAATCTCCTGACTTGCTCAACCCTTCTTTGGGGGATTTCCATGTTCCCCTTGACCCTGTGTGGGCTCACTCTGGTTACTCTGGCTACCGCTCACAGTTAAGTTAATTGGAGGCTCTAAATAGTCAATGGATGTGTGGTAGATAAAATGCATAGTGTTGTGCTAATTTGTGCGTTCAAAAAAGAAGTATAACGTGTGTGGAAAAAAGCTTTTTAAAGTGTCTTTCAGGGGCAAAATCTTCATCTGTTTAAAGTAGATCTATCACATTTGACTGAGGATTCTATATGTGCAGTTTTCATCCCTTTGTGCTTTATGTCTCTTAGCATGAACAGTGTCTGATGTCACTTACATAGTGCTCTGTGATTTGCTGATGAATATCCATGTCTCCCAAACCGAGACTCAGCTCTCCACTCTCAGTGATGACAGCACAGTAGGTTGCAGTGCTGTGCTCTTTGAGCCTGGCCACACCACTTGTGTTCTTACAAAAAGTTGAAAAGGAAAAAACAAATATATTATTTTCATCTTTAAATAAGATTTTAGCCGTGCATGGTATTGACTAAACACCATTGTTCACATACCATATGTTTGCAGTAGTTTAACACTGCATCACTGTTTGAATCAGCTCCAGTAGCTGAAATGAACAGGGTTTCTTGGCCTAATCTGCTTAGAGAGTCTTTAAGGAAACATTCAGAGAAATTACTCACGAAACTCACGAAACTATGTTCATGATGTAAAATATAATCAGATAAAAAAAAACAACCAACCAGCGATGTTTCTTCCTACACCACCAAATGATTGACAGACACTTCCTGGGTTAGTTTGTCCAAACTGAAAGAGATAACGGGAGTTCTCAGAACTCAGTCTGGTTCACCTCCTCTGCACTATTGTGGCTGATTCCATGTCGTAAATGAAGCTTACATTAAGTGCTTTTGTTTTTCCCTTGGCGATAAAATCAACATTTATTCCTCCTATCACAACCTGCAACAGAATAGTCATTGCATGCACTGTTATGTATGACTGTTTGATTTTCACTAATTTAGAATTTGAAAAAAATATGTGTTTATACTCACAATATTGGAATCTGAATTGGATGGAAATTTTGACGCTTTTGGAGAAGTTTGACGTTTTAATCCTCTGTCATTCATCTGCTTTGACAGAGCACAGGCTATTTGACTGCCAACTTTTGCGTTGTTATGAATGAGAGCAATGTCTTGAAACAGAACACGTTAAGGACACATTAGTTCTCATACACTGTAGGCCAAAAGTCTCCAACAGTAACATTGTCATGCCAGTCAATCATCTTCGTACTCTCTCTCTTTTTTCACCAAAGTGTTTGATACAATCATGTTTACTGCATAATTTTTTGATGAGCCAGACTTTTGAAAGGATACTGGCCTGAAGGGACTTCCCTTGAGTCAGGGCACTGACTTTTTGAAGAATGAATGGCGTCACATCTTTTCCCATCACACCTTCAGCCCTTGAGATTTCAAAGCGAGAACAGAAAATGATGCTAATACTGATATCAGTGATATTAATCAGTGACTTTAGGATACGTGGGGCATCAGGTATCGTAAAGTGGCCACATTTCAAATCCAAAGTTGGCTCCTGAGAGAAAATCGAAAACAGATTTTCCGTACCTTGCCTCTGCCACTGCAACTTTTATAGCATCTTCAATCTGCTGTCCAGATGCTGCGTGCTCCTCTGGGATGGGCACAGCTAACAGGACGCCACTTTGGAGTCCCAGGGACAAAGAGCTTGCTGAGTGACCAAACAAAACCGCAAAACAATAAAATAAATATCATACAAAAAATAGTAACCCAAACTTGCTGTACAGTGAGTGTCTAACATTCTATTTGCTAAAATGTGAGGTAAAATGAGATAGTAACTAGTACTGAATTTTAACCTGTGAGTGCTCTATCAGTGTTTATTATGGCATAAAATTGTGATATACCAATAAGTTTTGCAGCCTCCTCAGGGTTGGAGACGTGGCATGCAGACCTGAATCCACTTTGTGGAGAGAAGAAAGCTGGAAAGTTCTTTGACTGTCCATAAGTGGCTACACAGACACCCTGTGTCTCCTAGACAATCGATTGTATATACATTTTAGATGAATTCATACAGGTTAAGGATTATAATACACTGATTACTAATACATATTTGCTCTTCATACTGAAATATGCACCACTTTATTAAGCCTGTCACACTAGAATGGGGGGTGTAAAAATTTCTTACAAGGAACTCCAGTGTGCGACCGATGTCCAGAATGGACTTGACCCCAGCAGAGATGACAGCGATGGGAGTCCTACCAAGTTCTGTGAGATCCGCACTGATATCCAGACCTGGGAGATTATTAATCTAATCAGAGAAACTATTTTAAGCTTTTACCTAAATACAGTTAAAGAGACTTTTGAAGTTATCAAACTCCTTCACGTTTACATAAAATCTCAGGACAGTAAGCGACCTTACTGTTGGGACATCCTTCCACATTAAGACCTTAAACAACTGTAACCAGATGTGTCTTTTCTTTACCAACCGTGTGCACAGCACCATCTTTGTTCCTTCCTTTGTGGCAAAATTAACAGAAATGTAAAATTTGCCCACCTGACAACATATTTTGTTTACTCCAAGCACAGCTCTTTGTGAAATGATATGAAAATGTGTAAAAGGTATTTTCAAAAAATGTGGGACTCAGCTCACTGTTCTCTCCATCTCTGTGAACTCCTCCAATACCCCCAGTGACAAAAACAGGAATCCCAGCTCTGTGTGCTGCTATCATAGTGGCTGACACCGTTGTTCCTCCAGAGAGTCCCTGAGAAAAGAACATACATCTAATAAGTGGATGACACTCTGCCAGTATTTCATTTAGAGTGTGATCAAAGTGTCAAAGACTCACTTTGCTAATGACGTAGGACAGATCACGCCGTGACACTTTCTGGGAGATCTTGCTCTGGGCGAGGTGGTCAAGCTCCTCGGACGACAGTCCAACATGGACTTCCCCACTGATGACGCCAACCGTGGCGGGAGTGGCTCCTTCAGCTCGTACAATAGCCTCTACCTCCTTGGCTGTCCTGTATAACACTCCAACTCATCATTTAATCTTAAAACAAATATTACCTTCTGGTACCCAAGTTTGTTGGTAATTGAAGGTCATTTTTGGCACCTCAGGTTATGTGGGTAAGGCATGCCGTGTGTGATAATTGTGCTTTCAAGGGCAACCACGGGTTTGTTTTCTGCCATTGCCTGTGACACAGATGGGTGAATTCTGAGGAGGCAATCTAAAGAAGAAGTAATCATCATTATTTCCATAAACTGGTTATAAACTGTGTTAATATTATAGCTTTTAATATCAGTGATACAGTGCATTTACCCTTTTTGAGCATTGTCTTCTGGCATGTTGTTATTTCTCTTCTTAGTACAAGAGCAGAGACTTGCCTCAGTATCCTCATTTTGTGTGGGTCAACCCTGAGAGCATGAATGATTTTAGTGTCAATAAAGTTGTATCAGGTGATCTTGTTCTTCTGATCAACTTACGTGAATCAAGATGGCAGGTGCTTTTTAGTTAGATAGTTAAAATAACATTTGTACTACAGAGCTGCACAAAAGTCGTTAGCCACCTATCATTTTTAAAAAAATATTTTACATGTATGAAGCCAGATTCTCTTTAGTTTGTGAAGGTCAAACATTTAAAAAAACATTTAAAAAAGGACCTAATTCAAGGGTTGAACCAGTGTTAGCAAAGAAATAATTGTAAATTATATCTTTGGGCACATTGTTACTATCAATGTGCTTTACTATCACAAAAACACATAAATTATTATTTATTTATTTATTAACCTTTATTTAACCAGGAAGATCCCATTGAGATTAAAAACCTCTTTTTCAAGGGAGACCTGGCCAAGATAGGCAGCAGCAGATGTCTCACAGTTACAGAAATTACTCAAACACAGGCAGCAACAACACACATGCAACAATAAGTGAAAGAATACAAATAAAATAAAAATAAAATTCAATAAAATTCAAATAAAATAAAAAGTCAGTTAAAATGACAATCAATCTAATTGAAACAGTTGCATGTTATGGACTTGGCCTCAAGGATTCGTAGTTTAGATTTAAAATCACTTAATGAAATGAATTCAGTCATTTTCCATTCCTTCTGCAGTTTGTTCCAGGCCGAGGGTGCTAAATGGACAAAAGCTCTTTTACCAAGTTCAGTTCGGGCAAATGGAACAGAAAGCAACAAGTAACCATGCGGACGAAGAGAATACCGACCAGCATGTTTCATTACAAGCAGGGAACATATATAAGAAGGCAGCAACCCAAGTATCGCCTTATATATAAAACTGTATAAATGAGAGTTCCTCCGACTTACCAAAGCAGGCCATCCTACCTGAGAGTATAACTCACAGTGGTGAGTCTGAAATTTACAGTTAGTGATGAACCTCAGAGAAGCATGATACACAGAATCAACCATTCGAAGACATTGAGCAGAAGCATTCATATATAGAATATCACCATAATCCAGCACAGGCAAGAATGTTGCAGCAACAAGCCGCTTCTTTGTATTAAAAGAGAAACACAACTTATTTTGAAAATAAAATCTCAGTTTTAACTTCAGGTTTTTCACAAGATTCTCTACATGTGGTTTGAAGGTAAGCGAGTCATCAATTAAGATTCCCAGATATTTATAGGTGTGAACCAACTCTATTTTATTACCTTCAAGAGTGGTTACTGATGGGATTGTTTGGGCTCGTCTCCTTGATTTAGAAAACAACATGAGCTTTGTTTTGTCTGCGTTGAGAACAAGTTTAAGCTGATGTAATGAGTGCTGGACATATACAATAAATGTCAAAGAAAACAGTTTGACAGGCATAAAGTTGTATATTTGCCCAAAAATGTTTCCATGAAGCAGTTTTCATAGCACAATGCTTTGACATGCCATCCCTGCCACACTAAATCAGCATCAGTTTGCATATCATGCAAACAGGTCAGTAGAGGAGCCCATCAGTATCACCCTTTACATCGCCCTGCACTTGGAGAAATCCATCTCATATTGCTCTTTCTGGACTTCAGTTAAGTCTTTAACACCATTTTACCAACCAGTCTAACTGTGTAGCTTGGGCCTGAACTTGGACATCTGTAGCTGGATTTTTGATTTCTAGTGTCAGGCTAGTAAAGCACACAACCGCAATCATCACTCTGAACACTGGTCTTGATGCGTGTGCCAGAGGTGGGACCAAGTCATTGTTTTGCAAGTCTCAAGTCTCAAGTCTTTATCCTCAAGTCTAAAGTCAAGTCTCAAGTAATGTCAGGCAAGTCAGAGTCGAGTCTCAAGTCACTGGTGTAAAAGTCCGAGTCAAGGCACAAGTCTGAAACTTTGAATTTCAAGTCCTTTCGAGTCTTTAAAAAAAAAACAAACGAAAAAATAATGTTGCAGTTATGCTAAATGTAAATATTAGACCATGTAATTTTAAAATCTGTGTTTTTCTCAACACATGACAAAATAGTGAACTTAGAAAATATACACAAATTGTGAAATTGCACCTCTTTAAAATGCAGCTCAATTAAACCTAGCTCCAAGAATAATTTTCACCGACAGTTCTGAGATAAGCTGCATGTTATTCTTGGATGCGGTTATAGGACCGGCTTTAAAATCGCATGACAAAAATATCATACACATTAAAAAAAAAACTGCATCACCAACGTAGCCTGGACAACATTTGCTAGTTAGATGAAGTCAACTATCTCATCTTAGCATATTTATATGCATATTTATAATTATACGCTTCTTGGAGTGAGTGCATACACTCATGAAGTTTAGTAACTTCAGGTCACTGCAACAAGCCCAGGTACAGTTTACTGACGGATGGGTGCAGGACCTTGAAATGCACCGTGTAGAACGAAAGACCATCGTACGTATCATAAGTTTACCAGTCTCACAAATTGTCGTCATAAATACACATTCCTTAACCGTTTATTAATAGGACCTTTGAGCTCAATGGTAATTAATTAGTAGTGGAAATAATTTCTGGTAGCATCACAGAAATGTAGCAGTGACAATAATATTGTATGCTGTAATCGTACTGGGCAATTAGTGATACAAAAAACCTGTTTTATCCTGTGAATAAAAGTATATGTTTTTGTCAATGTACCATAATAACAGAAGCGAAACGCAATATTGTGTCAGGACAATTCACTATTTATGCACAATAAACAAAGGAGCATAGCGCGACAATTTCTGTTCAGCGCCAGACTTGCTTGTAACCTATATCACCAATTATGTTAAGAAAAATGACGTATTAACTACTACAAAACTCTGACCTTCGTGTAAATGCTTGGAGCAGACTAACCTGTGAGCTGGAGTGTTCTGGGACGTTATATTTGATCTTTGAATGGCTGCAATCCAGGCCATCCGTCGCGTCTTTGTTACTTCGGAAACATGGCTCGAACAATTTCTCTTCAACGACGTAATCCGATAACAACCGATCTCTTTACCCGTCGGCTTCTCGTGGCTGTCATGCGACCGGCTATTGCAGTTAATAATACAACGGCTTCTTGACATTTTTGTGTTTCTTTTTATCGCTGTATAACTGATTTTAATTGAAAGCCTGCATGCGCTAGTACCGCTTGCCACGAGTTCCCAGAATCCTTTGCGGTTCTACCCGTGAATGACGTCACATTTTCAATCTCTATATAATATGCATGTTAAATTTTATATTTGGGGTAAAATATCAAGTCTTTTCAAGTAAACCGGTTCAAGTCCAATTCAAGTCCCAAGTCATTGGTGTAAAAGTCCAAGTCAAGTCACAAGTCTTAGAACATTTTTTCAAGTCAAGTCTAAAGTCATAAAATTAATGACTCGAGTCTGACTCGAGTCCAAGTCATGTGACTCGAGTCCACACCTCTGGCGTGTGCAATCATCCAGGCAAGGAAATCCCCCAAAATTGATTCCCATTGTTAATACGTGGTTCTGATTCTGGTCATTATGCAAATGTACTGGTTCCCAAGAATGTGTGACGAACCCTCTCCTGTATGTTCTCTTCCCCGATGATTGTCAACCCGTCCATGTGACAAACTCCATCATAAAGTAAGAGATGCTTCTGGCCCTTCATTTGATGTTTTAAAGGCAGGGAAACAGTGAGGAAGGCTGAAGTATGCCAAATTACAAAAAACTTGGACTGCAAATAAGTGGCAAAAACCTTATAGAGTGATGGCTACAGTTTCTAGTTCTAAACATCATTAGTATGTTAAGAGACAGGTACAACAGTGAGTTTCTACAGCCATCTATAGAATACAATAGAAACTCTGTCATGGTTTGTAGCTGCATTTAAGCCAGTTGGGAATCTTGGCAAAGTTGAAAGTGGAAAGCGTCTGTTTGGCACTGGCTTCATTTCTCAGCATTAAACACATTGACAATGCAGTAAAAGCATACTTGGATAGAAAAACACAGCTGAAAACTATATGTCATGGACTGGACTCCCCTGAGCTCAGACCTCAACATTATTGAAACAGTGTGGGATCCTCTTGACAGAAAAAAGTCAGCAAGACTGTTGCACAATACTGAAAATATTTAATGTCAACTTATCGAAACAAGAAAGAGATTACAAGAGAAAGCTGCTTCAAAGTTGAGAAAAACACATTCTTGCTGCTGAATCAAGCGTTACACACACAGCATTTAGATTTCATGGTTCTTCAACACAAAATGCAAACAGTGACATTAAAAAGGGACTACAGAAAAAATCAAACTCTATTTTTGTCTATAAATTAAAAGCAATAAACTTTACCTTGTGTTTTTGAAGGAAAAACTGTTTAGCCTCCCAAATTTATTCTACCCTACAGTGTGTTTTCTGCCAAAGCAGGGCACAATGCCTGCACAGTCATTGTGAGACACTCTGTGTACCAGAAAGTTGGGATAAGTTCCCAGCACCCTGACCCAATTTTTTTTTTTTTTTTTTTTGGGGGGGGGGGGGGGGGGGGGGGGCACTGACACTAGCACACTGTGAGTATTTTTCTACATAAATAAATAAGGAAAAAGGCCATTTATTACTTCCAGCATAGTAATGTGAAAGACTCCCTTTAATCCAAAAGAAAGTAAAGAAATACTGCTGAGAGAGTTAGAAAAAAAACACACAATACTTAAAACTGAATACATTTATAGACCTGTCTTGATCAAAAACATTCAAAATGAGAAAAAGGTCTAATATATAGAACAAAGTTTGGGTCTTACCTTCTCCACTGCAACAAAAATGCTACAAACTTTGCCCACAAGGTTGAACTTTGACCCTGTTAACACTGTTTACACAGCCCACAAGCATCAACAGCACATTTCAATAGTTTAACCTTCTCTGTTACTGTCTCCTGGCAAATCAAATCAATGCAAAACCACACAGAACAAAGAGCAAGCAGATCATGCACAATATAGTACAACACACAGTAAATAAGAATATTTTTAAATAAATGTACAAAAATGTCCTAGTAAAAATACAGTTTTTATGGTTTGTAGTGGAATGATACATGTATTACTTAGTTTCTGTTCTCCCGTGTACATATAAAGACATGGTTATCACAAGTATGAGAAGGTCTTGATGCTATTCTATTTAACTTGTTAAATGAACTACATTGTGGTACAGTGGTTAGCACTCAAAGGTCGCAGCATGAAGATTCAGTAGGAAGGCCCTTTTGTGTGAAGCTTGCATGCTCTGCCTGTGCCTGTGTGGGTGTCCTCTGGGTGCTTTTCTTTTGTACTATAGCCTAAATACACTCTTGCTGGATTAACTGGTGATACTAACTTGGTCATAGATGTAAATATAAGAGTTTGTGGTTGTCAGTTTCTCCGTGTTGTCACCATGATGGACTGGAACGTAGTAGTATTCACAATGAATAAGTTGCCCAACTTTAGTCATCTAAACTTAACTTAGTTTTTCTACGACAATGATTCCATAATTTTTTTAAGTTCTGAGAACTAGCTACATTTCACATGTACCTGCCTTGCAGTCAGTGTTAGCTGGGATAGGCTCCAGCCCCTCTGCTACCCTAAGTTGGATACGAGGTTAAGAAAATGGATAGAAGGACGGTCACGAGTTCTGAACAATTAGTGGGTGGAAGTGCACTGAAGAGAACATTTGAAGATTTTCTGACAGATAAAGTTTTGTTTCATCTGTGGTGAAGTCGTCCTTTGTCTGCACGTGATGACTGATAACTTGGACTGGGTGAAGAACATAATCTGTTTTAAAGCTGGGGTATATGGGAGGGTTTTTATAGATTTCATATGAAGTCTCCTCAAACTCCAATTCTGAGCTTTCCAGTAGCTCCTCTTCAAACCAGCGTGGATGCTTCATCTGGTATGCACGGAAAGCCTCTATAGCATCATGCAAGGCTCTACCTGAAGGACACAGATGGTAAGTGTCTTCTGAAAGCCCTTCAACTTGCTTCACAATGCCTGGTTCATGTTTTTCTAAGTCCAGGATTCTGAAAAAGACCTCCTCGAACTGCTTCATCAGCTTGTATCGTACTGTAATGTTGAAAGGCGAAGGAACGTCTTCTTCTGAAGAAACGCCATCAAAGTAAGCCACAATGTACTTTTTGAACGATGCAGATCGGATAAAATGAGGAACCAAGAGGCTGAGGGACGGTGTGAGCATGTCACCTACAGATGAACAAGCGTCTTCTCTCATGAAAACCTGTTTGTCACCACACATGGCTCTCCACTTGGCTTGTACGCCTCGTGAGCACAGGATTAGTATCTTAGCAGAGGATTTCTCAATTTGCTCTTTGTGCCAGTCCAACCACTGGATCTTTCCAAGCACTCCCAGTCTACTGGAATCCAGCAAATCCAGGACCACCTCCGTACCACATTTGTTCATCAGGAAGGCACAAAGCTTGAGAACAATATTTTTGTATAAAGGGTGATCGAGGGAGTGGATGATGAGGACGCTCTTTCTCTCTTTGACTTGCAAAACTTGTGGTTGGTCTCTGGCAGTGGGTGAAGATGTGTCCAAAGGATCTGAGAAATAAAGAAAATCGCTAATTAACTATTTATCTATTCAAGCTTCTGTTTAATACAGTGCATGTTTATAAGAAGACAAACCTTTATGAGATGCTCTCCAGAGCAAACAAGCCAGACAAATACTAATTAACAGCAGTCCAACGGCGGCCTTTATAAGATAAGTCCTAGTTGGATAATCTAAAAAGAAAAACTCATACTTACATACTTTTTATATAACTAAACATACGTAAAATGAATTACAACATGACTATAGGTTAATGTAAGACTTCTGATACCTACAATATGATTGGTAAAAATTGCACTTACACTGGCAGTAATCAATTGTTTTCTTGGGGCTCCAACAATTATTTTGGCATTGCCTAAAAAATGGTTGGACCTTCAACACAAGCAGAGTAGAATGAGCTCTTGACATATTATCTCTATATGGAAAATTATTTCACTAACTGTTAAGATTGGTACACTAAGTTAACTCACCATTACTGATACTTCACACTGCCTGAGTTGCCACCGCTCAAACTCAAATGTCACGTTCACAATCGTTGCGTTTTCCTTGTTATTTACGGGGAATTAAAAGAAAGTCGATTACTCGTCATGACTGATATAAAAAGGTGGCGAGTTTAAGTAGAACTACCTTTGAGACATTCTTTGAGCAAAGGATGCCACTGTTCAGGATGGAAACTCTGTATTTCTCTGAATACTGTGAAGCCTTAAATGTTACAACAATGGACAACATTTTGATGTTACCATTAGTCAACACTTCAGTCCACATGCTATGATCCCACAGGCTGCCTGAAATGAAAGACGAAGAATAAGAACATGTTTCAGTGTTCTGGGTCTAAAGGAATACTGAAATATTTAAAATTCAAGAGAAGCAAAAAATGTGAAATTTACCGTTTTCCAGACACATTCGGACCTGTTGGATTGTTTTGTCATCACATCCTGGGAATCGTAGTAGATGATGTAAGAAGGGAACCAGGACATATTAAAGTCAAACATGAAAATTACAGCTGCAAAAGTGATTCAGACTCAGAAGAATCTGTCATGGTCTGGGTCTGATGACCCAGAGCTCATGTATTTCTTGTATATGTTTTTCCATATGTTATGGTGGTTTTCTCTCCCTTTTTGTCCTTTCTCCCTGGGTGCTCCCGGATGTTTTGGGGTCGCTGAGGGGACTGCGACCCGGAAGTGTTCCCGCACTGGGGACTGCCGCACCTGCCGCCCATTAGCCCTCACCAGCTGCAGCTGATGGCTTCATGAGGGGCGCCTTATTTAAGAAGGTGGCGGAGCCCCAGTCGGCGCGGGATTATACTAAGTCGAACCTGTTAAGTACGTCCGTAGATTAGTGCGTTGTGATCGGCTTCGCTACTAAAGGCTGCCTGCTGAGCTGTGTGTGTTTTTGTGTCACCAGGAGTCGGGAGTCAGGAACGTCGTCACGAGGGGAAATCACAGAGTGGAATCGGGTTTTTGGAGTTGTCACCTTTTCACTGCTATGGACACGTGCACTGTGTGGGATTCTTGGAGGAATCGCCACAGGAGTCACAGTGCTTGAATTGTATATAGTTGTCGTTTCTGTCCACTCGCCATAAATAAATCCACTGTCCTTCACTTGAGTCTCGCGTTTGGGCCCTACTTTCTCTACAACTCCACGGTCTGCCGTCGCAGCCCGTGACAGAATCAGCAGTGAGCCTGTTAATTTCTTATTATTGATTATTATTTTAATTACTGTTATTATAATTACTGCTTCATTGATTCTTGTTCTTCTTGCTGTTTAATGGTATTGATTGCAACATTTTGTGGCTGTAACTTCCACATTAGCTCATATTGTGCTTACACCTGGATTAAAATGAGCTACAGTTCTGTGAGAAAACTGAGTACTCCCTTATTGCATCCTTATGATTTAAGATGGTAGGCAGCAGCCGGGTAATGCTGATCAAATGCATTTGATTAACTGACCATCAGCAAGCGTGACAACGTCTATAAAAGTATACGTTTTGGCATCTTGCTTGTTTGCAACATTTAGATGTTCCATAATCTTCCCAGCAGTCGATGCCCTAGGAAATTCAGCAAAAGGTCAAATGCTCAATGCTTAGAGAAAACCCAAGAGCTTTATCTCACACTCTACAGGCCTCAGTTAGTCTGTTAAATGTTAAAGTAGATAATGGCACATTTAGAAAAAACAGGACTGAACTAGTGCGCCCTGTTTGGAAAGCCTCTTCTTTCTAAGAAGAACACAGCAACACAGCTTAGGCTTGTATAGTGGCATTTGAAAAAAAACCCCACTTCTGACCTTCAGACAGATGTTTTGTCCATAATGCAGAGCATCATGTTTGCACAACATATAAGGACAAACACTTCACACTGACTGTAAAAAAAAAAAAAATGGTGCTTGTTTTGCAGGCACAGGACGTGGGCACCTTGCAGTCACTGAGTCAAACATGAACTCCTCTGTATGTCAAAGTACTCTAGAGTTAAACATGAGGCCATCTGCCAGAGCTTGGCTCAAAGTTAATCATCCAATAGGACAATGCAGCGAATCTATAACATAGTGGGTGAAAAAGGAAGTAATCAACGGGTTGCAATGGCCCAGTCAAAGTGCATCTTAAAAAATTGACTGGCGTGGACAAGTATTATGTGACATGTGAGTCTGAAAAAGGTCTTCTTCTCCGGTTCATCTAGATCTGGTGGTAACTTACTTGGAATGGCAATTGACTTCCCTTTCCCGTTATCTCCATTCTCAGGTTTTGGCAAATTAAAAACAGTCACCATGTATGTGTGGCCGAAGTCTACCTCAACTTCATCCAAAGAAAAGGTCCACTAATAAAGAAAAAAGAAAAAATCACGCATATTTAAACTTCTCATTGAATGTGTAATAGTTAAGTAAAGGTTACGGAATCAATTATTTCTTCTACCTTATGGTTTTCATTGTGCAATTTTGTACTGTGTTTAAATGTGTAACTTAATTGCACACAAAGACTTTGATTTGTAGTTTGATCCACAATATTAATTTGAGATCCCTTAAGCGCCCATATGGATGCTGTGAACAGAAAAAGTGGTATATTTGTTGCCATTTTTAATATTTCATTTTCTATTCGCCTTTAAATGAAGCACTAATAGGTTTTCATTTTTCTCTTGACATATTCAAAAAATGTGAACTACAGTAAATATATTAATATTAGCTTTACTTACAGTCAATGTGTATTTTCCACGTCACATTCAAAACAGGAACAAGCTCATGTTTGCCCTTCCAGAGTTTCAAATCCAGCGAATCTGGGCCGGTAGGAGCTTCTGTATTAGGTACTTTCTCTTCATCTGAGCAGTTATCTGACATCGAGGGATTTCTATATTATGATGCTAAAATATATTTCACTGATGTGTGCAGTGGTGGAATATATAGCATATTTACTCTCCTTTACCTTAAGCATAATTTTAAAATACATACATTTTACTTCCTCACAGTTTTCTTCCTTTCAAAAACTAGGTTACGTTCTACTGTGCAACATTTTATGGATGATTTTTAGATAAGATTCTATTAAGCCTTGACAATAATTAACAAGATAAAAGGTAATATGTAAATGTACAGCAAAGAAAGCCATCTTTCCACCATTTATTTAAGTAGCATGTATTTTACTGCTTGGCATACCAGTAATATGATGCTTTCAGCACTTTATTCAATTTTATTATTCAAATATCTATGGTTGAACTCTTCCTCATTTATACAGCAGTATGTCAACGTTATTCAACTGGTCTGATAGATAATATACTTACTAATTGTGCAATTGTTAAGGCCCTGCAAAGATAAGACAAAAAAAAATGCAAAAACAAACAGGATAAGTTCATGAAGATTATAAATCCCCAACCTCTAACTTTAATCAGACTGCTTAAATTGTTAATGTAGCATAAAATTCTCACTGGCTTTTTGCAGTCCAGACGGTTGTCCAGCATCCTAAGACCAGACGAGTTTGTGAGTCCAGTACTCAAACAGAAACAGAAAAAAAGAAAGTGGCTCATGCTGGTGTAGATCCTGATCCTGTAGCTCAATTTGGAAAAGCTTTAAAAGCAATAGAGCAAATGAGAAAGATAAATGAATACAATAAAGATCCCCACTTGAAAACATGCACAAACACAGCGAACGCTATCTGTGGTGTGAGTTCAGCAAGGATTTTCTTCAGTTTTATCAAACATCGCCATCTAAACAGGAAGCGGTATCTCGTAGTTTCCATTCTAATGCACGACACCTTTTTTTTTTTTATGTCACAAGCTGCTTGTAAATTAGATAGTGCAGTGTTTTTGAATGCTAGGGATTAATAACAACAACAACAAAGATATTAAAACATCAAACAGTCACTAGGAGGCAGCAGTGGCCAAATTTACAATTAGGAAATGACCCCTGTTTCAAGACATTTAAATTCCAGTTGCAAGGCTAATACAAACAACCAAAAGGAACAAAAACTTTTAATTTAAATCTTTTTTTATTTTCTTTAAATTTTTTAAACTGCTTTTCTTTCTTGGACACTTTTGAGCCTTGACCTGGAATGAAGACTTGAACAATAAACCTCTCCTGGCTAGTGAGAACGTCTCTTAAATCAAGTTTCCACTTCCACTGTGACCCACATGTAACAGAAAGTGTGAGTTCAGAGGCTCAACACATAAAGCCAGGAGACAGTCCAGCATTGTGGGGAACAAACTTAGAGCAATGCACTACATGGTTACCAGCTATAACATAGTACGTGGCTATGTGATAATTCCTGTTGCATTGTCTGAGTTACTGTGCCTCCTACTGGATATTGAGCTCAACTGTATCAGTTTACATAACACTAAAGCAGACAGAGAGACAGACAGTCCTGTTCCACTGAAATCTGCCCAGAATAGACTGTAGATCTGACCTCTGTGTGTGAGTGCAGTCATGGCAATGATTCATAAGCCAGGGTGGCATCTTAGTCCAAATATAAAAATACTCTTTTATTGAGCAGCCCCAGGCTGCGATATGAAGTGCTGTGTTCCTCCTTATCAAATACCTTAGTGTAGCTGTGATCAAAATGTGTGTGTGTGTGTGTGTTCATCTCTATACTTCCTCACCCTTAAAATGTATCATTCCCCTGATATATAAACTTTAGAAAAGCTGCATATGCTTTGCTTGATCATGCTTGCAAAGTAGATCAAAATATGTAAATGTTTTTAGTGAATGATTTTTATTGATAAATACACTTTAATAAGTACTTCATAATACTGTAACCATGAGACACTTTATAAAAGCCATGCTTTAGACTTAAATGATCCAAACACTTGCTTTAAACTACTCTGCAGTCTATTCTTTACTTACATAGACTATAAATACACTTAAAATCACCTAAAACATGGTTTTAAGTGTGTTAAAACCACGTTTTAACACACTTAAAATGCAAACTGAAAATACACTTAAAACCCTGTTTTTAATGCCTCTACGTACAGATTCAAAGGTTAGGTTGAAATAAACTTCAAGACTTCAACTTTTACAAACTCACATTAGCATGCACCACTGAAATAACTGGTCTTTAATGTAGGCCTCTGCCAGCAAACAATGAGGGCTCACCGTGGCGCATATTTAAAAAAGCAACCATGCTTTTAGTGCCTGGCATCTACAGATGATAGCTCAGCTGTCAGCAAGGTGAGGGGAGCGTGAGGTGTGCCTTGTGCAATGCAATCACATGAAAATAAATGGGTCATGGGTTGAGGGCAAATCAAAAATGGATTGTGTTGCATGGTGCAGCAATTGTTAGGTGGACAGAGAAGGGGGGGTGTCTATTTTAACAAGCCATCCACACAATACTTTGGGCACGTAAATCTTTGAGCAATAACCATAAAGTGCTTTTCCTTTTCTCAGCACACCACTACCTTGTCTGATTTCCCGTCAACGCCAAGGTAAGTTTCACACAATAAAAGAAAATTAAAGTCAGAGATTTTTAACATGGATATTAAATGAGACTTTTGACCTAGCAATGTAAGATTAAGTGATGGCTCATTAAAGGTGATTCAGTGGACCATAGTTATTATACTATAGTTAAAAATAATTTTTTTCTATTGTTTCTTTTTAACAATGGCATTAAAGGTCCATTCTGTTTTATTTTCTGAGTTGTTAAAGTACCCGCATTTAAAGCCCTTTGGCTGTCTCAGGTGAGCTGAGTCTTGTTTTCACTCAGGGGTAGAGGAATACTGCATATCTGCCCCTGACAGTGATACTGCAGCCGGTATTTATGTGACAGGATCACAGCTATGTGGCTACTTTTGTCAAGGTCTTAAAACTTTTTGAACTTGGCAGCCTAGCTTTTACTCCCACAACATCTCAGGCTTCTTAATGATGTCTTGACCCTTTGAGTGAGGAAATGTAATCTGAGGCTGAAACTGCCCATCTGTGTTTTGGCTCTGGTAACAACACGTTTGATCCTTCACTGCAGTTAAAAGCTAATGTAATAAGTGACGATAGTTTGCTCATATGAACTGGTAACCTTCTAGCTAAGGCTGAAGGCTTCCTTAAACCAGCTGTGACTTTGCTTGTTGACTTTGACCTTCACCCTCTCTTAGAATGGCTTATTTTAAACTGGATAATGTCGTCAAGTGAGGAGAGCTTTTTATTTTTAGAACTACAACTGTTTATCACGATTAAATTCGCTTTAATACAATGTAGTAATCAGTAGTACGTTTTTAAAGGTAAAGATACAGAGTAAATAAAAACATATAGATAAGGAGAAGGCTACGTAATATGAAAGCATATATATCATGGAGAGATTATTCAAAGACATTAGCCAGCTAAATTTAAGTGTTGGTAACAGAGAAACAAAATAAACAATCTTCTAAGATAGAAAATGTGCCACAATATGAATCTGGATGAGATCTACTGGTATCTGCTGGTATGGTGTTGTTCCACTTTCTGTGCTGCCAAACTTTTTGTAGCTTGGCTGTCTCTCGCATTATCAAGGCCACAGCAGCTGATGGGACACAGTGCAATGTGGCCAAATATAGCTGTGCAACAGGCAACTCCTGGGAAGAAAGCTGAAAACTATCTGAAAGCCCCTGAGAGCTATTAGACTAAATAAATCTGTTTAGCAGATCTCGAATTCCCTAATCTTATTATCAACAGAGAATACTAGGAATAATAATAATGTGTGCTTTTTTAAATTGTTATTATCTATTAGTTTGTACGTCTTTTCACATAGTTGATTGCTTTGTGTAAACAAAAGTTTAAAAAAAAAGGATAAAAGAGAACAAAATAAGAAAATAGTTGTTAGTTACAGCTTCCCAAAGTACAAGATAATATATTCCAGTATGTTTTTTCTTTGATCACAAATCCAAACCCAATACTGTAACTAAAGGATGGCCTACAGGTCCCAAAAGCCTTAATCATGCATTATTTTTAATGACTAGCAGGGGGCAACTCTAAAAAGAGGTTTTAAAAAGAATTCCAGCTGTTTTGAAGTCTATGGGAAAATAACCATTGAGCTTATGTGACCCATGACCTCAGTAAATCCCTCATAGGTTTTTGGTCTCAATCACTAGTTTTACATTTTTAAATAAAAATATTTTAAAAATACAAGATTCTGTTCATTTTGTCAATTATGGTCATAGTTGCAAGTTGCTTTTGTATGCATATGCACTAATTTATTTCTTGCTTAGTTCCACCCTTTGCTCTTAATATGCGGTTAAAAAAACAAGACCATGGGATTCAGCCTTCAAAATAAGAGTCCACAAATTAGGTGACAACATCACCTGGATTATAAATGTAGTTTGCATCCAAAGCCCCCCAAAATATTAACTTTACACCAAGATATGAGAAAGAGAAGCTTCACAGTATCACGTTCAAAACCTTTAACCTTTGAAATGTTTGCTTGAACATTAATTTAAACTAACCTGAAAATCTGTGAATCTATATTTGTGATACTAGATGTTAAAAAATGTACTTCTCTTCCAAAGGCACAATAAGCTGCAGCAATGTCTGAGGGGTGAGTATTCTCCTAGTACGGTATAATTTGTTTAATATGTTACATCATTCACCTATTTTAAAAAACCTTTCTCAGGTTAAAAAAAAATAAAACAAGTGATCTGTGTGTGTGTGTGTGTGTGTGTGTGTGTGTGTGTGTGTGTGTGTGTGTGTGTGTGTGTGTGTGTGTGTGTGTGTGTGTGTGTGTGTGTGTGTGTGTACTCATACCACCATGTTGATAATGAAGACCGGTGAGTAAAAATGCCAATGTTCACAACGATTAATTGATCCCTAATCCAAATTCGAAGTTTTATGCACTTCATATGATATTTATCATCTACACTAATTTACCTCCTTTGGTTTTAGTCCAAGAGAAAGCGAAAGTTTGCTGCTACACGCCGACTCCTTTTGAAAGTAGGTCTTATAGATTCAAAGGAACTTGTGTTTTGCATTTGTTGTGTTTGGTTTTTTATTATCATTTTAATTTTTTATAGTTATCATCATTATTATTCAAAAGAGCCATTGTTTTTAATGTTATAAAGAGTGATTCAATCCTTACTATATTTTAGTCCAAACTGCTGAAAAAGGCTGCTGCTATGCTGGTGGTAGAAGGTGAAGAGAAGGAAAGGGAGAAAGAAAGAGTTGTGAATGAGTCATACCCTCCACTGCAGCTGTCAGGAATGTCAGTCCAGGAGCTCCAGGTACTGACCAAACAAATTTTAAATGATCGGTAATTAATTAATTAATGTCATTTAAACATCTTTCTTTTTCTTCTGTACAGGAACTTTGCAAAGAATTACATCGTAAAATTGACGTAGTGGATGAAACACGTTATGATATGGAGGTCAAAGCAGGCAAAAACGAGAAAGAGGTACAAACATTCTGAATCACAGTGTAAAAGTACTTTTTGTATAGTCCTGCGTGTAAAAAATGGTGGTAATATGCTGCCCCTAGTGGTGAACGGGTTGGTTAAAACCTACAGCGGTTAATAACAGCAGGTACTTTCATTGTCAGAGTGTAAACGTTATACACATGTTTGATGTTTGCTGCACAGATTATATCACTCAGTCAGAAGATCATTGAGCTGAAGGGTATAAAGAAGCCCAATTTGAAAAGGGTCAAGAAAACAACAGACGATATGCTGGGTGCATGCACCGAGACCTCCAGACTAACAAAGGCTGATTTCAAGGCCAACCTCAAGACAGTAAAGAAAGAAGATGAAAAGGTAAAAACTTCAAAATGGCAACAAAAATTACACAAAAAACGAAATTAAACTAAATTAATGAGTAATTTAAAATCTGTGTATTTTTATTTTAATAATCATAATTAATATTTAAACAGAGGGAAGAAGTGACGGACTGGAGGAAGAATGTGGAAGCCATGTCCGGCATGGAAGGCAGAAAGAAGATGTTTAATGCTGGACAATAAAAATTTTGCTCATGTTAAAAATAAAGCTATATTAGCAACACATCTTGCTAAAATAAAGCTTTAGTTTGCAATACATAAGCTGAAGTGAGTGAGTTTTTATCTGAGTGAATCAAAACTTGTCAACATGACTTAATGTACACTTGTAAGTAGAAAATACGATACGAGTGCAACAACACTCGTATCGATATTGAACCGTTCGATACAGTGCTTTCGGTTCGGTACGCATATGTATCGAACAATACAACATTTTTTATTTATTTTATCAACTTTTCTTCTGACGATGCTGTCTGTGTTGAGAGCTCAGTGGATCTGCGTTCGACTACTCCGCCTAGGCTGCACTGTCAAGCGCAGATCCACTGAGCGCAGCACAAACTAGCATGACAGAAGCTAAGCTCCTTGCAACATGGCGAATTGAACCTCCCCCACCCTCATTCAGATCTGGCCTTTGGAACTATTTTGGTCTTCATGTGAAGTATGACCCTGAAGGTAAGCGCGTCATGGACAAAAGTAAAACAGTATGTCGGATGTGCCACGCAATGCTCAATTACATTGGTGGGAACTACTGCATTAGCGCAGTTAGCTCGTTAACGTGTTGACGCCGTCCAGCCCCACGCACAGGGCGATCAGGGGTAGCTCGTTGACGGAGATTTGCCGTGTTGTTGCGTTAACGTCATTTCAGATTAACGCTGACAGCACTAGTGGGAACAAAATGAATATGACTGCACATTTACGCTGACATCATTCTAGTGCAAAGACAAGTGGAAGCAGACAAAAACAACAAGCACGCATGCTACAAACTTTACCAGAGTCATTTAGACAGCCGTTAGCACATGATTCTCCTTATGGGGACCTGATATGTTTAATATGCTGCTGAGAATATAGCCCAGAAGAAGAGTAGTATAGCTTTTATTTCGGAAAGAGCCATTTCTCTGTAATAAACTCTCTTTTCCAAAGATGAGTGATTTCTCGATCAGATAGATTTATTATTTTATCCCTTTGTTGTTTCAGCAACATTAAATTTAAATTTGAGTTAAAATATATATTTATAATATTAATAAATGACAAATTAAAAAAGCATGAACATTTTTTTGTATCGAAAAAATATTGAACGGTGACACCAAAGTATCGAACCGAACCGTGAATTTTGTGTATCGTTGCACCCCTACAAATTATGTAATAAATTCTAATATTTGCACATTAAAACTGCACTAAAGAAAATCCAGATTATCTGGATTTTGATTTTTCCTTTCAAAGTGTTTTTAATTGTTTATCGCTATTCCAATATCTGCAGTATGTGTGATGCCAATTAAACAAATGTGCCTGTATAAGTGATTTTGCCTTTTTTTAAAATAGATTTTCTTTTTTTTCCTATTTTTAAATTTTTTGTATTTTTGCCTGGAAAATGGGAAATCGGTGAAGTGAATTACTGACAGGTGTGTGCAAACATACATGGAAATACAGCATATAAGGGAAAGCAGTTTGTACAATTTTAATTGGCTTGAAAGTAGATGTGGTACTGACCAAATATTGACCTTTAATCTTAAACACAACCTGAACACTCTTGGTAATTTCTTTAAGTAGTCTCCAGGAATAGTTTTACAGATTTCTTAAAGGGCATTTAAATCTCTGTTTTCGATGTTGGCTGCCTTTCATTCCACTCTCTGTTAAGATGATCCCAGACTACTTCAACACTGTTGATGTCCAGGCTCTGGGGAGGCCAGCTCGTGACTCCACTGTGTGTTTTTCTATCCAGGTATGCTTTTACTGCATTGGTAGTGTGTTGGGGATCATTGAAATGAAGCGTTGCCTCAAATGCTTTCTACGTGGTATTGCATGGTAGGTAAATCTGATGGTACTTTTCTGTTTTCATGACTCCATCAATTTTTAAAGCTCTCTAACACCACTGCCTTAAATGCGTCCCCAAACCATGACAGAGCCTCCATCGTATTTTACAGATGGCTGTACACACTTATTGGTTTACCTCTCTCCTGACCACCTCTGTACATACTGATGATGATTTGAACCAAAAATTTCAAATGTGGATTCGTGAGAGTTTTCGTTGATTTTCAATCCAGTTCTGGTGCAGTTTGGCCTCAGCCTTTTCTTCCTGTTTCACTTCCTTAAGAATTGCTTTTTGACAGCCACCCTTCAACTGATGCACTTTCTCATGAGACCTCAGTGAACAGCTGATATACCAACTTAAGGGCCAGACGTATCTCTCTGGTCCCGTGTCAGGTCTTTGTCGGATTGTTTTCTATTTCATAAGGACATGACTTTCAGGTACTGTTCATCTACTGTTTTTAAGACTGCCAATCCTTATTTTGTTCTCTACATGTCCAATTTCCTTTTTATTTGTAATGCACACTGCACATCATGCTGGGATTTAACAAGTTTTCAGCTAATACTTTTTGGGAATCACTTTGCTGGTGCAAAAATACTACAACACCTGTGAAATGCGTGCGTTATCTTTTGTAGGTTTTGTAGATTCAACTAAAGAAATGTGAGCAGATCATCTGCTAAGCAGCCTGTCATCTGTAGACACAGCGTTGGTTCATTCCTTGAGTTAATTACCTGGTATATTCTTGAATCATTAATGATTATCAAAGAAATTAACAAACAAACATTCATCTGAAAATGGCCACGACTGAGAATGAGTGAAAAAGCAGCCAATATTCAAAGAAACACTTTGACAAACAGACCTTCAGAAAGCTCAGAGAACTGCTGCGTAAGACCACTTTTGAAAACATTACAAAAAGATCAGGCTCCTTTAAGCAAAATGCAAAAAAACGAGAGGTGGCTCAAGATAAGCGCACAGTGTAGATTAACAAGTATTCATCAGTGATAATGGCTCAGTGTTGACATATTTCTACTGCTGGGGGATAGAAGTGTAGTGATATGCAATATACTGGCTGTCAGGATAGAGGAGGCTATTTTGGGTTGGCCACTCAGAGAAGGCAATAGGAGTCATTAAATTTGACTTGAGTTTTCTTGCAGTCATTTAAAGACAGAGACTGATCACACCAACTGGGTGTTCTGCAGAGATTAAAAAAGGTATGTTTAATATATGTGTATGAGTGATGGTAGTGTAGGTTAAGGGTTTCTTTTTCTATTATGATGTTATTACTGACAGGTGCCTTATTAGATTATGACACACACAAAGCTATCATGAAAAAATGTATAAGAAATATAGTATTTTCACAAGTTCAATATTTATAAGAATACTGGCCACATTTATATCTAATCTTGGGTCACATCAATGTGTTTAAACTAATTTAAGTAATTTCGATGTTAATGTGTCTTTTATTCATTTGTAGCAGCTATATACATTTTCTACAAAAATCCATCTTTGTAGATCTATCATTTTAAAAATTAAATTAAACTGATTAAAAGATTTATATTTTTATTCTGATCTGGGTTTTATCAAACGGGACTAAAAAAGGAATATCATTCAAAGTATCTGTGACCCTCAAGCATGCAGTGTTGGCAATTTAAAACTTTTAACTTTCATAACATTTATATTTTTAAAAAAAAAAGCAGTCCAAGGTCTGGATTACTTTGACTTGTCTCGGTAAAAAGATGTGACAGCATGCGAAGAAGTATAAAAAACAGGCTAGTGAAAATAGTTTACAAAATTGAACCATAGCCTAGAAGCTTGTTAAAACGTTATAATACTGTGATCATGCATTCATACGCTGCTAATAATGCTTCTCTTACAACCTTTTTACCAAAAGTAGATTTTCTCACTTCAGTATTAATTATTTTACAGACAAAAGTCAACCATGGCTGAAGCGTAAGTGACATTTTTTTCCACAGGCATTTAAAAATATTTTTAACATGTAGAAACAAACTCTTGTTATTTCTTATCCTTTTCCACACCATCATACCCACCACAGATCTGTGAGTTCTTCTAAGTTCTTAACATCTCCAAAGAAGTTAAACAGTTGTTTAACATTATTATTTGAAAAAATGTATTTTTGTCTACTTTTTATTTGTAGAGAAAATCAAAGATTTCTGCAGCCCGCAGACTTGCCCTTAAGGTATTTTCTTCTTTGTTTTTACTAAAACAGATGAAATATGCATAGCAAAACTAGAAAGCTGTTCATTCAGGAGTCCATATTAGTTATTTATTATCAGTTATTTGAGTCATTACGTGCATTTTCTACAACTTAGACCAAGCTGCTGAAAACAGCAACTGTGATGTTGGAGGATGAAAAGGAGCAAAAGAAGCTGAAGAGAGAGACGACTTTGAGGGAGAGAGTCCCTCCACTTCAGCTGTCTGGTTTGTCTCTGCAGGACCTTCAGGTATGTGCAGGTCACTGCAGAAGCATCACTGAAATAACACAGTGGAAATGCCCCACACATAAGTAACTCTCTAATGTGTACAGATGCCATGCATATACACCATTTTCATGTGTGCTGTTTTCTCCATCTTATTTTTGGTAATTTATGACACTGGAATGAGCAGGAATCTTTTTTGCTCATGCTCTTCTGTTTAACAATTTGATATTGTTCTGTTTATGTAGGCTCTGTGCAAAGAACTGCACCAAAAGATTGATGTGGTAGACGAAGAACGGTATGATAGTGAAGTGAAAGTTGCCAAAAACAACAAGGAGGTTTTTCATTCTTTATGACCTTCAGAAATGGCTTTCTTAACATTACATGTTTTACTTGTCCTTTTTTGTCATTATATCTCAAATGTTATCATTATTTAGAAACAGGTTCTGCACAACAGCATAGTTCATTCTTATCATTTTAATGTGTTTCCTGCAGATTGAAAATCTTTCTCAAAAAGTCTTTGACTTAAAAGGAAAGATGAAGCGGCCTGCTCTCAAGAGGGTGAAGATCTCAGCTGACGCCATGTTGGGTGCTCTGCTGGGATCCAAGGTCAAAGAGTCTGTGGACTTTAAGGCAAACCTGAAGACAGTGAAGAAAGAGGAGGAGAAGGTAAGTGCCACAGTCAGTGTGTTAAGATCACTTCAGGTAACTTGACCCCTTGGCTTAAAGTGTTTAATCTGAAATAATGGTTACATTCGAGTTACAACAAGTTGATAGTATTGCTCAAATGATTTCAGGGTTATTTTAGGGAAACATTTCACTAAGAATTATTTTCTTCCTGTGAACAGAAAGAGGAGGTGACTGATTGGCGTAAGAATGTGGAGGCCATGTCTGGTATGGAGGGCAGGAAGAAGCTGTTTGATGCCGGACAATAGATTCACGTTTTGGACAGCACTTAAAATAAAATCTTAATGTCACGGTGCACAATGAGTAACTACAAAGTGTATGTTTTAGTGTCAGTGTGTTAAAAGACTTGCAAAAATATTAATTGGAGTGAAAAAGTATGTTTTACAAATACACAAATTGCACTTTGTTGAAGTTTTATCTGGTTTGTATGTTCACCACAGTCAGAAAACAGCAGATTTTGCTTTTATTCTTTATCTTAAAATCTCTGTAAAATACTATCATCATCATAATAACAACAACAATAATTATAATAACAATAAACTTCTGATGCAGAAACCTGCCACTGTACTTTTTCTTTTACATCTTTTACGTACTTTTTTTTAAAGCCACAGAAGTTGTTATAGCACATACCGTTGCCACACATCAGCACCTGCAGAGTTGGGGGGAAAAGAGTCTGTTAACTGAGTGAGAAATTGGAGTAAAGCTCTTTTCATTCCGATTTTTAACTATTTCATTCAAATATTACAAAAAAAAATGATTTGCAAGATGAAAAAACACACAGGGTTGCAATTTTCCCTAACTCGACAGAAATTTAATGTAGCAAATGCAGTACGATTGTAGATTAGGTGGTGCACGATGGCAAAGATACATAAAACATATTAAATAAAAACTCAAAGAGACAGTGGGAGGATTATTATTATAAACCTCAATAAAAAATCTAACAAAAAGGTCGTTTTAATTCTCACTTTCTACAACTAATGCACTGAGAACCTAAAATGAGGACAGGGAAATTTTGTGATTATGGAAAGTAAATAAACATTTTAAGTGTGGTGAAGATCGCAGCAATTCATGCGACCAGCACACTGTCTGCTAGCCTGATATGCACATCATTAGAAAGTGGAAGTAAATGTAAATGTAGAGGTTTTTATTCTGGTCGGCCAGGCAAAGAGAGTTTACGGAAAATATCCCACTGATCACATTATATGAAGTGCAGGATGAAGGATTTTGGAGCTTTTTCTGTGCTAAGGACCACTTTGAACTTTAGTGTACCACTCTCAACGTTACTGTACCACTAAATCAGTGAGATACTACTTCAAAACAAATATTAAGAGTCTAAATATAGCATTTAACTATCTCAGACTTGCACTTCAGCATTCTTATTTAATTGTTTGCTGTCTACCAATCCTTGTGTGAGGATGTGAGTTGCAGCCTTTTGAGTGAACATAACTCCCGGTTACAACACTGATGCAAACTGAACTCTACACTGGCTCAGTTTACCACCAGCCCTGACGAGCACCTGTCCTCATTTCTCTATTCCCCTAAATAAAGCAGGACAAACCTTTGGTGTTGTTCTAACTCCAAGCTGTTCCTGTAATGTGCTATCACAACTTGCAGATGATGTGCACTAAATATACTATTTCTGACTTTTTGCAATGAGATTTTAAAACCCTAATAAAGCAATTGTGATGTGTATCAGCTGTGCCCACTAGAAACTACGCTGTAGGAAAGTATTTTCGATAGTGGCACTATAGATGGACACGTTAGTTTGATAAATAAAGCTGCAGAGCAAATACATGACAACACTCTTAGTTGATTTCTCCCTGCTGTTTGACTTCTTAACAGCTGGATCTGATCTGACTCTGGTATAATGTGAATGTGACTGACCTGACATAAGTTTAATAACTTCTTTAAATACTTCCTGTCACATCCACTAACAGGTGGACACCCAAAATTCTGAGCCAAGAAATTAAGTTTAACTGTCTTCTATTCGAAAATTGTAGTGATGCATTGCACAACATTAAATTCTTCTCTTGGTGAACAAACAGTAGCAGCAGCACAGACAAGACTCTATTTTAGACACTCGTTCAGTAGTTAGTCGTTAGTACAACACTATAAAATGGATTGACTGCCTGTCAAATAGTCATTAGTGCTTGTCTGTCATACTCACTGACTCATGCATGCAGTTTTGAGGTGCATCTAAGCGAACTGTCTGGCATCATAGGGACAGATTCCTGATCAATATCCAGTGCAGTGGATACACAGTTATTGCTACTACTGTCACTAACATAGAGCACTGTCTTGTCCTTTCATAATGTTATCCACTAAGAGCAAATTAAACACTGTTGTCTTCCATGTATGTCTATCCACCTCTATATTACAACAGAGAAACTGAAAAATAAAAAGCTTTGAGTAAAATGCTCAAATTCATTGATCTGCTTTAACAGGACAATTAATGTGTGGGGTGGGTATATAAACATCATATCACCAATACTCAGCATACAGCCCAGCTGTGCTAAACATGCAGAGAATTTACTATATTTGCATCCGTCCCAGCATCACATTTGTAAATATTGTTTACAATATTTAAACATAATAACATAATATATGTGTATAGTATCCTGTAATGTGAGAAAAGTCATGTTGCGTGTAAGAATCATATATAAGAATTATATTTAATATTTTAAATAAGAAATGCATCACTCTTGATGCATTTTTCCCCCATTCAGATTATATTGTGTTAGCAGGGGGAAAGTGATCAACTGAAGAGGAGAGAGAAGCTGCTCTGACAGAGTTCCTCCTCCAAATCCGTCTGGTAAAACTCTGTTGAACTGCAGAGCTCCTTCAGTGACAGACTGCTGCATCCTAGATGCATGAAGGAGCGTTTCCACAGGTCCTTCCTCCCTGAGCTGTCAGACTACAATCAAAACTGCTCCCAACAAACATAGATGTTTACATCAGCGCTGTAACAACTTCTGCTGTTATAACTTGCACATTACTTTTCTCAGTTTACATATACACTAACTTATTGGAAGTTAAATGCCTACTTTTTAATGCACAGGTACAATACACAATCTGTACTTTTCTGATTATTCTAAATATTGTTAACTGTTACGCCCCACTTAAAAACGAAGTGCTGACTGGGGTGAGGGGTAACACAAAGTGAAAGAGAAAACATGAACTACTGGAGAATAGATGTCATTGAACTTGATTTATTGCCCAAAACTACTACAGTAAAAATAAACACAGGGAAGCTCTTTTCTTCAGGGTCTCCAAGGCCAAAACAACAAACAAAACCCCCCTTTTAGCTAAAAATCAAACCAAGGGCCCGTTCTTCGTACGTCGCTTACTACATCCAAGATCAAATGACACATCCAAGACCAAATCATCGCGCTAACCGTGAGCTCGCTATTCCGGTTCTCCGAACACACCTGCTGTTGACGATTAGTACAGCTGGATGAAGTAATGTGAGATCACTGGGTGTCGTAAAAGGGGCTACGCATCGATAGTAGAAACATTGATCGGCAACCCTCTGATTGGTCGGCGAAAATGTCGAAGGAGCGCGCTCGGTATTTTTCGGCAGCAGAGCAAGAACTCTTGAGTGAGGGATTTCAGGAGTTTCAGAGTTTAATCAGAACGCAAGGGAACACTGCAAAGGCTGCAAAAGCAAGGAGAGAGGGCTGGCAGAAAGTTGCTGACAAATTAAACTCGTAAGTAATTTAATAATAACAATAATAATGGAGTGGATTTATATAGCGCTTTTCAAGGCACCCAAAGCGCATGACAATGCCACTATTCAGTCACTCTCACATTCATACACTGGTGGAGGCAGCTACGGTTGTAGCCACAGCTGCCCTGGGGCAGACTGACAGAAGCCAGGCTGCCATATCGCGCCATCGGCCCCTCTGGCCAACACCAGTAGGCGGTAGGGTAGATTTATCATATCACACTATATTATCCAATATTATATTACATTATAATATGTTATATTATATCCCCTTTCACATTAGAGCCACAACAGGACCCACTAGAACATGGGAACAAGTAAAAGTGAAATATAAGAATATTCTACAGAATGGTAATATTTATCACTTATATTGCTTTTCGTCTCTTGGAAAGAGACCCTGGAATAATCTGTTTGTTTGTTCATAACAGCAACCAAGAAAAGGGCAGAGCAAAAAAAGACAGGTGGTGGTCCTGCACCCCCTCGTCAACAAGTTGGTTAAGTAAATAATATCCTCACGGGAAAATCGATATCTCTCAATTAGCACACTGTCGCGTTGAGTTAAAGGATCCTGTCTGTCCGGGCTTTGGAGCGTGATGTCACGGGGGTGGGCGTGGAAAGGATTTTGGCCCGATCCGCCATTTTGGGGGTCTAAGTAAGGAGCGAAAGCATAGCCATGGTTCGTACTTGCTCGCGTAAACGGACAGGACATGGCTGCGACAGGCTTCCCAAATCCACCTTCGCTTTTATAGCCGTGGTCTCTCATCTTGATTACACGAAGTAATTTACAATTACTACTCTGAAATATGACTTACATCTGTAATAATCACATACATGTAATAGAATGTTAATAGTACATTTCCCTTTTTTAGGAAATGACCTGTATGTATCTGTGTGAAATCAATAAAAGGATCAAGTGCTGCATTGTCTTCAGTTACATTGATGTTATTTATTTATGGTGAAACAGTGGTGGAATATCGCTGTTGCTTTCGTATAAATGAAGCGGACATACCTGCGTGGCCGCGATCTAATCCTGTTTACATAAAGTAAACCTGCTCCCGAGCAGGTTTACGCTTACGGCTCTGTTGCTATGACAGCAAGTCCCGGATGAGCTTCGGGGAACCGAACGATCCAAGATCACGCGAAATCGTCAACAATCAAATCCAGCTAACTTACTTAGCGAGGTACGAAGAACGGGCCCCAAGTACTCTCTAACCAAAACAAAATACAATGGCTGAGCTCCCTGTCTAACCAAAAACAGGAGAAAACAGTTGAAACAAAAATGGCAATAAGGGCACACCTTTGCTTACAATAAAAGAAAGAAAACCAAAGTTTCACAGAGTTTAAGTTCTCTCTCTCTCACTCACTCACTCACTCACACACACACACACACACACACACACACACACACACACACACACACACACACACACACACACACACACAAAGGCCCGCTGCCCAAAACACTATAGCTCACAGCTCTGGCAAAAATGGGGGAAGTGGCAGGGGTGTGGCAGTTTAGGATGGCAGACTATATGCCGTGGCTGACGAGCTGGAACACACCTCAGCTGTGGCTCATGAGGCAGACCTGCAACACAAGAAAAGGAGAAAAAAAACTCTTCTACAGAGGGAGAGCCACTAGAGGTCAGCGACCGTAACATTAACTATTTAAACATCTTTCAGTATCCTGCTCTGTTTGCACACTACAACCTGGGTTTTCCACTTATCTGTACTCTAATTTGTATAACTGTACAGTACTCTGCTTTGGTAACTATTGTCCAAGATGTAAAATATGTAAAAATTGTGTTTCTGTTCTGTGTCCTGTTCTGTTTGTATATGTGCTTTTTTTGCTGCTAATACAACCAAATTTCCCCTTGTGGGACAATTAAAGAATTATTCTATTCTATTTATATAGTCCATAGGTAAATAAATAAAAAAAAATTTAAATGTCAAAAAGGAGAATAGACAGAAAAGGGTTTTTCGAAATGTTTTAAAGGTTACTGTAAAATTACTCTGTTATGAAGGCAAAATTAATAAATGCTACCTCCAAGTGGCAGCACGGCTCTAACAACTTAACCACATATAATAGAAGCATAAAGCCCCTTTTTGAAAACTTGGTCCTGGCTTCATAGGTTCCAGTATGACTTAATATACAGCAATATTCCCTATATTCACCTTCCTTGAATTCTGGTTTAAGTCTTCATTGTGGTCTTATTCCCGAGGGAAATAAAAGCAGCCAAAAATAGTGCTTTGAAAGAGGTGAGACTGAAACAAAACTGTAATACTGCAGGTTTACAGCCTGCAGTTAAACAATATGAAACAACAGATTCTGTGAAATTGGTATTAGCTAATGATTCAGAAAATTCTGCAAATGTATAATCCTGAGCAAATGCTTTCATGTGTGACATAAAATATCTTTGCCGTTCCAACTATTCTCTCCCAGACTTTGGAATAGCACCGTACAGTGTCTCTATTTATTTTGGCCTCTGTACTTTTAAAAATTGTGGTGTGCAAGATCAACAGAAAGCTGGGAGCTAATTGGAAACAATTTGGCTGTGAGATTGTGGCCTTTTCCTCAGTAACCCATGGGAATTTTAAATGTGACTCAAAGGTTGCATTATTCAGCTGGTTTAAATCAAGACAAAACACATCTGTAAATTATGGACATCTTATTAGTTTGGAGCCAAACAGCTATTATTCTGATATAATGACACTCAAAATAACAGACATTGTAGACTCTAAATTATAGTTGGAACAATAATAAATTGGTTACATGTCAAAAATGGGGTGTTGCTCAATCGTGAGGTTGAATGCCAGTAAAAGAGATATTATTTCCTAACCACAAATTAATCTGTTAAAGTAACAATTAAAATCATTTTTGCTGGATGTTTTTTTTATGTATGTATTTATTAAAGTGTGTGCGTGTGTGTGTGTGTGTGTTATTATTTTAGAAAATATGGAAGCAAACATGTGGTCGAACATGAATGTAAGAAAATGGATGGATTTCTTTACACTATTTGTTATCTGTATATTATCTTGTTTTGTGAACTGCAAGAAAGACAAAGACTTAAAACCAAGTGACTCCTGGAATAACAACACTTGCTGACTTTTTAAACTTAGTTAAAGCTTTTCTTCAGTTAGAAAAGCGATCAGCTACATCATTATTAACACCTTACTAGTATTGTGTTGCTCTGACCTATCAGGGCATGGACACAACACCACTAGACTATCCTGTGATGTCTGGAACCAGAGCACTTGCAGTGGTTCCTTTGGATCCTGTGGGTTGGCTTGAGTTTTGCTGGGGCCACCGATGATGAAGTGTGCTCTGGCAGATCTTGTAGATATTCATTTGGTTTGGGATCTGAAGAATGTGGAGGCCAGACTCAGAGCCTGGGGTTCTTGGTGTTTCTACTGCTATTTTTGCCATGCATTGGGATGCATTGCCCTGCTGTAGAAGAATGCTGCCCCATATTAAGTTGATAGTAGAGGTCAAGGTAACAATCACACGAAAGCCAAAAGTTCATCCAAAGTTCACTTCTCATAGGTTTTGATGTTCAGACTGTTGTTTTAAGGCAGTAGTTTATTGTAACATAATGCTCATTCGAATATGCTTAAATCATATTGTTTTTCTATTGACCGCTGTGTATTAGTGATGCATGCGACTGTTTGCAGCAGTTCTTCTCTGCAGCCTTGTGATGGCAGCATAATTCTTTGAAATCTACACAATGCCCTGAGCTTCATAATAGAGTGCAGACTGTGGAGAAATGCTGCTTGTCCCTGATAAACTACCACCTGCTAGTGAGTTAGCTGTTACCATGAGAGACCATGTTATTTCTTAGATGATCGAAATGCATTGGTTATTAGAGACATCTTAAAACAAATGCAAAAGTATCCCCTCTTTGTTTGTTAATGTTTTTGCTGGGGGTGTAAAGTTATATGTCTTTGGTTTATTGGCTCCAATACCAGATAGAAATTCTGGCATTCTTGTTTTAAACTGTTTACCTAAATGTCCACTTTGGATTGGAAATGGGATCAACTGTAACTAAACACATATAACAGTGGACTAAAGCTCCTTCAAACTTCACTCCCCTCCTTAGCATGTAGCCACTAAGGAAATCACAGACGGACAATCCCTGCAAGAACTTTCACACCTCTTACATATGTTATATGAGAGACGCAGTGCAAGAATGGTGTGGACTGAGGATCTATTTTAGTGAGCCACTCACATGAGCACTGGAATCTATATATCTACCCTCTTTCTTTCCTTCTAGTCTCAGAAAAAGACGCCTGTGAGTGTTTGTCACCTGCTGTAGAAGGTAAGGATTTTATTTTGAAATACAGGAGAATCAAGGGATAAGGAAATAAAAAACATGTGTTGCAATATATTCAAACTGTTCTTGCCATTCTGAATTTATCAGTATTTTTAAAAATGGATATAATAATTTTTACTCTAAAACAGTATTTACGTTATGATATTATGTTGTCATTTACTAAGACCAGGTTTCATATTTTTTATTAAAACGACAAATATACTTGTGAGTCAAAGAGGGGACTGTTTTTTTTTCTAAATCTAAGATCTGTGGCTTCTCACAGATGTCCGAGTTGAAGTTATGACTAACACACAACAGTGTCCATTTGATTTATGTGTTTTACTTTTACAAATCTTCTCCTCTTTAGTCTTTGTGTATGTTTCCTTTTTTCAGAAATAACCTGCCAGGTTATTGTAACCTTTTTTGGATTTGTTTGAGTGAGGATTTTTTTAAGTCACACGTTTGACCTTTTGACAATGTCATACACTGTTTATGTCGCCTTCTATGTATACCCAACCCACAGTAGCTACAACAGTCAATGGGCTGAAATGTGAAAAGTATCCTTCTGGAAAAAAAAATACAGATGTTGTTCTAACTTTGTTTTTCTTATATTTGCAGATTAAACGAGGGGGAACACAAGACTGCAACCATGTCTGAAGCGTACGTATAACCTTTAAGTTTCAATACACGTTAGCATTTGCTATGTGAGATTCTAATCTAACCAAAGCATCTCCTCTCCACCTATTTGCATCCTTGCTCCAAACTTTACAGGCCTTCGGTGAGTTGATTTCAGTTGTCAGTAATGTTAGTTGTCAATGAGATGGCTTAATCGATTGGATTAAAACTAGGCAACACACCAGCTATGCCTTCAGCACTTTAACCCTGTCTTGAATGCTGACATTAATGAGTGAATTCTCTAATCTAAATATTAAAAAATAATGAAAATAAGTGCAAAACTGAGCATTTGACAACAATTCATTCAATACATTCAAGGCCAAATGAATAAAATGAACATTGTCTTCTTTTCCAGAAACCAAAGCCAAAAATCTCTGCATCTCGCAGGCTGTTCTTGAAGGTATCTTTTGTCTAATTGTGTATTAATCTTAGGAATTCATATTCTTGAAGCACTGTAAACCATATACTGTGTGTTTGACTGAGGTGTCATCCTGTATGTGCACCAGACAAAACTGCTAAAGAAGGCCATGACTATGCTGGAGAACGAAAAACAATTCAAAAAAGATGAACGAGAGAGGATCCTTGCTGAGAGAGTGCCAGACCTCCAAATATCCGGTCTGTCTTTGCAGGAACTACAGGTACATGTGTCAAATAGCAGGAACTTTTTTTGGATTGTGGCATAACAAAAATTGACATAAAATCAGGAAACTATAAAAACTCTGGTCATTTTTTCCCACCTACTTTGGGTAATATCTGGCCACAAGGAATTACTGATAATTTATTTTCTAAGGTCTTGTGATATCTATAACCAAGAATTTTGCTGGCACACAAATTCAGTTACTGTGTTTATAATTTAGTTTGTGGTACTGAGGGCATTGGAAAATGACATTTTAAAACCTCAACAGCAATTCAAGCAATGCCTCGCTTTAGCAGAAGAATCCACAGACCTCAATGTCAACAGTTTACCATTATGACCATTAGAAAGTATTCCCAGTGAAAACTACTCACACAGACTGTTTATATCAATCTGTGGATCAAACAAACTTATATAGATGAATTTATTTTGTATTTTATCACCAAGGCATTGCACATATATATGTTCCAGTGTCTCTTTGTATCGTTTCTTGTCAGTTTTTCCCATTAAATTATTAAAACCAATTAGATAAAAACTTGTTTTCACATCAGGTCTAATACACTTAAATCTTCTATTCACAGAATTTTTGCAAGCAGCTACATCAGAAGATTGACGTGGTTGATGAGGAGCGCTATGATATTGCTCTTAAGGTGACAAAAAATGACAAGGAGGTAAGTATTATTTGCAAATAACCAACCAAGTATTTTAAGTACAATCTTATAGGATGCATACGGACAATAAAAAGTTCAATAAATTAATCCTGAGGATGGGTTTTTTTGTTTGTTTTAAAAAAAATCTGTGTTGGAAAAAAGATACAGGATCTGTCTCAAAAGATCTTTGACTTGAAAGGCAAGATGAAGAGACCCAATCTGAGGAGGGTGAGGGTGTCTGCTGATGCAATGCTGGGAGCTCTGCTGGGCTCCAAGGTCAAAGAGTCTGTGGACTTCAAGGCCAACCTCAAGACTGTGAAGAAAGAGGAGGAGAAGGTAAGTGGAGCAATATATATGTTAATTCACACTATTTTTTAAGAGTCCCGAATGTAAACAACAATGTAAATACACTATTAAAGTATGCCCATATTCTGCCTTTGAAACTAGTGCATGTGACGTGCTACAAAGTTCAACAGTGTGCTAGGCACTAAGATTTAGTGCAATGAAAATAAAGACATACCTGCAGTGTTTGCTATTAAAAAGCATGTATCCCCACCTCAGTATGAATTTAACTGCACTAACTGTACTATCACCCTGCAGAAAGAGGAAGTGACTGACTGGCGTAAGAACGTGGATGCCATGTCTGGTATGGAGGGCAGAAAGAAGCTGTTCAATGCTGGACAATAGATTTAAAATGAATATCTGGGTTAAGATGTCTGTTAAGAAACAGGTGGATGCAACAACTGCATTAACTTTATAATGATTATAATTCTGACACAGCTCATGTTGTGAATATACAGACAGTAGTGAGGCATCAGTAGTGTCTTTAGGACAATTGTCTCTTAATATATATTTTTCCCATAATGAAAAAATGTGTATTAAACATATTAGAGCACTACATTGCTTTTTTAGTTTTTTAGCCTATATCTGAATTAATATTGATTGCCTGTGTCACTTCAATAATATCGCCCTGCTTTTTGACTTTGTTTATTTATTTATTAAAAAATCGCCCATATTTACAGAAAACCAGATGAGCATATGACAAGAAATCTTTCATGTGTCCTGCTTATGTTCTGCCCATGTTGTCTGAAAAAGCTTGTGCTCTTTTGCTATACTGAACTGATTAAGACCGTGAATGCACATTCCAGGGGCAGCTAATGCTGGAGTCAACTGTTCATGAAGTCCTTGTATGAATGTGGTATTAATTAAACTAATGAGCAAAGCATTGTCATAATCAATCAAATAATAAAATCTCTTTAACATTAAGCAGAAATCATTGTTCTCCTTTCAGTACTGTTTAAGAATGAATCACGCTTATAGTCTGTGTGTTTATCAACATAAACTTCAGAATAGTGAATTGATATGTTAGACATTTGCTTTATCCAGAATTTATTGTAGTGTTAAAAAGACGTCACGTGCAACTCATAATTTTTAACAAGGTTTTCTGGAAATTGTATTAGCCTAATGGTTCTCAAACTCTAAGGCTCCTCTCCGAGTTCATGCGTCACACCCAACAATTTGCATCAGTCATTAACAATAGAAAAGAACCCAAGGTCAGCATGATCGCATCCAAACTTCATCAAATGCTTATTTTTTCTTTAAAAATACATTTAAAAATACATTTTTATTCATATGCATGCAACACAGAGCACCTGTATAAAAAAGCCCAAAGCCGACTGTACTTCCTCAGGAGGCTGAGGTCTTTTAACATCTGCAGGAAGCTCCTGAGGATGTTTTACCAGTCGGTGGTTGCTGGAGTACTTTTCTATGCTGTGGTGTGCTGGGGGAGCAGCACAGCAAAGAAGGACTCATCCAGGCTGGAGAAACTGATCAGGAGGGCTAGCTCTGTGGTCGGCATGAAGCTGGACACTCTGGTGACAGTGGCAGAGAAAAGGACATTAAAGAAACTGATGGACATTATGGACAATGCCAGACATCCTCTGCACACGGCCATAAACAACCAGAAGAGTCTGTTCAGTGACAGGTTGCTTCTCCCAAAGACAAGAACTAACAGACTTAAAAACTCCTTTGTCCCACACGTCATCAGACTGTTTAACTCCTCCCTGGAGGGGAGAGGGAGGGGAAACAGGAGGACAAAGGAGGGGGGAACAACTAAGCTGTAGTGCCTCTTCACCTCACTGTACAATACCTTGTGCAATACTTTTTGTAAATAGTCAACAGTGCAATAGACTCAATACTTGAAATGTGCAATTCACTTGTATTTTTATTTTTTATTCCTATTTATTCTATTTATCCCCTTCGTATATTTTATTTATATTGTCTCTGTATTTATATATATGTGTGTGTGTGTGTGTGTGTGTGTGTGTGTGTGTGTGTGTGTGTGTGTGTGTGTGTGTGTGTGTGTGTGTGTGTGTGTGTGTGTGTGTGTATATATATATATATATATATATATAATATTCTGTAACTCTGTAACTTCTGTCGTTGCTGTGCTTTTTTGGAAATCGAATTTCCCAGAGGAACCCACCCGAGGGATTAATAAAGTTCTATCTAATCTAATCTAATCTAATATGCAATGATGTGCAAAAATCTTTTCCTCTAATTTCTTTAAATAGTCATTGGTAACACTTATTCCGCTTGTAGGACATTCAAAGCTCTTCTTTGGATGTTGGCTGACTTTTGATCTGTTCTCTGTCAATGTTGATCCTATGCTGCTTCAATAATGTTGAGCCTGTTCTCAATGAGATGCTTTCTAGGTGACATTTATGGCAGTTCAAAATCTGCATTTCTTATTCCTTCAATGTTGAGAAGATCCCCAACACCACTGGCTGAAATGCAGCTAGAAAAAATGACAGAGTCCACCGTACGGGTGGCTGTAGGCACTCACTGTTGTACTTTGCTCCTGACTTCCTCTGTACAGATGGATGTCTCAGGTCCTGTGCCAGGCCAACTAAAGAAATTGGAACAAATTCTATGTTTTTCCATCAGACTGGAAGTAATAGAGTGCATAAAGATCCATCACAGGACAGAATGACTACAGACCTGTCGCCTTGACGTCTTTGGTCATGAAATCCTTCGAACGACTGGTGTTAGCCCATCTGAAGGACATTACAGGCCACCAGCTGGACCCTCTGCAGTTTGCAGAGGGTCCAGGTCGGTGGATGATGCAGTAAACATGGGGCTGCATTACATCCTGCAACACCTCGACCTGGGAACTTATGCCAGGGTCCTGTTTGTGGACTTTAGTTCAGCTTTTGCCTGAACATCTCTCCTCCAAACTCCCTGTGAATGTGTGTGTGAATGGGTGGATGACTGGATATGTAAAGCGCTTTGGGGTCCTTAGGGACTAGTAAAAGCGCTATATAAATACAGGCCATTTACATTTATTTATTCTCAGTATTGGTGCCCCTCAAGGATGTGTCCTCTCACCACTACTGTTCTCCCTCTACACTAATGACTGCACCTCCAAGAAGCTGCTGATCCAGTTCTACACTGCGGTCATTGTCACATTGCTCCCACTGAAACTGCACCTTATGCACATTCTGTAGTATTCATTCCACTTCATTTCTGTATTCTATGTATATAAGTTTAGATTGGTTATTTATAGCTGGTTTACACAGCTTTGTGTATGTATGTGTATGCATGTGTAATGTGTGTGTGTGTGTTTGTGTGTGTGTGTTGTGTGTGTTTATGTGTGCGTGTGATTTACATTGCTGTGCTTGAGAGCCTCCATCTGTGTCTGCACATATACTTGGCCAATAAACACGATTCTGATTCTGATTTAAAGTTGATTCCGTGCTAAGTTGAATGAATTCAACTTAGCAAAGTTGTGTTGTACCCTCTGCTCAGACTCAGTCAAATGCAGCAAAAAAAAAAAAACTCATCACAGTGGAAATGGAAAATTACCAAAGCATACTGCAAAAGCAACTGTTTCCTGTTGCAAAGAAACTCGATTGTTTCAACTGCCATTGAAGCAAATGAATTGAAGGAAATGCAGCATACGGTGATGTCAATGGCTTCTAGACTTTAGGCAGTCAATGACTGCAAACAGTTTTAATCTGAATGTTAAAAACAGCCCTTGTATTTAAAATTTTGTTAGCCAGTCAAAATTAGTTAAAGTTTTGTTAAAACCATTTATCAATCAAAGTGAAAAGTCTGCACATTAATCACAACTTTACTGTTTAAATTAGAATCCACTGTGGTGGTGTACAGAGGATGCCACATTATAATTTATGTCACCTTTCTCTTTGTTTGAACTTCAGCAGGTCATCTTTACCATGTCTGCATACTCATACATACATACTACATACTGAGTTGCTGCCATCTGATGTGTTTATTAAATATTTGCATTCAAAAGCAGTCAAACATTTACATCTAATGACGTGGACAGAGAGTGTTAAAGGGCCTATACAAATGTTGATAAGCATTTTGCTTATCAACAACAGGAAACAGATCAGGGACATTAATTGTTTGGTCCCAAAAAGCTAAGTCATTACATTTTGGAACACGAGTTGAGATATGGCTAATAATTTTTGGTCAAATTAACCATTATCAGACACTGTTTCAGGAGTCAAATTAATACCCATGAATCAAATCCACTGAACGACTACCCTGAGGTACCCCTGAGCAAGATACCGTCCCTACACACTGCTCCCCGGGCGCCCAAAGGCTGCCGACTGCTTCACAGAGTGAATGGGTTAAATGCAGACAGGGATTTCCCCATGAGGATTAATAAAGTATATGTTATTATTATTATTGACAATGAGAAAAAGGCACCAAAAAGAAGCAAAATGACAGGAAAAGTAACAAAAACTATGTGAAGAAACAACACTGAAACACACAATTATGACAAAAAGACTAAAATGCAAAAATCAAAACAAAAAAACATCTAGCATACAGAGATGTCAGATAATGGAAAACACCTATATGATGTATAGGTGAATGCACAAAATAAATACAAATTTCAACTTCCTCATTGTAGGTGTGTCTGCCCTGTAGGATGAGCAGGGAGGGCTTTTATCCATCTGTACCCAGTGCCTGTATTTTTCATAATCTGTCCCTGGCTGCAACCTGCAGAGGACAACTTACACTTCTTAGCAAAATCCAGACTGAACCATAACAGCTTCCCAGTAGGCTAGCTTACTTTATATAATAGAGCTTGAAGACCCGGATAGACCAAAGAACAATGTCGTTGCTCTTGAGTAATTTTAAATTTGGTCTGTTTTTTCACACGGTAATCGAAACACGTCTACGGTTGTGACACAGGCAACGCCTTCTCCCAGCTTCTCTATCCACAGTGAACGAGTCTGACGCTTGCAGCTGCTCCTTATATAGACATAACATTTAGCAGTAGTACCGCCTGTGTGTGATATTCGACGTTCCTATTGGACGGCTGGACTGTCAATCGACAACGTCCAGGGGACGCTACCGTGCTTGCCCTGTGGTGTACTGCTGTCAACATTAACGGGTGTACCAGCTACATTTAGCCGGATATAATATTCTAACGTGGTAAGACGACGTTTTTTTACAATGTTCCCATCAGTTTGGGATGAGAAACCTCAAAGTTTACAGTTCTGTTTTTAAATATATTAATCCTCTCTTTATGTCGGTTTAAGCGGCCATAACAGGCAGGGTTAGGGGTCTTTTAGGTATCGTCGCCCATCCTTTGAGGTTAGCTTTAAAGCTTTACAGCAACATGACAAAAAAGTGCTTATATGCTGGCTAGCTATCGTTAATTGTTGTTTTATCTTCAGCAAATAAAGAGTAAGGGTTAATGAGTGCATCTGCTGTAGCTAACTCTCAGCCGGCTAAAAACAACCTGTGACCTTTTGCTGGCTCTCTCTAAAAGAGGTCCCTGCTCCACAAACGTGTGATTCATTAGGATGTACATCTCAAGCTGGACACAGATCCTTTTTGCATCTGTGTCAAATCTTTACTTTGCTCTCTACATTGCCTCTTTGTTAATTTCTGTTGAATTTGTGCAGGTGCCTGCAGCAAACTCTCCGGATGTCCAAGTACAAACTGTTTCTGCTGAGACATGGAGAAGGGGCCTGGAATAAAGAGAACCGATTCTGCAGCTGGGTGGACCAGAAGCTGAGTGAGAATGGGGTGAAGGAGGCCCAGGACTGTGGAAGGCTCTTGAAGGAGCAGGGATACAAGTTTGACATCGTGTTCACGTCCATACTTAGCCGCTCGATCCAGACAGCATGGCTGGTGATTGAGGCTATGGGTCAGGAATGGGTCCCTGTTGTCAAGTCCTGGAGGCTTAACGAACGACACTACGGCTCTCTGATTGGACTCAACCGGGCAGAAATGGCTCAGCAACATGGAGAGGAAAAAGTGAAGCTGTGGAGAAGGAGCTATGACATCACTCCACCCCCGATTGATGAATCCCACCCTTACTTCCATGAAATCTACAATGACCGTAGATACACCACATGTGATGTCTCGAAGGAGAAGCTTCCCCGAGCTGAGAGCCTGAAGGAGGTGTTGGACAGGCTGCTGCCATACTGGGACAGCACTGTGGTGCCAGTGATAAGGAAGGGCAAGACTGCCCTCATTTCTGCTCATGGAAACAGCTGCAGGGCCCTGCTGAAACACCTGGAAGGTATGCTACCATAACCTGCCATAAACAATGCTCGCTGAGACTTTGTCTCTGTAGGGTGAATGCATTCCTGCAATACTGTAGTTGAAATCAGCAGCTGCCTCTGAACTCTACAGTCTTCTGCTTCTGGTCATCAGAGTCAATGAATTGGAAAGGACCTATTTCACTTCCAGAATTGGAAAGTGGTCGACCTCTTGTCGAAAGGCCACTGAGTTTGTGTTACATTTGCAGTGACTATGACCTTTTATCAACCTGCTTGTACTGCCCGCTCTGTAACTTGACACATATTGGGTGTTACCGTACCTGTAGATAATTACAGGAAGCAGAGGATACATGCAGGCTGGAGCAGACTAACATTACAGCTTTGCTGAATATGATCTCATTCTCTAGCAGTGATCCAAACTAAAAGACTGCAAACTGTAATTGGTCATGGTTGTGAATTAGGGCTGTGCGATATGACCAAAATCTCATATCCCGATATAAGAATTCTATCGTCCGATAACGATATAAATCACAAAAATGTAACATTTTCTGTAAATTCTGTGAATCTCGGGCAGCTCGTCTTGCGGGAAGTGTTTCCAGCTGTGCGTCATGTAGCTGGTGTCGAGTGTTTTAACCTATGCATGAAACTATACATTTTTAGACATAAGTTGTAACGGCCGCCGTTTTCTTTGTGAGTATTTATTACACGGCGTGCTGCAGGGGAAAGCTTGTTCTAACGTTTGAGTCTAAGGTTTATTTTTTAGCACCTGGCGGCTCTTTTTTACTTCTCATCCGTAAATAATCTGCTCTTTCACGTGATTCAGTTTATTTTGAAAAGTCTCAACAGGATCTTGAGCTTTATTGTGAAAGGTTTATGTGGAACATAAACAAGCGGACACGCTATGGTGTTACCGTCGTTGTTGCTAACCACAACGCATAAAACAGGCGCTTGCCCGTCAGTAGTGTGGTTATATTAAATATAAGAGTAAGAGAGAACTTCAAGAAATTAATATAACCACTACAGTGACCATCAAAACGATGAAAAAATATTACCGTAAACAGTTTATTTTGCAACACCACGAAACAAACGATAGCGTAAAATGAAACGATAGACGTTTTTATATCGTCATCCGATATATATCGTTATATCGAACAGCCCTATTGTGAATGGCTTGTATTGGATGAATATTACTCCTCCTTTCTCCAGGTATATCAGATGAGGACATTGCCAGCGTGACTTTACCTACAGGGATACCTGTGCTGCTCGAGCTGGATGAAAACCTCAAGCCGGTGAAACCTCGACAACTGCTGGGAGACCAGGAAAAGATTCAGGCAGCCATTAAAAAGGTGGAAGACCAGGGAAAAGCCAAAACAACAACTTGAACGCATTGCAATAGTTGTAAGACGTAATATAGTTTCATTCTTGCTGCCTCTGAGCACTTTTTTTTTATTAGCTATGGCAAATGCCAAACTCAACAAACTTGAATAACTCCTTATTTAATAACAGACAACTGCAACAACAGATTGTCATTCTACTGGGACACGGAGAAGTTCAGAGATATGTGTGTGTGTGTGTGTGTGTGTAAATGTTTTAATGTTGTGCTAAATGTTTTTGTGTAAGCACTGAGAAGACATTTGGTCTGTAGCTTGAATGCCACTGTGAATGCCAGCTGGGTAACACTTAAGGGTTTTATTTATGTATTTATTTAGTTATTAGGTTTCTTGCACTGTAACTCTACTTTACAGATTCATAGCAATGCACTGATGTGGCAAAATATTAAAATGCAAAATATATTTCCTCTCTTAAAGGTGTTTTTGTGTGACAGGGTTTCTAACCTGTGCCTTCAGTTTTTATTCGGCACCTGAAACAGGTCTTTTATTGAAAGTGGACCTGTTATGCTTTTCCTTATTTACCTTCAGGTGTGCGCTGTTACATTGATGGATGGAAAAAGCTCAGGCTTCACTTGTTTGAAATCAGTTAAACACTTGGTTTCAAACAGTTTTTTTTTCTCTGGCCTCTCTGTGATGTCATTGAGAAGGGATATTCTTTATACAGCCATCTCAGGCGGACGGCTCTAGCGCTGACTACTTGGTTTAAAGGGAGAAACACTAAAACGTCTTGTTTCATACAGTGGATGAACTGAGGTGTGGCACAAAGGCCAGCTGTGAGATAAACTGGGATTATTTTGAACTGTGAATCATGCAAAGCTACTCGTGTAGAGTCCAAAAATATGAATATGGAGCTGGAAATCAGCAGAACAGGTTCTCTTTAAGAATAAAAGCACTCCATTAAGAAATCTTACCTCAGAAAAATTACAAACCAGCCCATTCATTCCAAGAATTGGGTAATAAAGCCACTCAAATGCTGTGAAATGCTGAAATTGAATGTGGATAAGTTACTGATACCTTTTAATGGCCTACTTAATGCAGCAGAATCTGCTTTAAACAGTACATCAACTCTGACACATAACAGATTGAGTTCAAAACACTTACACTCATGGATATATTGGTATGACAACTAGCTATTTTTATTTCTTAATTACAGTCCTACATGGGCCATTTGATGTTATGTAATGAGAGAAGATGTCACTGTTTGCACATTGTCTTACAGCAGAACTATTTTACCGTTATATGTGGCTCACACTGCTTTAATGTTTTTAATATGTTGTAAAGTGTGTCTTGTGTGTAATTGTTGTCTCTTTTTTTTGTTTTTTTTGTTCTCAGTTTCTTGCGTTTCGCTGCCACTGTAAGGCGTAACCGGTTTGTTAGGTCAACAGGCAAAATGGATACATTTTTAACATTTCTAGGTACTAAAGGGTAGAAACACTGATATATTTATATTTCCTGTAAGCTAGCTTAATGACCTCCCTGCTGTTCTCACCTTGCCATTTGAGAGTTGAATAAAAACTCTCAAGATGAATAAAATGGAATTCTAACTTTCCAAAAACATAAACTTATTTCTGTGTTATGTTTCATTTTCAGCTTTGTTTTTATCTGATTGCTCTTTATTATTGAAGAGAAGGGTGTTCCAGATGTTGCCCTGATATACAGTCAGCTATAAATTATGTGATGGAGCAACTGAACCAAATCGGGAAAATAAACAATAATGCTTGTTTTGGAAGTGCAGACATCCTCGCAATTTGGATTCCGGTCGCCTCGAGCCCGCTGGAATCAATAAACGACTGAGTCTGTTTGGCTACCGCACATGGACTCAGAAGAGTGGTTCTTCATTTCTCAACCCTTTCTGTAATTTGGCCAAACCACTGAGGCTGAGACCGGGAGAAACCCTCTAATTGGATGGAAATGCTCCTAAATGAAATGATCAATGTGATTGTTTTTATTCCAACTTATGTGGCAGGAGCAATACATGTATTTAACTGATATGCTAATGTATGGACCACCGTGTTTATATCTATCCTTTAACAATCAGACAGGCTCATTAAGTACATCTGTCATTTAACCCAATACATCTAGAAGCCAAATACTGCACTTCAGTCAGAAAGCTTTTTACACACAATAATGCAGCACTGCTAAACTGCATAGAAAAGAAAGCGCAAGTTAGAAAATTGAATCTATGTTTAATATTTTTAACCTTTATCAACCAGAGGAATCAGTTGCACTGCAATTTAAAGACATCCCTAAAGTTAACCTGTGTGCATACTCATGTCAACCCTGTGAAACTCAGTGAGTTTGCAGCTTGAGCAGGCGGAGCTGCACATTGCATGCTCTGCTTATAAACCCCTGGTCGCTCTGTGCCTGCTGATTTCCAGCCGCTTTGGTCTGCAGGCCTGGTAAGTTTAATCATAATGTGTGATGTCGCTTCACAAGGTCATTAGCGCAGGCATATAGGGATGTTGTGTTTTGTATTTAGACTGACTTGTGTGGAAAAAACTGTATAATCGGAGTGAAGTACATATTTACAGCTGCTAATGACTGTTGAATTTGCAGTGGTTTCATGTATCATTTGATGTGAGGACAAAAAGACGGGCTGGTTCAGATTTTGAAACACCCCAAAGAAGACTCTTGAAAAGATTTGTTAGGTTATATTTTATATGGATGCCTCACTTTTGTACTTCTTCTGTAGTACTAATTATTACATCTGAGCATGCCATCCTCATTCTAGATTGCTTGAAAAGAGATGAAACTGAAGAAATAGAACATAAATATAAGTGCACGACATTCATTGTTAAAGAAACTAAATGTTTAGATCTCTATGGGAGACTTTCCACACAGAGATATTAGGAGAACTTAATTGTATTCCCTCAATACAAGTTTTTAACATCCTCAAGCAGAGACAAGAGTGGGAAAGAGGTATCATGAAAACTGAAGTTGATGTGAAATATCTTTTTACACTGTGTTTATATTTTTATCTTTAATACTAGAAAGGAAATTTCATTGTTATAAAGAAAATTGATTCTACTGGATCCAAGCTGCATAGAAAAAGAACTCTAACAAGGAGTGACAGAAACAAAACAAGTCTCACAATCCCTTTTCATGAAGTAATTGTGAGCTTAATCATGTACAATTTGCTGGCGGGGACTTCTGCAAATAAGTGGTTTCAGCTGCCCATATTCTTGTTTTTCCTCCCTCCTTTCATGAAGCTTAGATACTTGCATCTTTCTGTGCAACAGAACGACAGAAGTCGAAGCCATAATTCAGTTTTAGTTTTCTGTTGCTCATATATTAAGCGGACGTCTGGCTGTGGACACACTGTTTGGTGTAGTGGACATGCCAAGTCGGCCTCCTATTCCTTAGATGGTATTGCAGATAAAGGCTGGACCACACTCGGTTGCAGCGTGCGAGTTTGTGACCGGAGGCTGATCTAGTCTGGGACTGGAAATGTGTTTGGATTTGAAGAGCATTCTCCCTCACCCATCTTGATTACAGAAATCGGGATGACTTTGTATCCTGAAAGTGAAAACAGCTGTGTATGCACAAAATGTAAAAGATATTGTTAACGCATTGGACTTCCAGTCTTTCATATCCAGTATGCACAAGTACAAGAGAACACATTCTCAGAAAGTAGAGCAATTCAGATATTTATGTTTAATGTTTAGTTGTGTATGACTTTTTCCCCCTTTTTAATTAGTACAGTCCAAACGCTATTGTCTGCATGGTGCCAACTGTGTCTGGATACAGATGGAAATACAAAATGTCTTTTGAGCGTGAACACATGGGAGCTGCTGCAGTTTGAGTTGAAAATCAGCCATTTAAAAAGTTGTGAATCAAGTTTGCCAACTGAGAAAGTGATACGGGAAAAATTCAGCTGCTGGTGTTTTAATGTGAGCACAAACGGGTCTTTGTGCCTCAGCAGTGGAGCGATTTGAAAGAAAAGCACACTGCATGGTCTCTGGTTGTACAGGTGGGGCACTCTAAATGGGAGAGGAAATGGTTTTCCACATGAGCAAATTACAAGAGGTTAAAGGGTGAACATTAGTGGCACTAATGTTAATGAAGTCATTTGTCAGCGATCAGTCTGCCATACAGGAGAAATAGCATTCCCAACACCAAGAGAAGAATGATTTGGAGTTAGGAATCATTTCAAGGGTCCTGCTTTTTCTCATGGTCTTTTTTAATAATCACCCTTCCAGTTTGGGTTTTGCCTCCCAGCACTATTTTTGGAAAGCTTATTCACGGTGATCACAATGGAAATAAGTTATTCCTGGGTTACCACTTTGTTTAGCAGCAGGTATTTTCTTGAGTAAACCACGATCTCTGTCCATGGCAGGGACATTACAACTAACACTGCCTGTGTACTTCCTTAAAAGGAGGCCAAGTACGCCATCTGAGCTGATGGGATGTGGAGCAGGGAGTGCACGTAGCTGCATCTATTTCCATTGAGTGCCCGGCTGAGGATGAAGCGATAACTTGGCTTTGAATTAGGATTATTTATTGAATTGTGTCACCACACATATTTCATTCCAGTCAATGATCACTCCCACTTTGCAATGTTTTATCAGCAATCAAACAACAATTTCCATCAGCTGATTATAAGCTATTATAAACCATTTGTTTAATAAAACCAATCGGTGCTGCAGAGTCAAGAGCCGAAGGGCTCGAATTTACTAAAGGCCCCTGTCGCTTTGCGCAAAGCTGACAAGATAGTTGCAAATCTTCACATCAACAGCCACAAAACAGCACAGACTCCTTTTCGGCTCTTTTTACAAATATTTTAATGAGCAACAGAAAAGGTCACCAGTACAGTATGTTGTTGCTTGTAAACTGTGTGTGATTTGTATCCTGGTGATGGACTTTTTTGAATGTGACCATGTTTGGTCATGTGGAGTAAGCAGCTGTGGCTTCTTGATTGATTGCAAACGCCTCTCTGGCAGCTGTTTATCTACATATAAATGTGTTGAAGTACTTTTTTTTATCCTTCAGTGAGAAACTTGTCTGTCTTTTTTGATTTAGTTTCTGCAGCGCATCCTATATGTGCTGTAGATATTTAGCTGATGCAGTTTTGGGCAGGTATTAAACAGTCATATGATGTCAGTTACCAACCTTACAATTAGCCAGTCAGACAGAATACAAGTCAAAGGAATCGATTAAAGAAATATTCATGTATAGTTATTCTGACCTCGTGACTGTAGGCCCACCTAAAACACAAAGACTGGAAACAATGGGAAACGGCTACTTTACAGTATCTGTCACCCTCAGAGTTAACAATCTCAGCAGTAACTGACATGTAGCTATAAAGTCTGCTGGCATGTTTCTCTAAAATGATCATAATTTAGAAGAGTAGTATGCTGGAAAAGTTTATTTTCCTTTTTTTCTTGCATCCACAGTTATTGCTGGACTCATTGCAATAGAGACAGAGCTGTGCAGTTACTAGTATCCAGCTGTGCGCCTGTCTGTGGTGAACATTTCCTGATTGAAGATGTGAAGTTTTCTCTTACATGCCAAACCAAATGTTAATCACACATTAGGAACAGTGTTAAACAGAACAGAGTCTCTGTCTCAGGCTCTTTTTGATGTCTGACTGATACATTTGGAGACACTCTGTAAAGACACCATCAGTAAGGCAGTAATCACAAAGGCCGACAATATACAAACAGCACATGGTGTTTACACAAAACTGGAGAGCCAAAGGAGAAGCATTTAGCTGATGTAATTACGGGGCTTTTAGTGAAAGGCTTATAAGACTTATTACGAGCTTCGATGGACTACTTGAGGGATTCTCGGGCTAAATCCAAGTTGGCTTTCAGAAACGAAGAAGTCAAACGTGGGCTTACTGTGAATTAACCGCTTTGGATAAGGGACACTGGCATGGGTTACTATTGTGTTTTTCCAGGACTGTTTTTATTACTTAAAATTTTATAGGTACATGTGTTCAGTCACATCTATCTGAATATGCCAGAGACCTGCAGGCTTTCTTTTAATGTACTTAGTACATTAGCACTGACTGAATATTATTGTGATGTAGACTTTATGCCATGTTTGCAAAATGTGCTTCCTCATGATCTGCAGCTGGTTGTTTGGCTTCCTTTAAAGGTGAAGTTTTGCCATTCATTGCTGCTTCAGAAAGCTCTCCAGTTATCAGGTTGAATTCCCACTATTGGTTTGGGTTTTATATATTAGAACTAGTAAGGTAGCAGCATGGCACAGTGCTGCAGGGTAGCAGAAGATTGTGCTGTCATCATTTAAAGCAATAGAGTACCTAATAATGATTTGGGGGGACTTTTTTGTGAAAAAGAAAAAACCCAAATTATTATTGTAATTATTATTATGATTAGCTTAGCTTGAGATGAAGGCTGGGAAAGGTAGGAGCTGTTGTAAGTTGTAAAAAAATCGGTTAGCTACCAACACCTGTAAATGTTTAATAGACATTTCTGTTTAATTTATAGACAAATATACATGGTTTGACGCCGTTGACATTTTGGGATAAATAATAGCAGTGTAGACAGATATGACATGCGCACTGAACAGATGAATAGTGACATATAAATATATAGTTAGTGACGTGTACAGGTGATGAGAAGGGATTTTTTTGTTTAGGTGTAACCAGGCTTGCTTTAGCCTTTACCTCCAGTCTTTATGCTAAGTTAGGCTAAGTACCTGCATATTCTGACTGTCTTTGGTTTCATTGGAGTAAACGCATTCCCTCAGAAGTCACAGTTTTGTTTAGCTGTAAATGTCAGAGTTTGATTTTTTTACATCTGACTTAATGCAAGCCAGTCATATAAGGCTAAATATTCATGAACAGTGTGTTTTTTGTGATTCTTTTGCTGCATGAAAGCAGTGTGCTCAAGTAGCGGGAGAAATATATCTAAATCAAAGTGCCAGTGTGATCAGTGCTTCCACATATTTTTGGGCCTTCAACCAAAATATATATAACAAAATATAGAAAAAGTTATTCCTAGAGGTAATCTGAACTATACAAATCATCTGTCTGTTATGGGGAACTCGGAGAATAATGTCTGTGCTGTTAAGTGCATGTCTCTCAGTGTAGACAAAAGCTGGGAAGAAAGGCAATCACATTAGAAAGTTTAAACATTATAAAGTCTAAAAACTCTCAAGAGATTTGAACCTTTATAAATAGAGATCTTCACTGGCATCAGCGGACCAGTGAGGCAATGTTTGCGTTAGCCCATCCAAACATTCCTGCTTCACCATTCAGACATCTCTGAGTTGTTCAGCTCAGTCAGTCCTTGCGTGATGCTCCATAGAATCCATAATTCAGACCACCTTTTATGATGCTCAGACCTCTTCTCATCCCATGAGGCTGTGAGAGAGTGATGAACAGGTTGTCACTTGTGACCCTGAGAAGGATTAAGTCAGTGAACAAGTGACAAGTGAGTCTAACAGTTAGTTCACACAGAAAAGAAAGTCATCCTCATTCACAATCCTGGCAAATAAGCTTTGGTCATTGTCAGCGTACATCAGCTGATAGCCCAACTCATACCCTGATGTGCATCCAATAGGTGAATCCTAATAAAGGGCACTTCTTTAGACAGGCCACAGTTTCTGAGAATCTCCAGTCTGCTTTGCAACCCACCTTCTCCCCTGCACTCCCTTTCATGCTGCATCTGACCGAATGACTCATTGATCTGACCAAATATCCATCATTTATTTCTTTGTATAGCACATGGTTTGCAAAACACTACAATGTACTGTAGTTGCAAACAAATACAAGGCCTTTTGCTTGATTGCTAATGTGTAGTATACAATATAATCATTGTGCATTGGTGCTGACAGAAAATAGTCCCCAACAAAAACGTGTTTTATGCTGTTTGAAGTACATTTGCTAATAACTGCACTTGCATGTGTTATTAAGAGAACATAATGTTCATTTTAGCTTTTTTTCTCCAATGCTGAATTTTAGCTTGTTCTTCCAGATTTTAGAGAAAGTCCTTGTTTAATTCTGGTCTCTATAGAGCACCGTCGATTATATGTATATATTAAGCAATCTATTAGAAAAGCATAGAATAGAATAGAATAGAATAGAATAGAATAGAATAGAATAGAATTCAACTTTATTGTCATTGCACACGTCACAAGTACATGGCAATGAAATGCAGTTTGCATCCATCCTGAAAGTACATTAGCAATAATATAGATATATTACAGAATATAGATCTATTAGAGATATGATACAATGTACACGGTATGAAGGTATGTTATGAATAAGTATGTACAGGCTATAACTGAAGTGAATGTACAAGCTATATACAGGCTATGAACAGGTTATACGTATGGTTATAAATATGAAAAGCTATAGCAGATTATAGATATACAATTGCAAGTATTAATAAACAGTTGTAAAACTATAATTATTGTATTGTACAGTATGATTGTCTATACAGCATTTACAGTAGTGCAATCAAGATCAATAAGATATGGATAAATTATACAGTAATTATATAAAGTGCCAGTGGTTGTAAGTGGTGGTTCAGTCCAGCATCAAAACGGGGGTGTCAGTTTTTCGGTGCCAATAAATCTCTGTTCAGTTTCCCACAAGGGTAAAGTCTAAAAGAGTGCCATCCTTTTCCTGGGAAACGCAACAGATTTGGGTGTTTCAGGGAAAGGGACGCTTTTGGCTCATTTTGTTTGTAAGTCTAAATGACTGTGTATGGTACCGGTCATAGTACAAACTAAACTGTGACATGCTTATGTCCCATTATGATGCACTGCTTACTGTTGGTGGGCTCCTCTGCAGATCTGAAAATCTTGAAACAAAAATACAGCGATGAGAGTGAAGTGGCCCTCTTTAGTATAACCTTATATGACCAAGAATGAAAGTAAAGCTAGCCGGGTTAAGCTTTCTTTGAACTGCCTTATAATGTATTGTATGATTGTTTCTAAGGCTAGAAAATAGAGTTGTTTGACCTTAAGTTAAAAAGTGTGATGTAATCTCCCAGTGCTGGCTCTTGTTCTGTTTCTATTGTGAAAGACAGGAATGCCTATTTGTCATAGGTTAGAGCTTCCTAAAGATAGTTGCAGTCTTTTTGGCTCAAGACTAAACTGATTTTATTTTCTATTTTCAGTACAGGGTGCATGACTTTCAGCTGCAGTCTCACAAAAAAATTGGTATGATGTTTTCTAAATCAGCACGGCCCAGCGACCGACTAAGTGTTGCTGCTTGCACTACTAGCAGTAGGAGGGCACCTACAGTGGGGCAAAAAAGTATTTAGTCAGAATCAGAATCAGAATCAGAATGGGTTTATTGCCAGATGTTGAGGTTTACAACATTAGGAAATTGCTGCATTAGGAAAGCCACCGATTGTGCAAGTTCCCCCACTTAAAATGATGACAGAGGTCAGTAATTTGCACCAGAGGTACACTTCAACTGTGAGAGACAGAATGTGAAAAAAAAATCCATGAATTCACATGGTAGGATTTGTAAAGAATTTATTCGTAAATCAGGGTGGAAAATAAGTATTTGGTCACCTCAAACAAGGAAAATCTCTGGCTCTCACAGACCTGTAACGTCTTCTGTAAGAAGCTTTTCTGTCCCCCACTCGTTACCTGTATGAATGGCACCTGTTTGAACTCATCATCTGTATAAAAGACACCTGTCCACAGCCTCAAACAGTCAGACTCCAAACTCCGCCATGGCCAAGACCAAAGAGCTTTCGAAGGACACCAGGAAAAGTATTGTAGACCTGCACCAGACTGGGAAGAGTGAATCTACAATAGGCAAGCAGCTTGGTGTGAAAAAATCAACTGTGGGAGCAATCATCAGAAAATGGAAGACATACAAGACCACTGATAATCTCCCTCGATCTGGGGCTCCACGTAAGATCTCATCCCGTGGGGTCAAAATGATCATGAGAACGGTGAGCAAAGATCCCAGAACCACACGGGGGGACCTGGTGAATGACCTGCAGAGAGCTGGGACCAAAGTAACAAAGGTCACCATCAGTAACACACTACAACGGCAGGGAATCAAATCCCGCAGTGCCAGACGTGTTCCGCTGCTGAAGCCAGTGCATGTCCAGGCCCGTCTGAAGTTTGCCAGAGAGCACATGGATGATACAGCAGAGGATTGGGAGAATGTCATGTGGTCAGATGAAACCAAAGTAGAACTTTTTGGTATTAACTCAACTCGTCGTGTTTGGAGGAAGAAGAATACTGAGTTGCATCCCAAGAACACCATACCTACTGTGAAGCATGGGGGTGGAAACATCATGCTATGGGGCTGTTTTTCTGCCAAGGGGACAGGACGACTGATCCGTGTTAAGGACAGAATGAATGGGGCCATGTATCGTAAGATTTTGAGCCAAAACCTCCTTCCATCAGTGAGAACTTTGAAGATGAAACGAGGCTGGGTCTTCCAACATGAGTGTGTTCCAAAACACACCGCCCGGGCAACAAAGGAGTGGCTCCGTAAGACGCATTTGAAAGTCCTGGAGTGGCCTAGCCAGTCTCCAGACCTCAACCCCATAGAAAATCTGTGGCGGGAGTTGAAAGTCCGTGTTGCTCGGCGACAGCCCCAAAACATCACTGCTCTCGAGAAGATCTGCATGGAGGAATGGGCCAAAATACCAGCTACTGTGTGTGCAAACCTGGTAAAGACCTATAGTAAACGTTTGACCTCTGTTATTGCCAACAAAGGTTATGTTACAAAGTATTGAGTTGTATTTTTGTTATTGACCAAATACTTATTTTCCACCCTGATTTACGAATAAATTCTTTACAAATCCTAACTTGTGGATTCATGGATTTTTTTTTCACATTCTGTCTCTCACAGTTGAAGTGTACCTCTGGTGCAAATTACTGACCTCTAGGGATGGGTATCGTTTAGGTTTTATCCGATACCGGTGCCAAATCGGTACTTTTGAAACGGTGCCGGTGCTCAAACGGTGCTCAAACCGGTGCTTAAAGAATGGAGAACACAAAATTGGTCCAAAAACCTCTCATATTCAGCTGGTTTTTTGTAAAAAGATAACAATGTTAGCCTTTTCTGCAGCTATGGGGCATATATGGTATCACTCTTAGCTGGAAGCAGTGCTTAAACAATGGAAAAAATACAAACTTTGTCCAAAAACCTCTCATGTTTAGCTGTTTCCCTCTTTTTCTTTGGTCATTTTAGCCTTTTTGGCCAGGGTGAAGGGAGTATCTGCCATCAAACAAGAAGACAGCTGCATGTAGCTATGATGATGTTTGCTAGTTTACCTTACATGCATTAATGTAATAACGTGGTTAGCCTACTCAACGTAAATTACACACGAACAACATGAAGCTACTCACGCAGAGAAGAACGGCTGCTGCTGCCATCAAATACGGCGCATTTCTCGGCTTTTTAAAAAAAAAACGCTATGCGTTGCCAGGTGTTTCATCGGATTCGAGGTATTACTTCCTTTGACAGTATCACAGTATCAGCTTAAAGCACTTGTTGCAGGCTGCTGAGTTTGCATATTTTGCTGTGAAGTACAGCCAGACTTTTGACCGCTTCGCCTTGGGCATTTTTAATCTGTAGCTCTGCATAAAAGAACGTACGTACCTGGCCCCGCCTACTATCCTCGGAAACGTAAAATGATTGGCTAGAAGTGTATCACAGCTCAGGAAAAAAAAGCACCAAAATAAAGCACCGAAATGTGCGCTGCTTTTCGGTCTGGTTACTACCGTTTATGTCAGAACCCATCCCTACTGACCTCTGTCATCATTTTAGGTGGGGGAACTTGCACAATCGGTAGCTGACTAAATACTTTTTTGCCCCACTGTAGGAGCAATTGGCTAGTTGCACAACTTCATGTTCATCCAAAGAAAGAGCAAACATTTGGAAAACTATAATTTTATTGCATGCTGAACACTGGATTTGAGCAGTCTTATTCCAATAACAAATGTGGGATCAGCAGCAGCCCATTTATAAATATATACTTTGGTTTATTCCCTAACTTTTCAATAATTTGCTGTCCTTCAGCTATTTTAACCAACCAGGGATGTGATGACAGTGGAGTAGAAGCAGGATTTCACTAGACAGGTTCCTACAGGACTGCCAGACACTCACACACACAAAAGTTCCCCCTCACACTCACATTTTCAGCCAAGAACCATCAGTTACCTTAGCATCCATGTCTGTAGTGGGAGGACACTGTGGACACAAAAACTGCTATAAATGAAGGATTTTGTGTCAGCCTAAGAAGCCATTTTATCTAAGTCTGTGCATTTAAATGAACCCTCAGTTCTTTTCTCTAAGCCAGAAAGACTAGCAATTAGTTACTGGGCACAGGCTGTATGACGTTAGTGAGCTTTGGGAAACCCTGCAGGCCAGATTACAGCTTTATTATTACTAAAATGGGGGCTTTGGTTTTCAGTTGATTGATCTAGCTGAACAGTTGATTGTAGATTATAAGCTTTGGCAACCTTTTACAAGAACTATGATTTTATCTGTGATGCTGGAAACTCTAATTACCTTTTAAATGCACAGGAATGCCCCGCCTCTGAAGTTCAAAGAAACCTGTTTGTAGATTGCGTTTCCCACTGGATCTCTTTATCTGTTTTCAATGAAACTACAATAACAGCATAGGGAAACACGAGGAGTCAAACATGTTTGAATAATTTAATGAGAGAGAAAAAATTGCACTCTTCTTCCTCTATTTAATAACAAATGTATCTGTCCAGTACAGAGCCAGTAATTACAAATATTATTCATTATAGTAATTATTAGTTGGAAAAAAGTAATTAAAAGGCTAATGGCATTTTTTTTTTCTTTGGCAACTGAAAACCAACGTCATGCCAGGCTAATTGCTGAAATATAAACCACTGCGCACTGCAAAGCTGTCCTGTGACCAGTAAGTGTTGTGCAGTGAATAGCGTTTTAGAAGCACGGAATAATTCTGTGGAAACCTTTATAAATTAAAACCGACACATCTGACATAAGCTAGATAAAGCAGACAAGGTACAGTAAGCAGAATAAGACAAAGTTTAAGTCCAAATTCAGAGATCAGGGAGGGAAAAGTGAGAGTCAGAGGGAGCGAGCAGGAGTCTGCCTGAGGAGGAGGGAGGCTGAGAAAGAAAAAAAGGAGAGCAGAGAGGCAGGCTTTGCCTTTTCTGGTAGTTGTAGTCACTGCAAAGACAAGCAGGAATTCTTTTTGCGCTGCAGAAGGACTGAGATATAAACCAGACTGTGGGAGCTGATATATGACAGGAGAGGAGTCTCTGTTGTCCGTGGACTAAACTTTCGCTATTGCTAAGGTATTGTAAACCAGCAGACAGAAGTTTTTATTGATTTTTTCATATGTTAAAAAAAGTTTGGGTGGGCCCTTTGTCATATTGCAATGTGTGTCTGTTAATCTGGACCCTACAAGCTGCTGTTAATTGAGTTTAAACTTTTTTTTTACATGTGCATTAAAAAGTAAATGTCCATTTCATTTAACTTAGGATACTCATGCTGACATTATATTTGTGTCTTTTAGTGAGAAAGCAAGGAGAACCTTTTGGCCACCATGGATGACGACTTTGACCGCCGCATGGAGCTGAGGAGGCAAAGGAGAGAGCAGATGCGCCTTGAAGCTGAAAAGTGAGTAATCCTGTAAAACCTGCGCAAAACAACACATGCACACACACACAAAAGACACAGTCCTGAGCATGCAGACTTAAAATTACAAGTGAAACTCACAAAAAAAGGGTGAATGCACTGTGAATATCAGAACATCTTACACCACATCATCTTAAATTAAAGCCTCATTAGCATTGTTAGCATGCAAAGTATTTGTGTCGGCTCACAAAACAAACCGGATAGATTTTATATTTGATTAGCAGGGCCTACTCACCCACTCCGAAACACACACACACACACACACACACACACACACACACACACACACACACACACACACACACACACACACACACACACACACACACACACACTTTTTTTTTTAGTTTTTAAACAGCAGCTGTTTCCCAGTCACATCTGTGGTGACACTTTTAAACCCTTGGGTGCAGTGAGCCATTCTGAAAACATTAAACAAGATGTTCCTCTTCTGATCGTTCTTCTGTGCCCTCCGATGATTGGTTCGTCTCATGGACACATGCTCAGTGAGCAGGCCTTTCTATATATGCATACTATATGTTGTTTGATGTATGGAAGGATGCATGATGGAGTTTTTTGTCTCCACACGGAGCAGAAGGAAGAGCCGATAATGGCCCAATGATCTCCACACTATCCTGAGCTCATTAAGGGGACCGTCATCTGTGCTTCTGTTTGGGTTTACCTTTCATTCTCTGTTGTTTCATTCAGTCTCTTTCATGTGCTCAGTAAATTAAACAATAATGTTTAAAAGATGGTGCTGATATCCACCCCAGTGGTGTAAAGTAGAAGGTTTGTACTTGCTGTGACCTCAGGTGGAGTAGAAACAAAGTGAGAGATGCTGACACTTAAAGATGTCAGAAGTGTTTAATCGCAGAGCTAATTAAACTGATGATCAAACACTGCGGTCACTGCATTTTACTCTCTGAATGGATTTGAAAAGATTATGATCACTTTAATCCTTTATGTGATCATATAATCAAGATGTCCAAACATAGCCCAGCATGTTGTGCTTTTTCCAGTCGGGTGCTGTCATATCAGATGTGCCATCAGTGCCCAAGCAACGAAGAGCATTCCTTGCAATTTTCTCACAGCCGGCCATGCCAAACCAGCCTGCCCTTCCTTTTATGCCTTCCAGTTCCTCTCCAAACGCTGCCGACACTGGAATGTTTTGACTGTCATTTTTATTCCAGTGCATAATAGCCTGCTCCGAGGGCTTCAGACTTACACTGCTTGAGCTGAGCTTTTTAGCCTCTTTCCTTCATTTCACTCAGCACCTCTGTTAGCCAAGTAGCTCCCATCATATTTCCCCTCATTTATTATGCTTCGTGTCCCTCGGGCTGGTTGTCTGGAAATGTAACTGTGACATTTTGACAGCACTCAGTCAGGAAGCTTCAAGCTTTGGCTGGGGTTCTCTCTAATTGGATTGCTTCCTCACTGATTTCTCTAGGTGATCCGTGCCACTTGGAGAAATCTTTGCCTGTGGATTTATTGGCTTTCCGCCTCATTTGGGTCTTTGTTGCTGTTTTAAAGACAGAAAGGATTCTTGCGGTTGCCTTCCACCTCTCGCAACATCTGTAAAAGATTGCCTCGCAGATTCAGGAAGAGCAGAGGGAAATAATACCCGTGTGCTATCAATGGACCATTTCAAGCTCCCTCTCTGTCTCATAAAGCCTGGTAATACTTAAAAAGATACTCCCAGGCATGTTGAAAGATTAACTGTGGAAGCATTCAAAGCTGGATGAAAGTCACTGACAGGAGATATGGGGTTGATGGAGAGGAACAGCATTGTTCTGCATCCCTATTCTGTTGCTTTTTCTCCCTTTTTCATATATTACATGTTGTAGTATTAAGTCCCAAGTGAGCCAGTCTTTTGAAGTACACGCATCTTCTTGGATGTGACATTTGCATGTGTAGCACGTGTGTTTATAATTATTTCTTATAGACTATTTTCCTCTCAGTTGTGGTATCTCAAATCTTCATCGTGTCTTTTAAAATCAGCTTTAGATGGTATGGCTTTAGCTTCTCATGTGGTCAACATAAAAATGTCACATATCACATATTTCTTTTGGAGGAAATTGTGTTTTTGATTTATGTGAAGTTTTTTAAATTTTTATCAGGAAAAACACTTGTTTTGTCACTTTAGGTTTCTTAAAAACATAAAATAAAATGTGTATGGGAAACTCCACTCTACACTAAAGCCTTACATAACATGTCATAGTGTGTCACAAGTAAAGTAGGCACAACCACGAGGTCCATGGAGCTCAAAGCATTTACAGTTAGGTCCATAATTTGTTTTCATCTGTTCATCTATACAGCGTCAAAGTGAATTTGCAGTCAGCTTTTAATACTAGTACAAATACTAGAAGAGGAAAGTACCATTGGGAACGATCCAGCATTCTCACGTAGGCAAACGTGTAGTAAAAAGACAGAGACAGGAAGTTAAACTAATAGGCATACACAAGCAAAGTGATAGGCAAAAAACAAAAAACAAAACATGAGCCGAAACTATATCACAAACTCCAAACCAAGGCATTTACAGATTCAATAAAGGACTAGATGTTACAATCTCTGATAATGCATTGCTTCAAATGAAGAAAGTCTTGAGGGATGGCTACTATGAAGAAAGGCAGCCTGAAAGCTTTACCAGCGGGACACATCATCAGTTGTGGCTTAACTTCACAGGGTGTTTCGGGCCTTTTATCACAAATTATACCAATTTTATTTTCTGCTTCTTTTAACTTCCTTGGTTAGGTTTAGGGATTAGAAATCTGATCTAGAGTATAATTTTTAAAGACAGCTCATCAATAGTGGACCTTGGATTCATTGGGTGTTTTAGCCATTAACACTAGACAGTGATATTTTAGCACAAAAGCTGCCATTAAGCCAAAGTAGCTTTCACGTGGATTGACGTGTTTTCATGGTTTAACCCAAAAAACTAAAATGCATTTTAAACAAAAGACTGTAATTCTGCACATGTGCTCTTTCAGGACAGGTAACACCAATGATGATGATGAGGAAGAGGCTCGGGAGCGAAGGAGACGCGCAAGGGAGGAGAGAAAGAAGATGAAAGACTCAGAGGAATCTGGTACGACTGAGGTGATCGACACTAACAGGTAAGATGTGTAGCCATCATCTAGAATGAGGTTAAATAAGTAACTTCCCATTAGGGGTTTTCTTAATGAAAAAAACTTTTTTTTGACGTATGAAAAATAAATTTACACACAAGTTGAATTGTTGTGTATAAAAGCAGCACATTTTATTACCTTGGCCTATTGCACAAATTAACTGTGTCACAAAAAACAAAAAAGTGTTTTTTCATTTAATTTTATTCAAATGCTTTTTTGTTCCTGCGTAAGCGTCACTGAGAGAGAGAAAAAGAAAAACGCAGCAGCTCTACAGCCTATCTAAGTGTTTGGTATTGATAAAGCCCTCCAGCCTTAATATTTGGAAAGCTCCAGCGGTTGTGAGGTTCTTGGATTGATGTTTTCGCTGGTTAGCCACAGGAGAAAATTCCACTCAGAAAGACTTGTGGGTTCATCACACTTGATCAGACCAAAACATTTGATAGCAGCCAAGATTTTGAGGTTCGACTTTGATTGAATTTAATCTTTGGTGTTTTGTTTTTGTTCTTTAATTTTTCAGCGTGACAGAGACAGAGTCCTCCACGGCCGTAAACGAAGGGGCAGATGATGATCAAGCTTTGCTGGAGCGCCTCGCCAGAAGGGAGGAACGCAGGCAAAAGAGGATGAAGGAGGCCATGGAGAGACAGAAGGAGCTCGATCCCACAATTGGCACCACCAATGGCACAGACGTCACATTGGAAGAGCAGACTTTCATCAGCATCAGCAGGCAACAAAATACAGAGGAGGAGGAGGAGGAGAAGAAGGAGGAGGAATCTGCCCAGGAGGAGGTGACGAGAACTGATACTAACTCTTGGAGGAAAGAAGAAGAAGACACAAAGGAGGACGAGAAGGTAAGATGTGTTTCAGCCTTTTTGTTTGTTTTATAAATTATAATGTATTTACTGGGGAAAAAAGTTTTTATATTGTGATTTTTTTTATTGATTAATTGATTTATTTTTGTTGTGATTGTCAGGAATCTGTTGAAGAATCAAGAACACAAACAACAGAAAATGAGGTAGAGTTTTATGTCTTTTTACCTCTTTTAGACTCATTAATCCAACTCCATAAAACTGACGGGAAGTAAATTTAATTTGTTTTTGTAGGAAGAGACTGAGGAGAAGGCTGCAGCAACAGAGGTGGACACTGAGGAGCCAGGTTTAGAAAATAAAGATGCTGAAGATGAGCCTGCGCCTGGTGTTGACAATGAAGAAGAAGAAGAAAAGAAGAGGCAAGAAGAAGAAGAAAAGCATCAAAAGGAAATGGAAGAAAAGCGGAGGATAGAAGAGGAAGAAAGACAAAAAAGGGAAATGGAGGAAAAACTCCAGAAGGAGGAGGAAGAAAAGACACTAAGGGAGGAGGAGGAAAGGAGAAAGAAGGAAGAAGAGGAAAAACAACAGAAGGAAACTGAGGAGAGGCTTAAACAAGAGGAAGAGGAAAAACAAAAACAAGAGATGGAGGAACAAATGAAAAAAGAAGAGGAGGAAAGACAGAAAAGAGAGCTGGAAGAGAGACAAAAGAAAGAAGAGGAAGAGAAGCAGAACACCGAGGTGGAAGAGAGACTGAGAAAAGAGGAAGAGGAAAGGCAAAAAAAGGAGCTGGAGGAAAAGAAGAAGAAAGAGGAAGAGGAAAAACTGAAAAGGGAAATGGAAGAAAAGAAAAAGAAAGCAGAAGAGGAAAAACGAAAGAAGGAAATGGAAGAGAAGAAGAAAAAGGAGGAAGAGGAGAAACAAAGGAAGAAAGAAGAGGAGGAGAGACGAAAAAGGGAAGTGGAAGAGAAGAAGAAAGTAGAGGAGGAAAAAAGGAAAAAGGAGGCTGAAGAGAAGAAGAAAAAAGAGGAAGAGGATAAGCGCAAAAAGAGAGAGATGGAAGAGAAGAAGAAGAAAGAGGAGGTATTGATGGGATTTGTGGGACTTTTGTGTTAATGTAACTATTTGCAAAGTAAAAAAACACTCTTTATTTATGTGGGTTTGTTCTTGCTTTGCTGTGTGATGTGGTTTTGTGGTTTGGTCACAGATCACAGTGCAGTCGCAGTGTTTTGCTGGAGGTGGTGATATCAAGGATGCTGCAGTGTCATAGCTCTTTAGCTTACATCTGCTTTGCATTCACTACCAGTACTCCACTATTGTTTGATGGCCTTTGTCCTGTGTGTGTGTGTGTGTGTGTGTGTGTGTGTGTGTGTGTGTGTGTGTGTGTGTGTGTGTGTGTGTGTGTGTGTGTGTGTGTGTGTGTGTGTGTGTGTGTGTAACACTGGATGCTTGCTGATCTTTTCTTTCTCTCTTATTTTCACATCTTCGTGTGAAGGAGGAGAAGCCGAAGAGATTTGGGTTTAAGGAGAAGGTAAAACAATACTAGCTGTCAATATTCAATATGTGTTTATTTTTCTTTTATGGAAGAAAAACTTTTCTTTTCCCGTCTTTTTTGAAAGATTGAACCAACCAAACAGAATGGAGCTGTCATTGAAAGTAAATTAAAGAAAACAGAAAAGACATCAAGGTACATCTTGGCAAACTGTCTCCACAATGTAATGGGACCACTGCTTATAGACAGTCAATGATTTTGATCACTGTTAAGTCTAATCTGCATATTTTAACATGTGAATTAAATAAACTGTGCCTGTTTGCGAGCAGGGACAATCCGCCCTCCACTAAAGCAGAAGACCTGGAGCGACAGGAGGCTGAGCGAAAACTGCAAGAGCTGAAGCGCAGACGAAACAATGCGGAAAGTGAGGAGTTTGAGAAGATGAAGCAGAAGCAGCAGGGTGCCGAGGCAGAGCTGGAGGAGCTGAAGAGGAAGAGAGAGGAGAGGAAGAAGATCCTCGAGGAAGAGGAGAGGCAAAGGAAACAGGCGCTAGAGGAAAAGAAAGCCAAGGAGCAGGCGAGGATGTGTTATTTGACATTCAGGGGTTAAATATACCAATTTAAGACAGTGCATGGGTTTGGATATGTGCTATTTATCATATGTGTGGCTACAGAAATGTGACAGCAAAATGGGGCTTTTGTAACAGGAGGAGAGAAAGAGGATGAAGGAAGAAATAGAGAAAAGGAGGGCGGAGGCTGCAGAGAAGAAGAAACAGATGGAGGAGGGGTCTACAAAACCAACCTTTACTATCAGTCCCAAAGGCTCCTCTAAGGTGAGTGTCTGAGAATTGGTTCGTACGGCTTAGTTGTCACACAAGGTTCACTGAGTTGAGTTTACACACACAGTCTCGGTTGTATTTGCCCAGATCCTGCAAAGCCAGCTAAACATATGGCCACTTATCCACAGTAGAAACAAAAAGTGTCTGTGTATCTTTTTAGAGTAATTTAAATAAATGCTTTATTATACTTTGAGCACTATAATAATAACAAACTTTGAAGTCATAGCCAGATATCTGAAAACCCAGCTGAATAGAGAAAAATGCTTTTATTATAACTTGTGTGAGTAAACTCTTGAAAATAGTGACACTGTAATAGTACAGGCTGTAAAATATAGCTGTCTTGTATAAATAATGTATCTGGTTTTTATAAACTTTTATGTAATTGAAAGAAATTCCTTGAGTTTTTTTTTTTTTTTTTGTTACCATGAGGTTGGAAGGCAACCAGAGACTCAACGACATGTACTAAGCAAATAACACACTGTTTCATTTTCAAATCTAGGTTTTCTCACATACTGTGAGATGATTTGGAGTGCTGCCTGGTTCATTTTGTTACTTGATGACAGAGCCAGCCAACCTGTTTCCCCCTGTTTCCATGCTTTGTGCGAAGTGGAGCACAGATATTGTTGTTCTCCCTTTATGGTCAAACATTTTTTCCTGACTACTGTTTTTGTTCATTTGGCATTCCCTTATCAAGTTCTGGTTTTAATTCCACTGATATAAGCTGTATGCTATTGATTAAAAAAAATAATGACACCTTGTGGTGCAACGCTACCATAGCTTTTTTTATAGAGTGTGTCTTTTGTCGTGTCCCCCCACCTCACAGCACTGACCGGTCATGGCAGATTGCTGCCCCTTCCTGACTGTTCTTCTGATTTGGCGCTATATAAATAGAATTGAATTGAGTTGCAGAATGTGATTTGTGGCTTTGAAACGCTACTTGGTGTAAAAATCCACATTGTTTTGTGCAGATTGGGGAGAAGGCAGAATTCCTCAGTAAATCAGCCCAGAAAAGGTAAGCCACAAAAAAGATTTTTTTCCAGTACAAGAGAAAACGATAAATAAGTGGTTGGTGGCTTTTACTAATGCCCAGTGCCTGGTTCATCTGTGCAGCACCACAGCCAGAGTGTCACACACTCCTATTGTCTCCAAGATTGGCAACAGAATGGAACAATACACTTCTGCCATCCAGGTGAGAGCTGATCTCAATGTTAAATATTAATCACCATCCTTAATAAAGGTAGCAGTAATAGTCATGTTTTATTTGAACATATATTCTTTTAAGTTGCAACCAATGCAACAACCTTAAGATGGTCCATTTGAAGTCAGAGTATGATGCATCAGCTACACGAGAAACACATTTTTCTGGTGTAAATGGTTTAAATGGAGCAAGTCTCACATCATATGTATGGTTAAGTGTCATCGACTCATCTCTATTAATGGGTCAAACCAGGCTGAGAGGTGAAGTGTAGTGTTAGTTCAGTCAGATGACACAGTCAAGCTCAACCCACGGTTCATAATGACTCACATTCAGCACATCCAGTAGACCTATTTCATATGAAATAGAAGGTAAACACAGGTATTATTAATCACACCAATTAAGATTCTCCACCTAATACAATAGAATCTACACATATTTAATTAGCGATGCCTGTTTATTTACTATTTCAAATCAAAATGATTACCTGGAAAAAGTTCTATTGGCAAATCTCATTGCAGCCACTATTTAAGCTGCTTATCCTGCTTACTTGTGCTTTACAACCCACCTTCAGCCCAGCTCATCCTGGTGTCTGACTTGATTAGCGTTTGTCTGTTGTAATTTTTTCCTCCTTTGCTCCATACCCTTTGGGAGATCTTTGCTGGTGGTCTCCCTGTCCCAGGCCTTTCTTACCCACACTTCCATGTATGCACATAGATGGGTGGGTAGGTCCCAGAACAGAGCAATACTTCCAAATATAGGTTGTAGATGGAAAGAATAATTATTTTTAACTAATGTGAGTCTGACTAAAATGGTAATGGAAAAAAAAGCTGGACAGTAAATATTTGTTAAGACTGAGGAGCCATCAAGATTTAAATTTAGATAAGATTTAAAATCTTATCTAAGTAAATGTAGCAGATAAAATGTTCAATGTTAGCCTGCGAATTTGAAATATACACATATGAAGGGTGTATATTTCAAATTAAATATGTGTAGATTAAATTTTTTTTTTTTAAAGCTGTATTTTCTTCACTTGGTACTAAATGATTAAAAGTTACAGTTAGTTATATTTGTATTGCAACATGGACCTAATGTCAAAGCTCTGAAAAGTGCCGATCATCATTTTGAGGCTTTTTATCTCAGTAAATAGTAGAATAAAATTGATAAATTGAAATGAAGCACAGTTATCTTAAAATTGTGCTTAAGTACATTAATGTTCTTGGGTAAATTTAAATCTATGTTGTTATTTGTGTCCCTGAGCTTGCTCCTGTGTTTGCCCATGTAAATGTAACTAAATACATCTTTGGGTGCCTAGAAAAGCGCTATATAAATGCAGTCCATTATTATTATTATTATCTTTTTACAGGGAAACAAAGATGTAAAATCTCCCAAGTCTCCAGTGGCAGATATTCCTACGGGGGGAACACGCAGCATCAAAAGTATGTGGGAGAAAGGCAACGTGGGCAGCACCTCTGAAAGTCCCTCACCTGCAAACAAGGTAACGGAGAATGAGACAGAAAGAGGCTTAGTGTGGTTTAGTGTGTGATTGCATATTTAAAGTGTTTCTTCAGCAGGATGTGGCCGGTATCAAAGGAAGTGTGACCGGACGTGTCAACAGTTGGACGGGAAAGCCGGCAGAAGGCGAGAAGACAGTAGCGCCAGCACCTGCAGCAGCAGCACCGGCACCAGCGCCATCAGCAGCTGCAAAGCCAGCACCAGCAGCAGCAGCAAAGCCCGCAGTAAGACCTGATAAATCCTTGCCGTGATCACACATCCACACACTATTGTAAATCAGACGCCAGTCTTCAGCAGAGTAATCCCTTGATATTCTGCACATGCTGATGTGCTCATTTGCACATCAACATGCCTGTCCTTTGTTGGCTGCAGCCTTTGGGTCTGCACTCCAGGGCTGGACGGTGCTGCTGTCTTAAGTCTAGCAGCACCACATGGAGAGTTTACTGAACAGCATATGCTGTCATGGCTTTCTCTGAGTTCTTGTACACATGATGGGAAAAGCTTCAATTAATTTATTTGACCAGGAACCCATGAGAAATCTTTGTACAGAAGCAAAAAAAAGTATTTATCTATTGCAGACAACAGAAGAGCCGTGAAACACCTTTCCTTTTAACATAATTTATTTTGTATTTAAATCCTATATTCCAGAAAACTGCAGTATTTTCAAACAGAAATCTCAGTTTGCATTTAACTCTCCCTGAAATGCATGTTTTAGTCCTACTGATGAGTCCATACTTTGAGTGTCCTTTGGAAAAGGAGGAAAGGGTCATATCTATTCATAGCTATCACATATTATGACATGTCACAACAAGTAGATGGAAACTTAATGATTTAATTTGTTCTCTTTATGGTCATATAGCATAAATAAATGTGTACTAGGGTAGTCAGTGAGCACTGTGTCCTCTTCTTAAAGTCAGACACCAGCTGCTAGTAAAAACTGTCTGGAGACACATTCATGGGGAGTAAGGTTGGTAGATGACGTGTGACATTGTTCTTAAGCAAAATTTATGAGCAAGATAACTTTGGTATCAAATATCTTGGCCAGAGAAGTTCTGTAACCTTGCTGTTACTCTTGCAGTAACACTTCCCCCTGATGGGTTGAAGCTGTACCGCAGTCTGGTGCATGTGTGGATATTAGCATTAAATCTTTACTGTGTCTTTACTGTGCTAGTGGTATTTTTCAGCCTTTCTGTCCTCTTTAATTGTGCTCTTTCCTTCAGCTATCCTCACTCAAGCTTTTCCTGCTGCTTTTTGTCTGCTCGTCAAACTGGTAAAGGTTTTGCATATACTTCACCAATATCACCAGTAATAACCAGAAGCCTAATAAATATGTTTGGGAACTGTATTTGCATCCATTGAAGGGAAATCATTTGGTACATTTACTCCCTGGACATTGATGACTTCATACTTCATGTGATGTTAGTTTTTAGTTCTCCTTTGCTTAAACATGTCACTTAAACCCTTTACTAAGGAATCACTGTCTTCTCAGGATGAAAGCAGTTCTATAAAGCCCTTCAAATCTGTTAGAGGACCGATAAGGAAAGCTCTCCAATGTTTTACAGACAGTCCAAGTTATTGCTACTTTTTCTCATTCCTCACCATAAAAATGGTCACACTTTCAGTTATCTGATTTAATTTAAAGTAGGTTGAGGAGAACATTTGAGACAATTTACTCATAGTACCTCTGTGCTTTCTGCTGAGAAATTTCTTTGGATAAAAGCTTCTTCTTTTCTATACTTTTTGCTTAAGTAGCTGGTCTAAATATTTCTTCTGGCACTTCCCAGGGCTAACAATCTTTTTGTGCATTTTGTTTGTGACAGGATGTGAAACCAGCTGATGTGGGCAATAAGCGTGGCATGTGGGAAGCAAAGAAGGGCTCTACGCCTGGAAAGGTAAAGACACAGACACTGTTCTTTGAAGGGGCAATGTTAGTGTTTTAAAGGATTTACAATGATGTGGTAATAGTTGTTTTTCTTGATGTAGTCTACCTAATACATGAGTGAAAGTGGTCATTTGTGAAAATGTGACTCCAAGCTGATGTTACTTATTTGGAATCTTAAGTAAAAACATAAGATACACGGCTGCTCCAGTAATTCACTCGTTCCACATTTTGTCATGTTATAGTCTTATTTGTGTTTCACCTCAAAGTTCTACACACGATACACCATAATGACGAAGTGAAAAAAGATTGCTTGAAATTCTTGCAAATTTATTACAAAATATAATAAATAAATAAAAATACTCAAAACTGAGCTCAGATGCATCCTGAGCATCTGTCACATCTTTCTACAACTTAACTGGAGTTCACCTGTGGTAGATTCAGTTGATTTGACATGATTTGGAAAGGCACACACTTGTCTATATAAGGTCCCATACTAGACAGTGCACAAACCAAGCCATGAAGTCTAAGGCATTGAGCACAGATCTGGGGAAAAGTGCAGAAATTTCTCTGGCCACTGATGGAGGCCACTGTGCTCCCTGGGAGCACAGTGGCCTCCATCACCTGTAAATGAAGAACTTTGGACTCTTGGTAAAGTTGGCTGCCCGGCCAATCTGAGAAATTAGGGTAGAATGGCCCGAGTCAGCGACTTGACCAAGAACTCGATGGTGACTTTGATAAAGACAGGAGAACCTTCCAGAAGGACAACTATTTCTACAGCACTCCAGCAATCAGGCCTGTATGAGTGGCAAGATGGAAGCCAATCCTCAGCAAAAGGAATATGACAGCCCACCTGGAGTTTGCCATATGCTTACCTGAAGGACTTTCAGACCACAACAAACAAAATTCTCTGTTCTGATGAAACAAAGATCGAACTCTTTGGCCTGAATGCCAAGAGTAATGTCTGGAGGAAACCAGACAGTGCTCATGGCCGGGCCAGTGCCATTCCTATAGTGAAGCATGGTGGTGGCAGCATCATCCTTTTGGATGTTTTTCAGCAGCAGGAACTGGGAGACTAGTCAGGGTCAGAGAAAAGATGAATGCAACAATTTACAGAGATGTACTTGATGATAAGCTGCACAAAAGCACTCTGGACTAGGGCGAAGGTTCATTTTCCACCAGGACTATGACCCAAACCTCTAAGATCATATTGAAAAAGACTTGAAGCTGTAACTGCTGCCAAAGGTGCTTCAATAAAGTGTTGAGCAAAGGCTGTAAATCCTTATGTACATGTTATTTTTTTATTTTTAATACATGTCAGAGAATGTATCAAGCATTTGTTTTTTCACCTTCACCTTCATTATGGAGCACTGTATGAAGAACTTTGAGGTGAAAAATGAATTTGATCCATCTGGAACAAAATATGGAAAAAAGAAAGCACTGTGAATACTTAGATGATAATTTGCCTGAATACCAGTAGATGATTTGTCTTCCCTCATTTATTTTGTTTCCTTTATTCCTTCTGCTTGCACAGGTGGCTGTGGGAGGCAAGTTTTCTCGTTAATGGTAAGCTTCTGAAGTGACTGTATGCAGTGGTCAAATGTAACTAAGTACCCTTACTCAATACTGAACATTTATCATTGCACAAGTAAAAATAAATAGTCTAACATACAGTAACACTTGTGCATAACTATAATATACCACTAAAAGAGTTTAATAGTTGTTCCTTGTTTAATGTCAGAGAAAAGGTTTAACAAATACTAAACAGATAGACTCTCTTATGGTAGAGTTAATATGAAGTGACACCTAGCTAGCTTACAGAGATGGGAAATTAGGGCAAACAACCGATCATTTAAAAAACAATAGTTCAAAGTTCAAACTTATTTATATAGCAGTTTTAAAACAACAGGTGTTGACCAAAGTACTGTCCAATAACATGGACAAGGCAATAAATATAAAAAAAAACAGAATAGTATTTTAGAAGAGAATAAAATCATAAAAAGAGAATAAAATCATAAAAAAGAATAATAGTAACAAACTCATGATGAATCAAAAGCCAGAGAATAAAAACGGGTCTTTAGACGACTTTTAAAAGTATCCAGTGTTGGGGAGGATCTGATAATCAAAGGCAATGTATTCCAAAGTTTGGGGGCAGTCACAGCAAATGCCCGGTCTCCTCTGTGTTTTAATCTGGACCTAGGGATAACCAAAAGCATTTGGTCTGCAGACCTCAAGGATCTTGGGGGAGAATACCAGGTTAGGAGATCAGCAAGATATGTAGGGGCTTTCTTTGCAAGCTCCTTTGACAGCAAGATATGTAGGGGCTAGTCTATGCAACGACTTAAAAACAAGTGTTAAGATCTTAAAGTCAATTCAAAAGCTGACTGGCAGCCAGTGTAGTGATGCAAGTATAGGAGATATATGATCTCGCTTGTGTGTGCCAGTTAGGAGCTAGCTGCAGTCGGCCAGTTGATGAAGAGGTGACACCAGACTAGAGACTATTACAGAAGTCGAGGCGAGATGAGATGAAGGCATGGATCGCTTTCTCAAAATCTCTGAAACAGAGAAAGATAAGATAAGATAAGATAAGATAAGATAAGATAAGATAAGATAAGATAAGATAAGATAAGATAAGATAAGATAACCTTTATTAGTCCCACATGTGGGAAATTTGTTTTGTCACAGCAGGAGTGGACAGTGCAAAAGTTATGAGGCAAAAATTAGAATACAATAAGAATAAATACAGTACACAACTGTACAGAATAGAATAAAATAAAATACTATATACAGTAGAATAAAATAAAATAAATATACAATAAGATAAAAATAGAATACAAATACAAATACTATATACAACTGAGTAAAAATACAACGATGACAGAAAGGATTATTGCACTTAGTATTATTGCATATGTATGGATGTGTGTGCTTGATCAGTTAAAGTCTTTATTATGGAGTCTGACAGCAGTGGGGAGGAAAGACCTGCGAAATCTCTCCGTCCCACACCGTGGGTGCCGCAGTCTCCCACTGAAGGAGCTGCTCAGTGCTGTCACAGTCTGCTGCATGGGGTGGGAGATGTTGTCCATCAGGGATGACAGCTTAGCCGCCGTTCTCCTGTCACTCACCACCTCCACTGGGTCCAGAGGGCATCCTAGAACAGAGCTGGCCCTTCGGATCACCCTGTTCAGTCTCTTCCTGTCCCCAGCAGAGATGCTGCCGCCCCAGCAGACCACGCCATAAAAGATAGCAGAAGCCACAACAGAGTCATAGAATTTCTTCAGGAGTGGGCCCTCCACTCCAAACGACCTGAGTCTCCGCAGCAGGTACAGCCTGCCCTGCCCTTTCCTGTAGAGGGCGTCTGAGTTATGAGTCCAGTCCAGTCTATTGTTCAGATGAACACCAAGGTACCTGTAGCTGTCCACAGCCTCAATGTCCATACCTTGGATGTTCAGTGGTTGCAGTGGAGAATGCTTGTGCCTGCGGAAGTCTACCACCAGTTCCTTGGTTTTACTGGCGTTGATCTGGAGGTAGTTCAGCTGGCACCAGTCCACAAAGTCTTGAGTCAGTCCTCTGTACTCCTTGTCGTCCCCATCAGTGATGAGGCCGACTATTGCAGAGTCATCAGAGAACTTCTGCAGGAAGCACTGGGTGGAATTGTGGGAGAAGTCTGCAGTGTAGATGGTGAAGAGGAACGGAGCCAGAACCGTTCCCTGTGGGGCCCCCGTACTGCAGACGACCCTGTCCGACACACAGCCCTGAGTCCTCACATACTGTGGTCGGTCGGTGAGGTAGTCCAGGATCCAGGTAGTGAGGTGATGGTCCACTCCAGAGTTCACCAGCTTGTCCTTTAGAACCGAGGGAAGAATAGTGTTGAAGGCACTGGAGAAATCAAAGAACATGATTCTCACAGTGCTTCCAGCGGTCTCCAGGTGAGCGAGGGAACGATGTAGGAGGTGAATGACGGCATCATCCGCTCCAATGCCAGGCTGGTAGGCAAACTGAAGTGGGTCCAGTGATAAGCTTATTAGGCGCCGAAGCTGAGCCAGGACCAACCGCTCCAGGGTCTTCATCAGGTGGGATGTCAGAGCCACCGGCCTGTAGCTGTTGAGGTCCTTGGGGCGTGAAGTCTTTGGCACTGGTACAACACAGGAGGTTTTCCAGAGCTGTGGGACTCTTCCCAGCCTCAGGCTCAGGTTGAAGAGGTGCTCCATCACCCCACACAGTTGGTCCGCGCAGGACCTGACGACCCTCGAGCTGATGCCATCTGGACCCGCTGCCTTCTTGCCATTAATCCTCCTCAGTTCCCTCCTAACCTGGGTGGTTGAGAGAGACAGGCTGGAGCCTTGTGTTGAGTGTGTATTGGATGCTGCAGTTGGGGGTGGGGGGGAGTGAGCAGGGTGAATAGAGGAGGTGTGAAGTGTCTGGGCTTAACTTTTGTAATTAGGTGAAGATGAAGGAAACTGGTTATGACTACATTATTTATCTGTTTATGAAATGTTAAATTGCTGTCAAAAATCACCCCTAAATTTCTTGCAAATGGTTTTTTATCACTTTCTAAGGGGCCATGGTCATAATGGTCAGAAGGACCAAAGACAATGACCTCAGTTTTCTGTTCATTTAGATTTAGAAAATTTAGAGCCATCCATGCCTTGACATCTTCTAGACAATCAAACAGTCCCTTCAGAGGATTCACAGATTTTCATTTTAGTGGAAGGTAAATCTGAGAATCATCTGCGTAACAGTGAAACGAAATTCCATATTTTTTAAAAATAGATCCCAACGGGAGCATATAAATTGAAAAAAGGACTGGACCAAGGATAGAGCCCTGGGGGACCCCGCAAAAAAGGGTCGTCTTTGGAGACAATGTGTCTCTGAATCTAACAGAGAAAGTACGATTAGATAAGTAGGATTTAAACCATTCCAAAGCAAGCCCTTTAATTCCGGCACATTGTTCCAGTCAAGAGATAAGAATCCTGTGATCTACTGTGTCAAAAGCAGCACTGAGGTCTAATAATATTAAAATAACAGAATCTCCCGAGTTGGTAAAAGTTAAAAGGTCATTAGAAACTTTAAAAGAAAATAAATCTGCGTGTGATTTCAAGTGGGTTAAATTCTAGACTATTTGTCTTTATCCAGTGACTTCCTGTTCATGGAGTCTCCAATGACCAGAACCCCTTTGGTAACCAAACCAACTGCTAGCTGTAGCTTTCTTCCTTCCTTTCTTCCTTCACAGACATAGCTGTAGCTTTGTATTTACAAACTTAAGTGTGGTATAGGTCACCACTTCCTTTATCAGAAATAGACAGCCTAGAATAAAGTAAAGGGCGAATGACAACACACATTTCCTAAAATATCAAATTAGTCCTTTTGCTGGAGATATTTTTAGTGTCTCTACATTGGGGTTAGCTCTACTTTCACTCGGGCAAAGTGAATACTTCTTTTAACACTGCAAAGCTGAACATCGTACATGTTAAACCAGGGCTTTATGTTGGTCAGTCCTGGGGGAAGCAAACTTGAGATGAAGTGTGTCTGCTCTTCAAAACATGTACTGGACAAGTACAATAAGCCTTGACTGATTTATAGCCCAGCAGGAGCTCGTAACTACTACTACCCACCAACTTCTCTTTCTACCAGCGTAGCTGCTCACTGTAAATCAAATCTGCTGCTGGAGATTTTTGGGCACGGGCTCAGCTCTGTGGCACTGCGATCTATATTTAAAAAAAACCTCACCCTGACCTTGTTTCCCAGTATAAAGAAAGTTCCAGACTCCTGGGATGACTGTCATGTTTTTGCTGTGGGCTGTTCCCCAAGTTCCACCTGGACTTGGGGAACCGTGCGGAGTGTCAGAGAGCTGTCAGGCATACCAGAGTGCAGCTGCTTGATTGTCACATTACAACTGACTGCTGAAAAGGATTACTAGCCATTTAAGAAGCAAATCGGGCTCGATCACCAGGCTTATTCACTCAGCGCTAATGATAAAAACCTAAGATGAGCTACCACAGCTACATAGGACAAGTTAAAACGTTTGACTTTACAACATAAATCATGAAAAAGATATTGACTTTGGCATAATAAAGCTGCCTTGCTTCTTCGTGTTCAAATATCACGTTTCTTCTGACATGAAGGCATCAGTGCTTGGGCCAAAGTGTGAACAATAGGAGTGGAAAAGTGTTTGTCGAGTGTCAACTTCAACTCTAAATAGCACTCCTTGCTTGTAGCCTTCCAACTTCTTCATCAGAAATAGACGGCTGAGCAATGAAGTAAAGGGCAAATGACCAAGTTACAGCTTTCAGTCACAAAGCAAAGTGTCCTAACTCTGAACAACAACAACAGCGGCACTGAACATGCATTATATTGTATTTATAGAGAACAATGGTCGTGAAAGCATTGATTAATGATGCTGAGGCTAGTGGCTGATGATCTTTATGTTTTAAAGTTGACACACTTGAAGGAAAATATGCACTGATCAGTTTTAAGCTGCTTTCCCCTCTTGTATCTGTGGAAGCATTGTCTGTTAAATTGTCTGTTAAAATGTTTGAGGCCCATATCAAACATGGCCAAGTATGTCCTCCTTCATTTCTTAGTTTTTTGCATATTTGGTACACTTTCATGTTTCAGATATTCAAATAAATTTTAACAATAAGCATAAATACAAAATGCAGCTTTTAAATGAAAATTTCATTTATTAAGGGAAAAGGTTAACCAAACCAACCTGGACCTGTGTGAAACAGTAAGTGCTCCCTAAAACTAATGATTGGTTGTGTGACCACTGGCAGCAGGAACTGCAATTAAGTGTTTGTGATACCTGGCAATGAGTCTTTCACATTGCTGTGGAGCAGTTTTGGTTCACTTCTCTTTGCAGAATCGTTTTAGTTCAGCCACACTGGATGGAAACGGCCTGCTTAAGATAATGCCAAAGCATCTCAATCTGATTTAAGTCCAGACTACTCAAAACCTTCATTTTGTTTGTATTTTTATTTTGGGGGGCAATTCAGAGGTGGACTTGGTGGTGTGTTTCTTATCATTGTCTTATTGCATAACTTAAGTGAGCTTGAGCTTCAGGCCATGAACTTATGGCCTGACATTCTCCTTCAGGATTTCTGCTAGACAGCAGAATTTATGGTTCGTCAAGGTCCTGAAGTATGATCCGCTGGTATGATCTGTTTATGAAATGCTGTGTTAGTTTTATGCCAGATGTAATAGGACTCAAACCTTCCAAAAAGTTCAACCTTTGTCTATTCAGTCCACAGAATATTTTCCCAAATGTCATCAAGATGTTTTTTGGCAAATGTGAGGCGAGCTTTTGTGTTCTTTTTGGTCAGCAGTGGTTTTCTCCTTGGAACTCTGTATTGTTGAATCATGACCTTAATCTAACGAGTAAAGTCTTCTGTTCTTTAGCTAGTGTTCTGGGTTCTTTTGTGACCTCCTGGATGACTTGTAGATGCATTCTCAGAGTAATTTTCGTGGACGATCACCCCTGGGAAGGTTTATCACTGCTCCAAGGTTTCTCCATTTGTGGATAAAGGCCTTCGTCATGGTTCACTGGAGTCCCAAAGCCTTAGAAATGGCTTTGTAAGCATTTCCAGACTGATAGATGTCAGTGACTTTGTTTCTCATTGTTTTTAAGTTTCTTTCTTTCTTTAAGATCTTTTAGGCTCCTTCATTTTGTGGAAGGTTGTTGACAGGTTCTGTTTGATTGACTTAACAGATCTGCCAAGAATCAGGCCTAAGTGTGGCAAGCTAAAGTGAACACAGCTTTCCAAAAAAAGTGTAAAAAAAATTGTTCGATTGAGGATCTGAAAGATGTAAGTGTGACAATATGCAAAAAAGAAAATAAAATAAAAAAGAAGAAATCTGAAAGGGGCAAATACTTTTTCACAGCATTGTAGAAATTGCTTCAGGTTGCTCTATAAAACACACCACTAAGGCAGAGTATACGAAAATAACGATTATGACCGTGACTCGTGCACCGTTACTTCAGTACAGTGTAAGCATGAAGCGTGGTGTTGGAAACAAGAAAAGCATTTTTTAGTTTTGTAATCTCAATGATTTTACTAAAGTTTGTTTTAATACCATTTAGAGGCTGATATATATAAAATAGTTTATACCTTAAAAACATGGCATTTTTTCTACTTTTCTCTATTTTAAAATATTTTTTTATTCATTAAGGGATAAAAGTAGATTTCCAACATCAAAGAAGATTTTTGTACCAACAAAATAAAATTTACAACATTTGGAATTTATTCATTGTTCAGATTTATATATTGGTTATTGGTTATTATGCACATTGTTGTCTATTTCGATAAAATTTTAGAAACTTGCAGAAGAAATAGTAAATTTTTGTATGTAATGTAAATAATATTGTGGGATTTTATCAAGGTGATATCTGTTCTGTTTATATTCACATATTCACCTGTGGTGTCTCACCTTACTCTAACAGTGACTTTATCAGCAATGGACACAATGAGAAACTGATCTTTAATGTCTTTCTGTTTCTTTTATAGCAGGAGTGAGACCCTAACCATTGACATCCCAGTTACACCTGTTCAAACTCACACTTCTGCTGCTCTACGTTCACACCTGTTCCTCTTCAGCACGCCCGTATTTTGCATGAGGTTCGCATCACAATGAGGGAGAAGGGAATGACATAATGGGATTCCTGTGTCAAAGTCTTCCAGCTCTAGCTTTACAGTATCAGTACCTTTGCACTGCCACCTATTTTGACTTAGCCATGCTTCAAGAGTTTCATCAAAAATGAAAAGATGATGGCTTGACTTGATATGTGACTATAAGAAATTTAAAAGAATATTACACTTTCTAATTGTTTTTACATGGTTAATACTCAGTAGTAAACTAAAACTGTCCATTAGCTGTTGCTGTCACTATTTTTCATTCAAGCATTCTGCAAGTTATTTTGCTTTCAGCTCTCATTAGCAGGTCTATAATTCATGTGGTGCATTTGGGCTTTGACATTATGTCATATAGCTTATACCCAGTAATTAGTATTCTTGCTTTATAGTGATACATGCACACTGCTTTTTGTGATGAAAGTTATGGTTTTGATTCCATAGAAAGTATACTGTACTCCACAGCTGGATATTGGATGAAAAGCTTGTATATAATTTACTTGTTTTGTAGGTTTTCGTTTCTACTAAGGCATCCATCATAAAGGGTTTCTGACGTATTTAATAAGGCCTTTGCATGTACTTAATATAGATCAGTTAGACGTAATTAACAAGTCTGTGGTTGTGAAGCAATAAAGAAATCTCTTTGGCTAATGTTTACAATTTTGATAAAAGTTTTTAATATTTTTTTAACAATAATAAGTTGTGCACAAACACTCATAAATAAACCATTAAATGAATGACTTTGATGTTCGCAAAGGATGGCAAAACTATCCGAGTGATTCAGCTCTTCAAGAGAGAAATATATCAACATCTATGTAGGGGTGGGGAACGCCAGGCCTCAAGGGCCAGTGTCCTACAGGTTTTCTAAAACCTTCAAGATACCGGCCCTTGAGGCCTGGATTCCCCAACCCCTGGTCTACTGGATGGATTAATCTATTAGACATTCATGTTCTGTTAGTCATTTTTAAATACCTTGTCATGCAAACGTACTCACTAAAAATGGAAGACGTGATAAATATTTTTACCTGCTGAACATTGTAGTTTCTATTCCTATTGTGAGCATGGCATCAGTGTGACTCTTCGGATGTAGTATGAAGAGCACACAGAGAAAACACAGACTATCTGATCACTCACCTCGTGATTAACTTCAAAAGGCAACTGGCTCTTAGTTCATTCACTCGTCATTTAGTCAAATTTACAACTCCAAAATGGATGATGCACGATAATAGTTAGAAAGCCGATAAGCCTTGATAAAGGCGCTCTTATTAAAATTCTAATTAAAAAACACACAAGGATCCACACCTCAAATCATAAGTTAACACTGGCACATCCTGCCTAGGCCTGCTACAGCTGCGTGAAACATTTTCACGAATAACATCCAGCTTTGTTACTGTTATGGCTTTTTTTTTTTTGCAAAAAAAAGTCTATGAATACTTGTGTATGCAAGTATCTACTGTAACAACAGTTCAGTGAACAAATCTTATTGTATTCAACAAACAGGTTATAGTCTGGCTGCTTTGCTTATCTATTGTGCATTTACATGCCACCTACTTCAGCTTTTTATGCGTTGCAGAAACATTAGAGACCTGCAAGACAATCGCAACATGCACTCTGTTTAAAAAAAGCCTGTAATTAACAGTGAATGTAACCCGGTGTTCCTGTCAGCAGTGCACATACGTTCAATTCTGCCTAAATGTATTGTGACACTTTCAGCATTTTTTTTATTGATTGCCTTGTTTGAGTTGTTTACAAATATTGTATGTATGGCTTCAGCAATAAAAAAAAATGGAGGAAAAAAAGTTCTGGTTCTGTTTTAATTTTAACCAATGAAAGGAAATGCTGTCATTTGTAACCATTTGTGAAATTATGGTGTGTTGAAAACACAGTGGAGGGTGACGAGGCAGGAATCTACCTGCAAAACATGTAGCACGTATGAGTGTGTGTGTGTGTGTGTGTGTGTGTGTGTGTTAGTATCTAGTTCCTTGTGTGTCTGTAATGTCCAGCTCTCTAACAATAGACTGATCAGCCATAGGGTGTTGCAATCACATGAGTCAGAAGGGCTGGACTATGTATCCTTGATGCTTAACCTGTTTGTTAAGTTCAAGGAGCTGGAGTCTGTCGCTCGCCTCTGAGCTCCTCTGTCTGGGTCACAGGTAAGAGCACGCATGCTCTGTGTGGGGAAATGTTACCAAATAAATCTTGTTTAACCTTAAATATTGAACTGAATTAATCGATCAGTTAGTTTATCACTGAATGAAATCTGGTCTTGGATTGTTTTCGCAGCATGCTGAAATCTTTTTAAGCCACATTACAAATCCAACAAAACTGTCTCCATGGCATCTTTATAACATCTTCTGTGACTGTACAGCAGCTTGAACATGTACGCACACAGACACTATTGATAAATTCATCATTTTTGCTTACTTTTACATTTTGTTATAATAAAAACTTGTTATTGGCAGAATAATAAGCAGATAATAATAAGTAGACAATAACACATTCTATACATGAGTAGAATTTCAATGTTTTACTTCAAACTTAACTGGAGATATTAACTTTACATTTGAAGCCGTTCTGCCTACAGCATCACCATCTGCACAGTAATAAAACACTTTTTTATAGTTGTCGTCAGTAATTTCAAACTTGTGACAGGACTTTGATCACATTTAGTTGAATAACTATGTGTGTACCCTTTAAATACGCATACAGAAGTGTTTTATTTGGGCATATTGAGTAGGAGTGTTTTCCAGTTATTGTGTTGCTGCTGTTGTCCAGTTAAAGATCAGAATAGACATCTTCAACTCTGGCCAGGCTAAGATATCTGATCCAACGCTGACCCTCATTGTAAACTGTGTGAACGGTTGCTATCTCAGGATCTACTATGCTGCTTAATGATCAGAAATAGTTGTTGGTGTAAATATAGGCTAATAGGGTGTCCATTTTGCAGAGCTCACCCTTAACAAAATGTCTGACACAGAAGAAGTCGGGAAGGAAGAAGTTCAGTATGTGATCAATTTTACACTTTTTTTTAATCTTCATGTTATTATGAGTGCAACATTTCTTTATTGTGTAATTAAGAGGACATTTTTAATTGTGGCAATGTTTCTGCTCTCTTCCAGGGAAGAAGATGGTAAGAAAATTGCATCTACCCATTATTTTATACACCTGATTTCATTCCCAGTTTACTAATCATGTGTGCTCCTGGTCATCAGCACAAGATGACTCAAAGACCAAGCCTAAGTACGTTTCTTAACTTCCCTTACGTTGAGCAGTTTAAACCTCACTTAGGACGAATCATTCAACGATAAACTGTTCACACCTGCAGGTTTATGGCAAACATTTCGGCCCCGAAGATCCCTGATGGTGAAAAGGTGGACTTTGATGTGAGTCAGCCTTATCAAACGTCTCTCTGTTTGAAACTGACCAGACACATTTCTCACAATGTTTGGTTTTTTGACGCAGGATATCTACAGGAAACGTCAGGAGAAGGATCTAGCTGAGCTGCAGTCTCTGATCGAGGCTCACTTCGTCCAGAGGAAGAAAGAGGAAGAAGAACTCATTGCCCTCGTTAATAGAATTGTGAGTTGGTTGCAGAGCAGTCACAGTGTCTGTACCCGGCTGAAGTTCACCGTGACTGCGCGCACCTTTGTGTGTTTCTTGGTTGTTGTTGTTTTTTAGGAGAAGCGTCGTTCTGAGAGAGCCGAGCAGCAAAGGATCAGGGCGGAGAGAGAAAAGGAGAGACAGAACAGACTTACGGTACGGACGTGGATTTACACCTTCAGTCTACTGTTTATTATTCCACCTGCAGCTAAAACAGTATTGAATGATTGGCTTGTGCTGCATGCAGGAGGAGAAGGAGCGTAAGGAGCAGGAGGAACAAAGGAAGAAGATGGATGAGGACGCAAAGAAGAAGAAGGCCCTCTCAAACATGTCTCAGCAGTACGGTGCTGGACAGAAGGTCTCTCAGTTTCCTGTGAATGACAGAATTAGAATAGTATGAAGCAGACATCTGCTTGCTTGACTTAATAAGAATGGATCACCTGAGTGGATAGTCCACTGTGATGCTTCAACTGCAGTAGCTTTGCATGATTTACAGTTAAAAGTACTGGGCCCCTCAGTTTACCCACAAAGCTGGTTTTATCTACTCCACCTTTACGACTCTTCTCCCATTAAGCTCTCTCTTTTGATTGGCTGTCTTTGATAAACAGAAGCCTTGAAGGTGGAAAACAATGTCTGAAACTGAGCATTCCCAGCTCTCTGAAGACTTCAGGATTACTTGTACATATGCTGGAATGCAGTTTAAAATAAGTTAATAATAATAATACATAGAGAATGTTGAGGCGGATTCATGCTCATTCTTTATGTTATGTTAAGCAGAGTGACACCAGAAGAGGCAAGAAAACAACTGAGAGAGAGAAGAAGAAGAAGATACTGGCTGAACGCAAGAAACCTCTTAACGTTGATCACCTGAGCGAGGATAAACTCAAGTATGACAACACTATGCAGGGCTTCTTCAGTATTCATAGTTCATTATGTTTCTAAATATTGGCCACAGATAACTCGTGTTAATACTGCAACATATTTAATAGTAACAGGTAATTTGATACGTTTTTGGTATGAATTTCTACTTTAGGGATAAAGCCAAAGAACTGTGGGAGTCACTCATGGGGCTGGAGGCTGAGAAGTTCGACCTCAGTGAGAAACTCAAAAGACAGAAATATGATGTAAGTCATGAACTATTAATCCGTTCTGTGATATTACTGTCATTATTTAAAAAGACAAAATAGAACATTGAGTGTATTTATGACCAACAGCACGAGAAACACCTGAAGGCAACCATCCTGCATTTATCATTTATTGATATTTGTTGGTGTGGTTTGCTAGTTTCACGATTCACGTTAGACCCCGTTGTGTAAGATTATCAGCCTTTTTATTTCGAAACACTGAGGAGATGTTTATGTGCCGTTGCAGATCAACCTGCTTCTCTCTCGTGTTCAGGATCACCAGAGGTAAGCACACAGCTCCCCCGCTGGATCTCTTCCTATTTTGATGACCTTCTAAGGTTTCTTGTCTTACATAAAGCTTCTGTTTCTCCATTTCATACTTTTCTAAGATACGATTTCACCACTCACAATCAGAAAATAGATCAGAGACCGCAGTTATGAGTGTATTATGTTCTAAAAAACAGTGTCACTCAGCTCAGCGGATACTCGAGAAATCTATCATCTGTGACATTATTAGAAAAACACATCACGTACCCTGTTCTTATAGTTTGAATTTATTTTCTGTTAAACAAACAGCATGCAGCTTGACAGCATACCCCCATGAAGTCAAAAGCCTTAAATGTTTGCGGTTAAAATTTCTGCACTTAAAATATTACCAACTTAATCATTTCCACATCATCTCATGACTCCCACAGTCTTTGTATTTCCGTCTTTAACATCTGTACCCTGGGTAATGGCATGTCGAATTGCTAAATAATGAAACTATATGATATCCGTGTTTATTAAACTCATTGGTATCCCGAACCTTTTCAGTGCCAAAGGTCGTGGAAAAGGCAAGATGGGCCGTGTGAGATAAAGCTGCTACAAGATAGAGTCGAGGCAAACGGTGACACCAGCGATGGACCCTGGTGTCTATTGTCCATGTGTTCATTCTTCTATTGTGTAAGGTTATGTGTCAGTTGCTATGGTCATAAAAGTACAAAACAAGTGTTTCTGTGTAAATTTGTCCACTATAACAACTCTTACACAAAAATTCACACTGAACAGCAAATGTGTCTAATTTTGCATTGTTCTTGTGTCGCTTTAAAAATAAAGAAATAATGAATGTATGATGTATTGGTATGGGGTATGTTAACAATTACAAAAAAGTGCATTGCAGTGCACAAATTACTTCAAAATCCAATAAAGAGGGCATATACATGGTGTCACATGAGTTTTCATTTGTAGCTTTAATCAAAATCTACAGTTGGAGCGCATATTCCTCAGCAAGGCCCCACATAGTCGTGATGTATAATATTATTTATGTACTGTTTTACTTACATTAAGAAAAATATAATAATCTAGGACAGAAGTATACGTGATGCCGATGGCGAGTGACTAAAATGTACTTCCCCTGATTATTACTTCCTTGCTGTACATTAAAACTATGTTTCCATATACACATATCCACACCAGTGCATTTCTGAGTTGTCTCTACAGCCTGAGCTGCTGCATGACTCGACAGGGAGGTGGGATGGTCCACATGAAGACAGTGAGGGTCCCCACAAGGATGAAGAGAGCTTGCTGAAGATTGCTCATCCTCACCACAGGTGGGTTTCTCGGACCTCTGCTATCACCTGGCTGGCTTTCTGCAACGCCTAGACACAGAGATGAGAAGACAGATGTAATCTAATAACTGATTTTAATGTCGTCATCACACCGCATTAGGATCATACTGGGATGTACAGTTTCTCCATCAAGTCACACAAGAGAATCATAAGTCTGATTTACTGCGGTAAGTAGAGGGATTTTTATGCTAAAAAGATTTGAAAAATCATCTGCTAGATTGATTCATTTCTCGTGCCTCATATTGGCTTCAAACAAATGTCTAAATGAACGTTTGTACAGAAAGATGCTGTGTTCACAGAACAGTCAGTGCAACAATAACTTCAGAGCACTGAGGAACCATGTATATCTCTAATGTTGCCATAACAAAGCATGCTAAATAGTTAAGGCTTTTCCTAATTCATAAGACATTTCTTTGTCTTTGGAAAAAGAAGTTATATATTGTGGCATGCAGAGGAATCTTCACAAGGAAGCTCCACACACAGATTGAGCTTGCTGTTTGACCCCAAGCTGGTAGGGGGAGCTCTTTATTAAACACTTGCTGGTGCTACACTGTGCTTCGAGGGTCAATAACAGCGTAACAGAACTCATTTATGGTACTGCATTCTTTCTATAAAACAATAACTGTCAGTGACTTTGTACCGCAGTACAAACACAACATTTAAGATAATAGTTAAAAGTAACGTAACCATAAACAATAAAACAAGAACATCTAAACAGCAGCACGTCCTAGGGCATGATGAGAGAGAACTAGCTGCTCCCTCAACACGCCACAATATTATATTTACTGGATAAAATATAACTTTGTATGACATTGGCTCATGCTTTTTTGTGATGAATCTGTCACCTTGAGCATGTCAGCAGCCTCGTTGCGTCTTTGAGCCATGTCCTCGGACTCTGTCAGCAGGTCGCTCAGCAGCGTCGTCTTATATAACTGACCCACCAGCTCACTCTGCAGGCAGTCCTTCACATGGTTCACCAGGAAGTGCATCACTGCCTTTGGTACACTGAGGCCAAACGCAGTAAAACGTATAGTAAGGATTAACGATGTTAACGTTTACTCTGTTGCAGATGAAAAACCGTGAATCCTTACCTGTCTTGGATGTTTTTCCGAACAATGAGGAAATAAGACTTGATGAGTCTCTCGATGACCTCACAGTCTCTCTGCTCCCGAGCAGACAACTTTCTTGATACTGGAACAGGCTGACAATGAAATAAGAGAAACTCTAATAGCTATAATATTCGGCAGATTAGTGCACTTACAATACATCTACAGAACATTTTACCAATACCAGATATTGCCATCGAGCAAAAACAATTTTTAAACCTGCTTATACAAATGCAGAGTTCTCACCACATCTAATAGGTTGACAGCATAGCCCTTCTGGGGACTTGCAGTGATAAGAGGCTGGGGCATGGCCCTGTCACCAGCTGGAATCTCCTCGCCCTTTCTCACCATGCTCCTCCAGTTGCCCGTGCCACTGTCTGTCTGGTCACTGACAGAAGAGCTCTGAGAAACACTGGCTGCTCCCTACAGAGGGGAGAGATATAAGAGGTAATGAAAACAAGTAAAATCATCAGCTGATCCAACATTAAAAAAACCCCAAAAAAACAGAGCACATCCAGAAGGAATTTCCTGATAATTTTTGACATGCTTCAAATATCAGCATGCCATAGGTCTTCTTTGACTTCAGTACAAAGACGTTCATCCAGATTGGTGCTCATTGTCCTGACTGTGAACTGAGCAAGCAAAGGGAATGTGTGGATAAAATGACAGGCAGTGTGTGACTGGGTGAAGCAATCATGACACAAAGGCTTTTTAAAGTTATTTAACTATATAAAATTTGATATAAATCCTGAGTGTAATGGCTCTTGGCACAAAATGTAACAGATTTACCTAAACCAGATCTTGAATATCTTTCTTTGGAGTGAATATATAATAAAATTACAAAGAGTGTCCATATCATATAGTCTACCAGTGCTAGTAAGGTTTTCTTCAATTCCCCATCAAAAGAAACCCCAAAACAAACAAAAACCTCATGTCATTTCAGTTGAGCTGGGAATTGTGCTTTTTCTATCCGTGCAACCAGCATGCAGAAAATAGGGTTAGATGCAAATCAAAGTGTAAGAGCCAAAGAAACACAGTTTGGCTGATTTTAAAGGAATCAAAGAAAGTCTGGGGGTGGGCAGATGTAGACACAGGCAGGGGAAATGAACAAGACACACCTTAGTGACCTCGCCCTCATGGGCAGAAGTTTCGGTGGGGGAGAGAGACTGCCCCCCAGGACCTTTAAGGGACTAAAGAAAGACATGAGGAAGAAAGGAGAGGAGCATGGACAGGAGCTATAAGCGGAAGGTGTGCATGAGCCTTACATACAGTAAGATAGAAGAAATGCCCGACATACAAGTTGGGCAGCTTCAGGTTAAGCAGACTGAAAGCACATAATTTTTTTATTTGTATATTTTATTATATTCTTATAACTTTATATATGCATGTATACGTGAACAGCTGGTTTTGCCCTGACTAAATAAATCTACATATGCAGGAAAGAAGAAGTTAAAGTGCGTTACCACAAAGCAGTTACTCTCAGACAGACAAACTGTACCTTATCTCTGGGAACGGCAGAGGGCAGATCTCTCAGTCTATTCCGTCTCTGCTCCTACAAAAACAAAATTTTGAAAAATATCACAAGCAGAAGAAGAGAAAATTCTCCCTTTTCTGGAAAAGAAAAATCATAATTAAAAACAATCAGTGTGAGGTGACAAAAGAGGATTACACAAACACTGCATTAAATAAATGTAAATGAAAGTAGTGGCCAATCTCTTACTTCGATGTTGTTGTTCATAAGGCCACTGGCATCAGCAAAGTCGGGGTGTTTGGTGTTGATATACGCCAGCTCAATGGCAACCAAGTTATGTACCTGAAAATCGATTCAGAAAATAGGTTTTTCAGATTAGGGGCTGTTTGTTAACTTCCTTTATAAATACCACAAGTGTGAGGAGTTCCTGACCATTTCATTTGTGACTGGGAGCCTTTTTCTGAGAAGGGATGTGACCACCTCTACTATAGCATCATGAAGCTTTGGAAACCTCAGTAACTCCTGCAGAGATGATGAACAATCAATCAAAATGAAAGCCTAATGTTACAACCTTCGGCAATTACAGCACACCTCTGTGCTTTAGTCGCTGGTGAGGGCGTGTCTGACCTGCGTGCTGTAGTTACTGCAGTGCTGGATGATCCTCTGCATCTCCTCGTGAACGAGCTCCACGCAGCGCAGGCTGGGCTCTTCCAGACGCTTGACCTGCCGCTTCACGAGCAACTCAAACGAAACCTCGGGCACAAACAGAGCCGGCCTCGGGCCCTGACAAAGGCAATTAAAGTGTAAGCTTTGAAAAAAGTGCCTTTTAAGACTATCAAATCAACGGATGTCACAGAAACCAACCGTTGCATTTCTGATTGCAGTGAGCACGTCAATGGTTGTCAGACCACCCAGAGGATCGACTGACTCCAACGTGCGACCGAACGTCTCGTGGAATATATAACAAATCCGTGCTCCACCACACCTGAGGAGGAGAAAGGACCACATTAAAGCACACTCAGATGCAGAATGGGCTTTCATTAAGGAAAGTATGATGCTAGCGCCCCTTGGTGGCATAACAAAGTAAATGCAGTTTAGAGTTGTGTAACTCACAGTTCAGCTGTCTCGATGTACTTGGCCGTGCCCTCTATTGTGTTGCAGTACTCTGCAGCAAACTTGGTGATAATCTGCAGCAACGTGGCACTCTTATCCTCGACAGGTTCACCGTAACTGTTGAGTAAAGACTGATACTGCGCTGCCAGCACATTGATCCTCGTCTTCAGCTCAGGGAGACAGTCTCTGATGTGGTGCATCAGTAACCTGTGGTAATAAGAAAGGAAGTCGGCAGGCTTGTTACGGACTAGTGTAGCCAGTGCCGTTTCATCTTGTCAGGAAGGGACTAAAACTCAAACAATTAGGCTAAAAAAAAGGTCAATATTTCAAATTTAAATACATACATAATGTATCACTTTCATACCTGTTCAATGTTCTAGCCAGATATTTGGTTCCATTTCTGTTTGCGAGGGAGGGGTACTTCTTTTGTAAGAATGCATGTTCATCTCGAATAGAATCTGCCACCAGCTTCTTCTGATTGATATCCAACTGGCTCCTGATCAAGTGCACAAACAAAAATAACTATGAGGCTGAGTTGAACTTAAAAGGCGCAGTTTTGCCTTGTGTGACCACTCACTGCACCGATACCTGTTTACTACTCCAATAATGCCCAGTTTAACAGGGATGACTCTGCCCATCAGGACATCCATGGCGTCCGTACCAGCATCCATCAGGTCAAGCTTGGTTATCACTGCTAGCGTCCTCCTACCTAAACACAGAACGCACAAACCCAATGTTAAAAAAACCACTGCTGAGGAAAGAAAAGCAAAGAGCACGTGTGAGGGAGAAATGAAAATAAATGCTTGTGCTGATTTAACTAAAAACAACCAGGAGAGAAGAGGAAACCAAAGCAAAACAGGGATGCCATTTACCATCAGGGTCAACCTCACGGGCCACCTTGAGAGCCTCTGATGTCGCCATATCTGTGTTGGCAGCAGTCACAGCCAAGATGATTGAATTGGGGTTGGAGATATACTTTAAAATCAGCTCTCTGATCTGGATCTCTATGTCTTTTGGCTGATCGCCCACTGGTACCTGTTTTAACAAATACAAGTAGACTTTATCCATGGCAGATGACCACAGCTGATTAATAAATAGCAGTGGGGTATTAAAGCCTACAACCACATAACTACTCATGTAAGCACATTTATTTAACACTTATCAGTCCTTTCAAGCTACATGTAACTAGCTTTCATCTGAATAATCAATGAATGTGACCTGGACAGAGATACATGAGCAAGGAGAAAGAAAAAATCATTAAATCAGCTAATGTACAATATGGATCAATATGCTTCCTAGTTCCTGTTATAAAACGTACAAATAGCTTAGCAAACTTGTCTTACCTTGGTGATGCCAGGAAGATCCACTAATGTGAGATTCACAACTTGTGGAGAGAAGATTTTTAGGTGAATGGGTTCATCGCTAATTCCCTGCAAACATAATAAAGCACCTTTCAGGTTGGTGTGGACATTTAAAGCTCATCCATTTTCTCCATTCATGTTTGACACTCACTTTGTTACTGCCAGAAATTCGTTCCGTTTCTGTCTCGATTTCGTGTCTGATTTCCTCAAAATCTGCGTAGATCTGAAAAGATGATTTAACCATGAATATTAAGGGGGTAAGAATGAGCAACATTAATTTTAAAAAGCATTTGTTGACACTGAAAAGACAAGGACAGCCGGGAGGAGCAGAAAGTACATGACAGGGAACACTTACAAAGAAATCCTGAGAAAATCCAATTGATATCACGAGGCTCTCAGCACCTCATAAGAGCTTATTTGTTCAAACATGAAGAACTACAGTAAATGAAACTCAGAAAAAGACACAATGTAGCTTTGGAGGACATTAGCCCTGTGGCCAAAAAGATATTTTTAGCAGCTGAAAGGGTGTGTGTGCCTGATCCTGTAACATGTTTTACATTTGAGGCATGCCGCAAAACCAGAAAATGTCGTCCTGTTCAATGCAAATGTGTCAAAGTAAATATGGGGCAAAGAACAAAGATGTGTCTTTTTTCACCTTTGTATTTGAAATATTCAGATGTTTCTAATACACAGTACAGCATGGGCATGAGAGTGTTAACCTTGTGGAGAATAGGCTGAAAAGTCTACCTTGTTTTTGGTGTGTAGGAATTTGCCCCATTCTTCTCCATCGATGCCTGCAGAAATACAAAGTCGAGGACAGATGTTTTAGATACAGATTACGTGATAGATGTGGCCTTGAGACAAACGTTACTATTATTACATCCCTGATTTAAATGTGTTTTCTGCCGGCAAGGATGTGAAAGATAAACTCTTCAGAGGAGAAGGCGCCACAGCTGAAGAGCTGTTCTCACATAACAGTAAAGGAAGTAAATAACCTAAAGCAAAAATAAAGTGCATTCTGGAAAGCAGAAACCTAGAAAGGCTATTTAAAAAAACAAAACAAATCAAAGTAAGCTGATTTTTGATGCAATAATCAACAGGTTGGGGTCTGTTGTTCATCTGAAGGAAGCTGCTCTATGAGGCCCTTATAATTATTTTCAACACAATTGTATATTTTTTGACCAGAATATGCCAACTCTCTCTAACAAACTTCAAATGACAGACACCAGCCTATTTGGGCGGAAGGGCATGAGATGAAGCCACATGGTTTTGCAGTTTTGGAAAAGCTATACAAATACAAAGCAAGATGGGGACAAATACAGAAAAGAGATACAAACACAGTGGGATACAGAACATGGGAAAAGGAGACCTTTGTAAAGGCGTCCGTTTTTCTTGGATTCTGCAGTTAAAGAGAGACGACAGGAGAGAAAAGAGTTAACTCGGCAATCTGCAGCCCCTGCATGAGACTCTGCAGTAATGCAGAGTCTCTGCAGTCATTCCCAGAGGGCAGGACAAACTACACGCAGGATCTTGGCACATTTCAGTTCCTTGTTTTTGTTTTTTACTGAGAAGCGGGTGGCATCTGTTCTCAATCAGAGATAATGACACCATCAATACGAAGTCACTCTAACTGCTCTAACAATAAAAAGCAATTAAGAATCTGTTTAAAGAGCTCCCTTTATTTTACATTTTATTAAAGCTGTAAATTTTGTCAGAAAATTGGAAGCATAGTGGACTAATCCAACTACTAAACAAATGCCAGTCTGAAAAATGCGTTAGAAAACACCAAAGGCTGAAAATGTGTAAAAAGTTGACTTTAAAACTAACTATTTAGAAAAATATAAATGTTCATTTTCGACATAAAAATTAGAAGAGGGGACAGTTATGTTACCATTCTCTTCTGTGGGTTTTCTGCGGTCTTCTTGGTCGATGTGCACTAGCTGGAGGACGAGAGGCCGGCGTGTGACAACACCAGTCCCTCGTGGCAGAATATCCCTGCCAACCAGGCTCTCCAAAACCGAACTCTTCCCGCTGCTCTGTAGAAAGTAACAACAACAAGATCATAAACAACAAAACTCCCCCCAAAGGGCGTAATCTTGACCCGATTTTCACCAAAATTAAATCAGCTCGAGCTTTTATTGGTATCTACCACCATGCAAAATTTAAACACAGTACTTAGAAAACTGGACACCAGACTGGTAACAAACAGTCAAACAAACCCAATTACACACTCCCTCCTTTTGGGTGGAGAACAAAATCACCTCATATAAAAGGCTCAAGTATGAATGACTCATTCATTGGCCAGAAAAAGTTGTTTTCAGCATACAGAAAAAAAACCTCTTAACTGACACAGAGTTTTACGTTCACAGACGAGATTTTGGTGCCCCACACAAAAGAAAAACCTCCCGACCATAATAAATGTATTTTACCAGTGTGGTTAATCAGGGCTTCATTTAATCGAACATCATTTTTAATTACATGGTCAGAAACAGCAAAAAGCATCACTTTGGTCTGATTCTATTTGCTGTACATGAACCAATACTCTCACACAGGAAGCCCCATGAGAGGTTAGCATTACACTATTTTTTAAAGCCCATTTTCGCTGAACAAATGTTTTCAGGCATTAGTAGAGGAACTAGTATTAATTTAGGAACTAAAGTTTGGAGTTCTGACAAACATTCAAGTTTTTTAACCTGTGCACTATTTTTGTCTACACAGGAGGGAAGCGCTATAATGCATTAACACCAGTATAAGGGATGGTGTTTCTATTGATACAGGACTGTGTGAAAGTCTCAAGCCACCCCTCATTCCTTTATGTTTTACATGGAAAGGAGGAAATAAATGCAACGATTATTTAAACCTGCAAAAATATATGGAAACACAGTACATAAGGCAGAAACAGAATTTGTAAAATTCTAATGAGCTTTAAAGTCAAACTTTCATATGACCACCTTTATTCTTCTTCACAGCCTGAACTCTCTAAGGCAAACTTTCTTGCAATTTCTTTAAGTAGTCTTCAGGAGTAGGATTTGAATGATTTGAAATTGAAGACCTGCTGATTTTCAGTTCAGTTTTTGTGTAATGTTGGCATAGCTCAGCCTTTCTACCTTTTTCAGTTCCTTAAGAAATGCTTCTTGACAGCCACCATTTCTGATTGGTGAACACTAGATGTATCAACTGAAGAGCCAGATGCATCTCTCAGGTCACTGCTGGACTTTTACCCTATTTCTTAAGGACATGACTTTCAGATACTATGCATCTGCTACAGGTAGGTTTTTAGGCCTGTGACGATTTCTTTTATTCTCCACTTGCCCAGATTCTTCAATATTTAAGGAGACACTTGCATAGCGCTGTAGGCTTGATTCAGTTTGTAGTTGAGTCATCTCTAACGAAACTGTGTGTAAAGTGAAATACTTCACATAGCTAGCAAAATGCACATAAACGGCCAGGTAATCTTCCACAGTAGGAGCAGCAGCTGTAGCAGTAAACCTAAAGTTGATCTGACTGCTATAAGTCGGTCTAATGATGGACAAGACACACACACAAAAAACAATTATTAAAACCTTCAGTGTAATCTCTGAGCTGCTCTTAACTGAAGCAGAGCATTGACAAGGACAAAGATTAAAAGAACAGACACAAGCACGTTGCATCCGGTCTTAATGGGTCAAAAACATCCTTTGGCTTGCCTGGTTTTACTCTAACACCCTCACATCCCTGCCAATACGTCTGAGACAGTCACATCCCATTAGCCTTAGGCAAAACCTCCCACTTTAAACCACTTAGGCTTCAATGTCTCACTACTCCACAAGGTAGTGAGAAACTGTATTATAGATGTTGACTTCATGTCAGTAATAGTTTTTGTGGTGCTGCTAAATTGCACTTGGGTACAGTAGGGTGAAAGACGTTTTTAATTAATTGTTCACCGCTGTAATATTAACAAAGATGCGATAAATATAACTAATAGTATATTAAATCTCTAAAGAATTGCCAGATAAAATACTGATGGGATGCACTAGTTGTAGATAGGTGTTCTTCAGAAATTGGCAAACTTAAATTTAGTCTAGGTTATTCATAAAGTCGTAAGTACAAATTGTGTTTTCCATAAAAACGACAGACGGCTGGTCAAATTGTTTATGTAACTAGATTAAGAAAAACAGCACTTGATTTTGTTTTCTGGAGACTAACCACAAGGCTAGAACATGTGGATAAACACTACTGTAAACTGTCAACCGTAACCCTGCTTAGTTTACTATGGCAGTAAACTAAAACAATTAAAAATCCACGTTATGCTTTTATGGACAGTTAATAGTACTGTGTCTGCGTGAAAGTGAAAGAAAAACTGCGGTGAAAACAAAGAGTCAAAACAATAAGTTGCTGCAGGCTAACTAAAAGTTAGCTTTCAAGCAAAGTGACGTCTCTCACCTGTGTTCCCACAACAACTATCTGCGGCAGTTGGATTGTGTCTGCGCCAACAGTTGTAAATACGTCTTGCAGCTTGTTTATGACAGGTATAAGTGCCTCCATTAGCGCCGATTCTAAACCTGTCAAACAGAGAACTTTCTTAACGCACACGGGTACAAAGTCATTCAATGTCCCGCAGCTAAAAGCTACTGGTTTGTCTTCGGATCGGACATCTACGCACGTAGTTAGTCACAGTTGCATTATGGGACTTGACGTTCACGACAGTCAAACGCAGCTACGCCTCTTTCTCGGGATTCGATTGTTGCCGAACTACATTTCCTAGAGGCTACATCGTGAGCCGTACTCCCACAATAATAATTATTTTTCCCGCAACGCAACAGTAACCACGGTGAGCGTCAAAAATATTTATAGGAACACAGACAAAAATTAAATTCTAATTCAAAGTTTTGTCTGGACATTTTATTATGCCCTGGCTATTGCTTATTTTACTACATTATAGCAGAGTGTCAAGTGCACTTCATACAGGAGCGAACTAATGAGGAATATTAACAGTGTTAAACTCAACCAGCACTGATGCTTGTAGTACACAAGAGGCATTAAAAGCCTATATGCTTCCGAGGTAGTTCAGTTTTAACAGTCCTTCCACAATTTACTTTACACATACCCTAACACAACAACGTTTTTAATGGAAATAACACAACCAGACTGATGCAACATTGACAATTTATTTTTAAGCAATAAGGAAGCGTTTTAATTTATGACAACTCAAATTAAAAAAATGAGTATGTTAAGTTCAGCATACTAGCGTTTGCTGATACTATTGTGCTGACTTCTTTAAATATAAACTTTAGTTATTAATGATTAATGAATATTGGAGGCAATACATTGTTGTGGTATGTTGTGTAATACATGTCAGAAACATTGTGGGTCTCAGTGAATCAGAGAACCACTGCTAGGCCTGCAAAACCTTTGTGAAACATATTTTATTTGAATCAACATAATTTGTATCTGACAAATTATCTTGAGGCTAGATGAAGCAATTTCCACTTAAATCCAAGTCCCAAACAATCCTCTCTTACTTGTATTTTTGGCTTTCCAGCTATCAACCAATTTCTTTCATGTTGAACTGGCTGTAATTTCATGATCATAGTGTTCATAAAAGGTCCAGCATTGTAGAGTACAAGAATATTTTATTATTTCAAGTAAAAACTCCAAAACACAAGTTAGACAAACCAACATGTGGAGGTTTACAAGTTTTTTGTTTCTGCTCATTTGACAGCTGCAAGCAAAACACTGCTGGCTGCCACTGTTTCTGCCAGTATATGTGATTGTGGAGTTAAAATAACAAACCCTTTACAAAGAACCTGTACAAAATAGTGGTAGGCGAACTCGTAACACATACATTTCTGTGCAATATTGAGCAACATATATTTTTTTCTTAAATTTTATGTTATTTATTTTTCCACAATTGTAACAAGATAATGTTTTTAAACTTCATTATCAAAAGAAGGTGCTTGGAAAAAATACTGACAAAACTGCTTACTTCACCACTAAGCAAAAAACTACAACAATCACTCACAAGTGAAAATATGCTGGAAATATGTTGGAAAAAGATAGCTTATTTCATTTTAAAACTAAGCTAAATTGCCTGTTTATTCAGTGCCTGTCATTCCTGAATGTCAGTGCTTAACACAAATGTTCACGCTTCACAGTATTTTGAACCAACTGGCTTTCTTCAACTTGAAAAATACAAATATGTTGTATGCTTTTAAGGCATTTTTTTAAGCCATTTACATTGCACCCTATGATGCAGTGCAGTCTGTGTAAGTAGTTACCATATTACCTCTGCGTTGCGTTACTGTTCTACAGTGCTGTTTCGACGTACCATGAAACCGGTTTTCAGTCTGTTTGGTGTGTCTGTCAAAAGTAAACATTCTCTCAATATCATCAAACATATCATTGATAACCCCGGCTCCAAAACCACCTTGAAAGTGTCTTTTATGTCTGCTGTGGGACCTGGAGTGTTCATCAAAGTGTCTTCGGTGACGGGCGTGTCTGTTCTGGCTGTAGATGTCAAAGTCCTTAAATATGTCATTAAAACTGAAGGTGAAAGGTTGGTGGGCACCTTGTCTGTGTTTGCCTTGCGTCTCCCCATCGAAGTACGCGTCAGTGTCCCCGAACTGATCATACTCGCTTCTTCTTGCCTCATCTGATAAAGTTTCATAAGCTGCATAGAAATACAGAAACACAAAATTCAGTCAAAGTGAGGGAGTTTTATTATCTCAACATTAAAAAAGGTGTGGCTGAAAAAGCCCCGACTAAAGGCATGACTAACCAAACTGTAATATAGGTAATTGGTGATCAATTAAAGGACAAACTTATCCATTGGATCAACATGTGCCACCAAGAAAACCCCAACATGCATCAGTGTTCCTTATCATTAATTATTATTATTATTAGTAGTAATATCAGATTCACACATTGTACTGTTCACATTTCATTTGTCACTCATAAATATAAATTTTAACAGTCTAAATATCAATTTTCCTGTTTGATAGTGAATTAAAACGCTACATTACAATAACAATCATATCCAAGACATGCCAGATAACTACTAATTTTCCCAAAATACGCCAAAATAAACAAATCAGCTGTACCTCCAGCAATTTCCCTAAATCTCACTTCAGCATCAGGGCTCTTGTTCTTATCTGGGTGATATTTCTTTGCAAGCTTGTGGAAAGCCTTCTTTATCTGGCGCTCTGTGGCCCCTTTAGGCACTCCCAGTATGTCATAGTAGTCCTTCTTGGCAAGTATCAGCTCTGTTATCACGAGGACGCACACTGCAAACGTTAGCACAGACTGTGCAGCTGCCATGGCTCCAGTGTCCTGTCATTCAAGAGAGAAAAGTACAGCACAAATAGTGAGTTTCAAGCCAGACAGCACGGTGTAACTGGTAGTATCACATGTCCTAGCCTCTGAAGAACCACCGCCTTTTAAACGCAACATCTGTCTTAACCTACATTTGGAGAATGAAAACTTAGCCAATAAGAAAAGAACTGGTACAGGCTACTGCTGTTTGAATTAGAATTTATCTTTTAAAATTTTACATTTTTAAACGGCGGCACCAACCTCTCTTAATACTAGCCTGCCGTGGCTAACACATGCTAGCGGTCCCCATCACAGTCTACTCAGGCTCCGACTCAATCAATTACCTGTCTGGGTGTCGTCTGCCGCTTCCTTTCTACACAAGCGGTCATTAACCGTTTAACCAACACCAAACATCATGGTATTAAGTTGTTATTAGTAGGTGTTATAGACGAGTAGTGTGAAATGAGACTAGTTCCATGTCTTCTTCGCTAGTTTTGCGGTATCTCTTTAGACCTGACGAATTCTATCTTATCTGCCCTCTGTCGGTCAATGCCGTAAATATTCCTTCTTAAAATGTCCATAATTAGTGTTGTGAGTCCCACAGGCACTCGCATTAGTTACTAAACTCGCTATAACTATTTGAATACGCACAAGTGGTTTTATTTAATTTTGATGCAAAAGATTTTGCTGTTTATGTGATTGAACTATTTGGGTAGCATCTCTTTAATTCCACCTGCAGCGCTTCAATTTTTAACAGCAAATCCCGAGTTTCAAAAAACGTGTGGGGACAATTTCTTCATAGAAAATGCTGACTCCGCTTCCCCTGGACACATTCGGCATACACCGTAAAGCATATTAAGTGTACCCTATGCAGCCGTCAATGGTGGAGAATCTGCTTAACCAATCAACAGAAACTATTTAGAGGACCAAAGGACAACTGGCCAATCGCAGCGAAGATGGAGGATCATGTGACCATTGTTTTTCTTTCGACTGTTGATGTCACATCACTCTGGAAATTAGGCATCGGGTCGAGCAACCTATTACACTCCCGTAAGGTGTTATGCTTTTGTGTTATAGTTAATCAAGGATGACCGTTTAATAGAAGGATTAAGTGAATCTGGTCTCTCGTGAAACAGCAAAACAAAGGACTGGTATGCCTTGTTGTTTTGTGTGCGGCCTGTATAAAAGCTAGCGTTTAGCGGTACTCTGTTAGCTAGTTGCTGATGTTGACATAGTTAACAGTGAACCTGTTGTCCTCTCACCTGTGACAGTTAATGAAATAGTGTGCTTGTTAAAAGTTGAGCGATACTCAAACACCAGATTAACAAGAACTCTTTTGGTATTTTTTTCTGTTATGCAATTGTTAAAAATATTTTATTTTTAAATCGATTCATTCCAAAGGGCTTTATTGACTTGCAAATTTAAGTCAACAATTTACTATAAACAGTGTGTGATACAATGATAGATTTGATATAGCATTACGCTCTGTGGTTATTAATTCTATACAGTGTTTCCCTTATTGGGTGTATGTAGTGGTGATGTAAACTTTTTTTTTTCATTACCAGGTTAATGAATGGGGAAAGCACGGGTGTACTCTTGATATTTCTTCGAATGGGTTAAACCCTTGTGGACTGAAAGAATATGAATCACAGATGGGCTTCAAATACCTGGGTGAAAATAAGTAGAGCATTGCTTATATGGCAGTCCCATGCTCACAAACCAGCAGCATCATTGCCTTTGTGTGGTGTGTTTCACTGTAAGAGTCATGCACAGCAGCCCGTTTTCCATAAGGAATGCTATCTCAGCTGGAGGCACATTCACCACCTGAGGGCCAAGGGTCGCAAGGTGGGGTTCTTTAAAGGTAACCAAGTTAGACATCGGCTTGGCCTCCACACCAGCACCCTGTATTTGAACACTTCAGCTTCAAAGTGGTCTGCTGGCCTGAGCCGACATATGTCTCGTGTCAGGAACACGCTGGACACAGTTTCCAAAGCTGTGAGTGGGACACATACAGAGCTGATGTCAAAGATCTCCAGACTCAAACCTAATGCTTTAAAGGCTGATAAAAATGCTGAAGCCAGTGTTGAGACAAGGCCCAAACCTGATGAGAATACAGTCACATCCACTTACAATCCTTCTAATGCTGCTCTCTCTCTAGCATCAACTGCTCAGAAACCTGTTGTTCAGAGATCTTCTGCCAATCCGTCCCTTTCCACTTCTGCCACATGTGATACAAGTTCCATTACCTCCACTCATGCTCAGACTTCTACCCAAGAGACTGTCACTGCTATAGTCCCAACTGTAACGGAACCGAGGGAGAAAAAACTGAGACGTATTGCTCCTGGCGTCAAAGCTACTTGTTCCAGGAGGCAAGAGGAGCTCCAGCCTTCGCTGAATGATTTGGAGAGCAAGAGCACAATGCCCAAACAATCCACAGACCTCTTCCATCCGAGCACCTTTTCAGTGAACCTGGGTGAGACTTACACCTATGTAGCAAATCACGTCAACTCATACTTTGGCAGCAGCATAAACACTCAGGACAAGAAAGAAGAGCATCTTGAAAGCTCTTCCACTTACTCTCAGGATCAACAAACCTCAGACCTCATGCCGGTGTCTAATAAGAAAGACCCTGCTCCCCCAAAGAGGGGTTTAGGACAGTACCTGTCTTATTCAGCTCCAACTGTGCAGGCATTTGTTGGGAACTACATAGCACCTTTTGTTCCTAAGTTCAGAACAGGAGAGTCCACGAGCGCTGTACTGGAGGAAAAGAAATCAGAGGACGTGTCAGTGAAACAGGCTGAGGTTAGTAACGAGCAGAAGGCTGCGGAGGAGAAAGCCAAGAAACTTCTGCACCAAAGGGAAAAGGTAGGGCTTACAGCACAGCAGTATTTCTTTCATAAATTTTTCCTTTTGTAGTAAGCCATATATTTTTAATAACCTGTTCCTTGAGAATCCTACGGGCATGCTATAGGACTTTCTGCTTTCATTCTACTCAATATAAACTTTTTTTCAATAGTCCCAGATTTTGTGGGTTACGCTTTTTGTCTGTGTTTGAGTGAAACATTATATGCATATTAAAATGATCCAGTATAGTATAGTGTAATACAACAGAGTGTCCACAATTAAAACTCAGACCAGCGCACTTGTTATTCTATATGTCTATTGGAAGGATGTTGACTTGCTGTTCTGGGAGTTCTGGGAAGCTACATTCAAAAATAACCCCCTTGAAAAGTTACAGGGCCACAGAGAGAGGGCGCTTTATAGGCTTACGGGGGCCTTTATGTTGTGGAGATCTAAGCAAGTCTGACATCTAGTTTGTGGCAATGCTGGATTGACTTAAATGTGCATAACATACATGGTCTTAGATATTATTATAACATATTAAATAATATATCAAGCACATACATAATATTCACAGCAACCACCATACCTGCCTAGTGAGGAATAAATGTACTGTATTTTTTATTTATTTATTTATTTTTGCTTTTATGTCACAGATTATTGCAAGAGTGAGTGTGGACAATCGAACCCGGGCACTGGTTCAGGCTCTCCACAGGGCATCAGATGTAAAGGTTTATATCAACAGGGTGGAGGACTTAAGTTACCACCTCTTGGAGTTTCCAGAGACTCGTGGCGTTGCAGTGAAGGTGAGAAATGTAGCAGTATGTGGCGAGGTGTGGTCTGTGGCTCAGCTGCAGGGGAGGGGTGGTGCAGTGGGTTTATGGGGCAGTGCCAGGGGAGACTGACCAACACAGCTGGAGATCATGCCTCCCCTATTTGGGCGGCACGCCAGGATCCGAGAGGATGAGGGAACTGAAAGCAGACAGTTGCGGGCGCGCAATTGTCGCAGCAACTGTGCGAACCAGCCAGCAACAACAACCTGAAAAGGCAAAACTGTAAATAAAGAGCTGAAAACACAGAAACACTGTGTGGGTGTGTGCGGCGTACACGAAGCCAATTGCGTTACACAGTAAAGATGGTTTTTCTTGTTCATTTTCCAGCAGATTAACATCCACACGTGGGTGATGTTTTTTTATAGAGAGCTGACGGAGTTGTCAAAACAGTTTTCAGCAGCATGTTTCTTTTTATTTACATGTTAATTTCCACGTTATGTATGTACGGTCTGCATATGCTGTGTGGTCAGTTGCTGAGCTTCTGCAGCATTAGCATGAGAATCATATACATTATGCTTTCTGATTGTATTTGAGAATTCTCCGATGCTTGCAAAATGTCAGTCTGTGAGCTGCGCTCAGCAGGTTACACACAGCTCTAAATGCAGACTGCACACTGTTACATAGATTTATGTCACATCAGTGATACCACAAATACTAATCTAGAGTATTTTAAACCAAGGTTGTTTTTCTCTGTAAATTCAGTTTTTGGTTTCTCATATTGTTGAGAGCCTCACTTTGCAAGTGGCTACAGAAATAAATGTAATGATATTTAAGTTTTCATGCACTCATGCTGTGAGGGGGGGAAAAGAATCTCTTCAGACATCTTCGGCATTTATTTCGGTCACATTGCTCAGTCTGTTTGCAGTACCTTTAGATGTCATATTTTATTTATGATCAAGGTTTTACAGATGTGCAGTGGTCACACCAGTATCGACCCCCATCCATTTTTAACCATGACAACGAAGGTCAACATTAATTTCTCATTGCAAATTGATTGCACTGTGTATTTTTTGCTAAATTCAGTCTGAATAAATAATGACCGGTGAACGAGCGAAACTGGTTTCAGCCTTTTTCATGGAAACCGTGGGGATGACCTCTGATTCAGTAAGCGTCGATAGTTTGTGCCCTGGTTTATGTAACTATGTGCTGACTGATATCAGGCAGCAGAATTAGATGGGATGCAGGGTGAGAAATACAAGGAAAGAGTAAATCTAACAGGAAGTAATCATGATGCATTATCAAAACAAGGAGAATATAATGCACAATCAAAAAGAAGACTGTTTATTCATGCATGCCTGAACTTTGCTTGTTTTCATATTTGTTCACCCGTTATGATGTTGAAGTTTTGGTTTTGAGAGCGCAGCTACGTCTCGTAACAGAGAGACGGTTCACCTCTACATTCCTACTATCTAGTCCACACCACTTCATGGTGGATTGACAGCATTTTCTGTTTCCGGTGCTGACTGTCATGCTATGTTTGTATTTGTCAGGAGAAAGTTATCCCTTGCCTCCTCCGTCTGGAACAGGCTAACGATCCGGGTCTGAGAGCAGCCGTTAGAGAAGCACTCGCTCTGGTGGGCTATCATAAACCTGTCAAAGGTAGAGGAATAAGGATCTTGTCCATAGATGGAGGAGGTTTAAGGTACACGCTCGGCTTCACTCCCCTGCCCCCCACACTCATCTTTACTTTAAGATATGAGTTGATGATATCAAGTTTATAGTGTCAAAGGTTGTACACTTCTTCTATTAGTCTTAAATCTTGTGCTCTTGATGATGAGTTGGTTACTAATGTCTCATGCATGTATCCATGTATTTGTCTGGCTTTCTACTTTCAGGGGAATTGTTGCCCTTCAGACGTTACAGAAGCTAGAAGCCCTGACTGGGAAACCCACTTACAAACTGTTTGATTATATCTGTGGTGTCAGCACAGGTACGCTGTCCTCCTGCCCTACTTCTGTATAGTCAGAGGCATGTATATGGATTATCTGAACAAAGTGCAACACTTAGCAGAGTACAGGCAGCACTGACCTATTTGTTGCTCTGCTCTGAATTTCGACCTCAATTTCACCAGCAGCCCCTTTCCTCTCAGTCTGGGTGAGAACTAATATTGTACAATTGCACAATAAATTTTGCTTTCATTACAGTTGATTTTAAATTCATAAAATGAATTCATAAAATTTACAAGTATTTTACTGTCAAGTACATTAGGTGCTTCCTTGATGTTAAATCACCACAAGGGGGAGCTGTGGACCAACCTCAAACTGATTAAAAATAGATTAAAAGCCTGCTGTTTATTTGCAAAGCACATTGGGCTTTAATCACTGTTAGAAGTTTCTGTTTGTCCAGCATTCTCTCAGTTATATGTTTTAATCTCCACCAGCTGGAGATTAAAACTCTCACTAAATCTGAAAATTTTCAGATTTAGTGAGAGTTGTCAAATGTGACAACACGCCTCCTAAATCAAATGGTGTTCTCACACATTTAGAAACCTATTGGGGCCACATCTGGCACTTTTGCCCACATTGTGCCATTGTGACTCCCTAATCCTGTTGGCAATACTTGATCAGTCTTCTAACCATGTTATTCCTATTCACATCCTGTAAACTGATCTCCAAAGCATCTGGTTATAACAGATGATCCTTCAGTAAGTTTCCTTCCAGTAAACCTGGTTCATTACTGTATGAACATCATCTTTGAGGACGAGAACAAGCTGTTCCTCGATGCTTTCTCAAAGGATTGTCTGAACCTCCTCTACCTCCTGTTTACAGCAGCTCAATTAACAGTACATCTCAGTCACTCTCATTTGAATGTTTCTGGTTGTTTTAACTCAGGTGCTGTGCTCGGGTTCATGCTAGGCATGTTCCAGATCCCTCTGAAAGAGTGTGATGATCTGTACCGAAAGCTGGGCTCAGATATTTTCAAGCAGAATGTATTTGTCGGCACCATGAAGATGGGCTGGAACCACGCTTTCTATGACAGTGAAGCGTGGGAGAACATCCTCAAGTGAGTTTTGCTGTTATAGTTCATGATCAGTGTCTAGATGAGCACCTTGTCTTTCTCCTTTATTGTGGTGCCATGCAACAACAATGGCTCTTCGACAGCCATGGGAGCAATTAAAATACAGAAATGCCTAAAAAAAAAAAACAACAAAAAAAGCTGCTTGTTGAAAAAGTCTGAAAGCTATATTACAGAATAAAGATTACTGTATGATTAATCACAGTCAGCATTCCTTTGAAGGGAACTCATTTACCTTTAGTCATTATGCTACTCTAAACCCTCTACACTAGAAAATAACATCACCTTTGTGAACCTCCACAGAGAGAAAATGGGCTCTCACCTCATGGTGGAGACTTCAAGAAACCCTGACTGCCCCAAGGTGAGCTTTATGAGATGGTCTGACTCATTATTCCCCCAGCGTGTTTTTTGCCTCACCTTGTTTACTTGTATATTACTCAGAAACCTTCTTTCTCCATTTCCCTCTCTTTACTGTTCTGCTTGACAGATAAAAATAGGCTCTAAAGCCATAAGAAAGTGGGCCTAAAGAAGAGTATATGCTTTTCAGATGTCAGCATGTCTCCTCTGAGGCTCAGAGCTCAGTGATGACATAAAATTGATCTGTCAGAATGTCGACCTAGATATTATGCCTGCATTTCTTGTCTGCTTTTGTTCAACTACAACCTGACACTGACAAAGAAAGTCACCCTGTATGTTGATGCCCTCACCCACAGGTGGCAGCTGTGAGCACCATTGTGAATCGGGGCACTCCTCTGAAGGCATATGTTTTTAGGAACTACAACCTGCTGCCTGGGATGTGCTCACACTACCTTGGGGGCTGCCAGCATCAGCTTTGGCAGGCCATCCGCGCCACATCAGCAGCCCCCGGGTATTTCCAGGAGTTCCCTTTGGGGAATGATCTCCACCAGGTCAGTCCCATTCACAGCTGTTACGAAGGGAGAAATCCTCCTGATACTGGCTGTACTGACAAATTTCGCCAAACTGACATTTTTATTTATGTCAGTTTTTAATTTAGCTGGTTTTATATCAATGCGAGAATGAGGCAACATAGGATTTTATAATTTATACCTTTGCTGTATCTACTAGAGATGGACCGATCCGATATTACGTATCGGTATCGGTCCGATACTGACCTAAATTACTGGATCGGATATCGGAGAAAAATAAAAAATGTAATCCGATCCATTAAATATCACGAAAGCACCTCACAAAACTTGCAACACGCCGTAACTCACCTCAGAACGTTAGCACGTCGGAGCAGTATGCATCACGTGATAGAGCGGCTGTGGCATGCGGGACCTGTCGGTGGTCTGGATAGCATTTGGAGCTTTGCTAACAACCCGGCATTTCATCTCTGACAAAGTTATCCCGAGAGAAGTAAAGCAAGTGTGTAAGTCCATCTCTGAATGTTTGTAAAGCATTCCTGCGTTAAGCTTAACAAACGACTGCCTCTTCTTGCTGCTACTTCAATCATGAAACTGCTTAACGATCAGCTGATCGGCTTTTCTGTCGCGAGTCCGTGACTCTAGTTTGCTTTTGGCCCACTTTGCACCAGAAAGAGGAAACCAGCGGCTGAACAACAGCAGCACGTTTAAGCTTGATCAGCTGTTGTTAGAATTTATTTAATATTACTTTCTACTCGAGGATCTTTTTCTACTAGCTGACGCTGGTAACTGTGCAGGGGCGGATCTAGCAAAGTTTAGCCAGGGGGGCCGATAGGGCATTAACAGGGAAAAGGGGGCACAAAGACATACTTTTCTTTCTTATTCTCATTTAAAATGTCTAGCTTTTAATAAATAATTATCTGACACCCAAAGTTTTAATTTGATGTAAAATGAATAGAAGTCAATTACTGTATATAGTAACTATTAAGTCTAATATATATACCCTAGTAAGCTATAGTACTTTTTCCTTTGGGAAGGTACCATCTGTGCAGTCTGCAATTTTGTTGAAGAAAGATGTTGAATCTATTTAATATTTCTTGAAAAATAATTGATTTCTGTGCATTTTTTTTCCACACTGCATCAAATTAAGGTTGATTACGTCGATTAAGCATCATGAGGTGGAGCGTGAGGGGTGGTTCCCTATTTTTTATTTATTTATTTTTGTTGTTGCTGGGAGTTGGAACCCTATTAGTTAGGTTGCTTAATATTTATGCTAAGTACTCTTTAAAATACCAGAATAGGGAGGATGGTGTAGGTTTAAGTTTATTAGATTGATCAGTATTGCTGAACTATGAAATTTTTTTTTTTTTGCATACAGGTATAACAGAATAGCTTTAGTGTAGTTGTTGTTTTAAACTTGAGTATGAACTTATACAAAATGCAGCAAGATATTTAAAAAACAGTTTTGTTGATTAAAAAACACTATATCGGATTCATATCGGTATCGGCAGATATCCAAATTTATGATATCGGTATCGGTATCGGACATAAAAAAGTGGTATCGTGCCATCTCTAGTATCTACTTGGAGGCTGAGGGCCACTGGTGGCCGCCAGTATTTTTGTTTTTATTTTTATTTATTTTATTTTGTTTTAAATGTTCTTTCATATTTAGCTTAGTTTTAGTAGACGAATAGCCTCAGATTTGGCATATAAACTGTACTGTTGGTTCAACATGAATACAGTTTGTATAATTTGACCAATAGTTCAGGGTTTATAGTCATTTTAGGGAAAACAGATTTTTCCAGTAAAGTTTTTCTAGTCCACATCCTATAATTACTTCTGTTCAGCAACATTTTGACAGTCAGAGCGTTACACGTACTTCATGCACTCAGCCAGAAGTCATTGTTGTCACAGCGTGCCATATCGAAAGACCTTTGCTGGCCAGCTGAGAATTGCGCTGATATTTAGTGTTCATGCAAATTCTTTTTTTCAACTGCAGTCCGCTGCTGCAGTATTAAAGCTTTTAGTCTTGGTCTTCTAGATTAACATGCCCCGCACAGTCAGTGTCAATGCTGGAGAGTTTCGAAGGATTTTGAGAATTCTAATGAGAAAAATTCTCTGCAGAGCAAGTGAGAGGGAGGAACTCTATTTCCTTTCTGTTAGTATTTATTTCCAGTCAGCTACATTTTGACAGAAGAATGAGGGGTAGAGTCGTCGTGAGACGCACTTAAATCCATCTCCATTAAACAGGTTCGCATTAGCCATCAGCAACATAACAAACCACCAGTCCATTTTGCCATTTTGCTGATCAATAAATCAGCAGAGGTTGCTCTGTTACGCAAATGGAATGGCAGAAAGCACAGACGATATAAGAAACCTTATGAGGAAAGTCACACCAGAAACTGGGTAAACGTCTTGTTTTATTTTATTTAGAGTAGTCATGCTGCTTATTTTAAAAAGGCAAAAACACAGGTGGGAAAAGGTGGGGAATAATGTTCCACTACAGTCTAAGTATTCAGTTGACGTAGCCTGTGTTTGATTTGCCACATACAAGTGTGGGAATCTCCTTAAATTTACATTAAAAACACAGATGAACAGACTCTGATGAACTTAGTGTAGATCCATCACACGTGAATGAGAGTGTGTTTACATCAAAGGCAATATCCCACACAGGCGAGCTCTGGCACTCCTAATTGGAAGCTGTGTTAGGTGTGCAGGTGAATGAAGTGCAGGGAGAGAGAATGAAAGAGACTGGATGATGAAAACCCACCTGTTGTGGGAGATTTCCCCAGCATGTCGTCTAGCAGGTCTCCCTCTGATGCATAAATTATCCCAATCCAGAGCTTCCCTCATCACACAAAACTGTGTGACTGCTACATCTGCTTCATTGGAAAGAAAATACAGACAATCTAATTATGGAGCTGCTTTTGCAAAATCACTTAGTTGGCGGCCAGCAGGAGGCCTCGTACTTTGAGATGAGACGCCATCAGTAGTTTAATATATTTAACACATCTGACATGAAATCAGTTACAGCTGTTATATTTTTATTTCAAGTCTGTCAAGAGAAAATTCCAGCTGAAGAACTGAGTAAAATTAGAAAGAGCTCTTGGTAAGAAGAGCTAGGGTTAATTTTAACCTAAAAAATCTCTGAAGAATATTCAAAGGCCTTGACTGAGAATTCATGTGCATACGGAGCGTTTGCACAGCTCTTGCAGTTTTGGGAGTGTTTTTGCTTGTATTTACTATCCTGAAGATGACTTACATTTGTATGTAACACCAGGATATGTCTGGCTACCAAACGTGTATATTTTAAAGCACACCTTATTTGTGGTTCCTGAGACACTGAGTTCATGCTGTTTAAGCTGACATTTACCTACCCGAATTCCGTGTTTTGATTTCTCATTTCAAATTTTAAGATCTATTGAGATGTAAGAGGATAAAATAACTTGCCTAAATCAGTCAATTTAATTTAATCCTAGTGTATCAAAGGCTTCATGGTATCTTTTTGGTAAATTCGGATTATGTTGATTTTGATATAGGCATCATATGAAGTTAGACTCACAGATAAGGACAAAATTATTAGCAAGGGATTTTCAACATTGCATTTCCCACCATACTAGTTTCTATAGAAAAAATAAATGATATCTGTTTGCACACAATATCAGAAAAAAACTCAATTACCAGGGTCAATATTATTAGCCCCCTGAAAAACAGGAGATGGATATATGAAGTTACAGTCACAGTGTTTCCAAATGTCAACTAGAGTGTGAAGTATCATGAAGAAATTCAAAAGAGAGCTACACAGTACAGAACAAGCCCAGCAGAGGGAGGAAGTGAAAGATTTCAAAGACTCTGTCAAGAAAAACAGTGATAGATGTGTCTAAAGACCCCAGAACAACTGCCAACACACTAGTGAAAGACTTGACCGAGACAGGTGTTGTAGTCTCGAAGATGACAGCCACTAGAATCCTGAATGGGCTTCAAAAACAAAACTCTACATCTGAGAGACACCTTTAAGTCAAACTGAAGTATGCCAAGAACAACCTGGAGAAAGATTATGTAGACTGGTTATATCTGGAGAAAGAAAGGAGAGGGGTACAATCGAAACAACGGCATCCCCACAGTAGTGGGACTATTATGCTGTGGAGATGTTTCAGGGCATCTGGAACCAGGAATCTGCTCAATGAATGAATCAAGAAGAAAGCAGGATATGTGAAGATTTTGAAAGGGAAATCTCCAGCATTCAGCAGCAAAACGCGGTCCAGTTCATCGCTTTGTCTCTTAACACAATGACACAAAATATGTGCCGCTACTGGTGAAGATCTACCTCCAGAAACAAAAGAGAACATTTCTGACTGGCCTGCACAAAGCCCTGACTTGAATGTTAATGAAAATCTGTGGGGTGAACTGAAAACCTGAGGTTCATGCCAGAAGATCAACAAATCTGGAGTAGCTTGAGAGGTTCGCCAAAGAAGAATGGGCTGGGTCACTCAGGTGAAACTTGTTGAAAACTAGTACATAACTGCAGGCTATTATCCAGCAAGAAGGGTACAGAATTAACTATTAGCATCTGGGAGGCTAAGAATTTGACCCTGAAATTTTGGATTTTTGTCAAATCAAAAAATTTTGTGTGTGCAAAATAAAAATAATACAAGCATCCAAAATAAAACCAAGATGTTTGGAAAAGTTCTCAAAGCGCTTAACAGCAGTCTGTCCAGGCTGTACCCCGCCTTTTGCCTTATGGGAGCTGGGATGGGCTCCAATCCTGAGAAGGATAAGCAGAAGAGGATCAGCAGATGTTTAACAGCACATTAGAAATACTTTTTTAAAAAATGACTTTTTTATAGAGAGCTAGTAATTCTATCCTCATCTATTTGTCAGTTTTCTTTGCTGAAGCAAAGACTACTTTGCTCAAGCTAATGGAAACCTGAGTGATGATAGTTCAGATGTAATTTTAATGAGTTTCTAATTATGATTACACAGTAAAATCCAAGAGCAGGACCCGTAACAAGCTCCTGTTCATATACGGTTTCTGTTAAGCACTCTAATTTCCATGTGAATGTTTGACCATCTTCAAAATGCCACCCAGTCTGATGACTTATTTGGTGCCTGCTTGAGACCAGTTGTGAACATAACATGCTGTGTGTATGATGTCAGGATTCCCTAGAGAGAGAGTCATCTCACTCTTTTCCACCGACGCCCACAGACTTTCCCACTTAATTCAAGCCCTCAGACAATCAACCTTTTGTGACAGCAAACGCAACAGTTGTAACGGCATGTGCTGAACGAAGGTTGGACTTCTCAAGCAGCTTTCGAAGACAGATGAGTGTTTGTTGATGATTCTGTGAGTCTGCAGGCTGGAATGGAAACCTGATGGAGAAGCACCTAGATTCTATAGATTCTTTCTACTAACACTGGGAAAATTGTAACTTGGAGCGAGACCTTTGAAGCAGAGCCATGGCATTATCAAAGCCTCACACTCGCTACCATAGCCGTGGAGATCATCCTTTAGTGAGGGGGGAACAAGGGAAAAAGAGGTGGGGTGGAGGATAGATGAGATGAAGCGAGAGAGGAGGCGCATGTTCCACATTAAAGCTCGCTCAGTTATCTCGACTCTAAAGAACACAGAAGTAAAAGACTTCAGACATTTCACAGGGGATGCCAGGGCATGCCAGGAATGGTGAGGAGGACCCATTTTTTGTTTGTTTTTTTGGCCTAGTTGCCATGGTGTCTCCTGAGGCGATGGGAAGGAATGGGAGCTTGTTTTGTGCCCACCCCTGCCAGCATTTGATGGGAGACATTGGACTAGTGGACCACCACCCCCAGCGCGACCCCTTGGAGCCCCAACGTGGCACCATGCTCAGCCGAAAGGCTTCACTCAGCCACAAATGAATAGGTCACATCAGCCCTCCCATACGTATTTGTCACTAATGAACGAGGGAGTAGACATAAATTAGTACAGGAAGGCATTAAATGTGGTATCTGTGACTATGAATGACGTGAAAAGCAGAGGGGCTTTCATAATTAAATGGCATTCTAAGGTGTAACTGAAGAGATCCTAACATTTTAATTCTTTTTTTTCTTTTCTTTTTTCCCCTCTTAAAGGCCTCTGGAGATGGAATTATTGGTCATAAATGATATATTTGTATATGGCACTAACTCATATGAAGCAGAGAGGAGAGAGGAGATGTTGTAGATTCAGGGTGTGAATCAGAGCTTTTAAACTCTTTCTCATCCCTGCTTGCTCTTCCCATGTTAAGCCCTGGGAACTTGGCCTGCAGACTGTTAGAGGATGGAGCTCACATTTTAGCCATGCTGCAGACAGCTTCCTCTTCTGAGACTGACTCAGGATCTTTGTCCTTTGAGAATAAGTCCCATCTCCCATTTTTAACAGGGGTGGCTTGAGTGGCTCCAAGAATGTACCTACTGTAAGTAGAGCTGCCTTATGAAAACACATACTTAAGCAAAAGTAATCGTTTCAAAAGATGCCAATTGTCTTTAGTTTTTATTTATTTTTTGATATAGCCTTTATTCATGCAGGTAATCCCATTGAGAATCAATGTCTTGTTTACAAAAGAGACCTGTTTCAGACAGCGTAATAAAATTACAACGATAAAAAAGCTAAAATTATCTAACGTTGCATCTCGGCTACTGTAATAAAATACAATATGAAAATAAAGCTTTAAACTAAATGAATCAGTTTGTTATTGTAATAGCAAAAAGGGGTGTGAATAGGTTTCAGCATAACACAGACTGATGCGAGCCACACAGTTCACTTGATTAAAGTACGGCAACTCATAAAACAGACACTAAATAATGGCAATGAGCGCAGCAGTGTGAGGCACAATGAGAGCTGCTTAATTCTGATTTGATAGGCAGGCATATGTGAAAACCTTTCGTAGCTAAATAAAAAAGTAAATCTCACATTTTTGATTGGCGATATTATTTTCTACTGTCTCATTGAGGCTCAATGAGACATAATAAGGTGATATTTCATTGTTAATTTTATTAAACTCTGCAAACAGCATATTTGTTCCTTCACTTCTCACATGCACTGACTTCAGAGCAGCGCTCACTCATTCACTTACTGCACTGCAGTTATCTGTTAATCAGACCTGCCAGTGGTGTTGGATAAATTCAAAAGTGCTATAATTATAATTAAATGGAATTAAATGCAATATTATACAATGTTGTGAATAATTTGGCTGTTATTTTGTTCTGTCATCATTAATAGAAGGGCAGGAGATAAATAGTAAAATTAGTAACATAGTCAAGCATAATAGAGTTGTAGGAGTGATAATTCTGCAACAAATGACTCGAGTGAGAGTGAAACCTGTGCTTCTTTAAAACTCCTCTAACAAGTGCATTTTAGTTGAAAGTTACACTTTCTGAGCTATGTGCACTTGAGTAACTTGTTAGCACCCACCTCTGATTGTCACATCACCTCTGTTTGCTCAAATCGCTTTTTCTTTCTTTCTTTTGTTCTGTAGAACACACTTTTTCTCACATGCACAAACACTCGATTGAGCTGGCACACTTGTTTGAGGATTATGCTGGTCCACTTATTATGTTGACTGACTGCTGTGTGGAAGCTTCAGCAAATCTTCCTCGTCTCTGACCTCCCTCGCCTTTTCACAATTGCGCATCACATTCAGATGACTTCTTTACTGCAGACCCTGGAAAGAATTCACAGCTTTAAACCTCGCGTTGCAATATATTGTCACGGAGGTGTGTCTTCCATCATCCTCTTAGCAAAGCAGCAGGGTAATCTAGTCTAAATTGTCCAGGGGATGAGTTTTGAAATCATGCTTTTTAATATGAATCTGTCAAATATGTGCATAAGGCCTAGAGTGACTTTAGGCTGAGTAAATATGGAGGAGAGCTTCTGAAGGCATTTATATCGCTTCATGAATTGTCACAGTTTAATCTCAGCGGCTGCAGTCGACAGGGATGATTCATTGTTTCAATATTGGGTGTTCATGTGTGGTCGTGTATTCACAGAACGTGTGGGAAAAGGTAACTGTCTGCAGTATATCTCAATTGTTTTGGCTGCCTGGGGGCAAAGCTGGCACCCTTACAGATGAGTCCTTCTTCTGTTTATAGCCTGGGAAGATGATTTGAACGTCACGGTGACCTGAGGGGCCCATAAAGCTATAAGGTCAAGTGAAGAGCTAGTCCATGGAATTACTTAATATGGCATGAAGCCCTTTGACTTGACCTGGCCACCATTTAGGACTGGTGCTCACACCGTTTCAGTTCCATCCTTGCAGATCACAATGATGCTTTTTATGTGTATTGGAAACCATTTGGGGAATTCATTTTGGTCAATGAGCAGATTTATTTCTCTGATTGCACAGGCAGTGACTGGGATGGCTTCATTTTGTGTGCAAATGGTATGAGTTGATTTGGAAGATTCATAGTTGTTTTTTTTTCCTGGCAGCCTAATTATCTGCTTATCAAGTGAACGACCATCTCTGGAAAACATTCTGGTATTGTGACAGACGTAATCGGATGTCCATGACTTATGTAATTCTTCCCTAATTAATCATTTGTGAGAAGGGAGCCTCATTGGCGGGGCATCATAACAAATTACTACAGAGCTTAGTGCTCCTCAGTCCATCCCTGTCAGAGGAGCAAAAGAAGAAAGTGTAATGACTAAAGCTTCTCCCCAGAGCTGAGATTTGAATGCTACACCAGGCTCTATTTCAAAAGGTTCACCTCATTTAGATTTAAGCTGACGCTCCCTCCTTTTCTGTGTTGTGGTCGTTCATAATGAACCCTTCCACAAATGAGTATTGAAGGTTTACCCACGGGTTAGAGAGGGAGAGGGATGCAGAGGCGCACAGGCTGGATGAATAGGATGAAGTTTGCTGTCCCTGCTAATGGGAGCTGACATACATTGGGGCGTGAAATGACTTTTAGTGATCTCACGATAGCACCTCTTTGCTATTCAAATCAGCTCTTCCCCCTATAATGCAGCTTAAACTGACACAATGAAGATAAGCTCCCAAAAGTTAATGACAGTGGAGACATTTTTTTTAAGCAGCAGTGTAAATAAATCATGCAAATCTCAATATTATTCATTTAACTGAGAGAAATTTTTATTCCAGAATATACTGTAAGAACAACATCTTTTTAAAGCCATTCGGTTTTTTGAAAAAATGTCCCCCTGGGTGTGGGAGCCCCAATTAGGTGAAAACTTGGTATATTTGCATACAGACTCATAGAAGTGATGAGCACATTTGTGAATTAGCCATTAGACCCTGAAGGGCAAAGGCGAGGCTAAACGAGCTTTGATCCTCAGAGTAGTAACTAACCCATAACACCGGAAGAAAGACTCAAACACTGTCACAGGAAATCATTAAGCTTCTATGAAAGCCAGAATTCAGAGCTGGCATTCCTCTTTATCTGATAGAGAATTTAACCTCAAAGGGGGTTAAATGATTGCTACTGACAGGGGTGTACTCTCTGAGGACATTAGTCTGTAGACACATGGCATTCCTGTTTACAGTGACATTGAGTCATTTCGAGTATAAGCAGCATTACAGCTCTAAATCCTCGTAAATGGAAGTGACCTTTGCCTCGCGTCATGCTGCGTGTTTGACAGACAGCTTGAGTGGTGCCATTTTGCATGCAGCCTTATTTGCAGTTTGTCCCAAGTGGATCATAGTTTCAGCTTAATTCATCATCCAGATGTGCTCTGGCCTCAAGAATCTTTGTGTGAAAATGTAGTACTGGCCAGTGTAAAAAGGTAAAGTATTGGTATTTGTATTGGCCAATGAATGAAAATGGAAAAAGTTAAAGAAAAAAAAAAGACTTTTCACCTTTCAACCATGTTATAAGTGTTGATGTTGCACAGTTTGTCCACCAGAGGGTTCTCTGCGATTTTACTGTTGGTTTGGAAAGCTGCAAACACAACAGTCATCTAATCTGAGCAGACTCGGGCAGAGCGTGAACGAGTGAATAAATAATACGTGTAAGAGTTGTTAGGGAAATTCGTGGAAAAAAAAATTGTTGTCCAGTACATTGGAGTATTGAATTTTTAAATTGCCAGATCTCGTTATTAGTATAAAAAGTCCTCTATCGGTTGGACTTTGATAAAAACAGTGTGTAGAGTATCTTAGTCTATCAGGAGTTGCTGCTGTCCTGCAATAGCATGCAACAAATCCCAAGTAATGCTACTTTTTTCTTTTAGCAACACTTTAAAAAAAAAAAAAATGTGTAAAATTATTGTCAAAGCAACTATTGTTTGTGTCTGCCATTGCCTTACAGTACTGTCGTATTCAAATAATCCAACAACCAAACCTTGTGATGATTGGCTGCAGAAGTTATGCAGTCTCAACTTGCAAACTCACCTGGCCTAGCATTCCAGGAAGCATAAGTACAGGAAGCTTTGCAAGGCTAAAATCAAACTCTAGCTGACTCGCTCATCTTCTGGTTCTAGCTTTTGCCATTCAATTTATCGACTTCCTGCCCTTGACTGTAGGATAAGAGGTCAAAATAGTAGAGCATATAAAAAGGCAACATGATCTCTGGGCAAGTCTGCTCCTCTGGTGTTGGACAGATGGACAAGTATGATGTCTTGAGAAAATTACATTAGAATGCAACCAGGCAGTAGCTAGTAAGCATGCCAACTTCATTAGATTTTTCTGCAACACACTACATTATAGTCTTTAATATAGTCATGTCTGTTTCTTCTTAACATTCTTTTCACAGTTTCACTTATTTTTAAATGGTTAAAAAGTTGTTTTTGCAGTAATAATGTTAAATAGTGCTCCTGTTGGAAAGTCGGGGTACTACCAGCCTGTTTGGACACCTGCGTAAAAAAGATGACTATACAAATGACTTTTTTTTTTTTTTTTTTTAAAGAGAGAGAATACAGAAAGAAAGCCTAGCAGTCTTTCAGTGATGCAATAGGTCTTTCTATCAAAAACATATTTTTCATAATTGCCTTGACCTTTTTTACCCGCTCTGGGCTCGTCCAGCAGGTGCACTGAGATGCAGACAAGCTAAAGCATTAAGTCCCTCGCTCAGACAACCATTGCACAGTCTGCTTTTAAAGTTATATGCCCTGGCACTGTGTGCAAGCGCGACCACTGCGCCTCTGAAACTTGCCCCCAGCTATTAAGCACAAAGAAGCCATAACTGGACCCGGACTGTTGCCATCATTGCCGCAGAGTTCAGAAAATGGAGCCTCTCACACTGGGGTGAGTGATAAGAAAACTGCTTAGTTGTTTTGTTACCAGCTGGGTTTGACTGGTGCCCAGTGCAGCAAGTTCCCCTAAGTCTCTATTACGGGCACATCCAATCCAGGCATTTTCCTCTTTTTTTTTTTTTTTTTTATGTGATTCATTTCTCGGTCTGCCAGACAACCTACTGGTGCATAATGATGTGCTTTGGACAAACGGCCACCTCAGCAGTTCTTCTATGCTCTGTCACAGAGTGAAGCCTTCTTTGTATGACTTCCATCTCAGCCAGTTAAATGGTGCTCTCTGAGGCTCTGGCTCTAATTATTATCTCAGCAACTAACTTTTAGATCATCGTAGTAATGATTGATTACACATTATCATAACAGATTATTAGACACACGTGTCTTTGTAGTTTTTCATGTTAGTTAAATTTTAACCACTGCAGTAGTTTAATGCTTGGCAGTGTCTTTCTATCTTTATGTCTGTCACTCTGTGCATAAATAGCAACAACAAATTCTGGCACAACTTCACCTACTTCCAAGGTGCATGGAGAGGATGCAGGAAGGTAAAGAGGAACAACTTTATTAACGGACCAACGTCTTTCGGCTCGTGGCTTTCATCAGGGTCATAATAACATATAAATCAATTTGTTTAAATAAAGGGAAAAAAAATCCCCTTCCCCCATTTTTATCGTTAATGGTCTAGTCCAGTATTCACTTGGGCTGCGACTTAACCAGTTAACCTATTAACCAATACTAACCTGTTATACGTCAGCTGGTTTACTTACTCTGTGAATGAAACCATAGAGAACTATTGCAAAGGTTATCCTGCCATTCTTTTGTACAGATGTTATTGACCTCTAATGGCTCTTTGACTGAACATGTGTCACATTTTCTCAGTTATTTCATTCGTCCTTGATAAATACGTCTGTGGTGATGTCTTCAGAATGTATGCTAGGTCCAAGCAGGTATTCAAAACCTGAAAAAGTTTAGTTGACTATCACAGAAAAGTAAGGAGATGAAGCGTGTACATAATAATTTTAGTGATATATAAATCCATTCATATCTCATGAAATTAGTCAGTTTTCTCTTGATCTGCTTATTGGTGTGGTATTAGCCCCCTGCATTGTTTATGAGAGAATGCCTGAAAAAGTGAACTATACAAACTGTTAGAATAAAATGTTAGCAGCATTGTGTAAAGCTTCCTCCTGCAATGGGTTTAACACACTAGTGTCAAATGAAGATGTTTTATTGAATCATGTAGGTAGTCTAAATAAATTTCTTCCCCAGATTGATTTACCAGAGTCAGTACTTCACGCCTACTCGTGGTGTTGCTTCAATGAAGATAAAGTGAACTGAAGTCTGGTGAAACTGAAGAAACTTGCCGAGGAGAGCGGCAACAATTAAGCAAAGAGACAAGTTGAATAATGGAAATAACACACAGAAAAATTGAGAGCATAATATGGTGATTAAATACACAATTTGTGCTTTTTGCAGTTACACTATAGGGAATTTTTTTTTCTTGATTTCTTTTCTTGATATCAATGCCATCATTAAAAATTGGCGTGCAATATATAAACTACTGTAATAATCATAACAGAATCATAATTATATCAATACTGTGATAGGAATGAAATGTAATGCGAGGTCAGCAAAGTGTTAGTTTCCCCATCTGTGAGTATGCACGGGTCTGCTTGAGCCCAGCTAAGCTCCGTGTGGACGAACAAATGCCTGAACATTTTTTGGGAATCCATGCACTCATCCACGGGACAGTAGAACACAGTAGAAACTACTGTCTTTGCATCCTCCAGGCAGTGTGCAGTACTTGAAATTAGTGTAATAGGAATGACTGCTCATGTCTGCAGCTGTCTTTATCCACCACCTTACTCTGTGATTTGACCTTCCAATGAAGATTTTTTTTTACACTTTTTATTTTACGACAATACAACCAGAAGTTATTTATCCATTTGATTCATTATTACAACACCAGCTATAGCCTGTAACTCATGATATCTGTGGTCAATGAATGCCTTTATGATTAATACAAAGGCAGCTGGCTCTTTGTCCAAACTGAACAGATCAATCATAACCTTTGTTTCTACTCAAATATCATTAAAATGTTTTGGGAGGTTTTGTGTGCCTTTCTTTCTTTCTTTTTTTTTAATGGAAAATGTGTCTTTTAAATTGTATTTATTTGCATTTCTCATTATAGTATGAACTGATGACACAGACTTGCTTGATCTGTGTCAGCACAGCTTTTATCAGTGCAAGCGAGCTGCTGACAGTGCAGTTGACGCAGAGAACTCTGTGTCTAAGTAAATCATAGCTGAGCTGCAAGTGTGTCAGTAAACCCTTAAACTTGTTTTACTGTTATCTAATGCCAAATCAATTCTCTTTAGCACTCCAGGTTTTCGTAGAGAACTTGTACATTAAGTTTTTCAGTTGTAACGGGAGCTTTTCCTCCAGTCCAGCTACAATAGCCAGAGCTTTGCAATTTTATGTTGGATTAATGGAACAGTTTTCCATATCGCACTCTCAAATTTATACACGCGAGGTGTTTTCCCCCATTGCTGTGTGTGTGTGTGTGTGTACGTATGCCACACGCTATCAGAAATGCACACACTATTGTATGCACTGAGCATGTGCTCTCGATCAAACATGTGTGTACACGGCCATGTAAACAAGCACCATTCGCTCTACTGTGTCCCTAGACATTTGGGGCCCTGCGGCTCCCAACCCCCCCAAGCTCGGCTTCCTTAATGAGAATGGGCCCTTGTGTGTTTGATCCTGGTGCCAGCCCTGCGGCCCCTCAGCCTCATGCCTATTCAACAATTCTGCAGCCTCTCCAGTTACTCCCCCACTGCCTTGGGTACAAAGCACTCATGGGCAGTTGTTCGATATCAAAGCAAGTCTGACTGAAACTGTGAGGGGAGGGGAAATGCTGGGACTCTTTGTTTAATAGACTTACAAGCAGCACTAAAGCTGCACATTGATTGATTGATTGATTGATTGATTGATTTTATTTTTCCTCTTCACTTTATCAGATGTTCTTCTGAAATTTTGTCTATTGACTGTTAAAATCCATGAAAGGTTTCAAACCCCAATTATTTGGTTTCACTGACTTTGGTGTTGGCATGAAACACCAAACCTAGCCTGTAAACAGGTTGCCTAACAGCACTTTTGGGTTTTTTGTTGTTGTTTTTTCACAGGATGGAGGTCTACTGATTAACAACCCCACAGCACTTGCTATACATGAGTGCCAGTGCTTGTGGCCTGACACGCCTCTGGAGTGTGTGGTCTCGCTCGGTACGGGTCGCTTTGAATCTACTGGCAAAAGCAACGCTGCATATACAAGCCTCAAAACAAAACTCACCAACGTCATCAGCAGTGCGACAGACACTGAAGGTAAGGATGCACCGCAAAATGATGGCGACCTATTGTGATCGCCAGTGTTTCACAGCTTTGACAGCTGCTAAATGTACAACTAAATTCTAAAGCACACCTGTGTCAACCAAGGAGTGATGAAAGCCTGAAACTTGCCGTGACAGGATCAAGTCATAGTGTAAAGATGGCTGCAGTACAAAAAACTGTTAACTGAACTGCCTTTGTTTGCAGTGTTGTTTCAGGTCTGTTTATAGTATTTCCTCTACACAAGAAGATTAAATAAATGTACATTAGCAGTGATCATTCCCTGTTTCTGTTTCTTTTCTAAGGGGGAGATTTAGGATTTTTGATGGTATCTTTTTAGAAAACACTGCACCGCAGGTCGACTTTGTTCTAGATAAATCCCACTGTGGCCCTTTGTAGCGGCAACCTCTTTGTCTCCTTATCACCTCTAGACATGGGCACTTCTGCTGTGCCTAAATTTGGCTTGTTCCCCTCCCTGTTGCTGCTGTGGTGCAGTGTGTGTGTGACCTAGATGCTTCTCTGCACTTGTTCGTCCTGTATTTTGGGATTAATCCCTTTCCTAGCTCTCTTGCGGGCTTTTGTTATTTAGAAACAGCAGATTAGAAAGAGTGTTTATCACAGATTTCCTCTTTTTCAAAAGCTTTAGTGCTCGCAAGCCTCCTAGTTTGTCTTTGGTGTATCAAGCTTAGCTGTGTTTGTTGTTGCGGATAGATAAAGCAGATCTAATAGGGTTTCAGTGACAAAGATGGAGAATATTACTTTTTATATATCTTCAGACGTGTTTTGGAAAAATGACCTTGGGCCACTCGTTCTTGAAACAGCTGTTCCTTTTATAAAGACCTTGTACATCCAATATACGTGCAACCTGTTTGCTTAAACACAGGATACTGTGTTTAAGCAAACAGGTTGCATGTTTCAGTTTGTTTGGTGAATACATGGATGTCTTACAAGACACAGAAACGAGTCTGAAAGGTTTGCAGCAATTCTGGAGTCTTTGTGTTATTGTTTTGTGTTTGGATTTCCATATTTGGTAGGTGAAAGGTAAAAGGGACTTTCACTAGGAAGGTGATGATATCACTATCTAACAACTAATCCTTTCTGCAGAGGGAAAATAGTAGAACACTTTTTAGCAGTTGGCATCCAGCTCACTGCACAAGACCAAACTGTTTATGATTGACAGTATAAAATTTTGAATAACGAGTGCTTTATTAAAGTAATGAAAACAAGGTTCATCTCTGATTTAACCACATGCATTATCTCTTGTGAGTAAGCTGTTCTTGTCTCTGTGTATAACTTTTCAGCACACAATAGTCTAACACTGATTTGCTCTATAAAAACTCTCCAGATCACCTCCAGATAAGTTACTCCTTGTAGAGTTTTGCAGAGCCTTGGAGACGGTTGGTTTTAATACTGTGGGAACTCAGACAGAAACCTTTTTGGGTGCTTCAGGCCTGTTTTGTTACCCGCTGCCTGTTTGTTTGCATTTGTAGGATGTTGATTTTAAACTGCTCATGCAAGGCAGATGAAAACAGCCGTGATAGACAGGCTAGACATTTTCACTTGGTGTTACCTCACACTCTAGCCCTGAGCGCTTACTCAGTGACACTTGTAATCCTATAACAGCGCTGATAGATAAGGTTTGACTTTGCTAGCCCCTAGTAAGGCAGTATGAAGTGAATTGTGTTTTAATTTTTTTTATTCTCTCTTATATGACCTCACTCTTACTTCTCCTTCCCCCTCCAGAGGTTCACGCCATGCTCGACGCCTTCCTTCCTCCAAACACTTACTTTCGCTTCAACCCCTACATGAGCGAAGATTTCTCCTTAGACGAGAACCGCCAAGAGAAGCTCAACGCGCTGCAGGCTGAGGGCTTGCGTTACCTAGAGAGGAATGAGGACAAGCTGAAGAAGGCAGCTCGTTTCCTGACCCGAGAGAAAAGCTCCACCCAGAAGATGACTGACTGGGCCAGGCTCAGGGTTGATATGTATAATGGTCTGCCCTTTTACTCGTCCAAGTTTTAGATTCCACTCGAGCCACGTTTTTCTGGTCCACACGAACCTGGAAACTTACCGAGGTCCAAGTGTCATTTTTATTGCCCTGTAGCTCTGAAGAACATTATGTATGTGCACAAGTAGATAATGTATACAACATGCCAAATGCCACCTCCTCACTCTCACTTGACACTGTGATGTGATTTTAGTTTAAATGTGCTAACATCTGTGGCAATGAAGATTTATCCGATGTATAACACTTGACTTAGCATAGCATTTAAAGAAGATCTTTTAAATGGCTTGTCGATTTAGAAGCTCCGTGAGTAGAGATTCTACAGCAGCTGATGGCAGTAGTTTAACATTTAAATGACTTCTTTGCCAAAATGAATGCCGATTTTGTGTTGCAGATGCTCAGTTATCTCCAGCCGACAATTGGCTTAGGTTAAAGACTGAACTAAAGACTGAAATTTGTCTGGATTCTTCAAAAGGTAATAAAATCCAGAATCTGCCTGGGAAAAAAACCTACCTGTTCTCAATTTAAGACTTAAAGCTAACGTTAGCTAACTAGCTGCTGGGACTTGATAAATATTGGTAAAAGTGGTGTCGATGTTCTAACTTAACATTCTGATAACTTTATCTCCTTTGATGTTCCTTTCAAACATAGAACACAAAGACTTTATTTCGCAGATAAGCTAGTAATGGTGGCATTAACAATGATCTTCCCACCATGTGGATATTTACTGATCATTTACTTTTGTTTAAAATACTGAAAACCAGTACATCCTCACAAACCAGTATTTATATTCTCACATAAAAAGAATATATATATATAGATGGACTTCATGTGTTGTTGAGTAAATGTATAACTTGTAAAACTGCATTGTTAAGAAAAAAAGTCTAAAATTAATAACTAAAATTTGCACAACAAATACAGCTACTGCTAAACTGTGTAATTGTATTTTGATAAGAGTAACACTGATACACGAGGGGCCCACATGAAGCGTTACAGAGCTATAAAGTATGTCAGTACAATTTACATATGATGATAAAAAATAAAGATGTCTATGGGGAAAACACCTCAGTGTGTTAGTAAGGTGCTAGGCTACCACAGCAGCTTCAGTGGGCTTTGGGATTAATTGTACATGTCACTCAGTTGGTATTTTGTTGATGAAGTGCTGTTTAAGACTCCAAAATGTCCTCTGGCTGTTAAGGAATATTTTCTACAGTTTTTCATTCTTATCATAGATAACTTGCATCCGCACAGCCATCTTCATCATCTCAAAGTCTCTGCAGTATGTTTAACCTGCAAAAAAACCAACACAGCCTAACAGAGAGGCCCTAGGGGTCAAGGGTTTTTTATGTTGTTTTTTTTGTCACGTGTATGTAAATTGTGATAAGGATCCAGCTAGAGCCTCACTGTCACAAAGCGTGAATTTTTATGTGTTATTTAAACTGCAGAGTATTTTTAGTTCAGTTGTTTCAAGCGCTTTTATCATTGTGTGCTTTTATTGTTCAGTTTTCTGGAATCCCTGCAGGCTACTCACATTTTCTCCTCTGTCTTTAGTGTGCCCTCTTTCCCTTTGATGACTGTTCTCAAAAGCCGCTTTCACCCTTTCCACCTTGAAGTGCTGTGTTTTAGTCCCGACTCTACTGCACTGTACCGTTTGTTGAAATCACACAGGGTTTATCTGATGGGCTGGATTAAAACAGATGGCTGCTTATTGATTGGCTGGGATGTAAAATGATTTTCGTACGCTGCTACTTTTGCTGCACATAAATGCATCGCAGGCGTCCATTTCGACGCCTAACCTGGTCACGTACCGTATTACTGATACGACATTGTGTCGGTTACTCCCAGAGGGCTTGCAGCCAACACAGATATAACCCAGATTAATATAATTCCACTCATCTCTTGTTGGTCCCGTGTAAAGAATGTTTGAGAGTGTAATTAAAACCCACTACTGAACTGCGCTGCATTCTGCCTCCTAATTGTATGAAGATTAGATTATTGTGATCGGAGGAAAGCCGCAGCTTCTCTTTACTTCATCCCAGGAAGTGAGGAGGTGGAGGGAAGAGGCTATCAAGTACTCAACGACTGCGTAATTACGACTGCAGAGATCTGAAGTGATATTCACCCCCCACTTTCTTGGCTCACTGTCCAGGGTGCTTGGCTTGATTAGCTCATTCTGATTTGAAAAATTGTTACTTGGGCACATAATACAGTATCTCTCAAAGGTTTCAGGTCACAAACAGAAAATTTCACATTTTCCATGGAAACACGTGAACAGGATATATATTTTAATATAGGAGTAGTTTATTTCTTTACATGTAACTTAAAGAATTGTTCTAACACAATTCTGCACTCCCATCCTAGCTGTGAGTTTGGTGAGGAGATCTGGAGACATTTAAACCCTCGATCATGTAAGTGCATCCCACAAGCTGTTCCCTGGTTTCAGATCCCTTTTATCCCGCACAGATTTCACACATTACTGCAGCCAAATTGTTGCATTTCCTCCACCATGCTTGAAAGATGAACTCAAGTAACCCTAAAGCATCTTTTCCTTTGTTCTGCATCTCACAGATGGTGTTTTGTTTGGCCCAAATGCCTCTAACTTAGATCTGTGTGTGTAAGTAACACTTTCTTCCCAGTATCTGGACTTGCTGGCCGGCCTTAATCACTTCTCTCAGTGGCCGGTCGCTGATATGGCTTTTTCTTTCCAATCCTGCCTAAAGGACCAGCATCGTCTGAGGTTCCCGTTCCTTGTCTATTTTTGCCCAGTTGTGCACCGAGGCCTCCCCATTCTTTTTCTATTCGTGTCATTCTGTTCTAGCCAATTGGCACAGCTCAGTGAAGAGCACACATTGTATGAAATCTTCAGTTTGATGTCAGTTTCCTGCATGGATTAGCCTTCATTTCCCCAAGAATACTTAACAGGAATATTGTGATGGCTTTCAAACGCAAAGTCTTTTTGTGTTTTGGCATTTCAAGATTACAGTCATAACTTAGAAATACTGATGCTCAGCCAAGAGTTTGCAGTTGTTCCAGTATAACTGGATTTTTTTTTTTTTTTTTTTTTAATGATCCACTAGTATTTTAGCATGATAAACTTGAATTAGGAAAAACATCTTGGCTTTGTGAACTAACCATTTAATTCAATGCAATTTAATGTTCTTTCATGGTAAAACAAACACACTTTCATTTCAAGAATGAGGACATTTCTATGTGACCCCAAACTTCTGAGCAGCAGTGCGAGGAGAGATATACGTGTGGTCAGTGTGAGTGTGCGCTTTTTTCTCTCAAATATATGTTGTTGTTTTTTAAAAAATAGGGGTGTATTTTCCATGGGAATATAATTTGAAGGCCTTTCCCTGAGCTGCCTGTCATAACAGAGAAGAAGGTGAGACGAGATGACTGTACAAGGCTGTGCTCAGGCACCTGGGTAAAAGCTCTGGCCAGATGGATGGCATTTCCCTGCAGCATAAACACAGTGCTCTGGCACAGCTCTCCACCAACTGCTTACACGCATGAAAACATATCCGTGGCCAAAGACAGTAGAGGACACAACAAACAGCGTCACTGGTAGTCTGAAATGGTACACCTTATAGGTCATTCAAATATGTTGTTTTATCTAGAATTTAGCAAAAGGGCAGAGCAAATAAAAGCAATATGGTGGCGCTGAATGAATATAGCATAAAAACAGTTTCATAAACATTTTTCACTGCAAGTAGAAATGAGACAATCATGAAAATCACTATGTAAATCATCTCTGGCTTCCTGGATTAAATAGTTAAAGTAATTTCAGCCTTGTAGTGTTGGGAGCGAGCTATTCTGCAGTATCTGAGTCTGAGGAAAAGGCACGAGTTCTTTCCTGTGTACAAAAACAGCCTTTTGCTGCTTATTCCACCTATACCAGCTGCTGATGTTTTGTTTACTTTCGCCTTATGCAGATTCTACCGAAAGCAAGGATTTTGTGTTACGTCTAGTATGTAAACAAAAAGACTCGTACAAGTAAATCCCATTCTAGAAGTTTAGAGTGCATCTAAATTCCTGAAAGGCAAAAGCAGTAGATTTGTTTTTGTTTTGGGGTATTTTTTGGGGGGTGTAAATTCACAAGGCAGGTCTTTTCACATCAAGTCTGGTATAGAGCTCATACAGCAACCCATCGTTCAAGGTTCAAGGTTCAAGGTTCTTTATTTGTCACATGCATAGTTATACAAGTATAACACACAGTGAAATGTAGCCTGACACGCTCCTCGACATGTGCAAAACAGGATAGACAATATAAACATATTTAAAATTAAAGGAATTGAAATGTACATTGTGCCTTGGTTTAGTGTCTGGAAGAGTCCTGACTCAGTCAATTATAGATGATGTGAGAGGGCGGGTGTGTGTGTTTAGGGCACGGATGGCTTGGGGATAGAAGCTCCTCTTGAGTCTCTCTGTCCTTGCCCGGAAGATGCGGAACCTTCTACCAGATTGCAGAAGTTGGAACAGTTTGTTGCCAGGATGGGACGGGTCCTTCAGTATCTGCGCTGCTCTAGTCCGGCATCTCCTGGTGTAGGTGTCCTGAAGCGGGGGGTGAGCAATCCTGCAGCAGCGTTCTGCTGTACGGATCACTCTCTGGAGAGCTTTTTGGTCCTTCACACAGCTGTTCCCAAACCACGATGTCATGTTCTGTGTGAGGATGCTCTCCACAGCGCCTGTATAGAAAATCCTGAGGATCTTTGGAGAGACCCTGAACTTCCTCAGTTGTCGTAGGTGATACAGGCGCTGCCTAGCCTTTTTGGTCTGGACCTGAATGTGGGCAGCCCATGTCAGGTCTGAGGAGATGTGGACACCAAGATACTTGAAGGTACGTTAAAGCTAAGCATGCCTTTTATACTCTAGTTGTTTTTATTAAAGTACTGAATCTGGTAAAAATTGACTACTTATGCTTTTACTATTGTCTGCCATATACAGTTATGCTCAGACGTTTACATACACTCATCACAAGCTTTGGGAATTGGGAGAACAATTTGAGTGTATTCCACACAGGCCAGACGTGTATATATACAGACTTATTAATAAGTGTTGCTGAAGGTTCTACATTGTCTTAACTTGACAAGATCACTTCACCTCGAATCAGCTACATGCTTGAAACTTGAACCCAACTGGGTGTTCCAGTAGCACAATGATACCAAACACACATTCCGAACTGGTTTGGAAACGGATAAAGCAGGCTAGCATTAAGCTGCTGGGATTGCCTTCCCAACAGTCTGACCTCAGCCCTGTTGACATTATGTAGATGTGCTTAAAAGCCAGATCTTTATCAGAAAGCCAAACACTTTAAATACACTCAGCCAATTCTGCCCAGAAGAGTGCTCAAGTATGCAACCAGAATTATGCCAGAAGCTTATTGATGGCAACCAAAAGTCTTCTGTCAAGGTGCAACCTGCTAAGGGACATTTAACCAAATATCGGTGTGTGTGTGTGTGTGTGTGTGTGTGTGTGTGTGTGTGTGTGTGTGTGTGTGTGTGTGTGTGTGTGTGTGTGTGTGTGTGTGTGTGTGTGTGTGTGTGTGTGTGTGTGTGTGTGTGTGTTACCTTTGACCCTGAGTGGATTAGGGAATATCGAGAATAAATTCAAATTTGTGCACCCAATTCTTCTTTTTAAAGGTCATTAAATATGTAATTAAGGATGTGGTATCCTATCCTGAAAAAAAAATAACAATTTAAACAGTTTAAAGAAATCATTAAAAGCCTTTTACCATGACATTCATGCCATGATTCCCATGAGTGTATGAAAACTACTGACCATAACTGTATACTGTTAAAGTGGTGGATGCTTCAGATAATAAGTTTCAGATAATAAGATCAGTGTATGCACAAGTCATTTCTGTAAAAAGAAAGAAAAAAAAAAAGAAGAAGCTTAGGCTGCTCAAAACTCAGTTTCTGAAACTCAGGGTTTTTTGTACTCTTGGCTCTTTGTGTGATATCAATGAGAGGGGAAGTAAAGAAGGTGGCCTTAAACAGAAAAAAGGATAAAAAAGGATGAGCAGAGCTGCACGTAGGCACAGTAAAACATAAATAAGGATTAAACGCCCAGAATAAGAATTTTAAGTTTACGTTTAATTTTATGATTGTTATTATTATTAGGGATTTTTTAAAAACCATTTTAAGTCCTCTTTAGCCTTTAAGATAGTTTAAAAAACCCATTCCTGTGGCTGAAATGAGTCACCACAACAAAGAGAATTATTTTTCTTTTATTTCAGCAGCAACTTATTTTAATAATTTTACAAGGAGCATAGAGATAAATGAGCAAAGGTAGCTTTCTAATGGGAAATCCAGAACACCATATTGAATGGCCATGAAGTCACATGAAGACTAACATCCACAGGTTGTCCCTATGTTGTATTTGTGAATTCCCATCAGGTTTTTGCCCCCTGTGTATTAACATGGTTAGACAGGCTTTAAAGGCTGCTCCCTCTCAATACAGAGAAGTCATGTAATGTAATTACACAGCAGACAGAGAGGAAATGCATCCTCCCCTGATGTAAACAGCTCTGACTCATGAACTTGTCCCGCAGCTCTAATTACATCAGTAATTTGATTTCTTTTGCACCTTTGGCCAAACCTCCAGACTGTAAATATGAATATGTTTCTTTGGTCTATACCCGAAATGGATCCTGAGGAGATTTCGACAGATACTGCCTTCTCTCATCTTTGCTTTCATGTAACAACAGTTTATCCTCCAAGTGGCTGCTGCTCAATTACACCTCACATTTATCTGTAGCTAATAAACCCAGCTCATTAGTACTTAATTAGTTTTGGAGCTGACGAATGATGTTAAGATAAGATTTAAGCTGCTCAATTGCAAAAACATGATAGCAATGTTTTGAAAGGGAAAAAAAGCAACTGATAGAGTGATGCACAGCCAATACACCGAGCAGAGGAACAGTAGGGGTTCATCGGCTCTTTATATGATGGTCAACAACTTACTTGAAATTTAAAATAAAAATATCCAGTGGAAATAAATGAATAAGTAACATTTATTTCAGCAATAACAAATCATATAAATTTCCCCGTTCATTCCCAGATAAGGACCAATCACATAATATATTAATATCCCAGCTTTAACCTGAGAACAACCAAACCAGTGCAAACAAATGCCACTGCACTGCATTCAGTCACACCCTATTTGAAGCACTGGCACTGACTACACTTACAAATTGTGAATAAGTTCGAAAACTTTGGAAAAAATGGAGCATCTGATGTCTGATGCTGTTTTTTAAACTGCTGTGTTTTCCTATAGGATTTGGGCTGCTGACCTGTGTTCAAGCTGTGTGAGTTAATAATTACCTCTGATGTGGACAACATCGTTTCATGGTTGGCTTGTTGGTGCCGTGCACGGTTTGTTCTGTACAGAATAAAGAATAATAGTGGCGTAAACACGGAGAGAGATGACTTTCTCTCCCGCACAGTATCTGTGCCGTAAAGTTTTGCATCTGAGTGAGCAGAGGACTTCAAGGATCCACTGTAGTAAAAGGCACCGTAATTGGCGATGCCAGTGAGGCAGACACAGCGTCTCCTCTAACGGGTTTTGCTTTTCAACACAAAGCCTTGACGGCGTTCACTTTGCAACTTTCAAAGTGTTATATACTCTGCCTCTGTGGTGCTGTATCCTTGAACTTGTGAAAATCCCTTTGAGTATTTCACAGATAATGTGCATGGGGGAAATTAAGAGAATATTTTAATGAGATTCAAGACGTATGCAGACATGTCTGGAGGCAGTTTTAAATAAGAGGCAATGACAATTACAGTATTTTCCCCGTGTGGGGAGGCAAATGTTGGTGAGAATTCCCTGGCCCCCTTAAGATGATGACGGGGAGGATATTGGAGCGTTTCCCACTGGGGAATCACGCCTCAGTTTTCTGTCTTTTTCTAACACTATATAAGCAAATCAAAGAAACTCTTCGCATATAACTAAAGAGGGGATGCTGGCTAAGTTGGAAAATAGTGTACTGCGGTGAGGGACTTGCGCTTTTCAAGCTTAAAGGTGATTCTGTAGCTCCTTAAGCTTTTTACGATCATAATTGGAGGTTTTTCCCTCAGGTGATTTCACATATACGTTATAAACCCGTTTTCATCTTATGCCACAACCTAATTTTAGCTAATCTCAGTCAACCGGCCCCTGCATGGCAGACCACAAACTGTCTCTTTGCCAAAACCGGGATTATCCGCGTAAAAACTACGTCACTTACTCTTTGTGTGATTCCACGGCTGCAGATGGATACCATTGCTAAGCCTCGGATAATGCATGTGTGTAATGTGCAGTGATAGAAGAGAGCAGTCTGAGATAAAAGTGTGCCTTTTAACGTCACATGACCTCATCCGGCAAAGGTCTCAGTTGATCCCACGGGCTGCTGCTATATGGTTATGAGCGCAAACCTGCCTGCAGGAAAAACTGTCATGCTTCAGAACATGCAACTGTCTTTAAGCAATTAGTTTCCAGAACAGCTGGAATTCCCTGAAAGGTGAAAGCACTTATATTTGACTAATATGTGAATCAGACTTTAGTTTTTTTTAAATTTATTTAAACGTAATCTTTTATTTTTTTCAGCCCGATTAATGGAAAAAAATGTACGTATTTCAGTGTTGAGCTTTTCTTGTACTTGGCGCCTTTTTAAAGCAAACAGCGAGAAAACAGTTAAATGAAAAAGCCACTCCCCGCTGTTAGATAATAATAAAAAGGATCATCGTTTGGCCTTTAAAATATACAGTCTGGCTTTTTTTATATTAAAAGAAAAACTTAAAAAAAGAAGCTTGTCCAGATGTTGTCCATCTGTGATTTTGAGGCTTCAGGGGGGGTAAAGCACTATTGTATGTATTTGTATGACAGTTTTCTGGAATGGTTCACTGCCTTTAGGCCACCATACATCAGCAGCGGCGCTGCAGTGCGCGCAATGGGCGTGCGCACGCCTCCGGGTGCTGATGCGCGCCCCCGCCTGTGTGTGTGTTTGTATGTCGGTGAACTGGTGGGAGAGAGAGAGGAGGGGACCGGTGGCTGAGAGAGGCATCGGAGGCAAGTGCAAGAGGTTCGGCGCTCTGAGCGGGGACTCCACGTGAATAACCGCAGCTCACGGCTTCGCTCTGTCGCGGGAGGCTGAAGACACCCGCGGTGTTTTGTGTTTCTCACCGCCCAGGGAGGAGGTAAGGTGAGCTAAATTAGACCATTCATAATAAGCACGTGTCGTGTGGCTTACAGTTCACTGACAGGAGTTTTGTGGCACGTTGGAAGGATGCCGATAGAAAAACTGCCCCTCTTTTAGCTCCTTCTCGGGGGGTGGGAGTGTGCAGGAGTGGTTTATTTTAAATAACACGCCGCGCTGTTCTGGGTGATATTTTACGTGTTAGGTGATCGTCGGAGAGAGCGAAAAGGTGTGGGACATATTCCGGTGAACGACTGTCAAATCAAAGGGTTGACACGTACCGTGACGCGTTAAAGATGCTGAGGGGAAAAACACAAAAAACAAATCATTGGCACTTATTTGCGAATATTGTCTTTGGACTTGATCTTTTTTGCTTCGATCATCACATATCACATGGTGTAGATACAGTGGATATTCCCACAGATAGATAGACAGCTCTACTGTACTTGACAGCTGCTTTTTATTGTCCTGTGTTGATGAAATCGCTGTCTGGATACACGCACAATCCCTCATAAGCTGATTTGCTTCCCACATGTTTGATTCCCCTCATATTTATGTCACAACTCTGTGTTGTTTTGACTGACCAGTCACTTTGCTGAGTCTAATTTCCCTTCATGGGACTGAATCTGATTATGATAGGGTCCCCCCTGAGATTTCACAGAATTCATCTCACACCATTTTTCCACCAGTCAAAACAATTCATTTGCTGGAAAAAAACCCAAACATATTTTCACACAATCCTGTCTTCCCACTCCACCTCCTCCTCCCCCGTCTGTCTGCCCCTTGGTCAAAGCTTCAGTAAAGGGGGAACTCACCATCATGCAACAACACCCCTCCTCCTCCTCCTCCTCCTCATCCCCTCCTCTGCTCATCCCCAGACACTCTCACTCATACATACACCCAGACACACATGCCTTGACTGCACACTTTCGCTGCCTGCTCAGTTGGCCAAATTAATGCAATGCTAATGACCCCTGTGTTATTGTCTGAAGCTCTTGCCTTGCGCTTACTGCTCTGAAAAGCCTGACACACTTTCTAGTAATGTTTATTCACTCCAAGCAGACTATAGTTAATCTGGTTAAGACGATAACAATATCCCTCTATCCTTGCCTTATGTCTAGTTTACATTAATTTATAAAACTGGCGGCAAAAATGTACGTCCCAGACAGTTTGTGTGCTTTGTGGTAGTCTCTTGATCAGGTTGTAGTTTGAGCTCAGAGAGGCTTTAATCCACAGCTACTGGAGTGCTGCTAACATAACATTTCAGCCTCATTTGACAAATGTGGAGAAATCGGGACAAGATAGCGACCTACATTGTGCTGCCTTCTTTACTTTCAAACTCATCACAAATGACTCTAGACGGGGAGATTTGCATAACTAAGGGATTATCATGACACACGTTGGCCAGAGTTATTGTGAGAGCACCAGTCAGTCACACTGCACGCTGACCTAAAACCAGCGACGGGCAACTTTGCTCCGGGGGCTATGGGAAAAGCTTGGGTGTTGGAGGGAAAATGCCACCAATTTCTCTCTGTGGGCTGCAGAAAAACGCAGGCTATTCTGTGAGAAGTGATCAACGCGCCTTCTCTAAGCAGCCGTCCGTGGACATTCACAGGCCAGAACAAAGTGCCTCATAGAAAGGAAGATTTGTTCTGTGTCACTTGTTGTAATGATGACATAATTTCTTTCAGGAACTGGTCTGAACCTGAGAGACTGCCATTTCATCAAGGGTACATTTGAGTCATGTCAGAGTAATGCTTGTTTAGGGAAGCAGCACATATTCCGAGATGAAACAATAACACGATTCCGGCAAAGTGAAGCTGAAGTCAGGGTGGGAGATGGCTAGTCTCAGTAGACGTTTAGTAAGAGGGACCTGTCAGTGTAAAGATCGCTTCTGGTTAATCACAAGTGTCTCTTTTTTCTAAGTCTTGACAATCATTTATGTGACATTTCATAGTTTCTATGTTCTGAATTAACTAAGTGCTAAAATCTGGAAATGGGAATATGAAGGCATTACAACAATTAAGGCCAACCTAGGCATTAGAACCAGGAGTAAATGATTCAGTAATCCATCAGTGAGTTGATATTTGATACAAATCTGGCATGCTTAGCAACTTTAGATCTTACAACGTTAGCAACAGTTTTCTGGGTGCAGTTTCTCAAATGAAATATTTTATGCTATATGATGGTGAACAGAAGATATTTTAGACCTCGGTCTGAGCGCTGAAAACATAAAGGAACAAGAAATCATCTCAAGTTTCTTTGACATTTGTTTAAAAAAAAAGAATTCACTGATTAATTGAGGAATACAATAATAAATTAATTGGCAATTCATCTATTTCAGTTTTTACCTAAAATCTGGTATCTGCACATGCTACACACACACACACACACACACACACACACACACACACACACACACACACACACATTATGTATATATATATATATATATATATATATATATATATATATATATATCCAGATCTCAGCGAATATCTTGATATTGATTCCAGTTCCTGTAGAAATTATGACTGATGCGCTGAAACCAACCATAAATACCCCCTGCAATAATTTCTTTTTCATGCAAAAGTGCACATGCACTAATCAATAATTTACCATCATAAGTCACTCCAGCTGATTGACTGAATGATTGAGTGAGTTCTGGCAACACGTGTTCTCGTGTCCCGAGTGAAGAGGATCCAGCAGCCATTGTGAATAGAAACGCCGTGCTGCTCGGCTGTGATGAGGCTAAATTCCCTGGGGAATGATGGAGGCCCATGCCTACCCATTAGTGTCACTGCGGTCTGGGTGTTTCATCCCAGTGGAGCTATCACGCACAGCAGCGCAGCACACTGACATCATTTGGACCTCCTTGTCATAGGCATGTTCGTCTCATTTTGGGACTGATGAGTGCCTCATTATCACACCACAGAGGGAACGGTGCTCTGCCTGCTTCACAGCTGCCTGATCACTTTCACTGTTTGTAATTTGGACAAACGTATGCAGAAGCAAAGAAAGGCATTCATACATGTTCATTACATGTGCCCATGTTTTACTTTCCTTCTCTCTCTGTCTCTCTCTGTGAGTCGGGCCTGCTTGGTTGCAAGCTGGTGGGTACAATTAGAGTTTCACAGTCAGTTAAGCAGCAGCTCTAATGGGAATTGACACATTCCTGTAAATCCCTCCACACAGCTGCAACTGTTGGTGTTTACACCGTAGACTTGTATTTTATTATCGGGAGTAAATGGCAACAGATGACTAAGAAAAATGGGTAAACAAAGTAAGTAAAAAGTACAAAGTGAACCTCGATTAGATAGATGTCTTGGTTTCGGCTTCTCCTTTTACTTCTTGCTGTTATGGATATTGACAAGAATTTATTAACACCAGTGCCACTGCTAAGTTTTCCTATAGGTCAGATTTGTTTTTATTGATCCCCATGTTGTTTACTGATTGGATTTACATGTGAGGAAAAAAAGTAAGCTTGCACAGGTTTGTATCATCAATTCAAATACCTGGACCTGACTCTAATTACTGTACAAAAACAGACTTGGATGTGACTTTGGTGTGCAAAAGCTTTCACGCATTTAACTCATAATGGATTGGTTCCGGGTTTTAACTGGAACCAGTAGTTGATTCCTTTCATTGCTTGTAACAGCACATTAAATAGCTGACACAAGGGTCTGATGATTTGATCGATTGGTGCACAGACAGAAAATTCATCATCAGCTGTTTGGACATGTTTCTAATAATTTTAATAAAAGTAAAATTATAAAAATGCTTTGATTCAAGCTTCGCACGTGTTAAGGTTTTCTCACACTAATATCTGAAACAGAGCAGTCTAAAGCCTGAGCTTTTGGCAAGTAGGGATTACTTGGCACATACTGGCCATCTGCCTTTGCAACAGTATATGACAGAAAACAATGAGCATCCTTTAAGTGTGTTTGTTTTTGAGTAAATTCAAGCTTTTCAAATGTGAGGAATTATTATTTAGTCATCTTTTGAAATAAACTAAATACCATTGGCTATGGTTTGGATAAAAAAAAAAGTGAGCTGTATGTTAATAATTATGTTGGATTAAGCTCTGGAAACAACAAAAAAGAGGCATTATTGTTACTTTAAGTGATGGAAAAGCTGTTAGTCATAGCCCCGACTCGGAAGCCCTGCTGATCAGAGATGCTGTGCTCAGTTGATTTACTGTTAAATTCGGCTATAGATTTTGGACAGCAGGTAGTTGGACAGATGTTGGATGGATGGAGGTCAGTGAAGACCTCCTTGGATGGCCCCCTGTGACCAAATCATTACGTTGGAGCTTCACACCATGACGGTCATCAAGCCCAGTCACTCAAGGTTGCCAAGGGAACCCTAATATTACTCATGTCAGGTTATCAACCCCCTTTAGTAAGTACAAAGCATTTAAGGATGTTCTTTTCCGTCCTAAGTAAGTGCCAGGGGGGTGACAGCAATAGACCCTTTTGAAATGGGACATTGAGATAATGGAACGTAATGTTGCAGGTTTTATGCTCTCTCTCTGTCCCCTTTAGACCTCCTTGTTAACTAGGTGATCTGAACCACTCAACCTCGAATTTAGAGATCCAATGGGAACAAATGGAAATTCAACTCGATGTTTGCTCCAGGAGTGCATTTTCTGAGATCTCATCAGATGCGCTGCTTCGTTGCTACTGGCTAGGGGAGGAGGAGGGAGGAAAAGGAAGAAGTGGGAGTGTTTTCAAGCTTTTGGGGTTCCAAGGGGGAGGGAGGAGGGGTGGATCATGTACCTCCATGGACGCTGAGAATGGGCAGGGGGGAACAAAGGGGGTCTGTTTTCTCTTTCTCTACTGGCAGGGAGGCTTTTATTGCCTCTTGCCTTGCAGTATGTGTGTGGGTGGGTGGGGGTGGTGATAATGCTGGGGAGGGGTGATGCAGGGGTTATCCTGAAGGAGATCCACAATAGAAACTGTGGTGTTGGAGCCTCTCTTTGAACAGCTGAAGAGGGCTGGAGAGGCAGTCCTTGCTGGAGCGACAGCCTCGGGCCTGTTGAAGCTCTGGCCAACTTTGGATGGGCAGCAGATGTTGGAGAGGTAGCTGGTGGCCGAGTGGCAGCACATAACAACAACCGGTGCTTCCCTTTCCTGTCCTGAAAACAACAGGAGGTGGGCATTGCTCCACTGGCAGGGTGCAGGCTGGCCAAAATTGCAGGGAATACAGGAACAGTGTGCACTTGAAAGCTTTTCTGCTCCATTCTCAAGCTTCCATCTTCTTCCTATTTGCATAGAGCTTAAGGAGAAAAAAAAACAAAACCGCGTTGCACATCCCACTCTTTGTTGGCACTGCGATGCAGCCCACTTGTGTAGACTAATAGCTCAGAAAATACATCACCACAGCTCTTTCTCTGCTTATAAAATTGGCCTGTACCGTGCCAAAAATCCAACGCAATCCCCAAGCCTCCACAGCCTTACTAGTCTCTTGTTGAACACCACATCCAACAAAACTTGCAGAAGTGGGGGTCTGCAGAGATAAGCGGAGCAAAGGCTTAGATTATCTTTGTTGCCCCAGTGCATGATGCAACAGCGAATCAACAGGAAAAGAAGGAGACACTTCGCTGTCAGCTCATGAATAAAGTTGACATGGAAACACAAAGTGGCTTTGCCATGGTTCAGGACTTGCTGACCTCGAGGTCTTATTTAGGCCAGGCGCTCTAATGCCCTTACCCTCTGCTCCACCCCTCTACCCCCTCCCACACCCTGGCTGAGGGTAAGATACCATGTTAGAAGCTCAGCAGCCACCACTGAAGGGCCCTTAATCCAAGTGGGATGACAGTTTGGCTCTGGATGCCGTTTCTGCAGTGCTGAGACCAATGAGCTTTTCTTCCCCTCTTTTTCATCCCTTAAACCTCCCAAATACAACCACAGGAATCCTGGGAAAAAAAGCAGTTCTCGGGGAGACAGAGGAATAGGATGGCAAACAAATCAAAGGGAGGATCTCTGATTCCTCCTTTGTAGAGCAGATAAATGTGCACATTCACAGAGATATCAAAAGCACACAGTGTTGACTTCAGCTGCTATTTTTTTTGTCCACATGTAGTGTAAAAAACATAATCTATAACCAGATAATCTTTGTCCAGGCTTCAGAATGATTAGGGAAGATTGAGGTCAGAAAACCATTAGACTCATCAAATTTAGTGATGCTGCCACATCAAATCCCTTTTCCTGCCTTTAAACCAATCGGCAGAGCGATCCGCGGACCACATGTTAACAGAGGTTCAAATGGGCCATCCATTATCTGAAACAATAACGAGCATCATGCATGTTTGCCATTACTGTTACTCACTCTGCATTGCAGCTGCAGCTGATTCTGCTTTTCCACACCGGTCACAGTCCCACTGTGATGTGCAATAATCTCTGGGAAGTTGACTTTGTTAAGTTTTTATAAAATTTAGTTTGGAAATTTGTCAGCTGATCCCTTGACACAATATGATCACATAAAAACGTCAAATATTTGTTTTATGCAGAACCTCGAATGTTAAAATGTGCCGAATGCAGTATGTATTTCTGCCCCTTTACTCTAAAAATGTTAACACCATCAATACAGAAAATCATCATTTAATCTTGGACTAGAATATGATGGTGAATAGCAGCACTTGTGTCCCCTGATGGACCCAAGTGCAGGAAGAAGGAGCCTGGAAATATTTCCTCTGCACTGAAAATTTTTAAATCAGTTTAAATTCAAATTAAATCTCAAGCTGCTATTACTCAGTATATTCAAGTAGATTCAAGCATTTTAAAATTCCTGTTATATCAAAAGCACAATTTTTTCAACTATGGGAAGCCTGTGAATTTGATTTATTAACTAAAACCCAAGGTCATCCTCTCTGGTGTTCGAGGGTATTATGCCAGAGCAATTTAGAATCAAACGTGAGCAATGGAATAGCAATCAGTATAATCTCTGTGTGTTCAGTCCTGTGCTGGATTCTCAGCGCTGTGCATCTTCAGGAACTGGAGGAATGTAATTGTCAGTAAGATCATTCCTTTCTGTGGGCTAGTTCGGCCCATCTGTGAGGAAGGGAGAATGGGCATGGCAACTTCATTTATCAGGATCTCCGCTGTGGCTGGCTGGCCTGATAACCCAATCAAGTGTCTAGTGTGACTAAGAGCTGTCTGGGCGAACACTAGGCTTTTTTCAGTTCTCCATGTGGAAATATCAATGAGGCTTTGTCAATGTGCCATTGTTGACAGCCAGAGCCCTGTGGTGTTAAAAACCTAATGCAGACTCTCAAAGAAAGAAAAAGTCTCAATAATAATCTTTGTTTACTATTTTCTTTACATTTTCACACTATATTTGGACCTTGGCATTGAATGGCAGTCCTGGTGTTGGTGTTAGTCGGCATTGTGCCGGTACAAGCTGAAAAGATTCTGGTTTGAGGCAGACCTAATGTTCGGGTCTTCAAGGTTGGCTGGTTTTTGGGCCTCTCAGGGGCTCAAGGCACAATGACCACATCTCTCAATGAGTGGAGCCACAGTGGACATGTTACTCAAAGGGCTTACTGCATGACAGGGAGCACGCCTCCACAGATACAAGAGAAAAATAGCACACTTTCACTCTGAGGTGGATTTCATATAGCTCACAGTTCTGCTGTCAATATCTTGATTGTAGTTGACATTTAAGGGAATGCATAAGGCAAAGGGCATTCTTTAGATGTTCTCTGCTGCTTTCATGAAATGTGTTTGGTTTGGAATAATGGATTAAATTGTTAATGTACTCAGAGGGAGGTGAGGGTCGGATCATTCTGAAGTATTCCTAGATTTCTCTATACATTTATTTTTTACATAAGCTGTGCACATCTGAGGCTTTTACACAATCAGTCAAGCTGCTATCTGAGTTAAAATCTCAGTTTTCCCCGATTGAAGGATCATGATTAAAACTGTAGGTTTCCAAAGCCTGTGCCTGAGATCATGATATGCACAGTGCTTATGGAATTATTTAGACCTGTTTTATAATCCGTGATTGTAGGTATGGGGTTTAAAAATAAAAAGGAGCAGTCGTGCCCTGAGAGCAGATTATGCACGGATCTCCACCACTCTGGCTTGGTTTCTGCCTCTGTTTTTTTTCTTTGTTTATTTCATTTCCTTTTTAAGTCTTTTCTATATGACTTTTCATAGATTTCGTTTCTCCATTTGGTAACCTTTACTTTTGTTTGTCAGTATTCACACATTAGATGAGACCATTAATGATATCCCAGAAATGTCTGGGTTAGGTTTGCGTGTATCTCAAGAGCTTACAAGTTTATACAATGATACCCAGTGGTACAGCCCAGTAGCGTTCATTATATGCTTGCAGATTTTATGAATTTAGATTTTCTTCTTCCACTGCTGCCTTTTAAAATCAGGCGTTGTTCGCTGATGTAGCGCTTAATCCGTCCACAATAGGGCAACTACATGGAGGTCAACTTGATTGGATTCTCCACAGTCATCTGCAGTGAAAAAAAATCTAATTAAGCTTCAGGCACCTAAGTCAAACTCCGTAGGATTACCCTGGCCCTGCACCCAAAACCTGGTCCTGGGAGATTGTGATAACTCTACTCCCATAATCTGAAGCCGGGGAAGCCTAGAGGGGGGTGTTGGCAATGAAATCCATACAAACCGAATCTACTCACCCACTCAACTGCGTGGATAGCTGAGTCACGTAAAAAATATATGGTGTAAATTAAGTTAAAATCAAAAATCGCAGTGCGAGATTTACCAAAGTCGAGTTTGTGTTAACATTCAAAGCCACAGCAGGACACAGTGCAAATAGCTACAGTGTGTTTCGAAGAGATAATGATAGAAAAAAAACTGATTTCATGCAGAGTTTCATCCGTATCGTTCACAATCCCCTGAGCTTTGAAGTCAAATTGGAAGTGTGTCTGTATGGGTGGAAACGACAGACAGATTAGAGAACAGAAAACATGCTTTGAAAGAGCTTTTAACCCCCCACCCCCACCCCCTACCCCCTCCTACTCAAATCTGTCTTTTTCAGAGACAAATAAAACCCACCAAAGTATCTTCTCTTTTGTCCCAACTTTAAGATGTGGGTTGGATGTAGATTTTCCACTGAGCAAAAAGTCCATGTTTGTTGTGGTCACCACAGTGCTCGAAACAGCTTTTTTGTTCAGAAGATAACTCACAACGGGAGACCGCTATTGACCAGTTGTTCCCCTAAAGGAAATGGGCATGAAGGGGGAAAGAGTGGAGGACAGTGAGGGGGTCAAGATGGGGTAAAAGACACGGATGTGCAAGTGACCAGGACATGGTCTCCATCTCACCAGGATGCAGCTAAAATATGGCTCTCTTCTTTTGATCCTGGAGACAGTGCACCTGCTGGAGGTCTAAGGATTTGTCCTTTTCCCGTCTATCATCAAGGTATCACTTTATGTATGCGAGTACAGCTCTTGGTATTCCACTATCATTACATTTTCCTTCTTGTACTCATAGCCACAAAATTAAAAGGCTGCAAGAGCTTGTGATCTCTTCCCGCCTTCTCGCGGGAGTTGATTGTGATTGGGGGTTTTTTCTCCCCTCAGTCTCGCATCAAAATGCAGCCAGACTGAAAGCTAAAAATGCTCTTTTGGCCCCAAAACAAAAGCCTCTGAATTAGTTTCACTCAGCCTGTTTATCTGAGCTGTGATTCAGCTGAAATGGGACTTTGGATATGAATTTTGAGTGGAAGCAAAGCGCTGGCAGAAGTGGCAGAGCCTTGTCCTTGACAGCCTTGTTGAATTAATTCCTTCCAAATGGCTGGTTTAAAGAATGAAAAGAAGAGTGTTGAATACAAGCTAATACTGATCTGATGCTATCTACGGCACAGGTTCAATTTTTAACCGTAGTGTCTTTGTGAAACCATCCATTTTTACCCACGTGACTCATATTGTGTGCGGAGTTAAAGGATAATGGAATAGGTGGCCACCCAGGACAGCTTGTCATAGCACTTCAGTTTGATTGACATGCCACTTCTTTTTTCACACCAGACATGGTAAAATTGTATAAAAGTGACTCTTTAGCATAACATTGGACAATTGCATGCTTAACCTCCTTCATTCTCCTCTGGGGCTCGATTAATTCAAACCGGAGCAACTTCAACATATCTGTGTTGTAATGCTAAAATTAGCAGGATCTGAGGCATGTGCTTGATATGGTAATAGGGGAGGTGAATTTGTTGCTGTGGGCTACGTGGATGTGTACGTCATTGTATATAAATATCTTGTGATATATTACATTTTCTTTAAAAAATCAGGTGAGAAGCTGGAGTTTGAAGTTTCACTCCTGACCTCGGGAATAACAGCATCCATTCAATGTTTTTTCCAGCTTTCATCGACATCCTCGCTCCCTTCACATGCAGGTTATTTAGTTTTTATGAAACAGTTATTACCCTATACATTGGGTAGAATATTCTAATAGGAAATAATGAAAAAAAATTAACTGCTGTGGTGGTTAGCCCTGTTACCTCACATCAAGAAGGCCAAATCCACCATCTGTCCAGGGCCTTTCTAGGTGGAGCAGAAGTTTTCTTTGAGTATTCTGGTTTCCTCCCGCGGTCCAAAAACATGCAGTTAGTGAGGTTAAGATTATTGGTTATTGCGCGCAATGCGATTGCGTATCTGTTTCTGTGTTAGCTGCGTGACATGTTTTCAGCCACATCCTTCCAGAGTACACCTTGCCTCTCATTTGATGGTAGCCGGGATAAACTACAGCACCCATCGCAACTCTGAATTAGATAAACAACATATTTCTGGGTGTCAGAGATTTACAGTTAACAAACAGTCAGGTGAATAAACAACACTGAGACACTTGTGTAGGTTAACGTGCTGCACGGGTGAAAAGCTCAGAGCAAATCACACCGAACTGCAGTATTCGTTTATTTTTATAGGTTACATCGTCAATATGCAAATATAATCACATTTCCTGTTACGCAGGTCCTGATGCTGTCTGTGTGTAAGCTGTGTGTGTGTGTCACAAAGTATGTGTGTCGCAAGTCAATTTCTAAGAATAATATAATGCAAGTCAACTTCTGCGGATATGTATTTCTGTACTGGTCTCTTTTCAGTGTCACAGGGTCAGCTTCCTGTTTCTACAGAAAACTGTGTCTGGTGAAATATGTATAACATAACTTTTGAAGCATAAGCAAATAAAACAATAAAAACTCCCTGACACTGGGTTTTAGACTGGTGGTGAAAAGAAACCTGTCAACATGCAGACTCGGACCTGAAAAACTGCTGAGAGTCATTTAATTTAACAATTTAGTGAGTATCGCATCAGATTAAATGGCCTTGTAAATGGCCATTTAATCTGATGTATTTATCATAAATAAATGAATCATTAGCAGCAACTCTAATAGACGTTGTTCAGTAAACACTGTATGTGTCTTCATATTGTTCAGCTTTAATGGGAATGTTTTGCGTTGGCTTCCAGAGTATCACTTCAGTCCTGAATACTCATTTGCTGAGTTTTAAACATGAATTGCTATGATTAGTTTATTCCCTTTGATCCCAAGCATGGCAGTGTGTGGATTAAATATAACTCAAGATAACATCAGATTAATCTGCAAAGGCTAATTTCAGTAAGTTCTGTCGTTGTACTACATCTACCTTTTTCCCTCCTCTCCTCCATAACCTCATCTCCTACACAGAACTAACCCATCTTAGAGGAAATACTGAATGCATTATGTGGTATAAACAGCTCCACGTAAAGATGCATTTATTGGATCGTTTATGATAGCGGGATATGAAGAAGTTTTCCCACATTTCACACAGTGGCTGATCTCAGTGGTTCCAAGTGCAAGAGTGCCGCTCTAAATGTTTAATGGCGAGTTAAAGGATAAGGGCCATCTTCTGTCTCTTTCTGCATAGTGTCTCATTCCAGTCTGGCTGAGCTCCAGTGCTCACTGCAGCATTCTGACTCACTATGTTGCTGCATTGAGCCTAGATACAAAGCATCTCTGGAGACCTTTTAGCTCTGCTGGAGTTATGCAGTATATTGAGTAGGACAGTTTTCAAACTTGGCCAGACGACTAGGATCATTTGTCACTCTAGTCGCGTGCACCTATATTTTATTTTTATGGCCTGACCTTCGGCTTCACAACCTCAGTGCGCAAACGGGGCAGACCACCAGCCACTAGTCCGCGTCACGGTCAAAGCGTCAGCGTTTCGGTGAAGCCCTGGCTGCTCTTCAATGGCCCTTTCACTGCCACTTGGTGACAATGCATTTTTTCCATGCCATAAAGCAGATGCTGTATTCTAGCAGTACAATACAGGGCCCATCTGAAACTGTTTACCATGTGAAAGGCACACCGGGATCAGGATGCCTACCACTGTGTGGGGCTTTTTGACTTGCCACTCTATAATGAGTGCACGCTGGAAGGAAAAGGAGCGCGCAGCTTTAACTGGCATTGTAATCACTGCATGGAGAGAGGAAATGCAGTATAAAGTGCTGATCCAGCCTATTCTTCCCAGGCCAGGGCTTTTTAGACTTATCTGAATACAGAGATTACTGTGACACCATATGAGCTTGTCAGCAGTTGCACCCATAGCAGATAAATAGGGAGGAAACTTGCAGTTTACGTACCCACCTAAAACAGATCATTTAATCTCTTATTCCATCGGGCCCTGATCTTTGATACAGCTGTGGCAAGTTTTCTCTAAGATGAGGTCTCTGATCTTTTCCGACCTCTTTCTCTGGAAGTCAAAAATCAAGAACTAACAAGTGGAAACATCTCAACTGCAGAGGCTTATCCGGTGTAACAGAAACCCCCTGCAGTTAAATCATTATCTTTGTGCGACTAGTACCTGTCTTCTCTTGTGTTGCTGTTTGTTGTCGACAAGTTGATGACGCTCAGCTTGTTCCAAGTTGTCTGCCCTCAGGCCTCGCTTTGTTATCAAGTCTTACTGCTCCACCTCTTATGGAAAAACAACTAAGACAGCGTTAAACCAGCCCTAATGGTGGACTTAGTGGTGGCCTGACAGCAAGAGGTGTAGTGAGTAATTAAGCACTCAAGCAGTGAGGGACCCTGAAAGGCCAGAGGTACCCAACCTCACAGACTGGTCACAGTCAGATTCCTCTCCACCCATAGAAGGGGTGTCAGAGACAGGGAAGCTACTCCTGAAGCTAAGGTCTCTTTGGCCCTTCGGCACCACTTAGAGGGCTTATCCTCCTAGCCAAGAGCTCTCTAAGGCCTCCAGCTGGTCATCAGTCATGTCAAGGACACACATCATACATGTCAAGAGCCTGAAGAAATAACAGCGGTGCCACAGACACAGGAGTGCAGATGGGGATGTTTTTAAGTATATTTAAATGACACCTTGGAGGAAGAATGGCACTGTGGGAAATACCTGCAGTGGTTGCAGCTGGCTGAGTGTTAAGATGAACTCACTCGCACATTCCTGCTGTTTATAGTTAATTTTGAGCAGCATTCTGGATCAAGTTAATGCATGCATTGCAATAAGTTTGCAGAGAGATTTCTGGTTCACATAGGAAGGTGTTTTGAATGTTTTGCTTCTTGTGGGTATTATGAGGTTAGTATTGCAGAGTTTTAGCAAATACTCAACAATTTACTGTGACATTTAGTCCTGAATAGTCTAATAACCCCAGTAATGCTTTTAGTGCCTTATTTTTTATAGAAGTCTAGACTTGCAGAAGGCTTCAGTTTGTTAAACCTGCAAAACCTGACTTTCTAATAACATCCTCGTTTTCAGTGTATGTGTGTTGTGTTTTCTTTAATTGCTATTGAGCAAATTTTGGCTTTTTAAAACACTTGTCTATCTTGATAATTGCACACATTAAACCTGATAAACATCAGTATACTGGCATTGGCGTTGTGGGCATGTTTGGGCATGCTGATTGGCGTTTAGCTCAGAGCATCACTGTGCACAGAGCTGCACAGTGTCGTGGTCCCCCTGAGCAGCTTTTCTAAAGAGTATATCCATTTAATAAACTGTTTTAAAGACATTGTTGTTCAATGGGATGCAGACACAGGCAAATATGCACCATTAATCAACAGACAACATGCCAGTTTAGCTCCAGACAACTCCAGAATATCTTTGATTTTCTTATTTTTTGTGTTTATACACCAGTTTGCATGTAATCATTAGTTATTATTAATTTCTAGGTCAAAGGCGTGTCTTTTGTCCTGTCTCCCTCCCCTGACCCCCAAGCTCAACAGATGGCTGCCCCTCCCTGAACTGGAGGTTTCTTTCAGTTAAAAGGGAGTTTTTCCTTCCCACTGTCGCCAAAGTGCTTGCCAATAGGGGGTCTGATTGTATGCCATCAACACTTACACAAATACAAGAAAACAGCCATTGCATAGCTGTCCACTGCAGTGACCACTATGTGTGAAAGGGTTAGAGTTGTACTTTATTTAAAAATTGCATCCTACTTCATTTTATGTGCTATAAAGCAGTTGTTTACCAGTTTATTTTTCCACCCCAGGAAGAGACTTGGTGTGAGTAAGTAAGGGAAGAGCACTTTTAAGTGTGTTGTCAACACTTTCACATTTTTTGAATCGGAAAAATTGCCATCTATTCACCTAAAACGCATTCCATCACTTTTTCTTCTTATGCTGCTGTCTGTGCTGTCATCTAAGTTATTTTAGCGGGGAGCATCTGTCCCATTTTGTTGTATCATTTCCCTGAAGAGTACACGGCATCTTGTCACAACCGGAGGAATGTTAGTTTTCCTTATCAAGAAGGAAGCCGAGGGAACGCAGACCACAGAGACTAACCCATATACAGCGGAGGCTGTGTAAAATCCCTCCAGTTGCGAATAACTGAGCATGTCGCACAGATACCAGAGAAACCGTATCACTGATCAAACGCGGGCCTGTAAAATACAAAGCTTGTCTCCAGCAAATCAAGTGACGGCGTTTTTTTTTGTCTTATGCTCGGAGCCAGTGTCTCTGACATTGTGCATTCAGGCAGAGCTTGTCTTTTAGCTTCGTTGTGTCACTAATTTATTCATTTAAGCGGTTGCAGCCATATTCAAAAACAATGGCGCACAAGCTGTGAGTTGAATTAACCTCAATAATTATGCAGTTCTGAGGAAATAAAAGCCCAATTGTTAGATACTCCTCAAGATTCCTGCCCCCTTCTGTGCTTAACATCCAACTGAATAGATTAATAACCCCCAGAAAAATCCAACCTTTCCCTTTAAAGTGTCCTCTCGGATCAACAGGACAGTGCACTTTCACATTTGTTTTCGTGGTATTTGCATCGCATCCTCCAAGGTCAAGCTTTCTGTTTATGTTTGCACTACTGATGATTTTCATATTAAGCCTAATGGAAGCATCTATCCACTGTGAATGCATTTGCAAGGGATCCATTTTCTCAAAACACCATATAGGAATGCACTTTTAAGTGATTCCAATAAAAGCATGGTTCAAAGTGCTAATGGCACATGTGATCAATACGCAAGCTTTTTTACGGCATTTGAATCCATCAGATGTACACATCAATCCAAAGGCCATTTGGGTTGCAACAATAAGTTTATGAATATTCTATTGTGTATCGCATTACTTTGATTTATTCCTTCTAAAGGAGCTCATACTGTTAAAACAGCGCATTATAATCCTGTAGCTTTAAGTCGATGTGAGGCCAAACATTTGGCTAGCACAACAAGCATTGAAATACATTTCATTGAAGTGGATTTATAAGAAAAAGAAATACATCAGTTTATAGAAAACATCAGCCCTCCAGGGTTTACATGCTAAACAAAAAATCTGTCTGCACTTGGCGCAGATGAGTGCTAACAAATTTCTTCTTTCTGCTAAAAACCTTAAGTCAGTAGATCATTTCAAAGTTTTGATATATAATTAGTCTTTTATCTGAAAAGTGCCTGGCGTGTGTTTCTCACAGCTCCTCAAATTTGAGAATTTGAATAATCTCTGTCTGATCTAAATTTCAGTACATTTAGTGCTGCGCAGTCTGCAATCTGGGAACATGAACCTGGGCCTTGAGAAGCTGGGATCGTCTTCCCTGTGTTCAGGCTGTTATAACACCTGGCCACAGCTGGCAACAATAGAGACGTTGTGAAGTGTTGGCTGGATGTGAAAAACATCAGACAAACACAACAATAACAGAAGCCCATTTGCATCCTCCACTCCGCTGCTAAAGTAAGGGCAGCCAAGATTCTGGCTAATGCATAAGACGTTGTTGGAGATGAAAGTCTCACTGTGACAGTGTTCCTTGTGCTCAGCCTGCTTCAGATGAGATGCGGTGATGGATCTTGAGAATAGCAAGCCCGAGGATGTGGTTTTTAGTCATGCATTTCTAAGAATAGAAACACCAAAAAAAAAAAGCTCTCGTGCTTGGTTTAAAAACTGAGGTAATTTGTACTTTAATGATTCAGGATCAGTGGCTGTGATATGTGTTATCCTCTAACTACATGGTCATTGCCACATTCAAACACAGTTTTGGTACTGCAGGTTTTGGCCAGTACCTTCTCTCTAGACGGCCTGCATTCAGTGTGCTTGCATGTGTGCGTTTGGGTGTGTTTGGGGATATATGTGAGGGTGAATTATTGATGCAGTGTAAATCCAATCTGCCTCGTGGCAGGTGTGCTGCGTTCTGTTTGCTCTGTGTGTGTCTCTGTGTGTGTGTTTATGTGTGTGAGACATTGTCAGAAAGGAGGAAGGAGCTGTGCTGCAATTAAAAGGCAGCACAGTCTGCAGTCCTGCCCACACAGATACAGCTGTAGACATAGAGGCTATAGGCTCAGTGTACCTTGCATCCACGCATGACCACTGGAGTGTTCACGAACATGGAAAACACAGTCCTTCTCACTCTCCCTCCTCCCTCCACTCCTTTTCTCGATCTGTTGAGCGGTACAGTTTGCTTTTTTTTTCCCTTCTTTGCTTCCCCTGCCACCCTTCCTTCTCTCACCCTCTGTCTCCTGTGCTCTTTCTACTCTTTTCTCTCTCACACATAAACTTTACAGTGTGCCACACTTGAGCTGCAGCAGTCTGTTATTGTGCAGCATGCACAAGCTGCTAAGAGTCGAGTGGTGATATCATCCCATTGTCCCTGTGCTGTCACCTGCACCAAAGAGCATGGAGGCGAAAGAGAAAAAAACAAAGATGAGAGGAAAAGAGAAGTGGATGTAGGAGAAAGGTGGAGAAGGAATGAGATTAGAGTGCGAGAGAGGGATGGAAACATCCCGATAGGCATGGAGGGCTGCTTTGTCTTCCTCCACTGGGGCCAGTTAGGGAACACCAACCGCTGCAAAGACGTGTTTTTCAGGGCAAACAGAGACGGCCAGGCTTTGAGTACACAAATATTGGTTTGGATATGTATTTACCTCAGATATTTGTAGAAGCAAGACAGGGAAGAGAAGGTTGAAGGAAGAGAATGTTGATTATTTTTTCCTATAATTTAAAAACAAAAAAAGTCTCCTAAATTTTGTCCCAGGCTTATAAATTGTTGCAGTAACTTTGCTATTAAAGATGTGAGGATCCTGGTACCTGACACAACAGAAATAAACTGATACTATCAGACACAGGAATATTATTGATGAGTATGACAATTAAAATGCGAATACTAATAGTCACGTTCCTATATAGGATTTTAAAAGTTTCCCAGCTTTACAGAAAGAAAAACTCTTATTGCAGACTGATTAGACTGTTCTAGCAATACTCCATTAGATTTAGCAGTATGTGAAGGTTGTTGGAAACTGCCCGTCAAGACTGCAGCCTTTTTGTCTCTGCCCCCTGCTGCTGTGGCCGCCTGCTCTTGCCTCCTTTCCAAGCTCACCAACAATGAGTCTATTAAAAGCCCAAGGCAATGCTTTTAATGTGAAATGTACAGGAAGTGTTATGATTTAATCACCAGAACAAAACATTTTGGATAATCTCCCTCTCTCGCCAAGATCTGGATTTGGAGTTTGTTACAACTTTCACGTCTGTAAATCAGCGGCTCAAGTTACAGATGTCTTACCTGAAATGGTGGATACTGTCTTTAGCAGTAAAGAGGAAAAGGCAGAGGAATGATTAACATGAAATTACAAGTGAAAACAGCCAAGGCAATACAGAGGTAATTTCACCATCCCCTCAGTGTTTTCCTTGACCTTTAGTTATGTTTACCAGCCATTAGCCCAGTGGTAACACACACTGTGCACACGACAGGGGATTCATGTTTTCATTGACATAGTCACACATACAAAAACAAACATTTGTGGATTCAACCCACTATATTTGAGGTGTAATTTGGAAGGGATACATGTAGGCTTCAATATCCAAAAAACTCTCTTTTCAAAATAAAATTAAAATACCTGTATTTTCACAGTAAGGTTAGGTTACAAAAACTCCAACACGTTTCAGTCCATGGACACACCGAATCCTTCTACATATGGTGTTCAACCAGTAACAAGCTTCCACCTAACCCAGTAAGTGTGAGTGCAATATTCCACTACTAAAGCTCCACCAATAGGAGAAGTCATATAATATATCAGCATCAAGCCCAGCCTTACACCCAAATTCAGTTCAGATCAGACAAGAACAAGAACACATGAAGGAGAACACATAACAACATCAAACATAGGTGACACAAAATGCATCTTTAAAGGCACATAGTGGTTATAAGAAAGAAGTAAAATGTGTAGAATGTGTGGAATCGTGTTGGAATCTCAGGTATGAATAGCCAGCACCTCTGCACCTTTGCGGTCCTTTGCACATCTGCACCTTTCATTTGTCTGTTCTCCTAACAGACACATCTGTCTCCCTCCCTTTACATTTTTATCTCAGCAGCAATATCGTGTGTGTGTGTGTGTGTGTGTGTGTGTGTGTGTGTGTGTGTGTGTGTGTGTGTGTGTGTGTGTGTGTGTGTGTGTGTGTGTGTGTGTGTGTGTGGCAGCCTCAGTCTGTTGTAGACAGCCTGATTATACCCTTCAGCACAGTCTCCTTCACCGCTCCACTCATGACGACTGATGTCACTGACACTCCCCCCCATCCATCTTTTTTTCTCTCAGGAGTTTTTGCATTAAAGACTGAGCAGAAACTTTCATTTCCTTGTTTCTGCTCTTGAGCCACTGCACGTGATATAGACTTTATATTAGGGCGTCACTCGGAAGCTGGTAATTTCACCTCTCTGCTTATGGAAAAGAGAGGTAGAGAGCAGGGCTAGACTTGTTTTCCCTGGATTTGGCTTTTCCGTCTGCTCTCAGTCCAAGTGTGTAGTTGTTTGTTTGAGGGGAAGCTTTGATTGTGCTCAGAGAAAGCAAAGACTGTCTGAACTTTATCTCCTCATTCATTGCAGCCTCCTATACCGGCTGTGTGTTTTTTGCTTTAGAATTCTTAGTATGTTACATTTGGTATGTAACATGAACCTATTTAAACTGAAATAATAGCTGTGTTTGTTGACATCCCTGACTGCTTCTGTATAGTCTTGAGAGATTGCGGTTGCGTTGAGGAGACAGGTGGTATGAGAGCTGGAAAGAGGGCTCAGATGAGGATGAAGATGAAGAAGGGAGCAAACTCTCCTTTGTCTTGCTGCTGCCACAAACATGCACTTCAAAGATTCCTTCTGGAGACACTCAGGCAGCAAAGTTAAGTGAAATTCCTTTAGCTAATCGTAAAGTAATAGGTTAATGCTTAATGCACAGCTTTAAATTAAACTTCCGTCCATTCATCCGTCTCTAGCTGGTGTGCAATGCATCAGAGGGGCAGGTTGTTTGTGCTTATGGTCACAGAGTTGCCAACGGTAATGAACAGCCGGGATGACGCGCCCCGTGCAGCATCGATCGCACACTCTCACAGACGGTGGATGGAAATTGGTCCTGGTGGGGAAGCAAAGGAGGTGCACACATGCCTGCGCCTTCTGTGGACACATATGGACGCGGGGATCAGTGCACATGCACATACTGAGAGAGAGAGTGAGGGTGAGTGTGTGTGTGTGTTGGGGAGTGGGTGTATTGACATCTATGGATGCTTACTGCTCACTGGGCCGAAGATTATCTTCTTATGGGTGACAGTATGGAGCATATAGAGGGGGAGATCTGCTTGGGGGGCTTTTCTGTGTTGGTGCAGAAAAACTCTTGGATGTCTGCCACCTCCCCTCATGTCCTCAGCTGGTGCTCTCTGCAGTTGGAGACAAGCCCCATGCACACACCATATCAGACCTGGCTGCAGCACTTCCTCTCTTGCTTCATTATCACATGGATGGTTGCCATATTGCTATATACTGTATGGCTATGGTTGGCAAGTCAGTCAAAGTCTTTGGCTTGAACATGGTGAGCTAACAATAGCCACAGGAGCAGGAATTTCTGTTTTAGTGGCTGAAAAAGCAGTTAAGGTGTTCCACATCCTCAAAGCTAAATCTTAGTGCTGGGATTATTATTGCAGTGTCAGTTGTTATTCATTTAATTTCTAATGCGATTGCACTCACCAAGTCGAGTGTTGAAATCGGGAAACACAATAACATCGCTTTAAAAACGCTCACATGATCAGAATGATTGCAGACTATTACAGTTTGGCCATATTATCTGGACTGCTTGAGAGTTAACCCTGTCAGGCTCAAATTAAGTTTTTTGTTGCTTATGCACAACCAAGTCCTGCAGTGGTACTTCTGAGTAAAAAAAACTCATAAAATATGTATGTGGGGTAATCAGGTTGTTAGTTTTTAACTGTTGCAAATCGGCAACGCCTGCCTCGAGAGGGTTAAAACTGAAAATAAGCACTGCGGAAATATCCATATAATCCTTTATTGCAGAGGAAAGTTGAGCAACTTAACAAACAAGAAGGTAGAAAGGCTGTACAAACAAACATAAAGATGCCTCTGACAATATTACAGGTAAGTCAGCAAGTACATTGTTTGTATTGACAGTTGTAAGTTTGTACTTCTTCTGAGGCCTGTGATGTTGATTGTGTGGGATTACCGGGTCCTAATGGAAAATTGTGGTTTATTACACCATAGGTTTTGTTTTTCTGACCCTTTTGTGCTGCCTGTTATTATAACACGGGAATCCCCAAAGAGCTAGAATCAAATGCCTTTGTATATGAACAATAAGACCATCAGACAGGTTGTACAAGTCCATGTTAGCCTTGTTATTTGGGAGAGAAAAGAAGTGGACAATAAAACCCACAAAGTCTTTGTTGTTGTTGTGTTCACTCACAGCTGTTCTGAGTAATGAGGGAACTTTAGTGACCTTACAGATGTACTAACTGTACGGTTTAAGTTCTAATTAGTAAGCTCCTCTAATCTAAGCTGTTTAAAACTGGTATGATTGTCTTATTGTTGTTTCTTTTGCTCCATATTATTGCTCAGTAGATTGCTATGATTCATATCATTGATGGTACCATTCCATATTTCTTCCCACTACAACAGATTCCATGCAAACAGAAAGTTTTGGTAAAATCACAAACTGTATATCAAAGATGTTAGCCACTGTCACATCAGCCACAGTTTAGTGAGGTCCTGTTGTGAAACTCTGAGACAAACCTTTGAGAACATCCTGCAACATGCCTTTGTTTTGAAACAACAATTTTTGTTTTGCCCCACCTGATGAGCCAGGTGGGGCAAAGGTAGCAAGTTAGGGCCATCCTACAGCTTATCTTGCTTTATCCTTCTTGTGGACACTGTAAGTTATATAATAAGCACATTGATAAGCTGTTAAATTACCATTTCACAGCATCAAGCCATCAAGAAAAAATATACTCAAGTCATAAATGAAGTGAAACAAACCTTTTACACACACAATTTTGCTTATTTTGTCAGTCTCCCCCTGCTGGCCATTAGAAGGACTGCAGAAACCAAATTAAAAGTAAGCACACACTTTATATGAAAAGAAATCTTTAATCTTTAAAGTAATTTATTTGCCTTCATTTAGAAATTGTTTCAAAAGCTTAGACCATAGCAATATTGGCCTTTCTGCCCTTTTTTATGACTGACTTTTTACAACGTTGATCTTAAACTGTTAGTACAGTGTTATTATAACTACTACAATATGTGCTCTATATTGAAGTAAAATTAAACAGAATTGTCCCCGAACAATTTAGAGCAGCGGTCCCCAACCCCCGGGCCTCGGACCGGTCCGTGAGTCGTTTGGTACCGGCTCAGTTGAGGCTCAGGTGTGAAATGTATGTTTTTCAGGATTTTTATCGGTTTTCAGCGTTATTTTGTTATCGTTTTTATCGTTTACTCGGTTTTCCTGGGTCTTTTCACGTGTGTTATGAGTAAATCTTCTTTTTTTCGGTACCGGTACTAGTTTTATTTTGTTGTATTTATCCGCGACACCTTAAAGGCCGGTCCGTGAAAATATTGTCGGGCATAAACCGGTCCGTGGCGCAAAAAAGGTTGGGGACCGCTGATTTAGAGTACATAAATTGAACTGATGTTATAAACAGTTAGTAGCACGAAGGAAATAAAGAGACGCTGCTGCTCTGGCTTTTGTTAAGTTGAACTATTGTGTATTTTGAATTGTGTCAGGGTCTTTGAGTAGAAAAAAAGAAATACGATACAGAGCACTACAGGTCCTTAACCTCAGGGATGGCCTCTGTGTGGTAAATCTCTCCCTTTCTACACACGCTTTGTTTTTTTTTGTTTATTGTTTTTTACTGTGCTCTCTCTGCCTCTCTCTCCCTCCGTCCTTTTCTTTTCCCCACCATCATCCTCCCTGTTGTCTTTGAGCATGTTAACACTCCAGCCCTGTCAGTGAGCCTCATGGCACCATGGAAACCAGTCACACCATTCTCTGCTGGTGTGTTCCTGTGCGCGTGCGTGGCCGTGTGTGTTTGTGCGCCGATAGGCGGGATCGGGGTCTTGTTTAGGTTTTTTTTTTTTTTTTTTTTAAAAGCTGAGGAGAGGTCGCGGCCGTCCCTAGGGCCGTCTTTCTGTAATTCATGTAAATTCCCTTAAGACGCCGGCAGCTTTGTTTTCCTCATTGTTGCAGCTGAATCCGATGCCTCTGTCATCAGCGCGGCTTGTTGTGAAATGCTTTCTGTTTCCCCGTGAAATTCCTACACCTTCATTTAGCTCCTTTGATACTTTACCAGTTACCCCACGTTATCTCGTGATAGTCTTGGTACATGATACCTCAGACACCTGATCTCCTCGGTGTTATTGTGTCCTAATGAGTTCAGGCAGAGTTAACAAGACTAAATTTGATGCAGGCATGGACGAGGACGGTTCTGCAGTGTCCTGTCAGACCATTTTCATGCTTTTATTGCTTTATACAAAGCACATTTAAACAGTTTAATAACTGAAATTTGACCTGAAAACAAGACATAAAACATTACTGTGCGATATACTTGGGCAAACAAGTGTGGGAATGATGTATTAGGAGCAAACTTTAGAAGGCTAAATCATCCATGCTTGTCTTTTCTTTCTGTTTCTGACAGGCAATGAAGTATTTCAAGTGTCCCCCGCCCGCCCGCCCAGCCTCGATAGCCTTGTGAACCCAGCCTCTTATTCTCTCTCCAGGCCAATCATATTTCACTCCCATTCACATTTCTGAATAGGAAGCTCAAAAGAGTCCCCGCCAGAGACAAATGAATTTATGAGTGTGCACAAACAGTCACATGCACACTGTGCGCAGCTCCGGTTACGAGGGCCAGGTCTAGACGGCAACATGAAAGTTTTTTTATTTATTTATTTTTCTGTTAAAAGTTTCTATTGAAATATGCAGTTGCCATTGAAATATCGTTCTTCTATTGGTGTCTTGACAAAGACCGGGGAGGGCGCCGGTCCTATCTCAGTGTGAGACTGAAAGAGCAAATGGGCCGGCAGGGATCGCCCAGTGTCTCTGCACTACGGAGTCAGTGTGCAGAAATAATGCCCATTAGACTTGGTCAATCACGCCCCTCGCTCAGTGAAATATGGCCCTTTCACTCATTTCATACCACAATACGTACACCTCACTGCTATCCATCATCTCCCTGAAAGACGTCCGCTACAATGAATGCTTTTATTTATGATACATTTTTTTGTTTAAGTTAATGGCTTCTCATGCAGAGACGGTAGATGCTGAGAAAGCTCAACGCGCTGAGTTATGTTTACACAAAAGGACGACCGAAGCTGTTCATTAGCAGATTAAGCTGGAATTGCAGTGCAAAAGTTTCGAGCCTCCCGACCACCAGTGACACTCTGATGGTCTGTGGGCTGATGTTTTCATCATTGTGAGTGGGTGGACGTTATGTACTCACAGCGATTTGCAACAATGACCATGTTGTGAAGCCATTCAGCTTTTCCCACTGGAGCAGACAGATGTCATATGCCATGGAGTATTATGAAGTGGGTATTCCCAAAAGCGCAACCAGTGAATGGAGACCCTCTCTTTTTTTATGCAAGCATTTGAACAATGAAAAAATACTTCAGTAAAAGTGAAGAAGAACTATTAACAATGTATAGTAATTAATAATAGCTTAAAGATGAAATATCTACAAGTGCAATCCCTCTTTGAACAAATGTGATTGGTCAATAGACCTTAAGCTATGAACGGAAACCAAAAATGTGATAAACATTGTGCCAATGGTGTCAAAACTCATGTCCTTTGCCTACAAGTTCTGCATATTAATTTCCTGATATCTGTCTTTAGAGAGATATGTTCCATTGTACCATGTCCACTTACTGTATGCCTATTTTTAAGCTATTATACATCTGTGTGCATGTATGGAAGTGTGCCTTTTGGAATTAATGTGTGATGCTGTTTTCTGACAATTACAAGTCACAGATCAACAAAAACTGTGAACGGCTAGTTTAATCTCTTGTAAATGTTTTGCACTTTTAAAATCATAATTCGAATAGTTACTTGCAACAAAAAAAAAACAATTTTAAAAATTACTCTGTGGAGCAAATGTAAGCATAAAGACATAAAAACTCTGGAGTAAATACGTGTGCTTTTTGAATACCAGGGTTGAGGTCCTTGTTCAGCCGGAGCGAGAATCCTCTTTGATGCAGATAAAGTTACATTTTCAGTGCTTTTGTAGCGAGGGGGTGTTATTTAAGGCTGGGCCCAGAGAAAAGTGACTCTTTCAAACCATTGTTACCCTCTGCAACCATAGCTAACGGACGTCAAAAGACTTTTCACATCTATTCTCTTAAAATGGGTTGCAATAATGCTGGTGAGGAGTCGGCAATAAATAAGCTTCCTCTCACTGTGTCAGCTAGATTAGATTGCATGGGGACATCTGTTGACTGTAGGTGAGTACTTTCTCTGGTGTCTAACTGTATGGGAAAGGAAGTCCTTCGGATGTGCCTTGAGGCTTTTTACTCTTTTTTTCTTTTCTTACGTTGCTGTTCAGCCTCCACCCTCTATTGAACGCCTCGAAGGCCGCATTGATTCGAGCACAATCAGTGCAGCTGACAATTATTTTACTGTAGACTGGGTGCAGTTTGATTTAACATGCAATTATAGTGCCACTGTTGCTTTTATGCTCTGCCAGATTCATATAGCAGGATGTTGCGCTTCTGTCATTGCCTCATTTCGCAGACTGTTACGTCTTATAAAAACAAATAACTTTAAAAATATTTCATGTTCTTGCATAAAATACTAGAAATTGCCACCCAGTAACTATGTGGATTCTGCGAGCAGTTCATGTGATACCAGGAAATGTTTAACCTCTATTGTAGAGACACAAAAGGTTGTTTTAATCCCACTGTGAGAGGGGAGGGAGGGTCAGGGGAGGTTTTTGTTTTTTGGAGGAGGGGTTTTGGGTGTGCGAGGGAACCAACCCCTCTCTCTTTGCTGTCAGTCAGTTACAGCAGACACGTCGAGAAGTAAACAACCACCAGGATTATGACAGTTGAACTGGCTTCATGCAATGAATGCACAAACTGAGGCGACTTATCCTCACTGACACACACGGAGATAAAGGTGATGTATCAGCTTTGTGGTTAAATGGCATTTAGGGGCACAGTGTCTCTGTTTTGCTCTGTAAGATCTGCATAAGTCATCTTCTTAAGTTTTGAATGTTTTTGGGAGAACTGATGAAATGTCCTGGATGATTAAACCGCTTCAGCAATTATTTGATTTTAAAAAAGGAACCATTATTATTATTGTTGGGTTCAGTTCATTGGTAATATTAATTATTAATCAGGACAAATATCAAATAATTGCTGCTTTAAACTTCTCAGTGATGACTGTGTGTTGGTCTTCTCTCTTTTATACGATTTAAAATTAAGTATTTGGGGGGTTTGAACTATTAATCAGCCAAGAAATTACATTTGATGGTGTTGCTTTTTGCTTTTTAGAGCTCATGCTGGTTGTATTATCACATGTTGGTGTTGATTGACAATTATTTTTGAAAATTAGAACTACAAACACATATTAAATTGACAGAATTGTTCAGTGTTTTCACCCTTTTTTTAAGCAAAATATTATCTTTTAAAGTTTTTGTGATAGTAAATTGAATATCTTTGGGTTTTTAACTTGACTGGGCAGCAAAAGGCTTCTGAAGATTATTTAGACAAAACGAACGACGGTCAGTTTCTTCACCACATTACCAAATGAATATAAACTAACTAGTTGATACAGAAAGTAGTCATCAGTTGCATGAGTCTGAAAATGTTCACTAAAACATTTTGAGACTTGGTTTCGTCGTGTACTTGTAGCCTGTCACTCTTTGAAGCTGTGGGTGTTTTCCTTGTGGTAAAACCTACAGACTGGTTTTGCAGCTCAGGTTTGATATTAACACGTTCATAGAGATTTTGCACCTTTCCAGCGCTTGCACAATCAACAAATCCTCTTCATTTTGTTGAGCCTGCTTGCTTTAAAATGTAATTTAAACAAAAAAAAACAAAAAACAGAACCTTTCTATCTGCAAGCCATGTCCTCTAATTTAAATTCAATATTTCTTCCCTCTTTGGCAGTAATGACACTTCATCGGGAGAACGGTATCATCTATAGCCACACTGCCTCTCATTAGGCGATAGTCTAAAATTAAACCAACAGGCTTCCGTGCCAACGCTGAGCCCCCTTCCCCTGTTTATGGACACAGGAGCACACGCACAAACGTACAGCTAAGAACAACACAGCCTGGAAGAGAAAGCCAACCAGACCCTCATTAGAAGAATGACACTGTGCTAATTAGCATTTCTACAGTGAGCCATGCTTGTTTCGCCTGTTGACATTTCACCGGACATGCCGAATATGCAGTATATGCGTCTCTGCTCTATTTTGCATGAGATGACAAATGAAAAACAATGTCCTTAGAAGCAGGTATTCAGCGGTGTACTAACAATGCCGTCTTTGCTTTGTGACATCAATTAATGTCCATTAATTAACAACCAGAGTTTAGTCAGCGTGTTCTGTTTATAGAATACAAAGTCTTACACATTTAGATAGCTCAAAAAAGATGTGAACACCATCTCAAGATTACTTATTTTTGATGCATTTTAATAAATTTACTTTTGGCCTCTTTGAAGCGCCATAAGATATACATACTGTTTGCTTATTATGAGTGTGTAAAGCTGAAATTATTAGCAATCTGTTATTTCTTGCACATTGTTCAAATACGGATTAACATGATATATTTGGTTTTGATCTGCTTGATGACTCTATTTCACACAGATATCTGCTCTCTTTGTAGCTCTGGTTTGGTCTCCACCGACTCCTGATGACAATATCAGTATATCTCTATCTATTCCTAACTGCTAAATGCTTCACAGTGTTAAGCAGCTATCCTAAAACTTTGTTTGTGGGTTGTTGATTTGGCAGGGTGTGTGCAGTTTGCTGGTACGCTGTTAACAAAAGGATATAACCCAGACAATAAGCAGAATGAGCACCGATGTGTTCATTATTATTTTGGGCCGTCTTTTTCCACAAAGCATCAGTGTTATTGTGAGTTTTAGAAGATTCAGATGTTTGCTTTGTTTGGCAGGTCTCATGGCACGAGAGTGCTCCCTAAGGTTTTGAGGGTACTGTTGGTCTCTTGCTGTGAGGTGCTTTGTAGTCCTGCTCGCTGCCCAAACTCAGCATCCCGTCTCAAGCTATTTTCAGTTTCGGTCCTCGGTCCTCTTTCTTATCACCATGGCAGCTGAGCTGGACGAGAGCGCTGCACGACTCTGTAGTGTCTAAGGGCAGAGGTGGGGTGGTGAGACGGCTGACTCGATTACATAGTGGGAGGTTTCTTTTGATGGGATCAGAAGGCAGCCCTTTCAAACAGGATGTGGAAAGGTCACTTTGTTGCTTTGTTTTATTCTAAAAAGTCGCAGCTGTAATCAGCTGTTTGATCCTGCAAACCCACAGAGAAGAAGAAAACTGTAAAATCGGTTGCACATTCACCAAAAGCAAAAGGTGAAGAAGGCAGCAGCTGAACTGTAGCGCTGCTCTCAGGTACAGAGTCAGCTCAGGTGTCAGCATTATTACAGTGTGATGCTGTGAGAGAATAGTATGCGTGTCGGTGTTTTTTAAAATCTGGGTCAGAAACCTTTAAATTCAGGGCTGTTGGATGATCAGATTTTCTGTTGTAATATTCTGTAAGAAGTAATGAAGTGACTGTGCGAGCTGGTAAGGCTTTTGAAACGTCGAGCTGTGCGGAAGGTTGCGGTAAATAATGCAGGTTTTGGGGGAACATGGCTAGAAAACAATTCATATGATTGTAAACAAGCGTGCAGCACAGGGTGCACACATTTAAATTTTGGTTAGTGGGGTTAAAGAGCGATATTGAGACAAAACATATGCCATTTGTGTTAAGCAGAATTAATGTCAAATAACTGTTGACAGTTGTGAAAAGCAGTGTTCGTATTTAGCCAAGTGGAAACGGCTGCTTCTCTCAGTGGGACTTCGAGTCATACGAAGAGCAGGAGACTGAAGTCGATAAGCCTTTGCTCGAAGTAAATTGGATCTGCTTCTTCAATCATTCTGCAATCGATTCCGTTAGGTGTGTCCGTGTTGACTGTGACACAGTTTAAGGAAAAGAGAAGACAGATTTTGCTACAGCACCAATCGCAACAGAAGCTGGATAAACCGAACAGAAGTTATTAGAAAAATGACAAGGTCAGCATAGGTTAGGACAGAAAATCAAAGCCTTTTCCAGCCTCTGACCCAATGTAAAGTTCATATTTTTATAGCAGGAGAGTCATGAGAGAAGTAATTCAGTGTGAAACATTGACTGGGTTTGAAGATTTATGTCAAAATATATATTTATTTAATTTCAAATCTGTCAAGACACATCTGTATATTATCTCCCAGGTCCATGTGCGGGATCTTTAGTTTAGGTCATGATAGGAGGAAGAAGATGAATGGAGAGAGCCTTCTTGGCCACGTGATAAGTCCAGTGTGTTTCCTACTTTACATCCTATGACAGCTGAGATAGGCCGTGACCCTAATTTAGATAGGAAAGTTAGGAAAATGGATGGTTGGAGGATGAAGGCATGATGATCACATTTGACTCGATTTGTTGTCCCACAAATTCCCCAAGCTGTCATGTGAAACCTTTTTCTTTTCTTATTGATTTTTAAAAATATAGTTAAGTGTGCGTTAAGGCAAACATTTCTATTTTTTATCAAGTGTGAGATAATAAGACAGGAAGGCTGAAAGTGGAGGCTGTGTGAGGAAAAGGTGATATAACCAAAAAGGAGATGAGGTCAGAGGAAAGAGGGCACGAGCAGAAGATAGGTGAGGACGACAGGCGTAGAAGAAGAGGAAGAGCAAGTATAGAGAATACACACAGAGTTAAGATGGGAAAAGAGAAGAGGAGCTGAAGGAGATGAAACAAGACAAGACGAGAGATGAAGGGAGGAGATGTCTCTCCTCCAGCTCTTAGCCACGGGCCTCAGCTTGGATTGCACACTGTTGCCTCTCAAAGTCTCTGGTTTACACAGCTTGACTGTTTAGGTGCTTTTTACCTCCAAAACTTCACAGTTGGAAGCGTTTTAAGTGCATTTCCAGCCAGTCGACACACCCATGCATGATTACATATATTTAAAAAGAGAAGTGGTCTTTTTTCATAAGAGATTGATCTGAAAGAGAGAATTATCTCTCTCTATCTAAATATCCTGGTCTAATCTGTGCTGTGACTGTGACGGAGCATTAGACATGCACTACGAAAAAGAAGTGTTTTTAGCAGAGTATAAAAAACAAAGCACAGATTAGTGAAGCCATTCTGAAATCAAACAGATGTTGGGAAAAGCCGTTTAGGAAAGACTAGATGTTCCTTTCAAGCTGGTTTAAAATGCTGGTTGTTTCAGAGAGAAGTCTACATGGTGTGCGCTAAATTTGTTATTCCCTGCTGTCCCTTTTTAACCAGACTGAATTCAGCCAGACAGCGGGCGAAGCAGGCCAGGGAGGAGGAGAGAGGGGATTTGGGCTTCTCTGGTAAGTCAGAAACTCCACGGATATCAAAACTTTTCCAAAACAGTGTGAACTTCCGGCCTTTTCGCAATCAAACGTTCTCGTTCTTCTCAGAGCCATTTCCCCTCCCACTGGATGTGAACACACACAGATGTCAGTCTGTTGCCTTTCCTGGCAAATGTCCCCAGTCTAAATATCTTCGTCTATGATGCTGCCAGAATGTGAATTTATTAACATTAACACTCCCTAACCAACTCCCCAATCTTTCCACAGCTACACGTCTTTCTCTTTCACTCTTTGTAGCGGTGCCTACTCTTTTGTTCTAGCTGAAAGGTAGAAGGTCAGCACTTGTTTGATTTCCAATTCTCTAGTGGCAAAGTGTGTGTGTGTGTGTGTGTGTGTGTGTGTGTGTGTGTGTGTGTGTGTGTGTGTGTGTGTGTGTGTGTGTGTGTGTGTGTGTGTGTGTGTGTGTGTGTGCCCACAATCATTTTGGCAGTGAGGTTGGGCAGCCAATAAAAACAAAACACTGTTGTCTGCTTTATGCCTATGGTTGTCACGGTAGCACACCCTCTCATCCTCGCCCACTGCTGTGAAAGTGGGCGTCAATACTTAAAAATCACAAAATAGCACTCAGTGCCTAAATTGCGCCTGCTGCCTTATTGACACATAATGTGTTATAATGGAAATTGCAGAGGTAGAAAAGTTCCCTAATGGCAGCAGTAAAGTAGCTCTCTTGAGTGTGAGGTCTCTGGATGCATTAGAGTCCAGAGAATTGGCTCTCCGCTAGCACAGTGGTTTTTAAGTGACCCTCCGTAACCTTTGGCTCATCCCCTCATTCTGCCCTGCTGAAAGTGTGCCTGTGATTCAGCAGGGAGTTGATCTAATGCACTGTGAGCTGAGGTGACACGGTGTGATGTGTGTCCACCGCCCAGTGGAGTGTGAAGGAAGGATCCCACCTCGCCCTTGCAGCACGCCGTGCCAAGCGGGGAGGCTGGGAGTTAAGGGACTCTGACAGCTTGGAGCTCATCTGCCTCAGCTGTTGGTGCTATGGTTCTTTTACTTTTGCCATTGGGGGGCGAGGGGGCTCCCCCTCTCTTCCAGTTTATCCATTTATGTTCCTGTTTGAATCTCTCTCTTTGCCTCGACTTTTCTCTCTGTCTGTGTCTGAATTTGTAATTCTTTCTGCTTCATGCTCAGCAATCAGTTATTGTGTTGTGAATGTGTGCTGCAAGCCAGAGAGGATGAGTGTACACTTTTCAATGGCCGCGTCATAGAGGGCAACACCGAGGAGTAGCAGTTTGAAGCACAGTGAGGCGTGAAGTGTGTATTGTGAAGAAACAGCTTTTAGGTCCCAGGCTTTCAATAGAGGCTAGAGAGGTTTCTGTTTACCTCCATGCTGCTGTCTTTCACCGCTTTCAATCACGTGTCCAATCAGAGCGTGTTGTATTAATGTTTTTTTGATAACAAATAGAGGTGAGTAGGAAACAGATCAAAGATCAGAGCTGTGCATCTATCTATCCATCTGTCTGTCTGAATTCAATTCAATTCAATTCAATTTTATTTATATAGCGCTAAATCACAACATAAGTCGCCTCAATGCGCTTCATAGATACAGAGAAAAACCCAACAATCATATGACCCCCTATGAGCAAGCACTTTGGCAACAGTGGGAAGGAAAAACTCCCTTTTAACAGGAAGAAACCTCCGGCAGAACCAGGCTCAGGGAGGGGCGGGGCCATCTGCTGCGACCTGTTGGGGTGAGAGAAGGAAGACAGGATAAACGACATGCTGTGGAAGAGAGACAGAGGTTAATAACAGATATGATTCAATGCAGAGAAGTCTATTAACACATAGTGAGTGAGAAAGGTGACTGGAAAGGAAAAACTCAATGCATCATGGGAATCCCCGGCAGCCTATGTCTATTGCAGCATAACTAAGGGAGGATTCAGGGTCACCTGGTCCAGCCCTAACTATATGCTTTAGCAAAAAGGAAAGTTTTAAGCCTAATCTTAAAAGTAGAGATAGTGTCTGTCTCCCGAATCCAAACTGGAAGCTGGTTCCACAGAAGAGGGGCCTGAAAACTGAAGGCTCTGCCTCCCATTCTACTTTTAAATACTCTAGGAACAACAAGTAGGCCTGCAGAGCGAGAGCGAAGTGCTCTAATAGGGTGATATGGTACTACAAGGTCATTAAGATAAGATGGGGCCTGATTATTTAAGACCTTGTATGTGAGGAGCAGGATTTTGAATTCAATTCTGGATTTAACAGGAAGCCAATGAAAGGAAGCCAAAACAGGAGAAATATGCTCTCTCTTTCTAGTCCCTGTCAGTACTCTTGCTGCAGCATTTTGGATTAGCTGAAGGCTTTTCAGGGAGTTTTTTGGACATCCTGATAATAATGAATTACAGTAGTCCAGCCTGGAAGTAATAAATCCATGAACTAGTTTTTCAGCGTCACTCTGAGACAGGATATTTCTAATTTTAGAGATGTTGCGCAAATGGAAGAACGCAGTCTTACATATTTGTTTAATATGTGCATTGAAGGACATGTCCTGGTCAAAAATAACTCCAAGGTTCCTCACAGCGTTACTGGAGGCCAAGGTAATGTCATCCAGAGTAAGAATCTGGTTAGATACCATATTTCTAAGCTTTTCAGGGCCGAGTACAATAACCTCAGTTTTATCTGAATTAAGAAGCAGAAAGTTAGCGGCCATCCAGGTCTTTATGTCTTTAAGACATTCCTGCAGTTTAACTAATTGGTGTGTGTTATCTGGCTTCATAGATAGATAGAGCTGGGTGTCATCTGCATAGCAGTGAAAATGTATGCTATGTCTTCTAATGATGCTACCTAAGGGAAGCATGTATAATGTAAACAGAATTGGTCCTAGCACCGAACCCTGTGGAACTCCATAATTAACCTCAGTGTGTGAAGAGGACTCTCCATTTACATGCACAAATTGGAGTCTATTAGATAGATATGATACAAACCACTGCAGTGCAGTACCTGTAATACCTACAGCATGTTCTAATCGCTCTAATAGGATATTATGGTCAACAGTATCGAACGCTGCACTGAGGTCTAGCAGGACAAGCACAGAGATGAGTCCACTGTCAGAGGCCATAAGAAGATCATTTGTAACCTTCACTAAAGCTGTTTCTGTGCTGTGATGAGCTCTGAAACCTGACTGAAACTCTTCAAATAAACCATTCCTCTGCAGATGATCTGTTAGCTGTTTGACATCTACTCTTTCAAGGATTTTTGATATGAAAGGAAGGTTGGAGATTGGCCTATAATTAGCTAAGACTGCTGGGTCTAGAGATGGCTTTTTGAGTAAAGGTTTAACTACAGCTAGCTTGAAGGCCTGTAGTACATAGCCGATCATTAGAGATAGGTTGATCATATTTAAGATCGAAGAATTAATTAATGGCAGCACTTCTTTGAGCAGTTTTATAGGAATGGGGTCTAAAAGACACGTTGATGGTTTGGAGGAAGTAATTATTGAAATTAACTCAGAAAGATCAATTAGAGAAAAAGAGTCAAATTAGAATGAAGGGTAAATTTAACTGGGAAAGAATAAGATAAAATATATAAATTAAAGTTGAAAATAAAATAACTGTACAACAAAATACACAATATAGAACTATATCTAACTTAACATCAATGGTACTAAGAGTAGCTGTAGATAATACTACATCTGTGGGATGATTGTTGGTAATTTTTTCTCTAATGATAAAAATTTTATTTGTGAAGAAGTTCATGAAGTCATTACTAGTTAACGTTAAAGGGATTGTTGGCTCAAAAGAGCTCTGACTTTTTGTCAGCCTGGCTACAGTGCTGAAGAGAAACCTGGGGTTGTTCTGTTCTGACTGAGCAAGTATAGTAAACTGAGTGCATTCCTAAAATGTAAAATAAAATAGTAATTATAATAAGAAGAAACACAACCATAGGATTTTATGGCCATAGCTTTGATTTTTCCAAATGTCTGACCTTGCTACAACTGATTACGTGTTTCACTTGCTAAAGGCACAAAATTTCCTAAAACAAGCAACAAGTGCAGATGGCTGCAGCGCAGGGCTGGCAGAGCAAAGGGAAGAAAGGCGCCAACAATCCACTAGTGTCTGTGGGTCATAGCCAGTTATTTTCTGCAGCCAAAGATTGAAGGATTTATTTATTTTTAAAAAATGGTTTAAAATATCTTGATTCTGCTCTTTGGTTTTACCTAAAACTGAAACTGCATATTACGCATTCCCTTCGGTTGCCAGGTTTTATTTACCCAAACTTCATTTTCATTTTATTTTACATTGCTAGCTAGGGAGCTGGCTGGTGTTTTTTTTGTACTTGTGCAGTCCATCTATTTTTACTTGTGATATTACTACATTGCTGAATCTCAAAAAACAGTGGGCGAGGTGAGTGCAGTTTTGTTCAGAATGACTGGAGGGTTTTCAGTAACCTTTGATTCTTGGCATTCTTCCTCTCCCCTAATTTTGTGTCATGTCTCCTCTGCCCACAATCAAAGAGTTAGAAAGTGACCCTGCAAAACAGAAAGGGCAAAGTTTCAAAAAAGGTTGTATGAACCCAGACTTTGCTTTTTTTGCCCAGTGATACTTTGGATAGAAGGAGTGTATGTGTGTATTTTATATATGTATATTTATTCCCCACTCGCGCTGTGGACATTCCTTGTCCTTCAAGCTCAGGTCCTCTACCGGAGGCCTGAGAGTTTGAGGGTCCTGTGGAGTATCTTTGCTGTTTTTAGGACTGCCTTCTTCTGGACAGATATCTCAGATGTCGTTCCTGGGATCTGGGAGCCGTTCCCCCAATTTAGGAGATAGTGGGAACACTACTGGTCTTCAGAAGAGAGGCTTGGGGGTTTGAATCCCAACCAGTTTATGCATCCATACTCAGGGTAGGCCCACATGCTCCCTAAGCCTACTTTGGAATGTGAGTGAGAGACACATAATTGGAGAATTATCCTGTTACAAAAGTCAAAAATTCAGGTGACTCAGGTGGTATTTACACTTTCATTTATAAACTCATGTGGAGTAAAATGCAGCAACTTTGTAATTGGATGACAAAAAGAAAGAAGATAAAGAGAGATTTTTTTTATTCATGGATATTTGCTGAGCAATGACTGTAATTTTGAATGTGGAGTTGACGCACAATCCTCGGATCGCGATGTGAATGGCTTCACTGGAAAAAGGTTTTCTCTAAAACTACATATGTGCGTCAGCACCTCTGAATTTATATGTGACTGTTCAGACTGAGGTCACGTTCAAAAAATAAGATGTGTCTGATTGAAGGCCGCAGATGAGCATCAGTTTGAAAATTGAACAAATCAGACTCAGTGGGATTTGCCGTGGCTGCGTGTTATGAAAAGAATAGATGCGAGAGATTAGCGCTATTTTAGCCTGCAGTGGTAACACGGCCTAATTAGAGCGAACATAGTTCCTGTTGTTTTTCAGGTTCACTGCAGAACCAAAAAAAGCCTAAAAGTTGCATTGAAAAGGCTGAACACCGAACACTAATTTCAGTTTTAGAATTTCCCAGCTCAGTGTAACTGAACAGTTTGCTGTGAGTAGAACAGCAGTTTTCTTGCATGTGGTTAGAAAGCAGTGATATTACTCAGCGGCAGCTCAGAGATCAGACACACTGCGGATAAGTAGCGGGATACACGCTTTCGCAGAGGGCCTCTGGGCTGCTCCCAGCGCACACTGTCTCTTCATTATACGCCTGACAATTCTCTTACGGTTCTCTGTGTCAACACTTATGTCTGTGCGTGTAATGTCTCCTGTTTGTGGGAAAGAAGCTGCGTATAGACGCATTGTTTTAGTGTCTCTACTCTAATAGATGAAGGAGAAAAAATGAGATGTCTCATGTCTATTATGATGATTTACTTTTAAGAGTACTTGTACTTCAGCATTTTCTCATTAGATATAACCTTAACTTCATGACCACTTTTATGCAGAAATCATAGTGTATAAGTGTATGACATATACATGTAATCCAAAGATTTACTGTAAGGTTTTCTGCTTTTTTCCCAGTGAGACTGGTTTTGTGAGAAGCAGACACAAACAGGGAGATACCCAGAGACCCAGCTAGTTTTGGGAAGCACATGAAAAAATAAGCAGATGAATAGATGGGCACAAAGACAGTGAGGGCCAGAAAGAGGCTGGTGAGGCCCTTCACGGGGGAATTCTGCTTGTCTTTGCCGTCTTCCAGGGCAGTGGAAAAAGTTGGCTTCATGCACAGCTGCTTCACAAACAGCTCAGCAGAGAGCCTGGAGAATCTGCTCTGTGTCTGGTGTTGCATCTCCATCTTTATTTTCCCTGATTGCACTCTCCTCTCACCTGCACAGCCTTGCCCCAGGCCTCGCTCCACCTTCGCTGCTCTTCCTGTCTGTCCAATTATCGGGGAATCAAAAGTTGTGTATTTCACACAGTTATGTGCTAGGCCTGTTTCTTGGAGCCAGCCAAGCTAGCTGATCCTCCCTTTCTCCCAGTCTTTATGCTTTGTTAAGCTAATTGACTGCTGGCTTCGCTTCATATTTAGAGCACGGACACAGGGCTTATGCCAGTTGCAAGCCCATCGGCATGCTGGGCCTGAGTTTGGCGTTCCGCTTTTATAGATACAACAACAACTTGAAGTGAAGATCTAAGGTTATATGATTTTATAACTTAATACCATCAAACTTCAGTTCAGTTGATACATGTGTTCTTTTGCAATGCCACTCTTACTCACAAAGCCATCAATGCTCAGATACTCAGGCAGACTATTCGTCTGGCTTAAGAAGGAGCATTTTTCAAAAGGAAGGCCCTAATTCACTTTACCATTATTTTTGCCAGAGAAGGATCAGGCTCCGGCCCATCAAGGTTTCAAATCCTTTGTTGGTGCTGCGTGATTAGTGATTTTTGTATACATTTTTTTTCAGTGCGAAATGTCTAGGATAGAATTTCAATGTGGCTTCAGGACTGAGAAGACGAGAAGACTGTCCTTATACTGTCGAAACTGGTGGGATCTATCAGTGTTGGAATAGCCTCTGAGAAACCGAACGATTTATGTGCCTGCTAGCTGTGGGTCCTGGTTCAAGGCCGAGCCTATCTGCTCATCACTACAAACAGCGTGCTCCCTGGGTGTCGTGCTGGAATACAAATGCTTGAATTTAGATGTGACCCCTGGCTCACCTGCATCTCAGCCAATTCTAATGAGAAATCTCTGTCTGTGTACCTGCTGTGAGAGGGAGAGTAAAGGAATGAGTGCGTATGAAACATAGAGGCACACTGAAATAGCAAGCGATTCAGACTTTTATTTATGGCTGTATATTGGAATACTTTTTGCTGTTACTATTTTGACTGTATTCATTTTAAATGAGCACATTAATAGGCGTTGCTATAAACACGGAGTAAATAATAACCCCAAAATATTAGCATACCTAAACAGAGACATGGATTTTATTAGGCATAGGACAACATTATTTTAGTTTGTGGTGCTTTTTTAACATGTTGGTCCCAAATGTTCAATAGGTTCTTCAAAATAGGTTAGCTAGTGACTCAGAAGGCTATTAATCATTTTTATACTCGTTGCAGTTTCAGTGACCTCTTTTGATGGGAGCATTGCCCCTCCCAGCAGGAAAGAAATATTTCTTCATGCGATAAAATCAATTGCTCAGAATGAGCAGATGCATTTGCAGCTCTGTTGTACTACAGGTCAAGGCTACGGGTTTTGCCTTTAATTGTTTTACATATGTGATAAGCATGGATGCCCATGTCAGCTATATTTACTTGGTGAAGTGGTATAATGTCAATGCATTAATGTTGTCCGGTAAAACACCAGCTATTCAACTGAGACATCTATAGAAAACATGTGGAAACTTTTAAATCAAGCCTGAGATGGACATTGAAAAACACAATTTTCTGGTTGCAGATAGTTGAGGTTTACATTGTATCGTTGACACATCACAAAATTCTGTCGCGCTGAGTACTGAAAACCATCATCTTCACTTGAAATAGTTTGTGAATCACATTAAATATTCTGTAATTTTATCCTACACTTTATTCAGCCGTGTTTGGCTGTGGCTGCTTGTGTAATCACACCATTTAATGCTGAATAACTTTACCTTCATTAGCTGAGGATGAAAATGAATATGCAAAGAATATTTTCTTGTGTTTATGTACTGAGAAAAGTATTTTTTTTAGAGAAACCCCCCCAGAAATTGCTATAATAACTCAACTTATGAATAACTGTGTTTGAAGTGCACTGTTTAATGTAAATGCGACGACCAGTAAAATCCTCTTATTCATTTTTCGTGTGTTGACAGAGGAGGTGGGTGAGGTGTTTCCTGTGGAGATACTGTACTGTATCATTATGTGTTAGGTTGGTAATTCATTATTCTGTCATGTTAAACACCCCCCCCCCCCCCCCCCCGGAAAAAACTGAAACACCTCTGGGTGCAAGTGACGCACGCTTTGTCCTACAGCGATGTTTGACCTCACTGCCTCATCCTTTTTCCTCTACCTGTACTGACTGATAGATGCAGCCAGATAAACGCCACAGGCTCCACCAAAGCCTCACACAGCCATTATCCAACACTCAGCAGACACCTCTCATGCATTAGCGACCGGTCTCATCCTGTCAAAGGCAGACGCAGGACAGAGACTGTTAGCGGAAGCTTGCGGACTGTTAGTGTTAAATGGGAGCAGTGTTTCCTCCGGAATCACCGGTTGACAAATGAGGGCTGATGGAGCAGTTCTTGTCGGAGGCCATTATTTTTGATGGGACCAGATGATCTGTAAGGATGGAGCACTGTTTGTCTGAGCTGCGGCGCCTTCTGGGCAAAATATCAGACCTACTCGAAACCACTCAGACTCTTCAAATGATGGATGTAAAAGGGAAAATTGCTAAGCTGTAACACCAAGAATTTTTTTGTTGAGTCTCTGGCGTATTGTTACGACTCAGCATCAGCCGCACATCCAAGGAAAGTTGTGAAGAACATAAAGAGACTCCCTTTATGAGAAGGCTAAGTCTTTCATTATTGTCATTAATACTCATTAGCTAACGTTTCAGTCATCCAGACCCATGAGAGAGATAGAAGCATGTTCACACTAAGCCTTGGTAAGGCACCAAGAGTCCTGATCAGTCACTCAACCTCCAGGGGTTTTATTTTCATTGTATTCTTTAAACTCACTCTTTAATTTTATCAAATCCAATGCTTCAGTTAAAATTAGGTCATTCAATTACATACTGACAAAAAAATAGTTCCATCAGCTTAAGGGAGATGTTATCGCTCTCCCTGTTATTTCACTTTTGGTAAAATAAAACATACACAAGTTCTCGGCCTCAGAGCTTAATTAGATCAAATTCCATCTGAAATCCTTGGATGGGAAATTCAGACTGAAAATTCCCAGCATCTCTGCCTTCATTTCAAAGAAATGTTGGAGGAGTTTGCACAGGGATATCTTTGATGAATTGTTCACTTCCCCTGGAGGCGAGTTTAGCATATGAAAACCTGACTACAGAAACAGAGTGCCCATACATTTTGCCAAAGTAAGCAAAGCTCATTCAGACTCGACCCAAAGTGAATGTTTGGATCAGCGTTGCAGACACACTGCTGTCACATTAAGCAGCACTTCTATATGCGCTGCGGTGTATTTTGGTGAATAATGTGAGTTGTGTGGGTTGGTTAATGGTTCTGTTTTTTGTTTTTCACTGAGTGTAAATAAGAGGAAAAAGTATATGACTGGGAAAGTGAGTTAACTCATAATTATTCCGCCTTCTGACAGCTAGAGAACCAAATTTTTGTATTCAGTTTAATGTTCAAGTCTTTTTTCCCCCCCCTCTGTCTTGAACAATGTTTGGTAGAGTATTAAAGAAAGACTGCAACTAAAAATAGTAATGAGTGAAAACGGAAACAGTTGAAAGTTTAATAGCAAAAGTAAAATAAAGTAACCAGAAAGATGATTACAGAACTCCATGTAACGACTAAGTACACCCCATGATTCAGTCAGGATTCAGGTGGCAGGACCTTCAGCAGCAATAATATGAAGTAATCCATTTTCGTAAGACTTTATCAGTGTCTCAAATTATTGTGGAAGAATTTTGGCCTACTCTTCTTTCTTTGTGCACAGGTCTCTGAAATGCCACCACAGCATTTCAGTCAGTTTGAGGTCTGGATTTTTCAGTGAAGCTTTTTCTGTTGTAGATGCGCTGCTGAGCTTGGGATCATTGCCCTGTTGCATGACCCAGTTTGGGCCAAGCTTTAGCTGTCACAGCTGGCCTCGTGTTTAACTCTAAAAACTTTGGTGCACAGAAGAGTTCATAAGCAGTGACTCCAAGGTGCAGAGGCCCTGTGATTGTACCCGTCCAGTTGTATGAGATGTTTGTGCTAATATGCTCTGTTTTCTTTTTGCCATTGTGCATCATGGTCAAACATTTGGTCTTGTTTGTGCAAAGGCAATTGTTGCAGAAGTCTTGTAGTTTGTTCAGGTGCAACTTTGCAAACTTCAGCTATGCTGGCGTGTTTTGCATTTTTTAGAGAAAAGAAGCTTTCTTCTGGACACAACCTGTCCAAACAAGCCATATTTGTTCACTCTTTTTCTAATGATACTGTTATAAACGTTAACATTTAACATGCTTACCATTACTTACCCTCTTAATTCCTAAGGAAGCAGTGGGTGTATTTACTTTTTCACACAACTGTGTTCAGTCTTTTGAACTGATTTAATTTTTTTATTACTGTACGAATTGCTTTAGTCATTTATTGATCTGACATGTAAATATATAATTTTTTAAAAACTTATTTAACTCACAGATGCTTTGATTCAGTTCTGTTTTTCTGAGCTGGTTCTGCACAAGAGGAAGGGTAACCTCCTAATAGTGTCTTTTAATAAGAAAAGACCATGATTTGATTTTCTCACACTTTGAAAGGACCATTGTTTGTGTCCTCTGTGTCTGAAATTGGATGGTGAGTCCTTTTGGAGAGCAGCGGAGGGGAAATGATTTGTATTCACCTGCCGTATCTGAAAGGGGCTGAGGAGGGGCTGGGAGAGAGAGAGAGTGAGCGAGAGGGGGCAGTTACATAGTGCTTTCTTCATATGATAATGGATTGCGCTGACATTCACACACATTGTTGTGCGGCGTGTCAGTTAATACTCTTAACTCGCGGGATGAATGGCAAATTTTAAACAGATACCATTAAAGTACTGTCTCGCACTGGCACAGGTCACAGATTTATGTATAATGTGTCTTTTTTATGAAAAAAACACCAACATGGCACCTTTATGCACGTGCAACATATTTGTCACGTCATCATTCACTCCTGCAAATGAATTACTTTTCTGAATTTCTTTTTTTTCTCTCGTTTTTTTTATGTAACCTCACTCTCTTTTATTGGCCCAGCTGGGCAACTAGATTCTTGTGTCAGCTGCACAAAAGAAACAAAGTGAAGCTGGGGACAGGCAGTAATGAGCAACTCCTCTTACAGTGTTACATATAGACCTGCTGCAGTGTTTGGAAGCCTTATGGAGACAATGGATGGTTTTGAGAGGTCTGGAGCTCTCTGAAGCCCTTCTTTGATTGAGTTTCCTGGCTCTAGGCTCCAGCGTTGAGGATGATTGTGGAGTGGGATCTGTAGGTCCAGGAAGGGGAGGACGGTGGGGGCCTGAGGACCCTCCTCTGTGCTGACCTTTTACAAACAGGTGGGGTGGAGTGGAAGGGGCTGACAGTGGAGGAGGAGAAGCGGGAGAAGCCTATTGTGGCGCTCTGTGAATGCAGAGGTGGCACTCAATAACAACACTCACTGCCTCCTTCCACCTGCCGCAGATTTTCTCACAGCTTACTTTTCCCACTTTTAAATTAAATATTCTGGTAAAACACTGTGATAACATATTGTTCCAGCACAGAGCCAGTGTTCACACTTTGTTTGCCAGCAGAACTTTCTCTCTAGTCGCATTGCTGGCAGCAAGTCTTTAGGGATTGTGTCCGTTTGTTGTGACGGTAGGTGCACTGGAACACTTTGGGTTGGAGATGGCCACAGTTTCCTCCAAGGATAAATGTGAGTGACTTTGGCGATTTCCCTGACTACTTTTTGTATCACAAATACAATTTTGTAGAAAAAAGCCCCAGGACAAAAAACATGCAAAAAATATTTTTACTACAGTGCTGAACACTTGAGCAGATAATAACAAAAAAATAACTTTATTTTTCTGGTGTTTTTGAGTTCTCTCATTATCTTAATGATCTTTAAATATTACAACTTTCACCACACTTTTACTGAGCCTTAACAGATCTAGATATTTTTCAAACTGTTCTACTGGAATTTTCTGACACAGCCATCTCTAGGGTTTATAGAAAATGTGCTGAAAATTATATGATAATACGTTAGTCATGCCTGAGTTCAAAGGAGAATGGAGAGACCTCATCAAGCTGACAGGAAGGCAAAAGTAACTCAAATAAACCACTTATTACAACTAAGGTATACAGGAGTGCACAAAGGTCAAACCTTGAAGCAAAGTGGCTACAGCAGCAGAAGACCACACCAATCCCCATGAGTATCACTGTAGAGAAAGATGGCAGTATCATGATGCAGATGTTTTTATTCAGGTTTGCGATCTTGGTTTCATAATTGTTACATCCCTATTACTCAATAGGCACTACTATGTTAAATTTGAAAGTACAGCTATACTGTAAGCAATACTGCAAGCGACGTTAGCAAGCTAATAGCATGCTAACATTGTGCTAACGTTTAGCTTAGAGCTCACCTCAGAAGTTCCACTAAAATAACTTATTTCAGTAAATTATATGTATATTTCTGTTTACAAGCATTCTCTTAAGGATTTTGCATGAATAAAAAACCATTTTATTTCTTCCTTTATAGTTCTGTGAATCAATATAAGCGTGCTGTTTATTCTAATTATGTGCAGAGAAATGGCCACAGGATACAGATTGTATTCAATAAGCCTCAGCCTCACCGCCTCTGTCCACCTGCTCCTTTCTCACTTTTGAATTACATGTTCTGGTAACACGCAGCGGTAACAGATTGTTCCAGCTCACAGTCAGTGTTCACGCTTTGTTATCTGATGTTGCCGACAGATTTTACTGGAGTGAATGGTACCCGCACAAAGTGCAGACAGCTCCAAATGACCAGTTGCTCCCTGCCTGCCTACATACTGTATCAGCACAATTCAAATTCCAGCAGAAGAGCGTTCATTATACAGTCATGCTTTTCTAGAAAGCCCTAGTTGCAACTGTTGACTCACAGCAATCATATATAAACACTGTTTCTTTGTGCTACCATGGCTGACTTAGCCCGCTGGAATTCATTTGCTACATCAGAGCTTTTTTGAGTCAGAGGTGATCATTTCCTGCACACAGACTCTCTTTATGGCACCCCTAAGCTTAATGTAAACTTCTCATATTGGCACCATCTTGAGAGACCCTTCACACGTGTAGTAAGCCATCCGGTGTGGACATAGTGGCAAACTGAGATTCTAATCACATCTCTTTTGTTGAGCTCAGAGGAGGCTGAGACTGTTTTTTTGGACCAAACAGATGTCAAATGTGCAGGTTTTCTCTAAGGTTACTTTTGGGATGATAAATGGGCCTGGGCCTTTTTCTCCTGTTTTCTTTTTTCGTCTGTATTTGGTGAGAGAATTGACTTTTTTTTTTGTTGGCATGGAAATCTAAAAGTATTGAGGGGATTGCCATGGATACAGAATGCCCTTTTGGAGTGCAGTTTTGAGTGGCTGTACTCTGCTGGAAAGTGTACAGACAGTCCCTATATTTAGCTTGAAACCATTTTACTATCTTTGCTGAGATTTAAATTGCTTAACTCCTTAAGCACTATTTGAGTTTACAAATGCACAGATATTTCTATCTGCTGGCTCACAGGATTTGTTCCCAGAGGAGATTGGGTTTTGTTGATTACTTTTTTTGTTCAAACCTGCCATGTCTCTGTGGCTGAAGTTTGTCTTGTGGTGTCGTATGAGGATTTTAACAGTTTCTTTAGCTATTCAGGAAGCAGGTCGGCATGCATTCCTCCCACTCCTCTTGCATTTGCTCATGACAATGAACGTCTGCTCAGCATATGAATGGCTTCACCCATAACGCTCTCATGTGGTAGGGCAGGCATACTCGAGCTCCGTGCTTTGCACTGCTCCGGTGTTTATCTGCCCCCTTCTGCACAAGCAGAAATGTTCTCATACATAAGTAATTATAGTGTAGTGATCAGCTATTGCATAAAGGTCAAGTTCAGATACACATTTGTTCATTCAGTCGTGTCCTGCTTTGCCACCTGTTCTCAATTCATCTATGCTTTTTAAAAGTGGCACTAGTAATTATTTCAGATGTCATAAAAAGACTTTTAAGTCCAACCTTACTGTTTTTTTTTTAAAGAATAATTAGTTTTTGCTAGATTGTGAAGCAGTGAAACGATTCCCCGCTAATACTTTTCCTAAGGAGAGGGATTTATACACAAACCCCAAGAACGAGAGACCTAATTGAGGAAACACAGCCATAATGTGAGGACATGACGTAGCAACTAAATGTATTAAATAAAAGAAATATGTATTTTTATTGCACTTGGATTCCTTATCGATAATGTATTCGTTATCAGTGATATCCCTAATTCTAAGTCTAGCCCCAGGCAATCAGAATATGCAATTTTGTTTTTCTCCCAAGTCTTGGCAATGAGGGATCAAAGAAAAATAATGATTGTAACGCAAATCAAAATCTGTTTTCATTTCCACCTGCCCAAAAAAAAAAGGAAAGAAAAGAGAGTTTTGCCTTTTCCTAAAATGTAGGGCATGGGTAAGGTTAGCGTTATCATCTCTGATAACTTAGACCTCCAAGGCGTTAAGAGCACCATCCCATCTAGTGGTGCTGCTTCCATCTGCATGTTAAAGAGGCCGTCTTCCTCAGAAGTGCCGGCGCCGTTTCTGATTAGCATTTAGGCAGAGGGAACAGCGAGCGAATCCTGAAGTGTTTTTGGCATGTATGGCGAGCAAGCTTTGTGAATGTCAATGTGTGGCGCTCTGAAAGAAGGTAAACTAGACAAATTGCCGGACATGTTGCATTAGCAGCAGATGCCAATTAGAATTAAGACTTGTTTTATGTCGATAGCCAGGGGAGTTTCAAAAACAAAGCCTTGTAACTTTAAAGGCCTACCCCCAAAGATGTAATGGAGCTTTTCCATGAAGTGTGACGACTTGCCTAAAACAGTTTTTCAAAAAGCAAGAACTCATGACGTAGTCGACAAAACATAAAGGTCAAACTATCTGGAAAATCCAAGAGCCTACACATCCCATAATTACACACCCCATGCACATGTCTTTTTTTCTTTGAGTGATTTTTTGCCTGGTGCAAAGTCAGTGGAGTTCACATCGTATAAAGTGGTTAATATTACTAATGAAAATACTGAAGCCTATTTACTCATGTATTTGGGAGGCCTATGCATCAAAACCACTACAGCTCTGGTCAGAAAGCTGAATTTAAATAGCATCTTTATAGTGAATCAGATGATTGAAGATCTTTTATTGTCTTGCATTGTACAGTTCAGATCAAGGGCTCTGGTGTGTTCTTTGGGCTATGGGGTCTCGTTGAACAACAGGACCCCAATTCATATGTTAACCACACCAATTATTTGCATACGCTGCCTCATTTACAAAAGCTAATGAGAAGATTATGGGAAACATACACTGAAGCCGGCCCATGGAATGTGTGTTGTGGTCCTGTGGCTGCTAATAAGAGGCCCGTGAGAGGTATTAGTCAAAGCCACTGAACATTCAACCTCATGTATCATTGCTGTAAATTGTATCACCGCTTACCCCTGTTTAGCACATTAGCTGTGAATCCACAGCTTAAAAAGACAAATGATTAAACTGTATTATTATATTATATTATATTATATTATAATCTACAGTGATGTTTTTAGCTAAACTGTAATAACCTTACTATTTGTTTAACTTCTTTGACCTCAACTTTGAGATCCATGGAAGATACACACACACACACACACACACACACACACACACACACACACACACACACACACACACACACACACACACACACACACACACACACACACACACACACACACATACTCCTGATATCTAATAGCACAGAGAAATACATGCAGCCCAAGGCATGAATAGCAGGCACCGAGAGCACCCGGCAATCTCAGAAAAATAAACGCTTCCAACCGAATCAGTTTCCTCATCACCTCCTTCCTGAGCGTGGAGTCATTCTCATCATAATACCCCTCCACCCCCATCCATTCAGGCATCTGTGGGGGATCCCTGCTGCTCCATTAAGGCCATACCGAGGCTCACAAACCCCTGATTGCATGAGCCATCAATAGCACTGATTATGGAAGTTAATTAGGGTGCTTGGTGCAGGAGAAAGGCTTGTTTTTCATCATAGATGTTAAAAGTGTAGAGTTCTGATGCAATAGCTGTGATTCTGTCAGGGTTGCAGTGTTGCATCACTAATGTTTGGCACATACAATGACAAGATCTGTGCAAGTGATGAGCATATGAGGCATATAGCGTTATCCGTTGCTGTGAGGGGAATTCAACTGGGATTTTTTCTATACTGACTGCAATTCATTTACACTGCAGTCTACTTCCATTGTCAGTCCTTGTGCCCCTGTCACCTCTATCTGTGTGCTCAGACACGTCCTGACCCTCACATTCTGTTGACAGCCTCTGTGAATGTGCTTTATCCTGGGTGTGTATGTGCTGTTGCGTGTGCTATGTCCCTGACATGTGCACAAAACCAATTAGTTTTGGGATGGTGAAGTAGCTGGGTATGGGAAAATGACAATGGAGTAATTGAAGAGGCTGGATGAATGAGAGGCAGACAGCTCAATGCAGCTTTTACAGAGCAGAGTGTTGACAAAATGAAAAGCAAGACGTGAGCGAAGGTGGTCTTATGTAGTCGGAGACAGTAATTAACATTGCAGCCTTTCACTTTGCTGACATTAATTTTTACTGAACTTAGCTTGTTCGGTATTTAAACGCTAGCTTTGCTCATTCATTTTTTTTCTACAATCAGATAACAAAGCTGGCCATTTGTAAACCACATGTTTGTTTGTGTTGGCTTTTCTTTGTAACCATTTCAGGCACGATTTTCAACAACTTTAACCTCATATTAAGCTGAAAATGTCACGGAGGAGCAGGGAGGACTCGGCGCAGACTGAAATCTCAGAAAAACAGGTTTATTTACACACTCCAGGTGCACTATATACAGGTGAAGGAGAAGGGGGCCAGGGTTCCCAGGGGTGCAGAGCGGGGTCGGGAAAAGCGTCCAGAGTCTCCAAACCAAACACGAGAAATCTGCATACAGAGAACAAGGGTTAGCACGGAACTTTCACGGACAGAGCTCAAAACTGGCTGAGGCTAAAGTAGCACTGACGAGCGTTATTCAATAGTCCAGCGGCAAGGTGCTCTCAGTCACTGCCTTAAGTAGCGGGAGCAAACAAGGTGAGGAGCCACAGGTGATTGCCTACAGGTGGTGGAGGCCGGGAGCTCACAATGAGCTCCGCCCAGGCAGCGAGCAGAGAGAGAGGAGAGAGAGAAAAGACAAAACATAACATGTAGCCACACAGGGCCAGCCGAGCAGGCACGGGGACCATGACAGTAAATGTCTGGCTGAGTAAAACAGTTCCAAAAAAACTTGCTTTTCCATATTTGATGTTCACTTGTCATTGAATGTAAATGTTTCAAGAGATGCAAGAAATGTACAGAAAACCCATAAAACAATAACTTCAAAGTATTTTGTAAAAATTCAAAATATTAATATTACTTCATCACAAGTAGTTTAAGATGCCACAAGCAACAAATGTACCAAATGTCTGCAGGATTATTATTCGAGTTACCACGTCCTCTTAGCTCACTGATACATATCTTTCAGTGTTTTTGTTTTACACCCTGCAGCCTTGTTTTTGGTTTACTGTGGCAGCTGTCACGGTGTTCAGATGATGGACTCTGTCTGCAAGGAGAGAGCTGAGACTGAAATATGTTTTCAGTGCCGCCTGCTTGTCTGCAGGCCTGTTTGCATCAAAAAAACGACCTTTCTGAATTCTGTGAAACTTGATTGATAAGGTGAAGCACAGGCAAGGGAACAATGGAAAATATGGCATTGACCTCGGATGAGCTCTCCCACTTGTCTCTTGTTTTTTAGATGCAGCTGGCAGCAGTTGTGAATAAGCACTGTACTTGTCAAATCTACAAGTTTAAAGACATGGTTCACTCCCAAATCTAACTTGGTGTTATTTTTCAATCGAAATCGTTTTCATGTAAGTTGCCAAATTTTTGAGATATCGGCTGTAGAAATGTCGGCTTTCTTTTGAATAGAATGGAATAAATTGGCACTTGCCGTGTAGTACTCAAAGTGCCACTTTGAAAAACTCACCAGAAATATATTTTCTTGTTGGCCAATATATTTGGTTCTGAAATCACCAAATATTGGTATCGGCTGTAAAAACGATGTCATCACGAGGTAGTGCCACGAACAGTTATCACGTTTCAAAGTGAGACACCAGCTTAGTTTTCTTTCTCAGCTTTATCTATATGAAAAAGAGTGAAAATCATTTCTGGAAGTGCCCTTACCAATCTGTTGTGTTTTTGTCTAAGAGACAATTTCCTGTTCGATATTATCAGCCATCTGACGGCTTTTGGCACAGCACTCCAAACGGGACTGGGGTTTTATCTGAGCTCCAGCAAGAGAGATATGTTGACTTTGGGCTTCCATCTTCTGTCAGCACAGGATGCATAGGATGGTCCGGCAATAGAGAAATATATTTTGCGATTAAGGTTCACCTTGAATAATTGTATATTGAAATAAAAAATTGGTTTTGAACTCTAGTTTCTTTTCTTTTTTTTCAAGATTCAGGCCCAGCTTGGATTACGCTCAAAATATACTGAACGACATGAGTCGACTGAGTTTCCACCGTCACTCAACTGTTAGACGGATATGAGGTTTGGCCTCATATCACTGAAACTTACAGGGGTGACTGTAGCAAACAGACATATACTGTACACACATACACACATACAAGTAAACACAGGCCCACACGTGTACGGTGTGAACAAAGGAAACACACTGGCTGGCTGGAGCTGAGCTGCTACACCTCATTAAATTGGGAAATGAATCTAGGATGAATCCCTGGCTCCATTCCAGATAAGAATCTCAAAGCTTATTGGGGATTCACCATAAAATGTATAATTAACACATTTATTCTGTTGCTGTCACACGCTGGCCATTTTTACTTCACCCTTTTTTTCACTCTCAGTTCGGGCTGTAATTTATGATTTAGAAAAAAAAACCCAAAAGTAGTGACGGTGACATTAATGCCTTAATGCCTAATACCAAGCAAAATGAATTGGTGCTAGAAAATCACTGCGCTGCAACACCTTACTCATAATTGTGAATGGATTTTGCATAAACAATATGTGATTGTAAATTTCCAGCAGAAGCTGAAAATATACTGAAGGAAAGGAAATGTACAGTTTCAGCACCGATGCCTGCAGCCTGCAAATTATCTTGATGAAATGACCCTCTGGATCTTTTCATGTCAAATCCCAAGCCAGAGCTGCCTGAGGTGTCCACAGCAGTGTGATTGGCTGCCCTGGGTGAATAATACAGGCCTTCCCAGGAGAGGTATAGTTGAAGCTGGGGGCAGTAGACATTAGCCTTGGTCTCTTCCCATGCTACTAGACACCGGCTCTGAGGATGGTTCTGAATCATGACTTTAGGGCAGCACTAACAAATACCTCAGTTCCCCTAGGAAGACCAGGTCTTACCGCATGGCTGTCTAGCCTCTGGTACCAGACATCGCTTTTACAACCTCATCTGCAGCCCTGACCTGCCCCACGCCCTAAGCAGGCATGCAGTACGCATGTGTAACTCCAGCTTTAGAGTGCGCCACGTGATTTTTTTCATTCTGAATTTGTTAGTGTGCTTATGCGATAATGTAGCAAATTAATCTGCCTGAGCTCTAAATTAAGCTGTGACATTTTTAATATGGTGCCAGTGGATGAAGAAGCGAGATAAAAACAGGTTATTAAAACAGTTATTAAAACGACTCCTCCTAAGTTCATTTTCTTCATTCTTTTGACTCGGCAGCACTGAATTATGCAGATTAATATGAATTCAAATGAGCAGTCAATTTAACCTTGTGCTTTTTTAGATTTCTCTGAAGTTTGAGCCACATTCTGATCTTTTATAACTTCAATATTATATTCTATGATCTTTTGCCTGGATTAAGGTGTAATGTGGTAGCTGCGAGCTGTGTGGCAACAAGTGAACATTTTTGTTCTGTGGTTTTGTGACGTGACTACATTTTGCTTTGCTTTTTACTCAGTTCATTTAACGCTTGTGTTGTGATCAATGACTATAGAGCAATGACTGCAGTCATTGGTTGTGATGGAGACACAATTTGATAAAACTACTTAACAAAAAAAAATCCCCACTTAACAATGAATCAGTACCCCAGTTTGCCCAAGCAAGGAAAACATACGTCACCTCAGCTTAACCTGAAATCTTGTTGAACCAACTGTCCTTGACAAACAGAGATGTCACACATATTTATTTCTGTCTCGTCACGTATGACATTCCCACTACAGCAGTCTAATGAAAGAATGATGGTTCGCTCTCTGAAATCTGACCTCATTTCAGATCACTTTGCTGCTGGCTCAGCCGGTCAGTCAATCACATTGATAAAGCTCCGAGTGAAATGGAAAGTAAAGTGAGTGTCCCCTTGTCTTGTCCCTTGGCATATCATCTGCCAGCTGATGTGATCAATACGGCAGAGAAACCTAATGGCATCATGGCCGCGCCTGTGATTAGCCCTGCAAAATGAACCCATGTGGGCCCCGTCGGTCCCTATCGGAATGCACTAGATCAAAAAGATAGCTTCCAGCAAATTGCAGTGGATGGTAACTAACATCAATCTGTGGCTAGAGCTATGATGTGTCTCTCACTCATTCTCTCTTTCTTTGACTCAAAACCACATAATAGAACAAAACTCATTATATGACTGATGACAGCAGTAACTGGATGTGCTATTCAGCCCTGCGCTCTCTGTCCTTGCTTATGTCTCTAAAAGCTTCTTTCCTTCGTTTGTTCTTCTCTTGTCTCCACCTGCAGTTGTGAAAGTGCACGTGTCCTCAGAGGCGGTGCGTCACTGAATTTGGGGGCAGACCTTTGAGTCTCACGTGATCATGGAGTGGAGGAGGATGGATGTAGGAGTGCTTCTGCTGTTCCTGGTGCACCTTGCCACTGCGCTGGAGGTCCCACTAGACCGTAAGACAACAAATCACACACAGCTGTAAACAAAGTCGTCGCACAGTGTCAGGGTTACTTTGCATTTAGTTACAAGATAAGTCACCCGGCCTATTACTTGATCAAACATTTTGATAATCAAGCACATAAAAGCCGAATTTATTTTGATTTTGGATTGACAAATTTACCGATAATGACTTCCAGGTCCAGTACAGTTTGGCTGATAAAAGTTTTACCCTTGCATAACACTGTATAGCTTTTTCTTCTTTGTGTTATAAATATTGTTAACAATTCATTAATTTTGCCTTAAATTTCAGAAAAGTACGAAAACAAGCTATTTTTAATTTCTGAATCTAAAAATTCTGCTTTAAAATTTTTATGGCAAACAAAAATATGAAACACATCCATTTGAAAGTAGAAAATATTTGTTGTTCATGTGAAAATTGGCTATTAAATAATTTTTTTGGAGAGTCAAATAAGTATTTTAGCTCTAGCCTAGTCTAGCCTTTCTTGTATGCATCTGTGTAGTTTCATCAATGTACTTTATGTTTTTTCCAGTTACTGTGACTGCATTTTATCCATGTAAATGTAGTGTTGTTTGTATATTAACAATTTTTAGATACTAATTGTGACTTACATGGACTGACATTTAACGTTTCAGCCTGAAGCTTCTGTTGCTTTTTTGGTTGACTACTAGAGGCCTCCATTCCTCAATATAGAGCTAGCCACGTGCGAACCTTGTTACAAGGCAGAGATATTGAGGGGGATATTTTTCATAACTAATATCTGGTTATTTTTACTGTCACTATTCTTTTTTCTTTCTTCTTTGCTGAAGTTCTGGAAGGATGTAAGTCTCAAAGAATCTGAGTTTTTGCTTGCAGCTTGTTTTTGGATATTAAAGATTACATTTTATCTAGCTGCTCGTTATGAATTGTTGAATTGCATTTAGTCGGATTTGTTTTACAGGATAGTGAGTGTGATTTCGAGTGGCCTTGGCATGTTGCATGCATTGATTTCTGTGTTTCTTTGTTTGCTGTTTTTGTTCTGTGTGTTTCTGCAATGGTAGAGTATTTTCCATAAAGCAATACTGCAAACAGCATGAGTCCTTATATCATTTGTTTTGTCATAGTCCATTACTTATCTCCGCAGCACTGACAGGAATACATTAGGCATCGGCTCATTGCAATAAAAGGAAATGTACCTGAGCTTTCTGCCTACCTTTCTACATTCTGAGAGCTTTTTTCAGTTTGTCAGCAAACAGCTGTGTGGTTTTATTCAGTATGCTAAGTCTGCATGTTATTGGTAATCACTGCTGGTGTGGTCAATGCAGCAGCAGGAAAGAAAAAAAAGAGACCTACTTATGCAGTAAAGGTCCTGATTAAATATCGCCCGTTTTCTGGTCGTCTTTAGTGCCGCAGCCGCCAACCATCACTTACCAGTCCCCTAAAGATTACATCGTCGACCCACGAGAGAACATTATAATCCACTGTGAGGCGAAGGGAAAACCGCATCCCAGGTAGGAATCAGTGAATTTCTTTTAAATGGAAAAAATATATATAAATTCCCCAGGAGTGGATTCAGGTACCACCTGTCACAAATGTTTAAAATGTTTTCAGCAGGTTTTCTAAACAATGCCAGAAAAGTTCTGCTTGACTCCTACACTTGACACCTGTTTTTGAATGCTTTGAATGAATCTAACATATAGTTAGCTTTCATCAAGATAACATACATGCACATAAATTTGTGGTTTTATGCTCGCAAGAACTCATAGATAAAATGTACCTCTCAGCCCTTAACCTTTACTTTACCCCAGATTATTCTTCCCCCAGCCCAAAGCAAGTTTATTATGTAACCATCCAGAATATTTTTGTAGATTTAAACTTGGCAAATATAGGAAAAACTTTTGAAAAAGTTCTTTAAAGAACACAATTGGAAACATTTACAGTAAAAATTCAGGTGCAATGAGATAGCCAAATAGGTAAAACAGATTTTATTAATGTGTTCTTTTTTATATGAATTACCAGATTTGATCACTTGAAAATTACCTGCATTCTTATGATAATGGTCTTATTTTTCCTTAGTTTCTCCTGGACAAGAAATGGGACCCACTTTGACGTCGAGAATGATCCCAACGTGGACATGAAGCCGCAATCTGGGACTCTGGTGGTGGATATCAGCAGAGAGAGGGTTGAACACTACGAGGGGGTGTACCAGTGCACAGCACGAAACAAACACGGAACCGCTGTTTCCCACAATATAGTGGTTAGACAGTCCAGTGAGTGCAGCTTGCTGTATCACTTCTTTAAAATCACTTCTCTCTCTTCTTTCATTGTCTCATGTGCATCTTATGAAAAAAATCACCTCCTTTCTTCTCTTTTTCTAACGATTAAGTTGCAATTTCCATCTTAAGAGCTCTCCTGGAAGGTAAAAGTTGTTTGTAGAAAGGTGCATGTTTTATTTTGTTGGACACGACGGTAGATATAGGTGATTGAACCTTTGTAATCCCCCCACTTCCATATTTTTATTCTTGATCATTCCCCTCATCTTGCCACATCGTCATGCAAGCTCCAGTCTGTTAGCGACCCATATTTTTTGCCAAATTATGATTTGATCGTGCTATTCTCCAATCAATATAGGATCCCCCCTGTGGTCAAAGGAAAAAATCAAGCCAATCGTGGTGCAGGAGGGCGTGTCTTTGGTGTTGCCGTGTCGCCCCCCTGCTGGCCTACCCCCTCCCATCATATTCTGGATGGACAACAGTGAGCAACTTGATCTCTTATGTTTCTTTGTGGTAACATGATGTTTCTGCTGCATAAGATTAAGAATTACGGTGATTTTCTTTTTCAATTTCCTGTTCCATCTTACAACCAATCATACTGTATTTCATTTTGCAAGCTAGGCTGTTGGAAATGTGGAAATCGTAATATATTTTTTCTGCTGTCACATTTATTGGTTTCTTTTCATTCCTTAAAATTTATCACATGAAAAATACTGAATGGCAACAAACTCATCTTCAGCCTGATGAACTGCATATCAGAATGTGAATATTTGTGATTAGATGCATAAATACCTGATTATATAGGAAATGTAGACCCATAAGCGTAATGCAGCTGCATCTATAACCTGTACTCTCCCAAACACTTTCCTGTATAATGTTAATGTGACGCTGTACATTTCAGACTTTCAGAAGCTCCCTCAGAGCAAGAGGGTGTCTCAGTCGTTGAACGGTGACCTGTACTTCTCCAATGTTCGCCGAGAGGACACCCGGAACGACTACATTTGCTACGCCCGCTTCCCCCACACACAAACCATCCAGCAGAAACAGCCCATCACTGTCAGGGTCCTTAACCGTAAGTCTGACACAGCGTGCGATGCAGAGACACGAGCACTGAAATCTACTCAAGTCTTTGTTATAACCTTTAAGAAAGTGGCAGCGTTTGTAATGTGTGTGCGGATGATTTTACGGTAGTTTGTGCAGGCATGACGGCGTAGGAGGAAAACAGCATTTCCTATCTATGATGCCGTCCTTGGAGACGCCAGCGGTCGCTGCCGCACTGAAAAGGCATATTGTCAGAGCTCTCGTGGTTATCTGCCAAACAGACGTTCAGTATTACTTCTGTAATATGTTCTGTATACACATTCTCCACCAACAACAAAGGCTTCTCTCATCTCAGCTACAAGACGGCAGGCTGTCTCCACTAAAGTAGATTCTTATGGCGATCATTCTTCATCGTAGATTTTTTCCTGTCATGTGAATTTTTGTTCTTCAGTCATGTTAAGTTGTCCAAGCTTTTGTGTTTTTCTTTGCCTTGATGAGTTCAACTTGTGAAATGGCGTGTGTCTTTTTTTGGTCTTTTTTCTGTTGTGTTGCAGTGGATGAAATCAATGACACAATGGCAGCTTTTTACAATGACACTGATTTATTTAGTGGTGAGTTATGGCACCCCCTAGTGTTTAACCCCCAACTTAGAGCTCCACACTAGCTCTTACCCACTAACACTAACCCTTCAACCCATCAACCCTGAGATTTTCTGCAACGTTACTGATTATTTTTAAGGGGTAGGATCTGGCACCCTCTAGTGATTAATCCCAACATGGAGCTGGGAATTCTGTCTTACCCACTAACTTCTACCCCTCGAACCTAGAAATCCAAGTAAAGTCTTTGTCAACCTGTAACTCTTCCTCGATCTACCCAATTAGCTCTCCCTTTCTTAACATGTAGTTCTTCTCACGAATTTTCAAAATTATAGCTGCATGCTCTTTTCCCTAAACTGGACGGACTCCTTGGGATACTTGGGGAAAAAACATCACATATTAATTCAAACACATATAAAATTTATTCTGGATTGTCAGTTAACGAATTAACTCCATGTAGTAAAAATATGCATGTTAAAATTCTACTTTTCTTTCTCCAATCTTAATACCTAAGGATTTCCAAACTTGTAATTTACTCTCTTACATATAATTTTTTTCACATTTCATTTCTCCTTAACATTTTTTGTCCTTGTCTAGTGGCTACACATGTTGGCTAAATTGAAACATGCAAAAACCTTGATTCTCATCAAATTAAAACACTCACTCTGGATTTCATATTCCTAGTTATGGAGATTACTTTGTCACCAGGTAAATTGCCAGATTAATGGCAAAAAGCAGTTCTCTGTGTGCTGCTTATTAAGTTAATTTATTCATTTATTTTATACCAAACACAGTACAATGCATTAAAAAGAAGTTAAAGTCCAAATTATGAGAATTAGTCTGTGATAAAGTGACGTCATGTACGTATATAGCAGACCATTACACGTTTCAGTTTTCCAATTTGTGTGGTGATGGGAGGGTAGTAATACTAAAGGAGCTGATTTGCTCTCAATCTTGCAGACGAGGTGCTCATTTCTTTGCCTTTACAATCGCGTTCATCACTCATATGATTCTGCGTGCGTGTGTGTGTAAATATAGAGGCACCCGTGGATGACAGAAGACCAACCTTCCTCATCCCATCTGGCTCATCCAGTTCCAAGATGGTGTTGAGAGGTGATAAACTGGAGATGGAGTGCATTGCTGAAGGATTGTAAGACAAAGAATCTGCTGTTAATTCATGAACTCAGTGCATTCATAAGTCATGTATTTAACGAGCGTCCACCTGCCATCATCAGTTTGTCTGTCTGCGCTCTCTCTTTGTGAATCTAGGCCCACCCCTCACATCTCTTGGACCAAAATAAGTGGTGATCTGCCTTCCAAACGCACCTCCTTCCTGAACTACAACAAGACCCTTCACATCGAGGACGTGTCAGCATCAGATGAAGGAGATTACCGCTGCACAGCGAAGAACCAGTTTGGCTCGGTGCACCACACCATCCACGTCATGGTCAAAGGTGTGCTTGAGGAAATGCTCAGCTCCCATCAGACTCTGAGCTGCTTGGGAACTCAGTCACTGCTTCTCTCTACCGCTTTATTTTCTCCCTCTTCCTTATAATTGATTTATTCACAGAAGCTAACAGGGCAGTGGGTTTAGTGATTAATTGTCCAGCCTGTTTCTGTACCCTGTGCTGCTTGCAGCTGCTCCATATTGGATCGATGTCCCTCCCAGGAACCTTGTCCTAGCTCCAGGGGAGAGCGGCAGGCTGTCCTGCTTGGCCAGCGGCACACCCAAACCCACCATCACCTGGGCTATGAATGGCATCTCCATAGAGAGTAAGTGCAGCCTCTTTTTTTTTTTTTTTTCAAACTCTCTCAGCTTTCATAATAGATGATCTCCTTTTTCATGAGAAGCAGGCATTATTAAAATCGAAATTGTAGATGCCTTCCCTCGGGTGGGTATTGATTCATATTTCCGTGAGTTATTATACAAATTCCGAGTTATGATACCACCTTTTTCAAACATCATTATAAGGCAAGGCAAGGCAAGGCAAGTTTATTTGTATAGCACAATTCAACAACAAGGTGATTCAAAGTGCTTTACAGAGACATTAGAAACAAGAACAAATAAAAAGCATGATTTAAAATTGAATAAAACAAGCAAATAAACTAACTAACTAATTAACAAACAAACAAACAACAGTATATAAAATCAAAACAGATAAAATCAGAACAGTAGATAAAATCAGTAGTTAAATGTAAGTTTTGAAATTTAAGCTTAAAGTGTGGATTTGGTGCTTTATTCAAATGCAGCTGAGAACAGGTGAGTCTTCAACCTGGATTTAAATAAACTGAGTGTTTCAGCTGATCTGAGGCTTTCTGGGAGTTTGTTCCAGATATAAGGAGCATAAAAGCTGAATGCAGCTTCTCCGTGTCTGGTTCTGACTCTGGGAACTGATAAAAGACCGGATCCAGATGACCTGAGGGATCTGGATGGTTCATACTGGGTCAGGAGGTCATTGATGTATTTTGGTCCTAAACCATTCAGAGCTTTATAGGCCAGCATCAGAACTTTAAAGTCTATCCTCTGACAGACAGGCAGCCAGTGTAAGGACCTCAGAGCTGGACTGATGTGGTCCACTTTTTTGGTCTTAGTGAGGACTCGAGCAGCAGAGTTCTGAATGAGCTGTAGTTGTCTGACTGATTTTTTAGGTAGACCTGTAAAGATGCTGTTACAGTAATCAAGCCTACTAAAGATGAATGCATGGACTAGTTTTTCCAGGTCCTGTTGAGACATCAGATCTTTTATCCTTGATATATTCTTGAGGTGATAGTAAGCTGACTTTGTTATTGTCTTAATGTGTTTTTCTAAGTTTAGGTCTGCATCCATCACTACACCCAAATTTCTCGCCTGGTTTGTGGTTTTTAGATGTATAGATTGAAGTTCTCTGGTGACCTGTAATCGTTTTTCTTTGGCGCCAAAGACTATTACCTCAGTTTTGTTTTTGTTTAGCTGGAGAAAATTGTGGCACAACCAGTCATTGATTTCCTCAATGCATTTACCAAGAGCCTGTACAGGGCCTCGGTCTCCTGGTGACATTGTGATATATATTTGTGTGTCATCTGCATAGCTGTGATAGTTTATTTTGTTGTTGTTTATAATCTGTGCCAGTGGGAGCATGTAGATGTTAAACAGAAGGGGTCCCAAGATGGAACCTTGGGGAACTCCACATGTGATACTTGTCTGCTCAGATGTGAAGTTACCTATTGATACAAAGTATTTCCTGTTTTCTACGTATGTTTTGAACCAGTTTAGTACAGTTCCTGAAAGACCTGTCCAGGGTGATTATGAGTTTCAAAAAGCTCTTTCCATTATCCAGATATATACAGTATCTTATAATCCCTTTTGTACATTAACAGATTCACCCAAGGATCTGAGCAGAAAGGTGGAGGATGACATCATCATCTTCACCGATGTACAGCCTGGATCCAGCGCTGTGTACCAGTGTAACATCTCTAATGAGTACGGTTACGTCCTGTCCAACGCCTTTGTCAATGTCCTCTGTGAGTTCACTACACTCTATCCCTTTGCATTTGAATGCCATTTCCATTTATATTGATTCCTGGAAGGCAATAACATGGCAATAATGCTTCATTGCAGCCGAGCCACCCAGAGTGCTAACACCACCCAATAAAGTCTACCAGATCATCAAGAACCACCAGGCCTTGTTAGACTGCTCCTCCTTTGGATCGCCTATGCCAAAAATTACATGGTAAGTGAACGAAAATCTAACAGAGGAAAATTGTGTCGTGTTTCTTTTACTAACTGAAAACAACTGACTTTGTGCTTTAGGTTTAAAGACAGTCGGTCCAGCATCCTGCAGGAAGACCCTTACATTCTTCATGACAACGGGACGTTAGAGATTCGCGTAGCTCAAGCACAACACAATGGCAAATACACATGTGTTGCTACAAACAGTCTTGGGATTTATGAGAATCATGTCTACCTGGAGGTCAAAGGTAAGAGTGCTCCTCTCGTAAATTTTCATTCGTTTGGCTAATAAATTTAACAAGTTTTTAATAACAGGCCTAAAAATTATACTAAATAAAACTCTTGATATGCATTTGTATAGCATGTACTCACTGGACACATTAGACACTTTACACTTTATTATACACCTTTCTAGTGCTGGGTTACACCCTCTTTTTGCCTTTATAATTACCTTAATTCTTTTTGGTATAAATTCAACATAGTTAAATAGTTAACTTGTAACTATTTACAAGTTACTGTAAATAGTTTGAATGATACTCAGTTGGTCTTAAGGGGCCCGAAGTATGCCAAGAAGTAAAGTAATTAAGTAATAAAATAGACAATATAAACAATACAAAGGGTTAAATATTTTTTTAAAAGTTTCGATCAACAGAAGGCTTGTTGAAACAGAAAAGTTTTTAACTGCTTTTTAAGGGATTCCACGTCCCCCACAACATTACTTCACCACCAACAGCCTGAATTGCTGATAAAAAGCATTAGACCTGGCAACTTTTTTTTAAACGTCTATTATCCAATTTTAGAGAACCTGTGCAATTTGTAGCCTCAGTTTCCTGGTCTGTTTCACAGTTTGATTGTCAATTCAGCAATACTCCTCTGCATACCTTGGTTGTAACAAGTGGTTATCAAGAAGGAATTTTTATTTCTTTTTTTTCTTTGCGCCAATTTCTGTGAATCTGAGGTGGCTGTATGCTAAAGACTCAGTAGGTTAAAACACTCAGTGTAGCCCATCCAGAAGCAACAACCATATGTTCAAAGTCACTTTAATCACCTTTCTTCTCCAATTCTGATGCTCAGTTCATCATACATACACGTCGAAATGCAAAGCGTTGCTGTAATGCGATTGGCTAATAGATATTTGCGTCAACAAGCAGTCGAACAGGTGTACTTAAAAAAGTGGCCAGTGAGTGTATTGACCAACCCTTTATATTTACCTGTAAAATGGGCCCGCCGATGGGCTCATGGTCAATAAAGGGTTAAGTGTATAAAATTATTTATTTATTTATTTTTAACTGCTTGTATATTTAACTGTTTTTCTGTTTCTTTAATGTAAATCTGTTCTATTTTGAGCCACGGACAGTCATCATGTACCAGTCAGCACACCTTAATTAATCACTGAGGTGACTTGCACAAAATGAATCCATGGCAAGCTTCAGGTTCAACAAGCTGACATTTTGAATCTGTCAGCTACTAAATAAGAACCCAGCTTGGAGCAAACACGTGGCAGTTTCACAGCTCCTGCACCACTTTATTCTTCCCCCAACAGAGCCAACCCGAATCCTGAAGCAGCCAGAATACAAAGAAGTCCAGAGGGGCCGATCTGTGGTGTTTGAGTGCACGGTAAAACACGACCCTTCGCTCATTCCCACGATGACCTGGCTCAAAGATGACGGAGAGCTGCCTGACGATGAGAGGTCAGAGCTTTTTATATCCGGAGATGTCTTCTTTCTTGAAGCCTGCTGTTAAAAACAAAAAATCAGGTCTTTGTCTGGTATTTGTGTACTGTTATGGATATATGCAGGATCCTTTGTGTACTGAATGTTGTAAAAGAAGAAAAAACACATTCATTCAGTTCATAGTGACCTGCTGAATGTTTTTGCAGACTGATCGTGGACTCGGACAGCCTCACCATCACTGATGTTACAGAGGACGACGCAGGAGTGTACACCTGCATCATGAACACCACTCTGGACCACGATTCAGCCACCGCTAAGCTCACCGTTGTGGGTATGTAATGGTGTGCACAGTTTCAAAACTGCTCAGGCATAAAACAGACTCATAACGTCTCTCTGTCTCAGCTCCTCTTAGAAAAGGTAACCTGTCCAATAACTTACCCACCGTATTAGCTTTCATCGCTTCAAGGTTAAATGCCGAGAGCAGATTTACTCAGTGGCACAAATATCTTTGTTTCCTTCTGAATGACTGACCTTTAAAACTCCCTATTTCACTCCTGCCCTCCTACCTGACAGAGGCCACAACACCAGCTGTTGTCTACGGTAAACCTGCAGCACACACGAGCACCCAGATGTGCTCTGCAGATGTGCGCTTGTGTTTGTGAAATGCGGCATGCGTTGACCTGAAAATCACAAAGCATTATTGTGTATGTGTGTGGGCTTTTTTAAATTCATTTTTGATGTTCCAGCATTTATTTCTTATTGCCTCTGAGAGTTTATTTTTTATAAAATTGCTTAGATATTTTTTTTTAATGTTTTGCCAAATATGCATAATGTTTGAATGCTTTAAACCACTGGTGGCAACATTTACTCAAGCCAAAAAAAATGTCTATTCACAGTCGAATGCAAACATCATTTGTAAAGCAGACATCTCCCGGTTGCACCACTTGGGATATTTCCAAATACACGTTGCTCTCATCACTTATTTATTCAAGGCGTGCATTTCACTTTATCACCTAATTCCAAAACATGAGCATCAATTTAACCTCTGTGTGAGCCTGAGACTCGATTTCATGCGGAATGATTATGTAGTGGGATTTTCATATGCATGATGCAATGTCTGCATGTTTATCACAGCCCAGATAACACAGTCTAGTAGAAGATGTACAGAAATAAAGGAGGAACTCAAAGGTGTGCTTGGTTAAATCAACAAATTAGCATCTATTATGGTTTCAGTATCACAGAAACATGGCCGACACGTCCTTCATTTTTTGTTTTTGCTCCATCTTGTTCATAGCATGAACCCTTCATCTTCTGTAGAATGAAGCCACTATGAATATAATCCCAAGCACACGGGTTGATGCTGCTGCTTGTGCTGTATTTCTCCCAGAGCGACCCGACCCCCCGACAGACCTGGAACTGACAGACCAGAAAAAGAGGAGTGTTCAGCTCACTTGGACCCCTGGGGATGAACATAACAGCCCTGTTCAGAGTATGTTTATGTGTGTGTGTGTGTGTGTGTGTGTGTGTGTGTGTGTGTGTGTGTGTGTGTGTGTGTGTGTGTGTGTGTGTGTGTGTGTGTGTGTGTGTGTGTGTGTTGTTTGGCTCGCTCTCTGTGTGGGTTTTATGTGAACGTACACCTTATTATTAGATTGTTGGCCTATATTGCTCTAAATGTTTTTGTGCAAACAAAATCTTTAAAATTGGCTACACCCAGTAGTAACCAATAACAAAGTCTAAAATCTGCCTTTTGGCAAAAAAAGAAAAAGAAAAGAAATGCACTTAAAGACTTTTCCAAACTTTTCTGGAAAATGTACTTCTCTACTGTCAGTTAGTTTCCTCAGGGTGATGAAAACCCTCATCATTTTTTGAAAAACCGGGCTAAATCCGCTATTTTCTTGAATCCTCAAAGTGCTGCTGAAAGTGGATTTTTTTTGTTAAGCTAGGCTTTTTGAATTAAAGTATCCTAAAAAAAACTGAGGGCTTTAATTCCATTTATGGAAATATACTGTCAGACACTATTTAAGGTGTGATGTCTTTTTTTAAATACAGAATTTCTGATCCAATATGAAGACTCACTGCACCATCGGGGTCACTGGCATAATCTTACCGAGGTCCCTGGAACCAAGACAACAGCTCACCTTAAACTGTCGCCCCATGTTCACTACACCTTTAGAGTTCTGGCTCTCAACGCGGTGGGCTTCAGTAATCCCAGCCGCCCCTCCAGGATGTACAAGACAGAACCTGCAGGTACAGAATCAGCTGACTGACTGTGTGATTTCTGCTCTTCTTGGTGCAGTTTCCTGTATAAAGTAATTCTCCATATATCCATTTCTTAGCCTAATGCATTAAATAATGCATTAGGCTAACAGATGCCATATCAAAGCTGTTGTGTATCAAAGTAAAGACAATGAAGTACCATAAGATTCAGTATGCATACATACACTAAAGTCTGTAAAAGTAAATCAGACCAGATTATAAGTACTATCTAAGAAAGATTTTCCATCCAATAAGTGTTAATTGTGTCCTTAATGATATATTTTTCAGCTCCAGATGAAAACCCAACAGGTGTGCAGGGATTTGGAACTGAACATAACAATCTTGTAATCTCCTGGAAGGTAATAAGCAGCATAAGGCTGATCCTTTTAATCCTCACGCATTTATTAAAGTCTTCTCATACTGCAGAGCTTGACTTTGTAATTGTGTGGTCTTATGAGCTTTCTTTATGGGGTTTTTTCACTTTATTGTCATTCAGCAAAACTATATTTTCAGCTTCCTATACTGTTACATGTTGTCTACAGAAGCTTTCCAATGGAGAATAAGTTACATTACAGCTTTCTCCTCTGCAGCCACTGACAAACCTCCAGTCTAATGGTCCCGGGCTTCACTACAGAGTGATGTGGAGGCAGAAGAAGGTAGAAAGCGAATGGAATACAGTGACCGTGTCTAACAATTCCAAGTTTGTTGTGTCTGGAACGCCCACGTTTGTTCCATATGAGATTAAGGTTTGGGCTGTAAACGACCACGGAGCTGGACCTGACCCTGCTATTGCCCACGGCTACTCAGGAGAGGACTGTGAGTAAGACTGTCTATTTTTAAAAAAAAGATTATGCTCAAGAGCCTGCGGGTGATGCAGCTGGTGTGTGTAACCTATAACATATTCTCAGTATGTTCCTTTTTTCTGTATTTTGCTGTTGTAATGCTGTGTTGCCCATCTACGATACAGTGCCCGTAGCAGCTCCAGAAAATGTGCACGCTGTGGTGCGAAACAGCACCCTGGTAGAGGTGTTCTGGGATCCCGTGCCCGCTCATTTAATACGCGGAAATATCAAAGGATATAAGGTACCGTATAAGAACCGCCGACAATGTAACATGTGCACCATTTCCACCAGTTGTACTATATACGTCATTTAAATCTACATGCTTTCAGGTGTCTTACTGGAGAAAACACCACTACAAGCACAATCCTGATCACATGGAGCAGGACATTCTTGTATTTAGTGGGAATCATACCCAGGGCATGCTGCCTGGCCTCCACCCCTTCAGTCTGTACTTGTTCAATGTAAGGGTCTATAATGGAAAAGGAGAGGGCCCCCGGAGTGTAACCCAGCAGTTTAAGACACCCGAGGGAGGTAAGAGATCGGAAGGGACACCCTTTGTGTCTGTGTGTGTCTTTTTTTTTTCTTTCATATGAGAGTAGACTTTGTTAAAAATGACCCAGAGTATAGTTTCAGTCTTCATTATCATAACTGGAACAGGAACAGGTAGCAAATTAGCTCCACTTGAATGACAGCCTATGTAAAACAGTGTCACATAACTGGTTAGCAAATAGAAAATGATGACTTTCCACCTGTAACTGATCTATGCTCTTAATCAGCGGTCCCCAACCTTTTTTGCGCCACGGACCGGTTTATGCCCAACAATATTTTTCATGGACCGGCCTTTAAGGTGTCGCGGATAAATACAACAAAATAAAACTAGTACCGGTACCAAAAAAAAGAAAATTTATTCATAACACACGTGAAAAGACCGATAAAAACCCTGAAAACTATACATTTCACACCTGAGCCTCAACTCTCGCGGCCCGGTACCAAACGACTCACGGACCGGTACCGGTCCGAGGCCCGGGGGTTGGGGACCGCTGCTCTAAATCATACAATCAGAAGTCTGGCTATTTAAGTTATTCAGTTATGAATGATTCTCTTCGGTCTGAGTTTGAAAGGTTTTTGTTTATTTTAATCTGTGAATATACAAGCAGTTGCTCAGTTTTTTTTGCACTAGAGGCTTTAAATTTCCCAGTCGCCTATTAATCACATCCAGTCTAATTGTAATGACACAAAGCAATTTTTGTAAGTAAGAGAAATTTTTCGCTTTAAGTGCTGCACAAGCTTTATTGCACACTGAAGGTCAAATATCAGAATGAAATATAAATAAGCAAGCCACAATGACTGGAGGCAGACTTTGAGTATTAACACTGGGCATTCTGCATAAAGTAAAACCCAGAAATCCTCAATGAACCGCGCCTCACACACACACACACACACACACACACACACACACACACACACACACACACACACACACACACACACACACACACACACACACACACACCGTCTCTTCAGCTATTTATTTAAAACATCCTATCTTTAGCTGCTCTTTAATTAACTTGTGCAAGGTTTCATTATATATGTCTTTTTGCAGTGCCGGGGTCTCCTACTTCGCTGATAGTCACTAACTCGAACCTGGACTCTCTAACCCTTGAATGGAGTCCTCCTCATGACCATAATGGGCACATTACCGGGTATACCCTCAAATATCAGCCAGGTGAGGCTTTTTTCGTAAGATTTTTGCATCTTTACCTAGTGAGTGTCATCTTCTTCATGTAGTTTGTAGATTTGTATGTCAGTCTTTTTCATGTCTTGTGCTGTCATTCTGTTGAGATCATAAGACAGAAATGATAATCAATACTTAGAGTAGCCTAAGAGCATTTTTGTTTTTGCCTAAATTAAAAAAAACACAAATAACAAATCAACTTTGGTCATTCCTGCCTTCTATTTCTGAATCCTACACCCCAAATACTTCCATTTCCACCTTTTTCATCACTGACACTCCATCTACACCTCCTACCCAACTCTCTATTCAACTTACCCCACTGCTTCCCAACTTCCACCCCCACCCCATTATTCTTCTCGCCCATCCCTCACCCCTGTAGTAAATAACTCCAATGAACTGGGCCCAGTGGAGGAGCTGGCCTTGGCTGCCAATGAGACCTCTGTCACTTTGCCCAACCTCAAGTACAGCATACGCTACAAGTTTTATTTGAATGCGAAAACAGGCGCTGGAGCAGGTGCAGCCATTTCTCAGGAAGCTGTCATCATCAGGGAGGAAGGTAAGTCATCAAATACAAGAAAAATATGAGAAAAAAAACTAACTAGATTTCATGTTTCTCCCACTGGAGATGTGGATAAATATTAGATTAATATATATGTTCTGTTCTGTATTTGTTGAGGTAAGAGCATGAAAGCGTGTAAATAATTTACAGAGCATGTGCTTGGTTTGTATTATTGTCCATCAGAACATTTTCCAGTACGTGTTATTTACCAGATTTGTTTGTTTATCTTGCTTTGAAAATTCGGTAAATGTCTGGTGAATATTTGCTTAAATTGCCCCTAGTCTTTTTAAAATTTCTAATCATTTTGGCGATCTAAGGAAAGCCCCTCCCAAAACACAGCCTCAGAGACCTCTCTGGTGAAGTGGATAAGCAAACCTGAGTCCTGGTGTGCTGCAGCAGAACTGTGCAACACATTTAGCTTGTGTGAAGCTTGCACTGCTTTGCTGTGTATGCTTTGCCAGTTTGAATTGTTTGGTGTCAAACATTCCTCTAATTCTGTTGTGTAGTTTGAAGCTGCTCATCATTCAGTTACTGCAGACTTTATGGATTAGCTGTCAGAAAATCAGCTGACAACAACAATTTAGAAAAAAGTTGTTTCTTGTTATCCAGACCCATCTACCCATGTGTGAAAAAGTTATTGCCTCCTACATGGAGTGCAGAATTATTAGGCAAGTTGTATTTTTGAGGAATAATTTTATTATTGAACAACAACCATGTTCTCAATGAACCCAAAAATCTCATTAATATCAAAGCTGAATGTTTTTGGAAGTAGTTTTTAGTTTGTTTTTAGTTTTAGCTATTTTAGGGGGATATCTGTGTGTGCAGGTGACTATTACTGTGCATAATTATTAGGCAACTTAACAAAAAACAAATATATACCCATTTCAATTATTTATTTTTACCAGTGAAACCAATATAACATCTCCACATTCACAAATATACATTTCTGACATTCAAAAACAAAACAAAAACAAATCAGCGACCAATATAGCCACCTTTCTTTGCAAGGACACTCAAAAGCCTGCCATCCATGGATTCTGTCAGTGTTTTGATCTGTTCACCATCAACATTGCGTGCAGCAGCAACCACAGCCTCCCAGACACTGTTCAGAGAGGTGTACTGTTTTCCCTCCTTGTAAATCTCACATTTGATGATGGACCACAGGTTCTCAATGCGGTTCAGATCAGGTGAACAAGGTGGCCATGTCATTAGTTTTTCTTCTTTTATACCCTTTCTTGCCAGCCACGCTGTGGAGTACTTGGACGCGTGTGATGGAGCATTGTCCTGCATGAAAATCATGTTTTTCTTGAAGGATGCAGACTTCTTCCTGTACCACTGCTTGAAGAAGGTGTCTTCCAGAAACTGGCAGTAGGACTGGGAGTTGAGCTTGACTCCATCCTCAACCCGAAAAGGCCCCACAAGCTCATCTTTGATGATACCAGCCCAAACCAGTACTCCACCTCCACCTTGCTGGCGTCTGAGTCGGACTGGAGCTCTCTGCCCTTTACCAATCCAGCCACGGGCCCATCCATCTGGCCCATCAAGACTCACTCTCATTTCATCAGTCCATAAAACCTTAGAAAAATCAGTCTTGAGATATTTCTTGGCCCAGTCTTGACGTTTCAGCTTGTGTCTTGTTCAGTGGTGGTCGTCTTTCAGCCTTTCTTACCTTGGCCATGTCTCTGAGTGTATTGCACACCTTGTGCTTTTGGGCACTCCAGTGATGTTGCAGCTCTGAAATATGGCCAAACTGGTGGCAAGTGGCATCTTGGCAGCTGCACGCTTGACTTTTCTCAGTTCATGGGCAGTTATTTTGCGCCTTGGTTTTTCCACACGCTTCTTGCGACCCTGTTGACTATTTTGAATGAAACGCTTGATTGTTCGATGATCACGCTTCAGAAGCTTTGCAATTTTGAGACTGCTGCATCCCTCTGCAAGATATCTCACTATTTTTGACTTTTCTGAGCCTGTCAAGTCCTTATTTTGACCCATTTTGCCAAAGGAAAGGACGTTGCCTAATAATTATGCACACCTGATATAGGGTGTTGATGTCATTAGACCACACCCCTTCTCATTACAGAGATGCACATCACCTAATATGCTTAATTGGTAGTAGGCTTTCGAGCCTATACAGCTTGGAGTAAGACAACATGCATGAAGAGGATGATGTGGACAAAATACTCATTTGCCTAATAATTCTGCACTCCCTGTAGACCTGATAACTGGCTGTGCCATCTTTAGCAGCAAAAACTGCAATCAAGCGTTTGTGATAAATGACAACAGTCTTTCACAACATTGTGTGGATGTTTTGGCCCACTCTTCTTGAAGAATTGTTTTAATTCATCCACACTAGAAGGTTTTGAGTGTGATCAGCCTATTTAAGGTCAGGCCAAAGCCTCCGAACTTTGACTAGGCCTTTCTAAAACCTTGGTTGAGGTGTTTTTTTTTAGCCATTCAGAGGTTGTTTCTGATCATTGTCCTGCTGCATAACCCAAGCATGCTTGAGCTTCAGGGCATGAGCTGATGGCTGGAAATCCTCTTTCAGGATTTTCTGGTAGAGAGCAGAATTTATGATTCCATCAATTACGGCAAGTCGTCCAGGTCCTGATGCAGCAAAGTAGCCTTAAACCATCACACTGCCATCACCATGTTTGAGTGTTGCCATGATGTTCTTTTTATGAAAGTTAGTTTTACACCAGATTTAATGATATGCAAACCTTTTGTGGTGACTGTAGCTCGGGAGGAAGAGCAGGTCATCTACTGATCGGAACGTTAGTGGTTCAATCCCTGGCTCTCCCATTCTGCATGCCAAGTATCCTTGGGCAAGATACTGACCCCAAGTTGCTCTCCGATGCATCCATTGGAGTACGAATGAGTGTGATTGTTAGTTAGTAAGCACTTAAAAGCATATAAGGAAGTGCTTGTGTGAATAGGTGAATGTGGCATGCTGTATAAAGTGCTTTGAGGGCTCCGGGAGAGTAGAAAAGCACTATATAAGGATCAGTCCATTTACCATTTACCTGGATGAGTCATCGATGCACTGGAGTAATTTTGATAGGCCGGGCACTCCAGGAAAGGTTCACCAGTGTTCCAGATTCTCTCCATTTGTGGTTCATTCTCAAAGCCTTAGAAATGTCTTTGCAACCCTTACCAGACCAGACTGATGGATGTCAGTGACTTTGTTTGACAACTGTTTTCCACAGCTGTTTCTTTAGATCATGGCATGATGTGTTGCTTTTTGAGTTCTTTAAGCCTACTTCACTGTGTCACACAGATTCCATTTAAATGATTTCTTGATTCAACAGGTCTGGCAGTAATCAGTACTGGGTGTGGCTCAGCTTGATTTTGTGGTTAATCACAGTTCATTCATGACTTAACAAGAGAACGGTAATTGCTTTTTCACTGAGGGAAGTTAGGTTTTGATAGCTTTTTCCCCTTAATAAATGAAATCATTTTAAAACTGCATTTTGTATTTACTCAGGTTATATTTGTCTAATACTAAAATTTGTTTGACATAAAACATTTCAGTGTAACAAATATGCAAATACCTTTTCACTATATATATATATATAAATAACACTTTCAAGTTACACAGCACAACCACATAAATGTCTAAAAAAAAAAGACAGTTTGGGGATGTGGGTGGTTGTCTTCTCATAATGATCCCTGTCCGGTTGTTTCTCTTTGTCCTGTTTCTCTCTGCAGGCTCTGATATCACAGGTTGACAGAAATGTGGTGTTTCTAGACAAATGATTGTTTTACACATACAGCTAAAGCTGCAAAACCCACCATAAGCATGCGCTCCTCACCTCTGAGCAGTTTCCCTTCGCCTCTGTCCAATTCTGTGGCCAACCAGAATGCTTGACCGAGGAGTTCAAAGCAGGGAAAAGTTCAAAGCTGCACAGATAAAGATGCTCTGTGACATGTGCTTTTTTAATGCCATGTGATAAAACTAGATGAGTCTTTTCAAAGTGCTCAGCTGCTCTTCATCTTTTTTTTCTCTTCTTTTTTTTTCGCTGTGCCTTTGGTGATTTTGACCCCCTTCTTACTTCTTCCTCAGTGGCCGCTGGTGATGCTTTCCTGCTGCATGCCAGGGGCTTCGCATGGCATGCCAATGAACTTTGTGTTCTCTGTATAATGACTTTAGCATCTGTGGTGTCTCTGTGTGTCTCTGTGTGTGTCTCACGTGTGTGTGGCTCCATCTCTACCCCTCTTCATATTGTTTACAGGAAGCACCCAATCCCTTCATCCTATTGCACGGTCACCTCCACATGGTCCACCCCACAAGGGTACAGATTCTGCTGTGATATTAGTAACCTCAGTGTCTGTTGATTAGTGATGATTAGTTATGTTTGTCCTCTGTTTTTGTTGGCATAGTTAAAGCAGTGAGAAACTAGATTTGGTGAAGCTTGGTGCACTTAATGTTAACTGTAGCAAAAGCAAAATATTTGATTGACAGTTATTGGATTGTCCTTTGACCAACAGACTCATGTTGATGGTTGTGTTTTCTCTTGTGTGCTCAGCAAGTCCTTTCGGAAACATTAGCTCCATGATCGGGGAAGACTGGGCCCTGATCAGTTGGGAGTACTGGGGCCCGGAGAAAAACTTTAGTGCACAATACAGACTAAATGACAGTAAGCAAAGAAACGGCAACATTTTTCTCAATTCCATTCACAGGTGGCAAGAGACTCCTACTTCATTATTGGCTTATGCAGGTGAATAGAAATATTGGCAGTCATGCTGATGCTGGCTCTGGCCAGTGCAGACCCGGATGTGATAAACAACGCTTTCTGTGATTGGATTGCTAATTACCCAGTGCTGTAAATGCGTGCAGTTCCCTTGGCAATCTGGCTGGAACGTATGTAGACAAACGTCATAAAAGGCAGCACAAACATTTCCTATTATGCTAGCTGAATTTGACTGAAGTGCTCTCCATTGTTTTTATCCACCTGCAGTGAGGATGAACAGCACTGTAGTATGGCTCTCTCACACCTACCATTTTAATAGATTCACTTAGGGAAGATCACAATAATAGATCATAATCTTGCAAAATTTTGCTATCAAAAGCCTAATTATTGTGGTCATCAGTCACAACACATCTCACATTCAGCTCATTACCATTTGTGTACGTGCAGTGGCCCTAAAAGCTCAGCGCAAAAGAGGATCACCACCAGTTTGATAACGTATACGGCATTTTTGTCTGCAACTATGCCGCCAATTCTGTGAGAATGTACTTTTACTTACTTAGGCTACTACATGATTTTTAACTAAATTCAAGGTAGTCAAAAACAATTTGTGAACATTTGAAAGTTTTGATGTAAAGCTGAAAGTAGATGAAAAGTCTCTCTACTGCTCTTTGTATCAGAGGGCTTTTCCTTTTAAAAGGGCTTTTTTCCTTCCCACTAGTGATGGGATTTCCGGCTCTTTTTAGAGATCCGGCTCTTTCGGTTCGGCTCACTAAAAAGAGCCGGCTCTTTCGGCTCCGAACCGGCTCTTCAGGTTGTTTTGTTGCTTTAATTAATTTATTATTAACAATAATATAAAATTATGCACAAAAGGAATTACTAACGTAAAAACAAGTGGTTTTATTTATATATGTTTATATATAAATATATGCGGTGGCCCCTAGAGACAAAACACGTACAAACTCCAAAACACATTTCTAGCATGAACTGAACTTCCAAAGCAGAGCTACTAGATCACTTAAATTACACAATTGAAAGCATGTGTGTATTGTTTGTATATTTATACACAGGCACTCATATATATATTCAAATAATTTAAAAAAAAGTTCATTTACCTGTTATTACCACACACCAAATCCGGTCGTTGGTACTTGCTGGCTTGTGTAGCCACAAGATAACAAAGGCTCAACACTGCGCCCAGCATCCTGGAGCACTTCTGTTGTCTTTTGTACGTGTTTTGAGTTTTTATGTGCTTCTGAGTTTTTATATGCTTCTGAGTTTTTACGTGCTTCGGAGTTTGTACGTGTTTTTACGTGTTTTTGGAGTTTTTACGTGTTTTGGAGTTTGTACGTGTTTTTACGTGTTTTGGAGTTTGTACATGCTTCAGAGTTCGTACGTGATTTGAAGTTTGTATGTGCTTTGTCTCTAGGGGCCACCGTAAATATACTTTTATTTATTCACTCCACATAAAATGTAATAAATAAATCATATAATACAAAAATCAACTATTCACATTTCAAGTTTTAACTATTTAAATTTTCAGCTTTTTCCTTTCACAAATTTAAAGTGAAAAGAACACAAAACACTGCAAACCACAACACAATTAAATATAAATTATAATATGAAAACTAAAAGAACATGCATATTCTCTGTCATATGGACCTGCATGAATAAACTTTCTCAATCCTTTATCATCTGCAACCGAAAATAGTTGTGGATGATTACTATACCTTTCTAATGTTGTTGTCCCTGCCTCTCTTTCTCTCTCTCTGGCTCTGTTCCTGTGCTACTGAGTGTAACTACCGCCCCTCCCCCCTCTGCCCAGCGTAAAGCACAAGGCTCGCGTGCAGAGTGAAGCGGAAAAAAAGTGCGAGAGAGAGGCTGAGAGAAAGAAAAAAAAAAAAAAAAAAACCACGTGACGGCTCGCGATAAGGAGCCGGCTCGCGTCGTTCACGTCAAAGAGTCGGCTCTAAGAGCCATTTCGTTCGCGAACGACCCATCACTACTTCCCACTGTCGCCAAGTGCTCATAGAGTCATCTGATTGATGGGATTCGCTCTATTATTGTATGGTCTTTACCTTACAATATAAAATGCCTGAGGCAACTGTTCTGGTTTTAACCTTTTGTGAAAGTGTCGTATTTATCAGTAAAATCACTTTTTTAATGGGAGAATATGACTTTTATTGTAAAGCTAGAAAAGCACTTTTTTATGTATTTCAGTTACATTTATCGCTATGTACCACCTTTCATGGCAATGGAACAAGAACAGAAAATATACTTTTATATCAACCTAATCCAAAAGTAGCAAGTTTTAAAAATGAGAAAGCCCATTACAGCTTAGTTATTTTTTTGAATTCAGTATTTTCTAAACAGCACACATATTATCAAAATGGTGAAATGATTTTTCTCACTTTGCAGCTTTTCTGAAGTTGCAGTGCATTGAGCTTTCGGGGACACAATAATAATTCATTCATAGACTTAATGGATTTTTTAGAACTCCATGAATATTAACATTTGCCTGCAGCATAATGCCATACCAGTAGATGCTCTTTTCAGACAATTAGTTCCCATAATGTCATGATCTCCATGGCCTTTTTGAAGTTGTGTTCGCTCCTTCAAACATACTTCTCTTGATGAACATAACTCCTGCAGGTGAAAGTGAAGAGGACTGGAATACAGAGTTTGTGAATGGCTCTCAGAACATAACGCTGAAAGGCTTAAAGGGGGGCCTTTGCTATAGGGTCCGTTTGGTGGCTTTGGGTCACCACGACCAAGAATTCCACCACTCCAAGGAGCTCTTGGTTACTCTCCCAGGTGAGGCACTTCCTGGATGTTCGCCTCCACCTCGGTGTGGCTGAGCCTGGCCTTACACTTTGTCGTGTGTCGCGTATGGAGTAGTTTGTGCTTTTGTATATTTATACAGAATCGAGCATGGATTTAACAGATGTGATGTGGTTGTTCTATATGCCAGACATGTACTGTAGTGATGTGGACAGAACATACAGCATGATTTTCTGGTTAATGCATAATGAATGTCAGTGTCGCACTGTTGGGGATTTTAGAAGTGGATATTCTAATATAGAATTTCAGTCTGTTTTTAGTATTTTATTTGACTTAATATCACCCGTGCTAACGTACGTTGTATGTCACTGTCCGTGTTTGCGTGTGTGTCTGTAATTGTGTGTACATGTTACTTCTTTGATTGTGTACTACTACTAATTCGGGCTCAAGTCACGGATAGGATAATGTTAGGAACTGTCTAGCTCATCTAACGTTAAAGTCTTTGTCAATAATAATATGCAATCTTGATTCACTCGTCACCTGAAAATTCATCATATCAGATGGGATATCTGCTCAAACGCTGACTTGATCTTCCATGTTTGTTTTAGCACATATTGTGGATAATTTTTGCTGTTTTTCCCTCGCTACTGGGGATGAGATGTTAAAATAGTGCAAGTGTAAATGTTAAGTCTTTCTCCCCTTCTCTGGACAGCTGTGGCAAGCAGACAGGTGGACATCGCCACTCAGGGATGGTTCATTGGCCTCATGTGTGCAATTGCTCTGCTCATCCTGATCCTTCTCATTATCTGCTTCATCCAGAGAAATAAAGGAGGGAAGTACCCTGGTGAGTAATGGCACAATCACCACAAAAAAAGACAGTTGTTTCTATAATAACAACTTTATTAGAGCAGAACTTTTTAAAATGCACAGTTACAAACTCCTACATAGTTTGGATCAAACCAGTCATTAAAGAAGTATACATCTCACATTAATGGAGAATAGGTTTTTTGTATTGACAGGGTTTATTCACTGTTGTCAGATTCACACATTAATCAGTTTTAATGAACCCATAAATTACAGTCAGGTTTTGTGAGTCCAACTATAAAGAGTGAAAACCATACCTTATTTCTATTTGGCCCATTTCCCCTTCAATTCACCTCTCCTAGTGTTCCTGGTGTTTTAGATGCAGAAGTCCTGTTCTGACCATTTGCACATAACCACAAACTTGGACTGAAAACATGAATTTCTATGTCACAGTGATGTGACTTGTTAACAATCAATTCACTCCCAAGTCAGACTGTCAACACATATTTCTTGTGTAACATCTCAGAGAACATTCAGATGTGAACTGTGGCGCATGCAAGCAAGCTCTTTTGTCCATATCAATTCAACAATCAATTCAGTCAACTCCCTCAAAATTTTAAATTAAAATGTGTTGGTCAGAACAGACTTTCCAGTAAAGAAACAAAAAAAAAGCATCTGGACAGGGAAGAACAGTCTACAGGTACAGGAGCTCGAAGTTGAGGTCGGCCAAATTTAAGTTCGGGTACGGTTTTTGAATTTCATGGGTGATGTTGAACGACTGTCTTCGTCATATCGCTTAAGAAACATGTTGTTTCTCACAATTCTTTAAAAGCCAGTTTGACTAAATCGCTTCCTGTATCTCACCAGTCAAAGAGAAGGAGGATGCCCACACAGACCCTGAGTTCCAGCCCATGAAAGATGACGACTGTACTTTTGTGGAATACAGGTGAGAGAAAGTGCCCCAGCCTTTGGAGTCCCCAGAGCAGATTGTACCCATCAACCACTTGCCCCGTGTTCCCACTTTCTTTCCTAAATCTACACTCTGTGCTGGAGCTCTGCTCGCCCTCCTACTTCTCAACCCTTAAAACTAATAAAAAAAATCAACCAGAATCACCATTAACTAAAGTCAAAACAACAAGAGGAAGTAACCCAGTCTGATCTTCTACCACCGTGAAGTACAAGATTTTGTTTCTGGATTCTGGGACACCCTGGATGCTGTTTGTGTTGGACTTTATGTGTGCTTGATATGTGTGCAGGATTCTTCAGGTTCAGGGGATTCGTGGTTTAGGGTGTTTTAACATTACAAATAAGACTGTCAGGAATAAACAGTATAAGCTACTTTCATTTGCAACACATCCCTAACTGACCCCAAGCTTTTCAACTAATAAGCTAATCATATACATTGTATGTATAATATATATATATATATATATATATATATATATATATATATATATATATATATATATATATATATATATATATATATATATATATTAGTATTAACACTTTGCCTAGTGTATTGCTACTTACAGTACATGACCCTGATAGGATTGAAAATCTCTGAAATGGTCAGTCCTGTTAACTGTCACTTCAGTTATCCAGCTATGCTTGTCAGCATCCTTTTTCTAGGCTGCTTCTTCAATCACATGCAGAATACAGAACAATGAAGCACTTTACTTCTGTAAAACTAGCATTTTTGAATATTCTTTTTTTTTATAAGTGAATTTCTAAGATGGTCTTGCTTTTATATTTTATATTCCTTTTTGTATTATGTATACATGAATCTGTTCTATGGATTTTATGTGAGACAGAAGATGTGCGATAAATACATATCATTAATTATATATAAAAATGTGATATGCATGGTTTTAAGATTTGATATTATGTATGAAATTTTGCTGTAGGCAATAATGTGTTGAATGGAAGTATTGTTTATATATAGAGAGATAGATAGATATAGATATACAGTATATAGATGCATATGGGTATGTTATGAAATTGTCAGCACGCTTGAGGGAAGCAATCAACACTGAGAGGACAGAGCTGGTTAATGCTATTTACAACAGGCCAATAGCCATTCTTTAGTAGAAATCATTTATGATTGGTGTTATTCTAGATTTTATTTTTCTGGGAAAAGATCAACAGAATAGTCGTCTGTTTCGCACTACTGCCCAATCCTCCCGCTTATCTATAGCTCTCCATTGCAACTCTTACATTTCCAGTGAAGACTTAAATTTCTAAAAACAGGTTACTTTAACTTTAAAGAGCTTCTTAAAATAGCTGGCTACTGTAGTTTACAAGGAATAGTATCTCAAAGACAGTGTATTTTTTGGGGTGCCTATTTTCAATAGCCAGTTTGTTGTGCTTGTAAGTCTGCACCGAATCAGGATAGAATATGTGGGAATCAGCTTAATAACAGAGTTCATGTTCATCATAATTAAGGAGCTTTTTGCCCATTGTAACAATGTGGCTCACGAATGAGTTGTTATTGGTTTTTAGACAGCACTGGAAGTGTTTGGCACAAATAAATATGTTACACAGAAAAGTGTTGATATATTTTTAAATCTAGAATACCACCAGTCTGTAGTATTTACACCACGAGATAATCTCTCCAATGGATATCGGCTGTAAAAACACAATAGACAAATCACAAGGCAAAGTGTATAAATATTATAGTGCCTTTGTGAGAGTATTCTTTATATCCATGCTGTTTCATTACACTCAGCTGGAACCTTACAGTATGTCAATAAAGGCATTACTTAAGTCAACTGAGCTGTTCTTGTTTGACTGCTGGAGAGTATACTGTATTTTTAGATCAATCTGTACTTGTACAAAGCACATTTGCCTGTTAAAGTGCCAGACTTACAGAAATGTAAAATGTAGGAATGTGTTTGATCTCAGAGTGACGTCGTCATCCTAACGCAGGGGGTGTAGGTCTCAGGAAAGGTAAGGGCAATGATGGGGATTGGCGGCGGTGAAGGGTTTTGTAAATGTAGCATGTGTAAAGGGTCGGTGGGTAATGAAGTCACTGCGGAGAAAAATGCTTGCTATCTTTCACAGCTGTCATCGTGTATAATATTTTGTCACAAAGCCTTCATTATGTGCAGTGCTTCAAAAAATAAGCCGTCAGCAATCTGTGGCTATTCTATTCCCGTCATGTCCCCTAAATGCTTTTGCATACCATTTATTGTCTTTCCATTTTGGAGCATCTCAGCATTGTGAAAGCTTTGCGATCTCATTGGTGTTCAAGTCGTGTATATGCAATGTTCTCAACTATCTGATACCCAAAGAAAACTTTCTTTGCGGACTTTCCATGCATTTTTGCCAACTTGTGATTTATCGTCGTGCTTGCTTTGGGGGCAGGGATACTTGGCTTAAACTTTCCTTTATTCACGTCATTTCATTGGATTTTCTGTTTTTCATCACAGTCTCTGCCTTGGGAGAAAAATGCTTTTGTCAAACAGCACATTTACCACTTCATATTTGGTTTCAGGGGGAATTTGAAAAGGGTATGATTGCTTGAGCTTTATTCCCCCGTTGCCTGATGGAAACCAGCTAATCATTCATGGCTAACATTTTTTAGACATGGAGCAACCCGAATGTGCATTGAAATGTATTTTATATTCATTGCTGCATATTAATATTCATATAACAACTTTGCCATTATCTACCGAACTTAAGGGGTAGGTTGTGGTAAAAGCAACAATTGGCTCTTCTATGCTCCATCTAAAAAAAAAAAGTGATCACTATTCTCCTTATTGCATCTGTCACATCATCTCACCTGTAATGCCTGCATGTTATTTTCTCCTTCAGTGACAATGAGGACCATAAACCTTTAAAAGGGAGCCGCTCGCCATCTAATGGGACAGTTAAGAGAGACGACAGTGACGACAGTTTAGTTGACTACGGTGAAGGAGGAGACGGACAGTTCAACGAGGATGGCTCCTTTATCGGGCAGTATAGTGGAAAGAGTGCCAGTAGGGACACTGCTGAGGGCCATGAGAGCTCGGAGGCCCCATCCCCTATAAAAGCCATGAACTCCTTGAACTCTTTTGTGTAGCCAGTCGGTCTTAACAGAACGGTGCGGGGTGATGCACTGACTACTCAAGCCCCCTCAATCCCTACATCACTCTTACAGGGCTGTCCCAACACTGCATGGCTTTATGATCAAACATGTATACCCAGCTCCATAAATGAAACGTAAAACTCATTAAAGACATTTATGTTTTCACACGGACGTCTTATGGAGAAGCTTGGAAAACCTTAGCTAATTATACCCTGAGCGACATTTAGGAAGTAACCAGCTCAGCCATAACTTTAACAGTTCATGACAGTTCCATAAATCCATATATTAATCAACACTTTAATATTAACAACTATTGCATTTTTACCAGAAATCTGATATGGACTATGCAGTTATTGTCTGAACTATATTTGTTTGTGTTGATGGTTGTCATATTATCTATTCAAATAGGGGGCATTGTCTACAGTAAATTTCTACTACTCCATGTATATTTTTTTCCAACCCAGAAACTTGTACCAGAAAAATGCTATGTAATCTATTACATTAAGGCAGTTCCCATGGTGCGTTTAAAAGGAAGATGTTGTACAGCGCATATGTAAAGTTATATTTAATGAAGTGAACATTCTGCACAGTGGAATTTGAGAGCAGTGCACATGTTATAATTCAGAGTGTTGCACTGATACGTCCTCATCTGTAGTCGCTGTCACACTGCGACGATGAAGAAGGAGGCTAAAGTGCTGCATGGCATGTCACATGACCTCATGACCTTTGCCCTGCATGTGACCTCCTCTTATTGTGCTTGATCTGAAGGCCAGTAGGGAATAGCTGATGGTGTGATAGCTTGCTTCAGTCCCTGCAAGTGCTCCTTCAGCAGGTAGTGCCTTTTCTTTAAAGCATTGATTCACTTGCAAAGTCTCTTTCTGGCCTTCAGTGTCTGGAACAGAGACAATGGGAGAAATGCAGAAGTCACATCCAAGGATGGATAAGATAAGCATGAGAAGAGCACCCTGTGGATGGACGAATAATTAATATGTGCTTGGCTTTTTTTTTTTTAAGACACAGGACTGGCTTTGATTTCTTTGAAAAGTAAAACACTGCACTGGATCAAATGAAAACATTGTAAGAACCACCACTGATGTATAAATGCCTGCAATACCTAATGGTATTTCTGCAGTGTATGGATATTTGTGTTTGTGTGTGGTTGTGGACACAGCACATTAATTCAACTCCTATTAAGCAAAAGTTGTTCGCATTTACTAACTGCTCTTGAGGGCCTTTGGATGGGATCAAGATTTAGTTTTTCTTAACTTGCATCAAGTTTTATTTTTTTAAAGACATGTAGAATATTTGTTGAAATTGTAAATATCTTAATTGATTGTACAGGAACAAGCAGCTTTTACAGCAGTCTAAGCGACGATATCATGCACGATATGGCTTAACTTGTTGGTAGGAATATTATAAATATAGACAACTTGTAGAGAACATATATATATATACATATATATGTATGTGTGTGTATATATATATATATATATATATATATATATATATATATATATATATATATATATATATATATAAACATATATATATATATAAACATATTCATTTCTACTTGCTGTGCACAGTGTACATTGTACTGTAACTAACTGGACAGAAAATTGCATATACAGTCAGATTCTTATTGCTTTCTGATTTGAATGCCAAGTTATATAATCCTGCTGTTTTACAATGTCGATATCATGATGCACAAAATTATACTATTCTGATTTGTACTGGTTCTGCTAAGTCTCAATATACTTCTAAAATTATGCTCTTTTCTGACAGTATTGCAAATGTTTTTTTTGTATTTAAGAAACAGATTTGTACTAACAGACTCTTTCTTTATCGCTATGTAATATTTTTTTTCCTTTTAGTGAAAGTATGGAACTCAAGCTGCAGGAAATAATGAATGAATAAATAACTATCTGTTTTCAGGCTTAAAATGTCATTGCCTTGTCATGCTGTGAATGCATTTAAATTCAGTACTCCATAACAAACACTGTCTTGAGTCTTAATTGCTGCATAATTTCTGATTTCTGATTCAGCTCATAACAATACCACATAATAAAAACCGTGTACCATTTTCAGTTTGGCTATCAAAATCACTTTGGTGAGGCTTCTAAAAACTCAGATATGTAAAAAGGTCAAGTTTGTATTGAGATAATTTTAATAAGTGCTAGTTAATAGACAATAAGTAGCTACTGGATCGTAGTTAATAAAATACAGTTGTTAACATGATAGATTCGATTTTATTTATATACCACTAAATAACACCAGTCATCCCAAGGTGCATTATATTATAAGGTAGAAACCCTACAAACAGACAAGCCTATATGAGCAAGTACTTGGCAACAGTGGGAAAGAAAAAGTCATTTTTATCAGGAAAAAACCTCTCCCAGAAACAGGATTCAATGAAGGATTTAAAATTCCTTTCTGGATTTAACAGGGAACCAATGAAGAGAAGTCAATGACCAGAACAGAGTTCAAAATTCCTCGAAGTGTTGTTTGAGGGCAAGTAATGCCATTAATTGTCAATAACTTTTTTCATTTTTAGAAGCAGGAATTGGAGGTTAACAAGGTCTTTATGTCTTTAAGACATTCCTGCAGTTTAGCTAACTGATGTGTCTCATCTGGCTTCATGGTTTGAAAAAGTTGGGTCATCTGCATAGCAATGAAAATTTATGATATGGCTTCTCATGATACTGCCAAAGGGAAGCTAGAGAACTAAACATTAATATTACTAAGGAACTTATTAATATTATTGTGTAAAGAAGTCTACCCATTTACATGAACAAATTGTAGTCTATTAGGTAAATGTGATTCAAACAACTGCTCTGTAATAGAATATTATAGTCGATAGTATCGAATACTGCAGCTGGAGTACAAGCACAGAAATAAGTCCACGGTCAGTGTCCATAAGAAGAGTATAAATTTAGCACTAAAGCATGGCTCATAAGCGTGGCATCTACAAGCATGACATCCAAGTGCACTTCAGACCCATCCACACAATCAGATAAAAACTTGTTCATCCCAAAGACAAAACTCCCAACCACAATGTAAACAACATGGTATATGGTGTGCACTGCAGCGACGAATGCTTAGACCTCTACCCTGGAGAAACCAAACAGCCACTGCATAAATGCATGGTACATAGAAGAATCACCTCGACAGGACAAGACTCAGCTGTACATCTGCATCTAAAGGATAAAGGTCACTCTTTCGAGGTCGCCAATGTTCACGTTTCAGACAGAGAAGACCGATGGTTTGAAAGAGGAGGGGAAGAAGTCATCTATGTCCACTGTGAACGACTATCCGTGAACACAGGAGATGGCTCACGACACCAACTGTCTGCCACCTACAGTGCAGTTTTGAGATCCCTTCCCAGGCGCCTTAACGTCACATCTCACACAATAGGTTGAGGGAAGGTCTCACAATGGTTTCACTCGAAACCTCTGCTGATGATGACCCACACCTTCATGTGATGAGGCACAACTCTTAACTAAAGCTGTTTCTATACTCTGATGGTTAAAATTTTATTTGTGAAGAAATTCATTAAGTTGTTACTAGTTAAGGTTAATGGACTAATGGAAGAGTCAGTGGAGCTCTGACTCTTGTCAGCCTGGCTACAGTGAAAAGAAGTAAGCTGGGGTTGTTCTTATTTTCTTCATTCAGAGATGAATAGTAAGCTTGCTTAATTTTGAAAAATAGATCAATATTAATGAGACGTAATTTCCTCTTCAACTTATGAATTCTCTGCTTTAAGATGTGCGTTTGTGAGTTATAATTCGGAGTCAAGCACTTATTTTTCAAAAGGAGCCGCTGTATCCATCATCCACAGTGAGGATGCAGAGTTTAGATAACTGCTCTGTGCTGTGTTGCTGTATTGACTTAAATCTTAAATCTTCAAATGGGCTCTTGGATATTGGACCGTGAAATTAGCCAAATGATCTAAACTGCATCAATGAATGTACATTGAGCAAAAGCTGAGAAACAGACTAATATGGATACTTCCTGAAACTCCTTGGGGAAGCCTCTATAGGGTCTTTTGCAACACAGTAGTTGGACTCCACCTTTTTGGAGCTTACTCGTGGCCACTTCCATCATGGGCACTATCAAGAAATATTGAGATAGCAACCCACCATCTGGTGCTTTATCACACAGCAGTGGTGTCAAGAAGCAGGGAAGCTTGCTATCTAGTGTCTTGAAAATACTTGGGGGGGGTCCAAAATGAGACCTGGTCACGGGGAGAATATGAAAAAAAAATGAACTGTTGTGAATTGCAACTGGAACAAAGGCTATATTATTTAAAATAAACAGCATTCTCCGAGCAGCAGTGGTGATCTCAATGACCTTATGACCTTCAGCCACAGGACTTGTCTGTCAATTTGTTTCCATTTGACAGATTTTACCTCTTGACTTTACTGCCATCTAGTGACGTGAGGCAATTACACCGATGGCTGGAGTAAGCAACAGGCTTTTAAAAGCTTACTGGCAAATGCACAGTCTGCATGATGCAAACTGTCAACAAAACTATTTTAATGATGCTGTAAAAAGAGAAAATGCCACATATGTATATCCCCTTACCGAATAGTGTAGTCAAATTACAATCCGCACAATCACTCTACATTTTAGCTGAAAGCCTATGAAGTTGTTAGTCCTTCTGTTAACATCCCTAGTCCTCGAATAGCTGGACTTCCTGTAAGAGGCTTATTCCATGGCAGCAGAATCACATTATTTGTCTGTTGATTGGCAATCATTACCATCAAACAAGCAGCTGCCCCATTACCCTCCTGGTCTCCACCAACCATCTCACCAGCCTCCCTTCCCGCTGCTTCAAAGTCACCCCCCTCCTCCATTTTCCCATTCATCATTCAGTCTTCAGTGGATTCATCCTGTGTTGGCTGTACGTCTGCCATAGCACCCATTAACCGTTCCCAGATCTGTCTGTGTCCAGGACTTTGATTTATCACTGAGTAGAAAGCCTGGTTTAAATTGATCTACAGCTGGTTTATGTCTACTTCCAATAGGGAAAAAATATCATTACACAGCCTTCTTGTGATCCTCTGTTTTCAAACAACCTGCAAACAGCTTTAAAGCAGCCCATTTGCATACCAGATGCTAAGAGTCTTTAAGCATCCATGTAAGTTATGAAGAATCAAGGATATGAAACGAGGGTGTTAGAAAAGCATCAACATTTAGTTTCTGATACATTTTAAGTGTGTGCTAAGCTTCAGGGGGTCTGTTCTTTTGTATGTAAGTGACAGAGCCTTTGTGTCTCTTTATGTAAATTTGCCCTATTCTGAAGCTTTGAGAGCTGGGGTGGATAATTGTTTATGATTATTCTGTGACATTTCCATATGGCTGACAAATGGTTAGCCAACACATAGTCACATACACACATGCGCATTACGCAGACACACACACACACACACACACACACACATCTGTCAAGACTAAGTATTTTTAGCCTGACTGGTAGATTTGTTTAACCTGAAATTGAAAACCACAGCAGTAGGAGTGAAATCATCTCTTCTCGGATGAATATGAGTGTATCCAAATAACTGTTTTCCTTTAGGTGGGGGGAATGAGCTCATGTGGTGGGAGTTTTTACTGAACAAAAATGAGTGTTTTGTTCTATTGATCTGGTATTAACTATCTCTAAAAACCCATCCCCCATTTTTTTTTATTATCAAGATTACACCAGGATAATAACCTTTCCACACCCTGATTCTTATTCCCTGTGCACCCCCGACTATATCCCATGTGTATTTGGGTTGATGGGTGGGGGTTACCTTTGCACGGGCCCCTGTGGAGATCACGGAGGCTAAATTACATTTACCCCCCCTCCTCCCATGCTTCTTCGTGTCCCTCTTTCCTCCTCCCCCTTTGCCAGGCAGATAGATGTCAGCCACCCATTCTTTCCAGACAGCAGGGTGTTTGCCGTTCCTCTTATCCACCCCAGATACCGACCTTGTAACATTCTAATTCACCAGCAGGATCTGTCTCTATTTGCACTGCCATGTTGTAAGAGGAACAACAGTGCTTGTCTTTGGGTTGAAGACAACTAGAGCTTGGATAACCCTAATGCAGAATAATATCCTTTTGGGCCATGCACTACACTACTGTATTTGGCTGCCATAAATTTCTTCAGTCTTACCAAGTCCCTTCGGCTTGGTGATTTTCTATGGAGTGTCATGATTTTAATGATATATCCACTGAGTTGCCATCTGAGAGGAAACAATCGCTTCTTGATTAAAAGTCTGAATAATAACTATATCTCTGGGGAACAAAGCTGCTACACTCAGCTTGATCTGCCTTTTACATTGAGGGCCATACCCTCAATGTAAAGTCCGTTTCTGATCACACTAAAAAAAGAAGAAGGCATAAAAAAAACTTCTTTGATATCTTAGCCAGAGAGGCTAAGTCCTTCAATTAATTCTGCCCTGCTCTTTCTCAAGGATTCCTGCATTATTTATAGGCTTCTGCCACCGCAGATTATTACTTGGCGTTTGGTGTTTACATCCAAGATTTAGATCTAATCCCAGGGGATTGAGATGGTTTCATGTTTAGACTGACACATGGGCAAGGCGTTGTAATTAGTAGAGGTGCCCTTTTGATATCGGCACGATGAACAACAAGCTGACAGTTAATATGCAGACTGCCGTCACACTCGTTTCTCAGCAGTGTGCAGACACGCAGATCAATTTATCCATCCAAGATTTACGATTTTTTGTCTGAGAGTTTAGCTGCAAGCCCAAAACAGCGGATGGAATTTTTAGTTTGTGGCACAGCACAAATCATCCAACAAGCACATTAAAAATCAGCTTCCAAGTGCACATATGCATTGCAAAATAAACACTATTCCATAGGAACCAGTTTGTCTTAAAAAAGTTTTCTGTGTGCATACATTTCAGTCGGTAAAGCAGAACTGATGACCGATGAAGGGCTGAGATATTTATTTATACGTCCGTGTTTTGTTATTTATTTCTTGGAGGCAGACAAATTTGATTCTCATTCATTAAAACTGGTCTCAAAGTATTCGACAAATCCTCTGTGCAGCAAAAGCAGAACAAAAGATATCAGAGAGCAAGTGTTAACTGATGGGACTCAGGTGTATGAGACTGGTCCAGTTAGGGATGAGACCACTGAAGGTTAATGTTGGCATCACGTGAGAGATGGTAGAGGGATGGAGGTTAACCAAATCTAGCAACAGGAACTATAGTTTTTTCTGTCTTTGCCACCAGTAATGAGCTGTAGGGAACTGTACTTAATACCCACAGATGTTTAAAATGTGTAGGTTATTCAAGAACACTACATTTTCGGAGCAACCAAATTCATTATTCATCCCGTTTATTAGTTAAAAACAAACTGATCTGTGCATGTACATGCATTAATATCTGGGACAGACTCCAAGGAGAGAAGATCAGAGTTAAAAGATAGTGAGTATTGAACTGAGGCAAACGCTTAGCAGTCAAAAATTACTTCAAATGGGCTTCATTTGCTTATGTCTGCTGGATGTCAGAATGTGCTGCTGAGTTTTAATATGTATCATTTCATTTACTTTTTTTTTAAAGGGCAAAAGGGGAAAACATATCTCAAGAAGATATATAAATCATGTTCTCCCTCATTTAAATCAAGAAGAGATCTAAAACTTCCCAGTAGGCGACAGAATAAATTATTTTAATACAGCCCCTTTATCATTTTATGTTAAATAATAACTAAAGAAAAACTTCATGGGCTGCTCTGATCTGAAAGTGGTCTGGGCTTCACTGCGGGGTCCACTGTGGTCATGTGGAACGAGCAGGTCTAGCGCCCCCCTAAGTCAGCCGCCATAACCCTTCTTTCAGTCCACGGGGACAGGACCGCGGCTCCGTCAGTTTCTTTCCCTGATCTTGAGCGCCCGGCGATGCGGTGCTGAGCAGGTGTGAGCATCCTGAAGGACACAACGGACGGACGGACGGACGCAGTTGCCCGCTACGCAAGGTAAGGACGAGGAGAGCGCTGAGCAGACAGCGTGAGAACTGATTTTTTGACATTATTTCAGAAGAAGCCGGGTGCAGCTTTTTTTTTGACAGCTGGGAAATCAGCGTTGTTTACAACGGGCAAGTGGGATGCGCGGATGAGATTGAGCTCATTCAGCCGCCCGCAATGCAGAAATATGTAACGATTTGGACACGAAAAAGACAAAAAACCCAAAAAGAATTTATGATTTTTTTGCATGTAGATCCAGACAGATAACGTGATCAATATGATCGCGGCGTGCGTGGCGGGGATGCTGCTTTTTTAGCATCTGTACATCCTGACCTCCCAAAACACACTCGATGGTGGGTTCGTGATGTGTTTTCCCCTTTTTTGCGCATCTGTTTTGAAGTAATAAGTCCGAACGTATAAGTCAAGATAAATGAAAACACGCCAGAGGCCATATCCTGGTAGCGCTGCACATACCGATGATGATTCAAACTACTGGCTCCCTCGCAGCCAAGAAATTATGAAGAGGCATCCGTAAACACTTTGATCTGGGGTGGGAGTATAACCCACTTCCCGGTTTCAGCACCACGATTGATTGAGACTAATGGCTGTATGTCATCTTTACCAGCAGACTGAGCCGTAACGCTTCGTAATGGCCCATTGCAGGGTCTTTCTGTCAGGTGCTGGAGACGGAGTCATGGGCGCGTCCTGACTCACCAGACTAGGTTTTAGTGAAGAGGAACTGCTCATGTTATGTTGGTAAACTCAGGCTTAGAGACTCAACAGGGGCTTTTGGGACATTTATAAAGAGACTTCCAACATGTAGCCTGAATATTAATAATAAAAAAAATACATAAAATGTGTATAAAATTGCACTCATTGGGGACACAGTCCAATTATGTATATAAAAAAATCCCAGATATGATGATTCATGACATACATTGGTATTCTGCATATGTATGGGGCTCACCACGGATTGGAGAATATTGTAACCTATGAGCTCATTAATAGCAGCAGTGGCTCAAGTCTGGCAAAAAATAACTGACATCGTTAAGACTGCCTGATCTATGTCTCCATGACTACTGAATAACTTAATGTCTTGGCTTTTACACTGCTATAGTATTCATTACGATGTTAAAGAGTGGCCCCAATGAACTGCTTTGATTGGCGGTCAGGGCAAAAGATATTTTAAGCAGCCACAACTTTGCATTATGTGGTTCACAGTGTAATTACTCGAAGTATTTTCAGGTTATTTGCTGAGGTTTGAAAATCCTCTGTGAATAGGCTAGATATTTCTGGCCTACATTTTCATTCTGACTTTGTTTACACCACTCATTGCAAGTGAAGGATTGTTCACTGTGTGTGTCCTGGCTGAATCAGAGCTCTAATGTGGCACAAAATGTCACAGGGATTCCATTGGCGCCTGTCAGGTGGCGAGCTTTATGAATCTTGTAAGCTTGCTGCTGTTAATGCATTCTGTGCTACCCCGTGGACACCCCGAGGACAGACACTCTCCTCCAAGTGAATGAATTTACTCTTCACAGAAGTAGGCTATCCTTGTGTGTGCAAAGTAGCATCTTGCGTTTTATCCCCTGGCTCCACAGCAAAATGTCTCTGTTCTGAATTTTGAAATAAGCTGTTCTCTGCCAGCACACTGGCCCGGCATACCACAGTATCCTGTAAGATGTCCCTGGTTTTTGATGCGTGTCGGCGTCACAGGACAGGCTCAGCCTCCATTAGTGTCACAGTCAAATAACTCAACATAAACATGCACTTACAGTATTTCTTCTTTGGTTTGAAGCATCAGTCACATGTATCTGCAATGTATTGATGTAGACAGGTGAACCTCACCTGAGGCAGAAGATAGAGCTGGCCTGAATGTGAACTTTCCCATCGAGACTTTGCTTCACTCAACATCTAACTTGTGAATATGAGAATGAGGGAGAGAAATGGTCTTTTCTTATCTGGGATTTAGCCTTTTTATTTTATTTTACTGCAGACATATTATGAGACTTTTATATGAAAATAAGGCACAAAGAGATTTTTGGTTCATTCCCCTTGTCCTTAAAACACTACTCGCTTGATATGAGCATCAAAAAGAACCTTGGATGTTTTCAATCTAAGATTTGAGAGTCCCTTTAGGAGATTAGATTGTTTCCAGATGTCCTTCCAAGCCTTGCACTACAAATTCCTGGACCGGAGCATTAGCCTAACTGAAGAAGATAGATTTGACCTTTGATTTTCACAAAAACACGCTAAACTGATTGGCAACAATAGCATTTGGCAGCAGTAGGACAAGTTTGTTAGATGCTGTTTGTTCTCTCACATTGAGTGCTGTGTCAGATACGCTGAAGGGAATACATCTTGTAGACTTGCCTCATTGTAAGGGTGAATGTGCTACGAGAGGATGCAGCGGGACGAGACAGCCCATGACGTTGAACACTGTGCGAGGAACACGCGCACAAACGCCGCTCTTTCTTGCTGTCTTTGCTGTAAGAGTGCTTCTCTGTGTCCTGCTGACAAAACGTGAAATGCTGTCGTCTTGATGCTTTCCATAGATTGCTCAGCAATTTACACACCATCAATCAATAGCGAGCTTCACTAATGGTACGGTGGTGAGGCAGAGAGACATGACGTCTTCTGTGCTTGCCTGGAGACAGACCTCTCTGTTCATAGTTTAGAACTAGAATGGGCTTCAGTATCCATCTGCCATCCTTGGCTATCTGAATACAGTTTTCACTAGGCATGATTCTGCCAGTGTATGCTGCACCCTGCTCTCTGCATGCTTTTTATCATATAGATCCTATATAGAAAGACAGCACTACCAAGAACTCATAAGCATAGTGGATATTTGCACACCACGTGTTGCTAACCCATCTAATTTGTGCAATTCTATAAAGCTAATGCAAGTGTAATTGTATTCAGCTGCACTTACAGTGTTGTAATGGGATGATACTTATTTATTTTGCAGAGCCATTAGGGAGATATAAGAGCCGTGCAGGTTAGAACTGAAGCCAAATCACAAATCACTTTGGTTTTGCTGGTTTTGTCTTCTCAAATGTAAGAAGTTAGTGTTTCTTTTGTCAGATGTGATATCAAATTGAATGCCAGTGTGTGGTGTCTAACACCTTAGTCTAAAATCTTCAGTTGGGTCCTGTTTACTGAGAAGGCCAAAGCATATCATTATAGACTGTATATAAATATGGATACAGGGCTCTCAAAGGCAAATCTGCATTCTTTTTAATGTCCAACAGGTGGCGAATCCCCTGGTAGCAGAAATCAGAGCGTAAAAGTCTCAGAAAAAGAATAGATTCATTTTGACCTCAGTAAAATAAATAAATGAATTTATGGTTTAACTCACTAGTTAAAAGCCTTATTTAATACAACATGATTCACATGCATTATTTTCATATATAGTGTACATCATGCCCTTTTGGTGGAGGCATTCTCATTGTCCAAAAGCCGATTCCCTCCAAGACAGATATGTCATTGATCAGGTCAGCTTGTGAGATTTGCTGTAACCCTTTTCTCTACGGTGACAAGCGAACCCAATCCATGCTAGCAAAAGACCCCACAGAGAAATACAGAGCCACAGAAACCCCTTGCTGTAGGAGTCCAGAGTTTAGGCCTTTTCTTTCATTGGTGTGTTTAGTCTTACAGCACTCATTTACAGCTCATTCACTTACAGCACTACTGTTACTCCTGTGAATCTGATGATAATAATGCTCCAGGAGGCTACTTATTTCTAATTCCAAGCCAATGCTGCCTATGAACAATTAATCATCTACACTGGATTTAGCTTGTATGATTTTTAAAATGTGACTGACTCTCTAGAACAGGGGTGGGCAATCTCAGTCCACGAGGGCCGGTGTCCCTGCAGGTTTTAGATGTGTCCTCGAACCAACACAGCTGATTTAAATGGCTAAATTAGCTCCTCAACATGTCCTGAAGTTCTCCAGAGGCCTGGTAACGAACTAATCATGTGATTCAGGTGTGTTGACCCAAGGTGAGATCTAAAACCTGCAGGGACACCAGCCCTCGTGGACTGAGATTGCCCACCCCTGCTCTAGAAAGATATGATTTGCATCTGGCATGTCTACTTCATGATTTAAAAAAAGAGGCTACAACCTGCATGAACAGCCTTCTGTTAGTTTACACAAACGCGGAACAATACTAAAGATAAAAATAGATTTTTTTGATATCACCTGCTAAATGACATGTCTATTTATAGCGTTGAAGATCCCGGTGAAGGACAAAGATAGGAAAACAAAAAAGAAATGACTTAGTTTATTTATTTTTTTACCCTTTGTATAGCTGTTCTTCTTCGTGTAATCTATGTGACTCTGCTAAGTGCTGAGTTGGCTCATGTGGTTCTTCTGGTTTGTTTTGCAAATGCAGACTGGAGTGGTTTAGTTCTAAAGACAGAAAAATAAGCTACCCTCAAGATATGTATATATAGAAAAAGAGATATAAAATTTGTTATCTTCTTCTAATCTGTGTGAGTCTGCATAAAGTGGCAAGCTTCTTTAGTAATGCATGGTTCTTCCTGTTTATCTGTCTGCCCAAAGTGACGTGTCACTGGTGGACAGATAAACATTATCTTAATTTTCATTAAGATAATGCAGACCAGACAAGCAGGTAGCATCAGTTATCTCCCCCTTCCACTTAAAAAGGGTGGATATCGATCAGTGTTATCAAAGTGTTATCGCACGCATACAGGATGAGTAGAAGAAGAAGAGCCATCTTTAGCTTTTTGGGGTAAGTTAAGAGAGTAATTTAGATAAAATAAAAAAAATAAAGATGAAAAAACATTTATAAAATTTAGAACATTTAGTTCTAGAACATCTGTACCTCATAAAATATATATTTTTCAGCAAGTCGATGATCTTGGTGACATTTAAGAGGAGTTTAAATCTGTAATTAGGTTAAATCTGACAAGATTTCATTTCTTTTCTCTGATGTTTCACTTGGTTTTCTCTGAGATATTTTTAGGCTTTATAATCAAAGTAAATCTTATGGGATTTATCCAGTCAATTAGAGCAAGATTACAAATGTGTGCTCCTGTGAACAGGAATTTTCTTTTAGGTTATTTCTGATAATATTTGTCTTCCTTCATTATGGTGCCAGCCCTAAACATTGTTTGTTTCCTCATTAGCAGAGCAACCCTCATCTATCTTGATGATATTTCATTTATGCAGTAATATGAAGAGTTCATTAAATAGTTCATTACAGCTCAGTTCTTTTCAGCTTGTATTTAAGTGTTTAGTATTTAATAATGATAAAGAGTTTAAGCTATCACTTTGCAAGGTTACCAAATTCAGAGGACAGTTTTCTCTAATGGAGTAGTCAATTTCAGACCTCTCTTTGTGACTGGGTCTTAATTATACCACTTTTTAAAGTCTCAGATTGCCCCCTTTTCTATTTAGCTAAGCAGAAATATTATGTTACACGCAGTGGACTCACTTCCCACGTGGGAGCCTAGAGCCATCTGTTTTTGCACCTTTGTAGGTGTAGTCAGATACTTTGTTTACAGGGATGCTGAGAAGCTGTGCAGCCAAACAACTCGGTGCTCTATTTCGGTCCTGTACGAGATGACTTTCGATTGCAATTTGAAAATCAGCAGAGCGTGTCTGATGTATTCACTGGGATTTCTAACCAGAGGGTTACAATGAAAATCTTGTTTACAAGGAAATTCCCAATCTGTTGAGATTTTAATTTATGTCACTGTGTTACAAAGCATGTTAATAAATTGCAAATCGTAAGGAATCAGAAGCATTTTGTGAAGAAGAAAATGAATGACTTTTGGCACAGAGCAGAGATGTTTTGCATGTTTAAAAACTTGAAAAAAAGTATCTTTTTTTGCCAGCATGTGTACACTACATATAACTAGGTTACATTTCCTCTATAATCTGCACATAAAATCTAGCATTTAGCATTATTTTTTGAGGAACTGAATTTAACCCTTATGGTTTTCCACAGGTTGACTGCTTTGGGCTGTTATACTTACAGTTTGCTAACAAGTTTTTATCAACTTGAAAAAGGGGAGCTTTATACCCCTGTGTGTGCACAGATTGCTGCATCTTTCGAGTACGCTTGAAGTCCACTTGGATGCATGCAGAGCTGGTGCCCTTGTGAGGTAGTGGGATGAACAAATCAGTGTGATCACAACAAAGTGGAGGTTTTGGGGGTGAAAGTTCAGTGCCTCACGTGTACTCTTCGATGAAGATATTTTTACCACTCTGGCCAAAGTGGATCCTCAGGTACTCACCGATGCAAAAAGTATAACCCTAGCTTCACCCCGTCTCTGCTCTTTCACGCTCCGTGCTTCACTCCAACTCTCTCACTCACAAACAAGGTGAACTAGACTCAAACACACTCGGGGGAACAGCAGATCACAGGAGAGAAACTAGCACAAATGTAAATGCCTGGAGTACTCCCAGACTGAGCTGAAATAAAATGAGCGCACATAGATTAAGTAAATAATTGAAACATTGAATTTTTTTAGCTGCTTGGTGGAGCAGGAGGAATGGTTCTTGGAAAACACTGAAGCTATTTAATCAGTGTTCATTATGAGCGTGTGAAAGTTAAACTTTAATTGCTTGCATTGTTATGTTATAGCGCTGAGGACAAAGAAGTTGGTGGACTGAACGCCCCCTATTAAGTATGAAAGTGTCTTTTTCGGTGGGGCCTTGCTGCTCTTGGGGCCTTTGAGCAAGGCCTGTTGCTATGGTGCTGTGAGCATGTGTGGAGGACAAGAACTCAAATTCATCTGCATGCTAGTTCAGCCTGCAAGGCTTCCAAGCATGACTACACTCTTCTCCATATAGCACTGCCTTTCATGTATACTATATGCTGTTTTTCATGCTAGCTGACTAAAAGCTGCCTCAAGGTGATGATGCATGCACTGTTGCCTTGACAGCATACTAAACCGGAGCTATGAAAGCTATGGAAAAACAGTGGCCTGTTGGAGATGACAGAATGAGAGGGTCAGTGAAGATTTTTGCATTAACCCAAAGTGTCCTTGGTAAGATGTATCTTAGTTCTTTAGCTTATTAAGGCCCTAAACTTCGGGGTGAGGGATTGTAGAACTGTAAGTAATAGAAGGCTAATAGCAGAAAGAGCCCCAAGGGAAAGGCTTCCTGGTACGTGGCTCGAATACTGAAGAAGTTGATCTCTCAGGAAGCCTAATTATACGTTTAGGGGCACCCTGTTTTTCCCCTTTCTGGACAGCTGGACAGCTAAATTGTTTGTGGATCAATAGTTTAGCTTCCTATTGGCTACACAGAGTGAGTGAAGTGCATTTAAACCTAAGAAATCCCATTACCCTTGACAGAGATGGGAAGTATAGCACTAGAAGCCTCAGCAAGTGCTACTGCATTGTCCATTATTCAATCTGTTCTGTTTGCTTACCTGCTCTTTTTATTGCTTAGACTACTCATACTAATGTTACACATATGAATTGTGGCTTTCTATTTCCATCTTCACTGCTATTAAATTTAATTTGTAAGTTTTGGTCAAATTATACATGCAATCATGGACATCAGTGTCATGGTAGTTCTGGGTTTTTTTAGTGTTTTGTTTCAAGTTGATTTCAAATGATTGTACAGGAGACATCCTTAATGGCTTTAAAAAAGATAAGACTTTGAACAAGTTTGAAAATTATTTTTGCACTTTCTCTAATCCACATAGGATTAAAAGTATAATTACAGAGCCAAAAGTGAACCTCGGCCCTAAATATTAGGTTAAATGTACCTTTGCAAGTTGCACATACTTGCTCCAGATCTTTTTGATAGCCACCAACAAGTTTCTCATATAATTATTGCTGAATATTTTTTGGGATTTTGGGAAGGCCATTTCAGCAGCTTAATGTTAGCCTGCTTTGCCCATTCCAAAACCAATTCTGATATGCGTTTGGGTTCATTGTCCTGTTGGAACACCCAGTTGTGCGTAAGTTTCAATTATAGCTGTTGTTTTAGCTGTTAATTTGAGGTGAAGTCGATTTGGGAGGTCATTCGACTTCTACATAATGCCAAAGTCTGAGTCAGATAATGGCAAATTGCAGTTGCTTATAAATGCCCAACTGAGCTTCTGGAATGGACGTCTCAAAGCCTCAACTGACCTTTGCCCTAATGGAAATTTGTGGACTTAAAAGTAGAGTTGATCTCCAAAAAAACCAACTAATTTAATTGAATTCTACCAATTCTGCCAAGAAGAGTTTTCAAATATGCAACCAGAATTATGCTAAAAGGTTGTTGATGGATACCAAAAGCATCTGGTCGAGGTGCAAGTTGCTAATGGACATTCAACCCAATATTAGTGGTGCAATATGTCAAGCCAAACAAGTCAAATAAATCCAGAAGAATCCAGAAGGCCCACAAACTGCCATAATAATCATGCCCATGATGAGTGTATGTAAACCTCTGACTCGAGTTGTATGTCCATTAGGTTATATTTTTTAAATTATGCACCATGCTACGTATGTTTAAAATCACTCACTGGATGCCGTAATTGCCTCTCACAGAGAGCTCTTCACTAAGAGGATCGGTTAAAAGTTATAATGCAGTGTTGTGTTCCCTTTCAGGCCTTCTGGCTGTATATTACTGTTACTTATTTTTACCGGAGCTTGTCTGTATTGATTTAACACTTTAGAATTGTTTTGAAAGCCTGTTGTTATTCACTCCTTCTCTCAAGCAATGTAAATGGCAGAAGGAGAAAGAGGCAGTGAGTGAAGGGCTGCTGAAGGCATTATGAGAAACAGAACAAAACAGTTGGATCTCTACCTTCATTCCTCAGATCAGTGTAACCGCAGATAAAAGCTGTAGCTGTTGCGGGCTGTGGCATGCCACTGTCCTCTTCTGGCTCCTTTGCTGTGCTGCCCTGTGGTTGTATTTTACTGGTGCTAGTTCCTATGTCCTCGGCTGGATCTCTGCATGAAGAGCCCATTGATGAGAGCAGCATTAGCATTCGGTGTAGGTGAGACTGACAAACAGGTCGGTTTTCCATTTCACACTAACAGACCTGGTTTCTCTGGATCCTCTCAAAGGGTCTCAAATCAGCCCCCTTGCTGCATAGCTAATGAGTGTGAATAAAAGCAGTCAAAGAATGCTTATATAGTCTTTCCTAGCCCAAGGAGTGTACTCTTTGTATAAGTCCTTGCCGTGCCAGCTGACACATCAGGGCCGCACTATTTCACTGGCTCGACATTGTCACATTTGGCTCACAAACTCACAAGGTGATGTAACAACCTGCGTCATGTTTTCTCATAGCACTAACGGTAGAATACAGCAGCACTAATAGCTTCCGACGAATTACTCTAAAATGTCCCTAAACAAAAGTTGTTCTTTTAAGTTGGCATATCATTATTCAGATCTGAAAACCAGCGTTCTGGGAAATGTGTCTGACTTATGCGTGCAACTTGTGCACTAATTATCCTCCACATCCTTTTCCTTGGCTGAGTTTGTAGCTGGAGGAGCTTCTGTTGCAATCTGCTAATTCATGCTGCTGACACTATTCTCACATTTTCCTTAGCAACAACAAATTGCCCCCAAGAATAAGTGGCCAATATTGCCCCGTGAAGAATAACACATGCCTTCTCGGTGTTCTCGGCCTCTCTTTTAATTGTCATGAGTCAGACTAGTGCTCGCTAAGACATCCAAGTGAGAGTGGTTGAGAGAGAAAAGGAAAAAAAGAGAGACAGAGAAGGGGCAGTCAGCTTTTAATTAAAGATATGTTATTCTACTTTTGCTCATTTCAGCCTTGCTGTAATGGAATTCAAATGAACAATAAACGGGTGAAGATACAGCTGATTATCGTCTGTCTAGACAGAGGAAGGTTCCGGCAAAATATTTCTCACATCATGAGCGAAAATAAGTTGTACATCATACACAGCGTGGAAGTCGTAGTTCACTAGGGCACTGCAGTGGACAGCTTCCATACTGCATGTGTTGAGCCTCATGGTGAAATGTGTCAGTAGAATAGCACAGAATAGTGTCACAGGCTGGATTATTCATGAGGACGATGTAATGGCAGTGTGTGGAGGAAAGGGCACCCAGAGGTGAATCTGACTGGGAGAAAGACAGCTAAATCCCCCCCTGTTTTTTTTTTTTTTTTTGGTGGTCTTTTCACACGTGCCCCACACCACAGTTGCCATACTCTGACTCTTATCTACAACACACAGCTCCACTCATGCTGCACATACAGGGCCACAGTGTGTGGAGGACAGACAGAGTGAAGGGTGCAGTGTCACAGTAAGAAAGCACACAATCCTGTACACACAGCCACAAAAAAACCCCACTGTGTCCACAAAGGATAGAAAGATGAGGAGTTGGACTTCTGTTTAACTCCCTTGCAATAGAGGATAAGAAGACAAGCTAAAACACTGGTGTCCTATATGACTGAGGCGGGGGTGGGGGGTGGGGTTAGTGTTGAAGTGAACAATCAATATTGTTTACATGTCAAACTAATATGATCAGTACTCTTTTTTTTGTCATTTCATGTGAATTTCTTGAAATATGGCTAGTAAACAGTAAACTGTTATGAGTAATTATGCATTATATAAATATCAGTAGTTTAAAAAAAGCTGAATAAATGCTAAGTTAGTCCACGTGAGTCTTAAGAAATATGCTGCCACACAGGAATGGATAAAGCCCAGCAAGATGTAGGTGTGCAGAAATGCAAGGGAGTCAAACAAAGCATTTGTTTGAAGCGTCATATAGTCTTGTAACCTAGTTTAGAGGGTTTTTTTGCTGCTACTTGAGGGAAAGCCAGCTTGATTGGAAATGCTGTATCTGTAGCTGCGTGGGTTGTCTGAGCCTTATCTTTAATAGCAGTTGGACTGTGCACAAACAGCTTTGTACTTGGGAAGAGATGATTTCCTTATGTAAAGTGATAATCTGGTGATCTGAACGCCAGAGAGCTCCCACACATCTGCACCTACTCGTGCTGACATAGCCAACTAGTGTCATGGTTTACCAATTTTGGGTTTGAGGATTTTAGTCCACGCTGCAGAAATATACCTTTTGTGGTCTGACATTGATCTAAGCGCTTATTCTTTTTGCTGCATCTCTCTCTCTCTTTCACCGTCTCTTTGAGGGTTTTTTTGTAAGTGGGCACCTGTTCTGTGTTGTGAGCCATGATCACATGGTGTTACTTGGCCAAAGAGGCACCAAATGACTCAGGTCTTTGCCCAGACTGTTCTCATTGTCAGTCGGCACACACGTTGCTTTCCAACAGGCCATCTGACTGTGGCCATGTGCTCAACAGTAAACACAAGTGAACGGGTATGCTTACAGTTCCGGACGTGAACATGTGGGCTGTATGATGGCGGATGGTCTGCAAGCATTGCATGTCTTAGTTGTCAAATTCAGATTTCTAGCAATCTGAATGAGGGTTCATGCTGACTGTTTTTTGCAACAGGGTGCTCGAGTGCCAAGTCACAGGTGTGTATTATTGCACACACAAATGCACCCATTGAGAGAGACCATAGAGCCTGCAGTGGCACAAGTCGTGAGGGAAGACTTCCTGATGAGTAGGCATGAATATCCATGCCGCTGCTTAAAAGCATCGGCACAGGCCAATACAGTAAATGGAAGTCAAGGGAATAATAAAGCCAGCTTTGTCTTGTCTACTTTGAACTCTGGAGGAGGTGTCTGGGCCTCTTGTTTGAGCTGAAATGCTTTTGGAAAAATTTCAGAAAGGGAAATCTCTAATCTTAAGAAAATCCTTTCATCATATAAATGCAGTGTCGTACAAGGAAGCATATTTTATGGGTATCTCATGTCCTCATTCACTTTTTAATGACTTATTTATCAGCAAGATTGCAGGGTGTTTACATTTCTACCCAACTTGGCATTATGATGTTTCATTTGGGATTCATTGAGTCTGAGTTGGCTTAATGAATCGTTAAGCGGTAAGTCACCAAAGTAAACAACTCAGCATGTGTCTTTTATACCAGAGATCTTGTTAGGCCTGAGCGTGTGCTCTCCCCAACCTCTTACTGTGGTCCAGACAAACAGGCACCAGTGCTGCTCAGAAAGAGAGTGCCAAGGGATTTGTTTCTTACTTTTTCAATTTCTGGAATAATCTGTCATCCATCCACATCCGCCTTGGAGAGAAATATGGAAATAGGCAATATTAGAAGTAAACAAATCTCTGCAGGTCCTGGTGACTTAAAGCTGCAAATTGTTCTGCGCTGCCCTTGGCAAATGGGCTCCTTTTGCATCAAAGCTACAGTAGCAGTGGGAGCCACAATGGGTTCAACAAATTAAATTATCATTCCCAACGCTTGAGCACGTCCACACTCGGCATGAATTTGTTGCCCCTGTCTGCCTTTCCTGTTTTCATTTATTCTTCTGCAGTCTTTATGTGGCTGTGGGGTTTGGCATAAGAATATGGGTGAAGCTGTGGCTATAGGTTCCCCTACAGGGATATATTCTGCAGAGATTATAAAAAATATTAAAAAAATATTTAAAAAGTGTAAATGTGCTCATCCTGAATTCTTCAACAACCCACCACTGATTGGGAAGGACTTGAGTATATATGTGGGATTTGTATTAACTGATTGCTATCCAAAATACATGGGTCTTGATGTATTGAAAACATAATTGTAGTAGTACATTAAATATAGCTTGTATGTTATTATCACAATATTACTACACTGTAATATTGTAATAATAAAACCAATATAAACCCACAAGGGAATTTTTCTTAATGGCGCATGGGGTATAATGCAGACAGAGGGCTTCTCGTAATTGGTCAGTGAGTAAGAGACAAACTGTACATTACACTAATGCACAGTAAACTGTGCACTGCTGTTCAGTAAACTGAAGAGGGGGACCATTTCACATAGTCTTTTTGAGAGAACTAGCAAGACCCCCTCTGATTTTAGATAAAGACGATGACTATGACTTTCCCGTTGTCAGTAAGTCCCTGCTATATGAGGCATCTAGATTCTGGCAAGACTTGTTTGATCACGATCATCCAATAATCCATCTTGTCAGGCTGGTGGGTTTAGATCAATCAGCATGCTGTGAGAACTGACACAACAATAAGTGCTTCACTCCACTGCCTGCTAAATCATTTCACTGTGTTGCTAAGGGACATGAATTCACTGTGGCTAATTCCTGGGCACAAATAATAATTTTTAATTTGCTTGTCTTGAACACGCAGGAATGAGCTTGAAAAAAGTCATTTTTGTCCAAACGTATTGAGACTCTAAACCCCCCCCCCCCCCCCCCCCCCCCCCCCACCAGCTTTACTGACTGTAGAAATGCAGAATAAGACAATTGTTACAACTCACGAGGATAAGCTTTAGATCTCAGTGAGAAACTGTAAAACCAGAAATACTAATAGAAGCACAGGAAGAAATAAATTGTTCTAATCATGCTAATTCTGGTGTCAATGGGTTTTAGGAGTGATGCTAAGGTATGGGTAGCGAATCAATACTGGGTGGCTGATCCACTGTCTTTGATTCATCAGAGCTATTCTGACAAACATCGATTGAGCTCCTGTTGGTTTCTGTTTCCCAGGGATTACTCCGAGTATTATAATGAGTGTGAATTGATTTATAAATGCCAGTGATTGGCTGGTGTCTCACAAACCTGTCCGCAAAGGCATCGCTTTATCTTTTACAGTAAGAAGTACCTGCCTTACTTGCAGCATTCACTGATTCGCATTGAGTCTCAATAGTCATTTTGGCCTTGTGTGCTTGACAGGTATATTTTTGTCTGACATTTCATAATAACTTTTGCCAGTTGTGAAAAAGTCCACTTAAGTATTGAGGTGAGGGATCATTGGAGTCTTCAGCAAACTTGAACTTAAGCATACTACACATTCACACACGTCCACCCACGCACTCAATCGCTCAGTTTTGATTGTCTGAGGTTCTCCTTTAAAGCTGAAGAAAAATACAGAAATTAAGCGGTGTATAGAGAAGAGGACTCTTTGGTCTGACTCTATCAAACTTCTGCAACCCAAGTTGAAGATAACAGCCATCGCGCACACATTAGAAAAGTCTCTGCTAATAGCCCCACTTCAAAACTCCTCTGCTCAGATCTCACCTGCAGCTTATTCACACAGTCTTCTCAGAAGATGAGAATAATGAACACAGAAAAGCCTAACATCGAGAGGCTGGTTGTGAATAGAAAAAGGAGGAGTGATCTGGTGATGCTGTTTTCTGTGAGTCGGGTTAATGCTTTGGTGTACAGTTATTATTCTCGTTAGAGGCTGTCCACTTGCCTATTCTGCTGTTGTGGCAGAGATTAGAGTTGTTTCTCTTTGACCGTTTCTGCACTGAGGGAGGCGGGGAGAGAAAGATAGAGAAGGAGTTTCAAGCTGACAGAACACTTGGCAGCATAAACATGGGACCTGTGTTCTGCGCTATGACCTTGTTTGCTGACGTGTCAGACCAATTTTTCCACTCCAGAAAAAATGCTCGATTGCCACAAGGCAATGGGAGTACTCGTTTTGCTGCTAATCGCTTTGCTCCTCTGGGTCTCTGTGTTGTTGTAAGGATGTTTGTGCATGAGAGAGACGCTACTAAATGGGCTCCCCCACTCTCATGAACACTGCTGGTCCAAATATAGATTTACATAACAATAACAGCAAAATCGCACTGTTACAATCACAAAAAGGTTTCTTCCTGTTAAAAGAAAGTTTTTCCTTTCCACTGTGTCACCACATGCTTGCTTTAGAGCAGGGGTGCCCAATCCCGGTCCTCGAGAGCTACTATCCTGCAGCTTTTAGATGCATCCCTACTCCAACACAGCTGAATCAAATGGTTTGATCTCTTCAGCATGCCATCATGTTTGGCAAAGACCTGATAACAAGCCATTCATTTGATTCAGGTGTGTGGGAACAAGGATGCATCTAAAAGCTGCAGGACGGTAGCTCTCGAGGACCGGGATTGGGCACCCCTGCTTTAGAGGGTCATCTGATTGTTGAGGTTTTTCTTTCTAATGCATATGTTTCCTCTTATAATATAAAGTAAGTTGAGGCAACTGTTGTTGTGATTTTGTGCTATATTAATATTAATAATTGAAATTGAAAGTATTGCATTCAATGTTTTGTTTTATAAAGGCTCATTTTGGCTCAGTTTGAATCCTGATACATGAAGTAATTTGTGTCACACTAAAAAGCTAATTACACTGGAGTGAATGTGCATGTTGTTTTCACATTGCAGCTAAATTGAATATTCAGTTAAGTGGTAAATAATAAACAGCTAATATGGTAAAAAGTTATCGAATGTCAACATTACTGGTTTCAGATGTTATATTGCTAAGTCCTGTATCATATTAATTTCAATTAAATAAATGACTCATTTTTGTAGCATTTTGGAGTTATTGTATGAAGGAACAGCAGGTACAGTAACCTCACGGCTGACTTGAACCAAATGTGTAGCCAACTGGCCACTTAACCACAACGTCAGCTGGTTAAAAATCACATTTTAGCCCATTTTCTCCATTTATTGTGTCCCAGATTTTTGTTATTTGGAATATATATAATGAAGAAAGAATTGGAATTTGAATAAGAAGTGTTATAGGTATGTATTTATCTAAGGTTAATTTAAAAAGTTATCAAATCGTATCACTTGATCACCTCTTCACATTATAGTTCAAACCAAGTTTCTGGCCTTGTTATACAACTGTATTTATGTATAATAAAACGTAATCCTATATGACTACTTTATCTTAAAAGGGCTTCTCTTATGAATTCCAAATATACACAGTGTACTGCTGATGTTATTGCTGCTGTTATACAAATAAACGACACTCACTCTATTACAAAGATGCTGTATGAAAATAAGCTACCATGTCATTTCTTTTCATTTATGTCCGTCTAACTTTTCCTTCACATGACACCCAAAGTTTATCACGTGTGCTCGAAAAGTTATTTTCCAGGCATATTTCTTTCTGTCTTCTTGCATTTAGCCACACACGTTGCATTGTATGCATTTTGCTCAGTGAGCATGAAAATTGCTCCATTTAATGAAGCCCTACTATGTTTACTCAAGATTCAACACTTCTTGGAGTACCAAGAACAACTCGCCAAGCCTTCCTGTAAGGAGGTGGTGCAGGAAGAGAACGACAGATATCCCTTTAGATTTCTGATTTGCCCTACGTATTGTTACATTATAATGCTGCAGGGCGTGACTGACTGCATGTCCAGTCCTAAAAAGAGCAGTATTGTGCTTGTGACATACATCAGTCACTTGAATGCCACTGTTGACCTATATATGAAGGCCTGGGTCAAAGGAGAGACAGGCTGGCCAGAGCACAGAGGAGATATCCTGTTTAATGAACCTTAATGTGGCATGCGTCAGACTGTGGCACACAAATATAACCAAGAGGAAGACACAATTTGTGCGCTACTTTGGTGAAAACTGAGCATAAACAGTTGTGTGTCTTGCATTGTTTCTGATTGTATAATCCAGACCAATGCACTGTGCGTTCTCTGGCTTCATTCAAAGCCAGTGAACGCACTTACTAATTAGATTCATGTACATTTTGACAGTAGAAGACAGAAAAACATGGACCAGCTCCTCGAAGGGGGAAGGGGAACGATGCAGAAGATTTAGTGCAACTCTAAGTCCTATTATCTATGCCTTGATGACTCCTCTGGTGCAATAATCAATACAGGCTGACTGGCACCAGGGACCAGGGTCCACTACAGGAAGAGGATATCTTCAAACCATCCATTATGGATGAGAGAAGAAGTGAAGGGATGGAGAAAACAGGAGATGATAGATGTGGATTGGGCTAAAGGAGAGGGAGAAGAATATGGAAAACAGGATGAGGAAGCGGGAAAAAGAGAAAGTAAACAACATGAGGAAGAGCTCATTCAGAGTGGGTGAGTGGATGAGGCATAAGGTGGAGCCACTGAATGTGCCATGGCTTCTGTTTATTTTTTTATTTCTTTGCTGCACTTGCTCCCTCTGTGAGGCTGGTTCATGCTGTTCTTCCAGTGTGACTGTAAAGTTTATGTCCAGCTGTGGGAATGGACGCAGCCCTCACAGGTATCAAAATTAAATTGTCTTCTTCCCTCCCTCCCACAGCATGCCACCACCTTTGCAGCAAACATTTTGTTTGTAACAACTGTTCTTTCTTCCCCCCTCACAGCTGCATCCTCCCCCGTGGTACATGCTCTAGTCTTCCTCCTCTTTCTTCCTTGTTGTGGTAATTTTGTCCTTCTTGCTGTGGCTGCCGTACCTTCTGGCCACACACACCAATATCAGCCCGAAATATCACTGCAAAAACACTCCACAAACAGCCCCTCCTCTCCCGCATCCTCCTCCTTTTCCACTGTGATGTGAGGTCACAGCTGGGGAGCCCTTTGATTTGAAAGCTCAGTGTACATTTGTGTATGCGATGGAGGGGGCTTCTGCGCTGCTGAGTGCCTGTGATAGAAGGGGTCCAGGATGCCATGACAGCGGTTGGTAGCCAGCACTAGCAGTTTATCCTCAGGCAGGAATATATACAGCCGGCTTCACTGCTGCCAACTCAAGCTAACGGGACTGTACCTGCAAGCGTGTTGGGGTCTCTGTGTGCCTCAGAGCTGTGCGCTCTAGAACAGAGGTGGGTGGCAGAGTAGGCTCAGTGTTTGGTTTGTGTGTATACTGTGTGGTGGAGCCAGAGGAGTGCTTAGAGTTAGGAAGTTTTGCTGGCTTTTTTTTTTTTTTTTTTTTTGCTTATTGCAACTTATGTTTGTGTGTGTGTGTGAGAGAGGGAGCATGTAGCACTGCTGAGCTCTGCTGGCTCTGGGATTCTGTCCTCTGCAGAGGGAATAGCTCATTATCTGCCTCTCAGAATGAAGCATCCTACCTAACACTGCAGTGCTGCACACTGAAAGGATAAACCTATTGAAGCGTTGTATGTGTGTGTGTGCATGTGTATGTGTGGGACTGTACAGGAGTTTGTAAGTTGGTATAAGGAAAGTGGTTGTGTATCCAGCACCCACAGTGTCTGTGTCCTTTTCTGCACACTGTCTCCTTCTTTTGTATATTTATATTTGTTAGTTCAGCACAGATGATTTTCTGGGGCTTGTCTTATTTACATTTCTTACTTAAGGCATTACTTTTCTTATGCATCTTTGGGCTAATATTACAATAAATATTCATTGCTTTATTTCTTTTTTACTGTGTGTGTATGACTGTTACATCATATTGCATTATATGAAACGTGCTTGATATATTCATATTAAGGCTATATCTTTGATATGCTGGGTCTTGGTATGCCTATTAAATCAACAGCCACCTCAAAATATGTATTGTATATGTATTTTGCCCTTGATATGCATTGTTCTAAACACATTATTGTATTTAAACAAAGTTCTAACTGCTTCATAGCTTGCATGGTCCCGTGGTAAGAGTCCACCATCTAGCTCAATTTCTGCATCTTTGTGTGGCACACCTGCATGTGCATATGGTTTTCTAATCAGTGGGTTAAGGTACTACAGTAGAAATCTTTTCAAGCAGCCAAACATTCAACATTCATCCAATCATTAAAAACATAAGAAACCCATTTCTGTTTTTCTGTTGTTTTTTGCTATGCTGTAGTTAAATGAGGGCAGGAATAACATGATTTCATTCACTGGTCTGGATTTAACAATATTTCTGTCAAAATCTGACTTCTGAGGTTGCTTCCTGATTGGTTATCAGGCTGCTGCTGAAAATGATTTAAACTACATAAATACATAATCCTGATGAAGCAAATTTGTAGTATTTTTGGGTGTAGGATTATAGTTCTGTTAGATATGTTAACCTTTAGTGTTAGGAACCCCCTCGCCACACACCTTGAGTGTGTCAACCGTTTGCTGTAACATTTCGTCAGCTGTGCAGAGGTGAAAATGCATCAGGGCGCCGTACTTCAAACTACTCGTTCATCGTGGCTGTTTAGAAAGACACCTTTCATTTCCAGACAGACTTCAAAACTAGTTCTGAGATGCCATAACTCAGCTCATAAAGTCACAGTCTACAGGAAAAAAAAAAGGTATATATCTATGATAATGTATATGTAGATAGATAGATAGTGTCTGTCTCACACAGATCCAGATTTTAAAATATATATATACTACTACTACTACTACTACTACTACTACTACTACTACTACTACTACTACTACTAATAATAATAATAATAATAATAATAATAATAATTTCATTTTCTATCCAGCAATCGGAGTAATCCAACTCTTTGCCTGACAAACAAACGCAACAAGAGCTGAACATCTTTTCCAAGGAACCTTACTTATCTAAACTCTCGACACTACTCACATTAACATGCACACAAAAGCTCTTTCGGGCAGAGTGGGCCCAAGTAGTCCCTTCTCCTAAGTCAAAACCTGGGCAGTTCATTGTGCTTCTGTTCTCTTTGAATGACTCAAAGAGAACAGAAGCAAAAGTACTAAAAGGTTTTTAAGGAGGAACCATATCTGAGTAATCAGGAGTAATTTACGTTGGCTTCAGTTTAAGCATTTGAGAGACTGTATTGTTGCCGGTTCTTATATCCATAAAGCACGAACAGCAGCAGTGGAACTCTGTTACCATTATCTTAGTTTAATACACCAAATCTCAGTCTGTCTCTCCCATGAACTCCTCCTACACAGTCAGGAGTTGAGCAACCAGACTTGGCAAACTGTTACATCTTAGTCTCATCGAGGGTCTTTTCAGTATCTGATATTATGACATCAACATGTTGCCTAGCAACCGTCTCCCAGAGGGCTAAAATGACCAGTTTTTATTTTAGCATTTATGCTCCCATAAAACCTTATAAAAACACTGTATCAGTGTAATTCAGTTCAGTTTATCAATTCATCACAGTTTAGTTCAATTCTATTTTTCCAGTTCAGTTTTGATATATATTAATGTGCAAGACTTGAATATGCCTTTACTTAAATGCTTTTTATGATGCCATCACATTGCCAGGCAACCAGCTAACAACTGACTAAAAGGACATTTATATAGGACAGCAGGACCTGAGCAATTTCCAAACCTGATTTATGCATTTGTGCAAGGTGCATGCACGGGTAAGTGACAGTCATGTTAAGAGAAAAGTTACGCAATCCTCCTTTACTATATGGGTGCATATTCAACAGAACAAAAGTTTGCATATCACCTTTTAACTGTATACTTAACTAGGGTGGACAGTGTCTGGCTGATGAGTGTAATCGTACACTTATCTTTCAGAGAGTAGATGTTTGATGTTCACATTACATTTTTGCTGTATATCTGCATGCAATCTGTCAAACGAGCTCAGATCAAACAATACTGTAGCATGGACTATTGGACTATTATAGGTTTATTTATGTACGTATTAGACCAATAAACTCAGTTTCACAGACCTGTTCTTGACAAGTAGTACACAAACGAATACTTCACTTCTTACTGAATAATACAGTGTTGATTAAACACATATTGTGCCTTATTTCGAAGCCCGTTCATCAGCACGCACATGCACAAATATCAAAGCCAAAGAAGGACGAAAGGATGTTTGTGGGAATAAAATCAGTTAAACATTGCTTGCAGCTCAAAGTGGGAATCACATGGATAAACCCAATAAAAAAATGTTCATTGAGCCCTACTTCTCTGTATGAGGTTTCTGCAGTAGTACAAAAATGACACTGTTCACAAGACAAATGAACAGTGTCACCTGTGTCTTTCTTTTTTCTCTCTTCCATGCGTCCATTCTGCTCATTGTGTTGCTGGCATGCATCACCACATCAAACCATCAAACATGTTCATAGAGATGGATAAATCAGGGCAGTGACTTTTATGACAGCTGGATGTCGTCCTCCAGTGCAAAATACTTTAATCTAGTGGATGTTATCAACATATTATTTTAAGATAGTAGAGTTGAGTGATTTATTGATTTGCACAAATATCCAGTGTGCATGATCTGCGACCATAAAGTGCAGATAACTACTAATTGCGGCAGATGATTTTTAATTTCACTGCTGATGATCACACATTAGAATCAGTTTGATTTATTCAAAAGAAATCCACCTTCATGTGCATGAAGTGTGATATTGGATTTTACTGTTTAAGCTTTCCGTACACAAGAAAATCTGTTATTTGTTTTTTCAGGCTTCAGTCATTGTGTGTAAATTGTGTGTGTGGCTCTTTGTGTTTTAAACTGCCACAGCAATCACTCAACAGTATGTTCTGCAATAGTGAAAAACAAATAATAGGTCACAAAAAGGAAGATGATATGAGCAATGCAACATTACCCCCTCCCTAATCTATTCAGGAGGGAGTAACATTGCACTATTAGTTGTCCAATTAGCTGCCAGGTTTTCTGAAAATAATGCACAGCAAACCATCCGATATCTGAGAAATATATCTACCTAAACAAATGTAGACACAAATACCTGTAAATGCGCAAATTTGTCCATTCTGGTCAGAGTAGTGTTGTTAAATGGCATAAACTGAATATACTGCATCTCTAATAGCATGTACAGAAGGTGGGGAATGATCCTCTTTTATTCCCGTCACCGGCGGGGTTCTGCTGAGTCAGAAGTCTTGGGTAAATCGTGCTGAAAGAAAAAGCAGAATCCAGCCAGACACAAGGCTTATGCTTTGCCACTGCATTCTGTGCTCTGCTCCACATGCTCTCCTTCTGAGAGATTTGCATTGGTTTTGATTAGTCAGGGAGCTCATGATTTAAGACCAGATGTAAAGTGCTTGCTAAAAGTAAGAAGGTGTACTTTACACCTCTTTGCACAATTCTCCTGACTTTTTCAGGGACCGTCTGCTTCATCTTAATGGATGTCATTAGACTGGGTTTGGTCTCAAGCATCATCTGGAGCTCTCTTGAACTGCTCCATTTGCTATGATGATTTGAAGGATTAGTGCAGACATTTGTACCATCGATACCTGATTTCATTGGGTACATTCTACTGTAAGTGCATTTCCAACACTAAAATACATTTCTCCTGTTGCTTGCTCTCTTATTTTCCATAATAACCTATGAAAGTTTAATGAACCCCATATTTAAGGTGACTTAGCATATTGAAAGATTCGAGGCCTCTGTGTGATTTTAATGAAATTCAATAAGGTTAATCAGTCCATTACTCAGAGTTTTGTTGTCCCACTGCAAAGCTTTATTTTTTTCCTTTTAGCATTTTCATACAATGCATCTAGTTGCTGTGGTGATACAGACTGAAAGCTTCCTCAGATGAATTTATTATGTGAGCCTCACGAGGCTAAACCTTTCTTAAACCTTCTGGTATCCCCTCGACCAAATCCCTGCTCTGTAACACTTGCTCAGCATCTTCCTGGTTACTGCAACCCAAAGGCAGTGTGTGAGCGTTTGTATAACACTGCTGCCTCCTGTCCCCTAAATAGAATAGATTGCACTTAAAAACCTTATACCCCCCACAGGCTGAGTGAAAAACTCACAGCTGGGAAGAGCTGAATAATATATCATCCTTTTGCAGTTTGCTCATGAGTAGCTCCACTGAAGAGGTTTGCAAAAGGCACATTACTTATTTTAGCTTTTCTTTCTTTCCCCTCCAGGACGCGGTAAAGTGGTCCCTAAACTTTTAAAGTTATTATTTTAGTTACAGGAGAAAAGTGCTGACATTTTTATGTACTAAGGACATAATAAAGCGGTTAGTATTTACAGTAAGAGAAATGTATAGATAGATATAGATATGTTCTGTTTATCCAGCAGTTATACATCCAGCTTTACTTCTCCATTGCAGTTATTTTTCACAAATATAAGACGATTTAAAATGATACACACGTTCCACATTCCTAGTGTATAATCACGATGTCCTTTTTATATCTGTTTCCAAAGTAAACACACATCAGATAACATCAGATAATTATTTTACTTATATTGCATCTGGTTTGTAAAGATCAGTTTGAAAGATAAAGCACAGTGACAGGTTCAATCATTTATTCGTAGTTTTACATTTTGGAGGTCAGATGACTCCCAGTTTACATTTGTGCGATGCTTAATAACTTTACCAACTGGAGGAATTATAAGTAAGAATTAATCTTGTGGCTAGTGTAGGTAAAAGAAAGCTAAGAACACTTAATCCTTTCCCAAGTGATTGCTTTCTTGTGTTTTCTTTTTAACGTGTGGAGATTAGTTCAAAGAATTCAAAGAATAGCCAAATTGTTGTTGCCATTCTGCTACATATATAAATATATATATTAGAAATCTGCTTTGGATTGGGAGAATTACATCAAGTTTACAGCAAACATGCAACAACACACCTTCATGTCTTATCTCCACTGTGCTGGTCCTGCGTCTCTGAGTGAAGCCTGTGTTTTATTGATTTCTTTTCTACCTTTACTTTCTCTCTGACAGTAAAGAGGGGGTGATTATGACAGCGCTGATGATATGTGTGGCTTCCTGCCAGGCTAATGATGGAGCAAAGTCGACGAGTGAATGTTGTATCAATTTGTATTTCTCTGTGTCTGTGTGTGGGTGTTTCAACACGTATCTGTGAGTGGGACCAGAGGGCTTAAGAGATTAAACCACAGCCAGGCCACAGTGAGAAGAGAAGACCCCTCTGTGAAGCGTTCTCACTGCAGGGAGGCTTCTTCTCATTGGCGTCCCATTTGCATGGCTCCCTGTCCTGCTCGGGGAATTGGCCTTTTCTTTTCTTATCGTCCCTCCCTCCTCCTTTGCACCTTGGAGAGAGAGTGCTTCCATCCAGCAGGATTGCTTGTTTCTGAGGCAGACAATAGAGCAGAGTATTTAGGACACTTGGCAGGCATGTTGGAGGGGATGGGGACATGGGCCGCTAAGTAGCTCATCTCGTCACATAGCCACTGGCATGATAGCACTCGGCAGCAAGGTAAGCACTGAGCAAAGTCACACACACACACACACACACACACACACACACACACACACACACACACACACACACACACACACACACACACACACACTATGCCCTAATTGTTTTTCTGTGTGTCTTTTACAACTCTTACAGAGTGCTGATGGGTTTCCACTAATAGGTAACCCCCTGCTTGTCTTCACTATAATGCAATTAAACGGGGTATTTGTGGCTTATTTAATGATTATATTTAAACATTCCCTTTGTCTGGTTAATCTCTGGTCTACTGTTAGACCCACACATTCTAATAAGAGGATGAATGAGAACTTAAATTAATCTTCTTATTGTTCTATAACCATTTATTGTCTATAGCCAATGAAGAAAAGAAAAATCCTCTGAGACTTCTCTTTGTGCAATTTGAAGGCATTGATTGTTTTTCTTCATATACTTTAGGATACCGCTTCCTTATCAAGTGTAAGTAACACTCTGTGGCCAGGTAATTACAGTTATTTACTACAGTATATTTCCATTAGTAAATGGGGACCGAGACATGTAGCTTGTAAAGAATGTCAGCGCTCTCCCATAGAAACAGCTTAGCCAACATCTTTATTGGACAGATGTGGCATGAAGTAATTAAGTGGAGCACTCTTTTCTTGATGGAAAGCACGTCTCCTCTGACCTTTTGCCTTTCTTGACATAATTTATCATACATGATGTGGCACACTTTCCATACTTGGAAAGACACATCTGAAAGCTTTCACCCCGTGCATTACCCTACTGTACCGAGGGACGAATCACACTCTGCCGTGGCTGTTGCATTGAAAGGTCATTGCTCTTCTGGATCACAGTTAATTACATTAACATAAAAATAATCTCCAAAGTTTTTTTGGGTAATGGTGACGTCTAAGTGCCAGGCAGGAGATGTCAATCTTATTCATTCATTCATATTCTGTTATGTTATATGAAGGCGACTAACAAATACGACACCATACTTTTTTTGTAATAGTTTTCACTGTGTCTTCTTTCCCCCTTTCAAAAATAGAAGAAGGTCAGAAAAATCAGGTCACTGTGAGGTTGTGGGTTCATGGTTCCACCGTTCAGGAGCAGCATTAGATGCTGGCTGCTAAGTACGAGTGGTCTGTCAGTGACAGCTGCTTCATCAAAAATAAAAGTTGTTATTGTTCTAATGACTCGAGTCACTTTTCCCTTCCATTTGCATGAATTTACAGATGCTCCTTAATTTGAGGTTAATGCAGTTCATACAGCGGGCCAGCTCCAGTGTTCGTGGGTTCAAGACTGTAGTCATTGATATTCAGGTCAGCTGAGGTTGCTGAGCCTGTGTGGCCAAAGGGGGGTTGGAGGAGGTAGTGGTGTTGGGGGACATTGTGTTGACTGCAGGGGTTAAGATAAATAGTTTACATTAGCATGACAGATTCTGTTGGGCGAGAGAGCGCGGAAGCGAGAGGACAGACAAGAGAGCCAGTCATAACCGTATCATCTGAAGCTGGATTACATTATTCTGAGGCTAAAATAACATTATTCAGAGTGCTCTCTCTCTGTCTGTCTGTCTCTCACACATACACTAAATTGAATGGAAACATGATTTCAAACTTGCAAAAAGAACACCCCTGCGGGCTGTACTGTTGTTCATAATTAGATGATGTTGAATCTGAATGCATCATTTTCTTTATCAGTGAATAATCAGACAAACAGTTAACGCACATTGTTAGCTTAATTGCTAAAACGCAGGAACAAGATAAACATGGTGTCAGCTGCTGAAAAGAAGCTTTTAGACGTCCTTGCTCTTTACACTCCTACACTGCTGAAAGGAAGGAGTCTCTATTCTGGCTGTAGGAGAAATCAAGCTGTTACAATCTGAAAAATAAAGTTATTTTTTCCATCAAGTGCCGAACCATTTCCTGCTTAACAACAGGGGGTCCATGCTTCACAAAACACAGAGATAGCAGCTTTTTTTTTCTTCTTCTGCAGGTGTAGTTGTGTGTGCGCCTTGGGGCTTACTGTTTTATCTGCTGTATAATAGGCTTGGAAAGCCCTTGTCTGTGTGCTGTACTTAACTGAATCATTCTGTTAGGCACCTCAGAGACAGGAACATCTTTACCTGTAGCCAAGGTCCTATTTTCCACACAGATACAATATATGAAGTGCGTCTTTCTGTGTCGGGGTTGACGAGACAAATGGGCTGTCTATGGCTTAGTTGAAATCTAAATCAATGATTTCGTCATAAATAATTCATTGGCTAGACTAATGCATCATCGCTGGTCTGTGGTGAAATTGTACCGATTCAGCATAACAAACAAATGGACTACAGCTGGTGTGTGATTTTGCTCAAGATTTTATGATCTTACCAGGGATGAAAAGATTAAATGATGTTCTTGTCTTTCTTGCTTTCTCTTTCTTGTCTGAATTTTGATGGGAAAACATTTATTCATTTATTTAAGTGGGCCACCAGTAAAAGTAAATGTAATTTTGTATGTTTATGTATAAAACCTCTAATCCTAACCCCATGACTTCATTAAACTAAAATAGAAAAACACACATCTCCATGGGCTCTGGATGAATTGAGCTAAAGAGACTAAATAGCAGTGCCCCTTAAAGCAGACAAAGACACAGCTGCCTCTCAGAGATGATGTCAGACCCAATGTCACACTATGTCATCATAATTCCTCTCCTTTAATGACTTTATTCTGTGATGACATTTTTCTATCTATCTATCTATCTATCTATCTATCTATCTATCTATCTATCTATCTATCTATCTAATATTTTTAAACCCCTAATATAAAGCATATGTGGGGGAAACAGTTATGAGCATTCTGTCTGAGATTACATGACATGATTAAAAACAAAAGTTGTTGAAATTTTGTTGTTCTTAAATACTAAACATTCAACGTTTGTGCTTGGCATCAAGGTACATTATTGCCTGACATTGCCATTTGCACCAACACTGGCACACACAGTTCAAATGCAGTTCCCAAGCAATTAAAAGGAAATAACTAAAAGGAAAACTGACTTAACTCTCTCTCTTTTTTTTATCTTATTTTGAATAAATAAAAAGCTGACTGACAGGAAATTTTATTACCCTCACAGCAAGAAGGCCCTGGGTTTAAATCCACCATTTGGCCTTTTCTGGCTGGAGTTTGCAGGTTCTCCAAGCTGTCTGCGTGAATTTTCATTTTGTGTGGCAGCTGAAGAGAGTTACGTAAATATTGTCATCTTACGTTTGGCAATGAAGCAACTAATCATGTTTTAAATTTCTTACACTGATTTACAGCACATCACGATCATTAGGTAGTGAAATAAAACTATAGTTGTCCTAATTCTATAAGAAACACCCCTAAAGACAGATGATTAAAAAACTTCTGCTGGTGTCTTGGCGCCCAAAACCACAGAATATATTTGGAAGTTCAGGGCATGGACTCCTACATACCTCCTACTACAAACCTGCTTTCTGGGTGCACACGGACGACCAAAAACTGAACAGACAAGCAGCAGTGTCTCACATTGAAGGACATGCACTAATAAATTTAATTATCTTCTATTTAGCTGTTTTTTTTTTAAATTATATCCTCAATCAATCACTTATTTGTCTGTTCGTCTTTACTAGATTTAGGACATGTTTTTTTTTCTTGTGAAATAAGGCATGACTGGGATGCTGCAGGAGATGATGCTGTGTCTAAGCAGTGCTCATTTTCCCCTCTCAAACTGATTAAGACCAATCCAGAGTTAACCTCGTCTTAGCTTCCTCTTGTAGGATTACTGCAAATCTGATGTTAATGACTGATTGTGGTGGTGATTATGATTGTATGTGTAAGGAGTGGTGGGGGGTTGAGGCGGTATTCTGGAGTGGGTGGTGGTGGATGGTATTTGAGCTTGTTTTTGAAGTCTACCAAATGGTTACTTTGTAGAGCACAAAGTAACCATGTCCATTTCTCCTCCCTACTTCACTGTGGCTGCCTGAGTATTAAAAAAAGGAGAAAAAAAGTTACTCAATTATGCAACTCACATCAGGCTAAACACAGAAAAGGAGGGGTTTCACTGACTTCCATTTCAGTAGCACCCTTAGGGAATTGTGGGGTTGTGATAAAAAGAGCAAAAGACAGTATTGGCCATTGGACTGGAGCAAAAAATCCCAGAATCTGCCCTTAAGAAGACTGTAACTTGACAAAATTTGATTTTGGTGGAATGAGGTTGGGAATCCTAAGAGGAGCAAGGAGAGAGAATGTGCTTGAAATTCATAAAGCAAAGCAACACTGGTTGCAGCAGTAACAGTTAGCAGCTCTGGCCACGTCCAAAGTATGATTTATGGGGAAGACGTCCGGGGTCCTGTGATTTACAGTGATGATTGGAGCGCTCATCAAGTGCATTCAGGCTGCTGAAATAAGATAAAAGAGAAGGAGGCCCGAATATTGTTTTTCAGAGTCTGCTGTTTTGCCATGTTGAACCAGTCTTATGTGTTTTTACAGTTTTTTACTCAAGTAACATTTCTTAATGAGGTAGATGAGATTCTTCTTCTTCTTTCACTTTGTACTTGAATGCTATAAGAAGGCTTTTCGTGGTATCCCCTAATCTCTTAAGTGCATCTATTAGGAACATTTATGATTAATGAGTTACAGCTATCTACAGTAGCAGTATAGCTGCAAAGTGGAGAGAGGAGAGGTTGAGTTCTAGTAAACGGCGGGTTTTCGGCCTTTCCCTGACACTAAGAGATGAATGTCTTCAATAGATGAGCAGAGCACCCCAGGTTTTCGTTCCACAACAGCAGTGTTGTTCTAGATTAAAATGAGTGTTTGCGTTGTTTGATTGCCGTTCACAAAAGAACCCCCACAGCACAGAAACTGGTGCTTTTGAAAAGTGTTGCTAGGATACAATCCAGCGTAAAGATGAAATCCCTTCTCTGCGGCTTTCGAGGAGCTGTGCAGCTCGGACATCATGTCCCAGCATACCGTGCACATGGTATGGTTTACAGTGCGTCTGCCTGTTTATGGCGCGGCTCATTTTTGTGTGCGTCCCCGCCATGCGTCGGCGTATTAAAACGTTTAGTCATACAGTAAGTCCAGCTTTGTTTGTGTCATGCAAAGCTGCCATATTACATGCACTTTCTTCTGTCATAATCCGTTTTTCTGTAATAAGACTCCATTTGTCTGGCGAGTGCTGATATCTCAATCCTACTGTCACACCTCTGAGTCTCTGCCAGCTGACACCTCAGGCTGTTCACAAAGAATCAATAGTGTCTGCCTCATGTTCAATTATACTCTAATCAACACTCACCAAACCAGAATGACCTCAGACAGGTCTGCTGGTATTGAGCTGATGCTCAGTGCTGTAACACCAGAAAATTAATATATGAGTGTAGACGAGGCCTCCAGGTTTGGGTTGATTGACAGATAAAACTGTGGAGTAAATTGGAGAATTTTCTCTGTGTTATTACTCTGCCGGCTCTCAAAATGTCAAAAGATGTAAAAAATGTTTTTTTCTTTCCCTGTGGGTTCGTTTTGTGGGCAGTACAATTTGAATTTCTTCTAAACACATGAACCATTTCCAGTGTGACCTGATTCTACACCCTTAAGTAAATAAAGATACTGAATTAACAATTTCACGCCAAATATTTTCCACCTTTATGTGATCTCTCCTCCGCTTCTTATCTCTGTCAAAGCTCTCTTTGTGTTCCCTCACACACACACAAACACACAGCTGTTGCTTTTCATATTGTGTTACTGGGAATGAGGCTGAGAGCTGGTGGCGTGGCGTTAAGATTTTAGGGGTAGTGAGTAAGAGACGAGACGCCTGCTCAGCTTAACCAGCGCTCAGGGTTTCTTCAGGAAATTGTCCAAATGCCAATCATCAGGTGTCAACCTTTCAAGGATCCGACGCCTTTGAGGCTGACGGGAATCAGAGACGTGGTGAAGATGAATTTTCACTGTCATGGTCCACGTAGTGGCGACAAATGGCTAGTTAAACTTGTTATGTGCTGTGACACAAGTTGATCGTGATTCTGTTTCCACGTTAGAGACACTGTAATGCTGTGATAAGAAGACTACACTTTGAATAATAAAAATGAAAAATAATAAACACGCACACACACACACACACACACACACACACACACACACACACACACACACACACACACACACACAGACTCAGAGGATAGGGAGAGAGAGAGCATAGAGAGTGATAGAGAGTATGATGTTTTTATGATTGATTGTGTTTATTATCCCCCTGTTACCTTACCCTGTGTTCTCAGGAGTGAAGAAACAGGTTGGGAGTGATAGTGGAAAAGAAGAGAGGAAAAAAGTGTGGTGTAAAGGAAAAGTATAAGGGAAAAATAGGCAAAAAGAAAGGGATAGAAAGGAGGAAAGAGACAGAGGAATGAAAACCCCAGAAATCCGTTATGAGCATGCACTAGGTGATGGGCAATGGTGAGGAAAGAAACCTCCATCAGTACCAGGCCATCTATCGCAACCGGTTGGGGGTTGAGGGGGAGAGAGGGAAAAGGGTGAAGAAGGGAGGGAGAGGGTTGTGGAGGTAGGTGAGAAAGGCAGAGAGGGTAATGGAGGGAGAGAGGAGGGGTGAAAAAAGGAGATGGGGAATAAGGTGGAGGAAGAGAAGGCAGCTTTTGTTCATGATTATGTGATGAAGCAGCAGAGGTCTTCTTCTGGAAAAACCTGAAGCACTTTTTTCTTCTTTTTCAGAAACTGTTCCTGGAGCTGTCAGGGGTTTTTTTTGCTTTTTTTTTTTTTTTTTTTACTTAAACGATTGTTTCTGTGTTCAGCTCCTTGAATTTCTTGAACCTTTTGTCCAGTTCTTCAAATCTGGCTTTGTTTCAGTTCTTTGTATTTCTCCTCCTGAATTTTCTTTGCCTCATGCTTGTGTGTCTTCTTCTGTTATACTGTGCTGTGTTGTAACTCCTGATTTCTCTTCTACATTTCTTGAATCGTTCCTGTACTTTAAGCTAGAGTACTTGGAGCTGTTGTTTTTTTTCCCCCCACAATTTCTTGGATCCTACACTGCATCTCTGCATATTTTCCCAGTTCCTCCTTTTCATCTTTCCTTTTATTTTCCTGGGCTCCATGGTTTTTTTCCTTGACTTCATTATAAAAAAGTCTTTTTGTTCTCCAAGTATTGGAGAATAAGTTGGATCGCCCTCTGCATTTCTTCCTGTTGCTCTTTCTCTTTAAGCATTTTGGGATTCCTTGCCAGCGTGTCATCAAACATTACTTGCAGCGCTTGATGCTTTTTATCCACGTCTTGGAGCTTGCTCTGCATTTCTGTGCGCTGTGCAGTGCTTCGTCAAGTATTATTTGCAAGCTTTCATTATTTTCTCCGTATCTTGAATCTTGAACTGCAGCTCTTTGTGCATTTCTTCAATGTTGTAGAGCTTGTAGTGGAGTTGTCTGTTTTTAATAATCTCCTGTTTCTTGTCTTTAAACACTTTTACATTTCTTTCCAGTGCTTGTTGAAATGAAAAGGCTTTCCAACTGTACAACATTGATTGCCAAGAAGTAGAGCTGGGCGATATGAGATTTTTTCATATCACGATATGTTTTTTTCATTTCAGGCGATAACGATATCTATCACGATATGAGCCAAATAACTATATTTGTAAGATTTAAATGTGCTGTTGCTCACAAGTAAAATGTGAAATAATCAGCAGCTTGTTTTTATTTAAATATTTATTTCCCATAATAAGTTCAACAGGGTAGATGTACTTAAGGAACATGAGACTTTTTCAGATAAATAAAGGCAAATATTGCAAACTACACAAAAGGCAGCCGCTAAAGCGTTTAAGTTTCAAAATAGAACAAACGAAACAGACTAAATTGTCAATTCCACTTAGAAACAAAATATTAATTCTAAAAATAAATCTTAGTTTGTTTTACAGAAGAACAGACAAAATTGACTAACTTTTGTCAATATCAAATAAACTGAGAACTAAAAGGAAATTCTCAATCTCTCCTTGTTGTATAGCTTAGCTTTTCAAACAGTTTTAACAGTTACTTTAGTCTGACAAAAGCCGAATGACGAATTAGCGCTTCCAGTCAGAGACTGAGGCTACGTCCACACGTACACGGGTATTTTTGAAAACGGAGATTTTCCTTTTTCGTTTTAAAAAATAATCCCGTCCACACATAAAGGCAGAAATGAAGGAAAACGCTGCTATGAACATGCCAAAGCAGCAGGTGGCGCTAGATTCCTAACCGTGCAGAAATGTTGGCCAATCAGAAGTCTAGAAGCCTCGGTGGGAAAAAGTAAACAAAGCTGGGGCATAGAAGCAGAACCGAGTCGTATGTGTGGAGGGACAGTAACTGTGTGTATATGTAAGCATTTAAACACTGCAGAGAGTAGAATTAACAGTAACAGTATTGTAGAAATTCATTTCACCGAAACAATAACGTGGCGCACAGTGTGACGCATGTATTTCCAGACTTGCTTTCGGCACAATTTACAGTGCACGCTACTCTGTTTTTTGTCAGACTTGAAATAGCCGAAATACCTTCCCACTACGGAACTTCTATGGCTCTTCCGTTCGACAATCTCTCCGGCATTGGAACCATCATCTGTTTACTCTTCGGTCACGCTCGGTTGATTTTTCTAGTCGGCACACTCATTTCCTCCATTACCCGCTGGCTGCTTCCCAAACAAACACACGTGCGGCTTGGCACTTGTGCTGTAGTAACAAGTCACGCGACATGACGCTGCGGCTGTGATTGGTTCGGCTCTGCGCTACTTAATTTAGATTGGCTGACCTTTTTTTATTTTTTATTTTATTTTTTTAAGAGGACAAGAGCGGCGAGGTCTATCGCGATAGCTTAATTTCTCTATCGAGTAAAAGTTATATCGCGATACATATCGTTATCGTTCTATCGCCCAGCTCTACCAAGAAGCTTTGTTATCACACAGAAATTATTGCCCAAACAGAAATGTTCTTATTTTTTGTGCCTAGTTATTCTTTTTCCCCTTTCGTTCTGTGTCATTTATCCTCCCCTATCACCTCCTATGTCATGTTTTAGTGTTTTTTATTCAGATCTTCAGGTGTTTTCTCATATGGATCTGTTTTCTTAGTTTCTTTTTGTTTATTCATTTATGGTTTTAAACTTTTGTCTCTTGCATTTTGAGCCTTTTAGCTCTTATTGTGTTTGAGTTGTAGATACTCTGTGATTTGTGATAGTTTTCCCACTGATTTTTTTATACTGTATGGTTACTTCTGTGTTCATTTGTCATCCTCTCAGTTAGTTCCTTATTTACTTTGGTAGCTGACTCTCTTCTTGGCCTTGTTCTTAGTTATATTTGTTTCCTGTCTCATTATCTTGACCGTCTTTAGCAGATTACGTTTTGTTAGTCATTATTTTGCCATAGTAATCAAGCCAGGGGTTGTTTTTATAATCTATCTGTGAACTTTGTACTGGCTACAAAATTGATGTTTCTAACTGTCAAATTTTCTGCTTTTTTCCTTTTCTTCTTTATCTCTTTTAGGAAAAACAAGCAGTCCTGCTAATGTTCCATCAACTGAGCTTCTGGCTCTAACCCCACCAGGTGGTCCTCAATTCAACATCATGTTGCACCTCACCCTGCTGCTCCATCTCCTGGTCCTTTCATGCAGCTGTTCGGGTATGAAGCACATTAAACTCAAAGAAAATAGTTAGACAAACAACCTCTGAGGTTAATTTGAATGACAGAAATCATACTTGACACTGGTGATATGCTGCATTTAGCTGAGCAGTTGCTCCCTGACAAGTTTCTTTTCAAACAGTAATGCAACATTCAAAAGGACTTTGCCATTTAGCTTTGCATTTACTCACATGCCCTTCAGCTTTTGAGTACTGCTGCGTAAAAACCTGGTTGTTGGGGATTCTTTTGGCAGTAGCAGTTTGTCAGTAAATAGTGTCTCATGCACACTTTGACAAGCGGTTCCAGCTACAAAGCGTAAAGGATAAAAATCATACAGGTGGCTGGCAGCACGCATAGTAGCACACTTGTCAAAACTGGATTGTCAGTGTGTCCATGAATGAAGAGCAAGAATGACAAAGTGTGAACGAGCTGCTAAATGCCAGCTCCAAAGGACATTAAGAAAACTAACGATGCTGGCAGTCATGTGTGCTTCAAGAAATTTTTTTTATAAAAATGTAATTTTAATCAATCCAGTTAAGATGGATTTTGTTGTAATGCAGCAGAGAAATCTTAACAGGTTTAAGTAGTTACAGCGTAGCATAAATTCAAAGGGTGGCAACAAGATGATAAAAAATGATACGTAGGCTATATCTGATAGGCCAAAGCTGGCAGTCGTGTGCCTCTGAGGGCAGCATGTGGCTGTGCAATCTGCTGTGTTGGAAAGAAAGCAAAGTAGACAGAAAACAGCAGGCCTGAAAATGACCTGTCTAAAAAGGAAACAACCTTCTCTTTGTCTCTGTGTCCCTATACCACAGGCAGTTCTCGCTTGTTTGAAATTTGATTTCACATGAGCTAAAAAATCAGAGCATGTGGACTGTGACTCTCTGGGCTCTACACATCTTTCTCAAAATCATTTTACTATGATGATCGTAGCGTATGTGCATGTGTCCTATCTCCTCCTTAACATGTGAGTCAATCTGAATGGAATGTTGCACCAACATTATCACACATGCAGCGCTTATTAACTAGGGGTGCAACGATACACAAAATTCATGGTTCGGTTCGGTTCGATACTTTGGTGTCACGGTTCGATATTTTTTCGATACAAAAAATGTTCATGCCTTTTTAATTTGGCATGAACATGCCAATTTGTCATTTATTAAAATTATAAATATATATTTTAACTCAAAAGTACAGTTTTTAAATTTAATGTTGCTGCAACAACAAGCCCCCGCGCTTGGGGCTGGACGGCATCAACACGTTAACAAGCTAAGTGCGCTAACGCAGTAGTTCCCACCCATGTAATTGAGCATTGCGTGGCACATCCGACATACTGTTTTACTTTTGTCCATGACGCGCTTACCTTCAGGGTCATGCTTCACTTGAAAACCAAGATAGTTCCAAACGCCAGATCTGAATGAGGGTGGGGGAGGTTCAATTTCGGGTAGCGTTGAGGCAGTTGCCATGTTGCAACGAGCTTAGCTTCTGTCTTGCTAGCTTGCGCTGTGCTCAGTGGATCTGCACTCAACAGTGCAGCCTAGGCGGAGTAGTCAAACGCAGAACCACTGAACGCTTAACACAGACAGAATCGTCAGAAGAAAAGTTGATAAAATAAATAAAAAAATTTGTATTGTTCGATACATATGCGTACTGAACCAAAAGCAGTGTATCGAACGGTTCAATATTGACACAAGTATTGTTGCACCCCTATTATTGACGTCTATTTGCTTTAAAAAAAAAACAACTTCACATATGGATATAGGGCTGTTCGATATAACGATATATATCGGATGAAGATATAAAAATGTCTATCGTTTAATTTTACGCTATCGTTTGTTTCGAGGTGTCGCAAAATAAACGTTTACGGCAATATTTTTTTCATTGTTTTGATGGTCACTGTAGTGGCTATATTAATTTCCTAAAGTTCTCTCTTTCTCTTATATTTAATATAACCACACTACGGACGGACAAGCGCCTGTTTTTATGCGTTGTCGTTAGCAACAAAGACGGTAAAACCACTGCGTGTCTGCTTGTTTATTTTCCACAAACCTTTCACAATAAAGCGCAAGATCCTGTTGAGATTTTTCAAAATAAACTGAATCACGTGAAAGAGTATGCAGAGTATCTACGGATGAGAAGCAAAAAATAGCCATCAGGTGCTAAAAAAATAAACCTTAGACTCAAACGTTAGAACAGGCTTTTCCCCGCAGCACGTCGTGTAATAAATACTCACAAAAGAAAACGGCAGCCTTTACAACTTATGTCTAAAAATATATCGTTTCATGCATCAGTTAAAACACTCGACTCCAGGTACACGACGCCCAGCTGGAAACAAGTCGAAGTTGAGCAAGTCGAGCTGCACGAGATTCACAGAATTTACAGAAAATGTTAAAGTTTTGTGATTTATATAGTTATCGGACGATAGATGTCTTATATCGGGATATGAGATTTTGGTCATATCGCACAGCCCTATATAGATAACATACATTAAAATTCTTTGGATTTTTATATTCATCATATACCCTGGCTCACAGGAGAGCAGCAATGTAGCAGAGAATTACTGTAAACCCTGAAGCATTTCAGTGTGATCAGTAAAATCTTGAAGTCATTTATAAAGCCAGTGATGAGAGTCTAAAACAGGGGTATTATCTTGTCTTTTGGTTTTTGTTTTGACGCCATTAGCTGTATTTTGTACCAGCTGCATGCATCGTACATGATTAACTAAAGTTCAAATCCAGGTATATGGCTGCTTCATCTAAGCAGACAACAGCCAAACAGCAGTCTCTGGTCTTTATTGTGGGTAGAGAACATTGGCTTGACATTTTAGTTTAGCCCCAACAAAGATTAATGTGACATTACTGCCATGACAGTTGGGCAAAAGTCAAGTACACACTAGCCTACAGCAGAAGTATAGGCAGTGAGTGTGTGCGTGTCTGTGATTCTGTGGTTCAGTTGGCCCATAATAAGACTTACACTGACACAAAAAGTATAAATGAAGTCTAAATATAGAACTGTGTTGAACACTTATGATAAATGTTTTAGTATCTGGTTGGTAGGACTGCTTTCTTCCATTCGGTTGTACTTTGTATTTCATATTTACAGAGCCGAGATTGTACGCTGGCTTGACTTGACATTCTTTTGTTAAATGTTCCAGGTGTGTCTGTCATTGGGGAGGTACCTGACTTTTATGGAGGTAAGTGTAATTATATGTCAAATATAATTATCAGCGTATATTGTGCTGGGATTCCCTTTAACAAAAACATTCATAAATGTCAGAGATCAAGTTTTGAGGTCACAGAAAAGGCCACAAGCTTATGTGTCATGTGTTATGTTTTCTGAATATCTTTTGACACTTGGCCATAGACATATTTCTTTTGCCAATGTGCCTTTGAATCTTTTTGAGCATTCTAGTAAATGGAGACGGGTTATCAAAAGCAGGAATGTACCAAAATTCAAAGGCTCGTTTCCATCTGATTTATATTTTCTAAACCAGAGACTGTCTGCTCTGGCAGGTCAGTGGAGTTGTGGCCTTCTTGACAGCCTCTGTTTTTAGTCAAGGCTATGTTACTAGACTTTTTGAGAAGGGTTTTGATTTCTTTTTGCATTAAAAGAAAATAGCTCTAACTCTTTACTGGCATTTGCCAAGTTTTCTATTTGCTGTCCCTTCCTACAGAAATAAAAACACTTTGGTTCTTTAATGTGTTTATTCCTGCAAGACGTCAGGATGCTGACCTCTGCTTCACCAAATTTTACACAGCTGCAGATGCAGCTGACATAGTTCACGAGGACACGTTATTTTAAAAAGTCTTCTGGTGAGCAGACACTTTTCACATAAAATACAACTGCCTTTAAGGGTTCAGCATAAAAACAATACAGTGTAACTATTATAAAGCATAGCTTTATTTATAATATAAATACAACTTCTTTTCATTGTTCTCCTTAATTACAGTAAACAGTTCTCAAGCTTTTGTGTTACGTTGATCAACTCATTATTGCAGATACTCTTAAAAGCCAAGAGAGGAAGTAAGTGTGCTACAAATGGGCTTTCACTGTTTTTTGTCCAACCCCTGCCAACTGAAGTGGTCAAACTACCAGAGAATTTCGCTTTCAGGATTCCCATTCAAGCAGTGACAGATGGCTCCCTTTCTCGTCCACAGTGGGATAGGGTTAATGAAAAAACCCAGACATAATGTTTTTTCCACTGTTTCTATTTCTGCATTTCTTCTTCTTTCAGATGTACATTAATTCTAATAGAGATGGTTTGGATCCAAGATGTTATGCATATGAACCTAGGCTGGTATTTAGAGCTAGGGACTGTATTTGAGCTGTCAGGCTTCACCGTGGTGCTATTTGGGGGTGATAGATGAGACAAAGAAGGGAAATAATGTGCATTTCGTCTTCATATATGTAGACGCACACATACACACACACACACACACACTGTAAATGTAAAAAAAAAAAGTCATATTTACATTTACATAATTGATTGAGACAGCCTACATATTTATATAGCTAGTTTACGAACCATTATACTTTATACTTACTGATAGTTTTGATTATTTGGTCCTAAGGTAGGAGAGGCTGTAATTTCTGTTTTTTGACTTACTATTCGCCCAGTGTGCTTGTCTCTAGGAGAAAAATAAAGGTGAAGCAGGCTGTCGGCAAGGGATTAATTGGTAGAAGGAAGGCTTGCTGATTTGTTGCTTAGAAACACGTGATGCTGTTCGCAGGTTGAATTGTTGATGGCTCCAGTGAGCATCTTGTTTTTCTGTTGGTCACTTTTTGTTCTTGATGCTTTGCCATTGATTGTCTTTCACCTTTTCTTGAAGTATTGACCTTTTTTTTCTTATGTGTCCTTGTGGAGTATCACCTCCTGAACAAGCTGACATTATTTCTTCATGTTTACAGAAATAACAGAACATGATGTAGTTTGGGCTCTGCTGGCTGTTTTTTGATGCCCACATCAGTTGTTTTTAAGGTCACTCGGCACTGAAAGAAATGTGAGAAACTGCTGCTTAGGCTTGGTGATTTTGAACTCTTTGTCAAACCTGGATAAGGATGAAGGTGTAGTCATCGGTGTCGATAGCAAGTTTCTTAAAGGTCAGAACATCGTGTAGACAGCCTTCCAGCTGGGACACGCTGCAGAAGCAGGTTTTTTTTTCATATAACTGAACTGCTTATCATTCAGCTCGTAGCAGTGTTTATCCCCATCATCCTGCTGTTAAAGCTAAAGTAGAGCTCACCTAATGCCTGCCTCTTTAGTACCAAGTGCTCACCCCTTGTCGGGCTGAACGATGGCTGTAAAAGTATTAAAATCTTAATGCTGCCTTTTTAAATCACTTCTCAGCTGGACACACACATACAGAGCAAACTTTTACAGCTGCAGACTAATACGGAGATTCCAGTCATCGAGCATTACACATCAATGCGTATAAAAGTGAAAATCTTTGGACTCAAGTTCAAAGATGTATATTATCTTCGATAGTTCTGCTCTATCAAACAATATTTTCTTTCGAGTGCAGTTGTAACAGCACAGCTGGTAACAAATTAAACATACCCTGCATGACTGACCCTGGCCGTACCCTGGGCCATACCTCTGTGAGTACTTTGGCCTGCAGTGAGGCAAGTTTTTTTTTAAAAACATACGATTTTAAAAAGTAGGTTTTTCACTCCAGGGAGAGTTTGGTTTACCACCCTCGCTCATGATGTGGCTCGGGGGTTTGTGGGCAATTATTTTATTGCATTGTGCTTTTAGTGCCAGAAGGATACAATATGTTATCTGTCCCACTTGGACACTCACTTGGTCATGCAAACAAGCCATACTACAGATGTTGCTGTAAAGCACGGTTGTGATCAAAGTTAAATTCATTAGAGAATTACCTTCTTCTGGGATTTGGACTAATTATGTGATTACTGGGATACGACAGGAAAACTGCTTCAGAACATTGTTTTTTGCAGAATGGCAATGTGAGAAATGGCTGCAAATAAAATAAAGGCACTTAAAAGTGAAAAAACAAACAGATTTTGAATATATGTTTTATAATACTTCTAGCCAGCAAGTAATTGTGATTCAACTGAGATTATACCTAAAACCATAATGAATAATTGATGTCTCATTAGAAACCATTGCTATGAAAGATAACAGCCTCCTGAAATAACAAGCTTTGGTTTTTCAAATTCAAATGAGAGTCTAAGCTTACCTGCTGTTCGGCTGAATCAGACTGTCTGTGTCTGATAATGAAGCAGGTCCAGTGGAAGATCACTTCCAGCAGGCTCAGGAGACAGAGCGTTCCTGACTGTGTGTGTGCTTCTTCTCCTTTTTAACAGATGTGGCCTTTTCTTGAGACTTATTGTCCATGTTTCTTTCTTTCTTTGTGTGTTTTTGTGTGTAAGTAGGAGGTGGGATCACTCAGTTGACAACTGGGTAAATAATTACTTGCCAGCTAAACGGGGAGGCTCAGTACATCCAAGGCGAAGTAGTGCCAAAACGAGAACAGAAAGGGTTTTATGCAGGGAAAGAAGAGAACCTGTGAGAGATACAGATTAGGAAAGAGAAGAATGAAATGGAGTGACTAGCGACAGTATCGTATTGTGTTTTGTTTTGAACTTCGCATATTAGACTCCTTTGAAATGAGGGCGCAAAGAGTTTAGGTGGGGAGCTGAGAAAAGACCTTTTTTTTGCACAACAGTGAACACAAAAGTATTAAGATGAACATACAGCACTTTAGAAAAATGAATTGATTATTAAAGTTATTATGATGCATTATAATTGGCAAGACACATTTTAATAGCAGTACATCCCGTATTTGATTCAGAGCCACAAATCCCACCTGTGATAATGGTGTCAGTGTGCTTCATCCTCTAGAAATCCTTAGATTTTGTGCAAATGGTGCATATTTGGGTTATATAAAACTGTCAAGACATGTCACTAAGAAAAAAACCAAAACAGAACATGTACTGAATAAAGCAACCTTAACAACCAGAAAGCTCAGAGACCCAAGTAGTTGTGGAAGTAAATCAAAGAAAAGGGGAGCAAACCGTGACAGCAGGATTTAGATTGGAAAGGTGGTGGAGGGACAGAGGCAATCCAGGGAGAGCTTGAGACAGAGAAAATGAAATGAGGCAGGGAGAATGTAAGAGGCCCGTGTGTGTCTCCAGGCTGTGGGTCTTGTGCGGCCTGTTTAACAGCCCCCTTCCACCATCTGCCACGTCCCCCATTACAGGAAAAGCATAGGAACGGCACCAGTGCTCATGTCTGAGTTACACTTCAGCTGCTATTTCAGCACTGCAGTGCAGCCTCAGTGACTCCCTTCCAACCTCCACAGTCTCGCATTTGCAGTATTTTTTCATGACACCGACGCAGCACAGCCTAAGCCTAGCAGTAGAAAAGGGTCAGTAGATTCCCTTTACTCTACTGAATCTTATGTTTCTTTCATGTTTTCTGTTTCTTTCATTTCTTTTTTCACCTCTCTTGTTCCCAGAACATAGATCCTCACTTAATTTTCCTTCCATCAGCCCCACAATGGCCCATTTATTATATGTGTAATTTCTCTCTCAGTGGTAATTCAGAGTCCTTGGGATTTACATCAATGTCAAGTACTTGCACATGGTTGGCTGCTGTAGTGTGAGTGGGAGATGATCCTGTCTCCTAATGTCTTAATTGTTGCCTTCTGGTTGGCTGCGGAGGGTATAGCTAACTTGCAAATGTGGTTATAATTCTGCCTTCCTGCTTTTTTCTGTTCGTGACAGTCGAGGCAGAAGAATATGCATCTAATTTACTGGTTAAACTGCATGATCCGTTTTGGATATTCCTTGAAAATAGCCAGCAATCACATATTTGACTGCTGGAATGTGTACAGCTCTCGTTCTATTTTGTTGTCACGCTACACAAATATACCCGACTGCTTTTGTGATGTAAATTACGGATAGAAGGATCCTATAAATATAATGGTCCTTTGTTTGGGTTTCTAAAGGTCGCAGAGTCTGTCGATGTGACATTTTCAGAGTGAGCGAATCTGTAAGTACTGCCCTGGATCGAAGAGGCGCAGGATATCGCCGTCTGAAAGAGCCGGCCTCTCCCCATTGAGGTGTCAGCTGTGCTCTCTTAGAACTCAGAGACGCGAGGGAATAACACACATGTGCGCGCCCGCACATTTGTATTGCCGCAGTCACCTACACACGCTCTTGATCTGAGAGAATAATCAGCATTTGGGAACATTTCGCCTCATTGCTTATTCATAGCCTGGCATTGTGTTTATGTCTTATTCATGCCTTTGCTCGTGATGTCTGTCTGTTTTAATGAGTAATTGGGGCTAATTACGTGTGCCTGACGATGCTTTAAAAGGAAGCTTGAACCAAGAAACGCGTTTTCATCGAGGAGAGCGCTGAATCTGAAATTTCCTGTGCTGCGCTTCTCCGCAGCGCCGAGGATGACAGATACGGTATGAAGCAGGTTTGGATTATGCTAAGTAAAGTTGGCATTTCCACTTGGAGGATTTGTATTAGTGTGGAACAATAACATATCCACTGGCAACTGATAAATGCGTCACTCTGGTTTGGCACCTGACTGAGCACATCTCTGCCATAATTAGTGTGAGTTTGTGGTTTGGAATAAAGCAGAGGCTTATTACCCTGTGTCGATGCCTGAAAGAGAGTTTGTGCGGACTCAAGAATTAGATTAGTTACAGCTACAACTGGGATTTATATAAACCCGGCGTCTAAGTTAAAGGTGTGCATGTCTGTGAAAAACGCAAATCAGGCTGACATATTAAATGGCAGGTCCTCACAGAGGCAATCTCACAATCTAGTCAGCATGTTGTTTTTGTTGTTGTTGTTTATTTGTATCTTTTCTTGTGTTATTTCTGAACCCAGTTCTCTTGTTTTTGATTAAACTGCCCCACAGCTGACAAATGGGAGACAAATGTGATGCTCTTGAAACTTGATTTCACTTCTCTGTAAGACTGCTCTTAGTTATTAACCCTTGGTCTTGTTTGTTTGTTGCCTGCAGATGAAGTCACAGGTTACGGACCAGTGTTTGAGGAGCAGCCGGTGGATACCATCTACCCTGAGGAGTCACCCGAGGCCAAAATTACCATGAACTGCCGGGCTAGAGCCAATCCACCTGCCACATACAAGTAACATATGCTCCGCATATACACTACATGCTGTGCATGTTATGTGCCTCTCACCTCTCACAATCCCTCAGACTGTTTTCTGACCTGCTGTCAAACTGCGTGCTCACAAAGATGTTACCTTAATGGTGATGAACAAATAAAATTCTGAAGCAGATTTAGCAAAAATAACTTTTTTTTTTCATTTAATTTTTTTGGACTCAAAATTTAAAGTGTTTTAGATCATCTGTTTCAATTTAGTCGCAAATACATGTAAATTAGATTGCTCTGCATCCCTTAAATCGGTTTCACTGTCAAGGAGCCCAGAATTAGATGTCAGAGGGGAAGGAATTAGCTTTGACCGCAGCTGGCATTGAGTGTTTAAGAGGGTTCATTTATAGTGCACTCTCTTCTGCCTTTCAAAGCATTAAAATTTGTCATTTTTTAATAGAGAAGCCCTCAGTTTATGAAATCTGGTAAACTTACGGTAAAAGATCAGCTTTAGTGCAGTCACTTGTCAGACTTTGTAATGTATGTCAGTGCTTCAGATAAGTTATCTGCTCGTGTTATTCGATGTAAAATCAACTAGAAACAACAAGAAAAAGAACGCGACTCTGACTCCTTTCAAACAGGGCGGCTGTGCTAACCCTGATCGTTTGTGTTGCAGGTGGAAGCTGGACGGCATGGAAATTGACTTGGATGCAGGGGGTAGTCACTACAGTTTAGTAGGAGGAAACTTGGTCATCAGCAAGCCTGATAAGACTGAACATGTGGGTCAATACTCCTGTTTGGCTACCAACACGTATGGCACGGTCGTAAGCAGAGAGGCCTCTGTCCAGTTTGGATGTAAGCTTTCCATTTACAGTCTGATGTGTAAAGCATCTCCTATTTTTAACAGCGCTGCCTTGCTGTACTTTCATGCATATTATGCAAACTGAAATGACAAGGACAACTGGGACAAATCAAATTCAGTATGACAAATATAATTTGTGAAATGCTAATGCGCTCAGAGATCACAACTCATTTCCAAAAGAATCGTTGATCTTTATACAAAACTTACACCATAAGTGTCGTTTTGCAGAGATCTTTAAAACATGTGATGACGGGATGTGATTATTTTCTCTCCCCTTCTCAGATCTCGATCTTTTCTCATCGGAGGAGAGGTCGTCAGTGTATGTCAAAGAGGGACAGGGTGCCGTGTTGCTCTGCGCTCCCCCACCGCATTATCCAGGTACAACATGTGAAGCCTTAGCCTGCTGTTGCTGGATGTTCCTAAAAAGAATGAGCCCTAATATTTTGCAGCATTAACATCTAGTTAATTACAGAAGACCGTAAACAATATAGACTAGAACATAATCCCTTCACAAAAACCCGAAAGAAATCTGAACCCACAAAACTCTGGGACCAAGACAAGTCGTATGGAAAATGAACAAACTTGCTTGCATTGCTTTAAGTTTTACTCTGGTCCTTGACACAGCGACTCTGTCATGTTAAATAATTGTGACCATTCATGCACATATCCTCACTGCTGTTTTCATGAACTTGGTGAACTGAAATGAATTAATCAGATATTTTGTACACTGTTGTTAAGGACATGGTTAGCTTCTTAGCTATTAAGATAAAGAGATTGTTGTCTTCACAAGCTTACCAGATCATTCAGAGTGCCCTTGCTTCACATCCAGCCTCCTTCACTGTTTCAAAAGCAGTGGATAAGCCCAGACTCTTGACTGACAGGTGCCTTTTGCTGTTCCTCTTTCTGTTCAGCCGAGCTGTCATTCCGCTGGATCCTCAATGAATTCCCGACCTTCATCATACCGGACAAGCGACGTTTTGTCTCCCAGATAACAGGCAACCTCTATATCTCTAAGGTGGACTCCTCGGACAGAGGAAATTACTCCTGTATCGCCTCAAGCCCGTCTATTTCCAAGAGTGTCTTCTCCAACTACATCCCCCTCGAGCCTCAGACTGAACGTTAGTACCCCGGTTTCTACTTCTTGTTGTCTATTTGTTGTTGCTTTTGACTCTGATTGTTGCTAAAGTAGTAGTAACAGACTTTTGGGTTCTGCAGCTTAACAGAAAGCACAAATAGAAAATGGAATACAAAATTATAAAAAAGGTTCCAAGAATTCATGCGTAAAATACTGTGTTTAATACCAATTTATGCTTGCAATGCACAGCAATTATGTCAGTAAAACGGAGGGATTCAACAGGGATTAAATATGTGTCTACTATAAATAATAATAATAATAATAATAATACATTTTATTTAAATAGCGCCTTTCAAAGCACCCAAGGACACTGTACAACAGATAAAAACTGGAAATATACACAATAATAAAAATAGAAGATAAAAGTTAAAGCATACAGAAATTTAAGGATAGGCAATTTTAAACAGATGAGTTTTGAGGGTGGACTTAAAAAGAGAGAATGAACTAATATTTCTGAGGTCCGGGGATAGGGAATTCCAAAGTCGAGGGGCAGAGCAGCTAAAAGCCCTCCCTCCCATTGTAATCAGACGAGCAGAGGGAACAGAGAGAGAAAGAGAAGATGAAGATCTGAGGCAGCGGGATGGGAGCTTCATCTGTAATAAGTCAGAGAGGTACGGTGGAGAGAGAGAATGAATAGCCTTGAATGTATACAGAATTATTTTAAAATGGATGCGAAGTTTAACCGGGAGCCAGTGAAGTTGCTTCAGGATTGGGGAGATGTGGTGGGTAGAAGAAGTCCTAGTAATAATACGGGCAGCAGAGTTCTGGACACGTTGGAGCTTGTTGATAGATTTTTGTGTAAGGCCAAATAACAATGAGTTGCAGTAGTCAATTCTAGAGATAACAAGATTATGGATGAGAATGGCAGTGGCGTGAGGTGTGAGGAAGGGGCGGAGGCGATTAATGTTACGGAGTTGGAAATATGCTGCACGTGTAATATTATTGATATGTGAGTTAAAGGATAATGTGCTATCGAGAATGACACCCAAGCTTTTCACAGAGGGAGAGATAGGGACCAGCGAGTTATTGATGGTGAGAGAGAAGTTGTTAATTCTGGATAGCAGTCGTTTAGTGCCAACCAGAAGAAGTTCCGATTTATTGCTGTTGAGTTTAAGGAAATTGGAGGAGAACCAAGAATTAAGTTCAGCTAGACAGAGGATGAGGGAGGGTGGAGGAAGAGTAGAGTCAGGTTTGGTAGAGAGATAGAGCTGGGTGTCATCGGCGTAGCAGTGGAACTGAATATTATATTTACGAAAAATATGTCCGAGTGGAAGAAGGTAGATGATGAAAAGAAGGGGCCCGAGGACAGATCCCTGGGGCACCCCAGTGGATAGAGGGGAAAGCTGAGAAGTGAAGGATTTTAATTGAATGAACTGAGTGCGGTCAGATAGGTATGATTTAAACCAGGCTAGTGGAGTGTGAGAGAGACCAATAGAAGCTAATCTGCTAAGGAGAATGGGATGAGAGATGGTGTCAAAAGCTGCACTCAGATCAAGGAGAATAAGGATGGAGAGGAGACCAGAATCAGCTGCCATAAGAAGGTCGTTTGTTATTTTTATAAGAGCAGTTTCAGTGCTATGTAGAGGACGAAAGCCAGACTGGAACTGTTCGTAAAGGTTATTATCAGTTAGGTGAAGATGGACTTGTGAAGCAACTATTTTTTCAAGGATTTTTGAGAGAAATGGTAGATTGGAGATAGGACGAAAATTATTAAAGTTGTTGGGATCTAGACCAGTTTTTTTCAGAATTGGGGTAATAGCAGCAACTTTGAAGGAAGCAGGAACAGTTCCAGTGGTGAGTGAAGAGTGAATAATAGCAGATATGAGGGGAAGGAGAGGGAGTAAGCAGGCTTTGACGAGGACAGTGGGGATAGGATCAAGCTGGCAGGTAGAAGGCTTTGATTTATGGATGAGATCAGCAATATCAGCTAAGGATGGAAGTTGAAAAACAGAGAGGAAGTGAGAAGGGGGAGAAGTTAGGACAGAGAAGCTACATTGAGCATTAGGGTCCAGGTCTAAGTGTATTTTATGAATTTTATCAATAAAGAATAGCATTAGAGCATCACAGAAGTTAGATGAATAGAGATGAGCAGGCAGAGAATCAGGTGGCCTGTTAAAAGAGTTGAATAGTGAGAAAAGGGTCTTGGTAGAGTTCTCACTTGAGCAGACAATGGCAGAGTAATAAGCAGATTTGGTTTGACTAATACATTCCTGGTAAAACAGAACGTGGTTATTAAACATATCCTTATGAATAGTAAGGCCAGTTTTTTTATAGAGACGTTCAAGCTGTCGGCCTTTAGCTTTCAGTAGTCGGAGTTCAGGGGTGTACCAGGGTGCAGAGCGAGAAAAAAGTACAGTTCTGGTTTTTTGTGGAGCCAGGGAATTTAAAATACTGCTAAGGCTATGATTATAAAAAAGTACCAGGTCCTCTTGAGTAGCTAAGTTGTTAGAAGACAAGCAGCTAGAGAGAGCAGAGGAAAGGATATCAAGATTTATATTCTTGATATTCCGGAAAGAGATAATACGGGGATTGTTAATTACAGAGAGGGTCATGTGAACATTAAAGGAGAGAAGTAGATGGTCCGAAATTAGCAGTTCGTCAGCTGTACAGATGGAGGGGGTAAGTCCAGAACAGCAGACTAGGTCCAAAGTGTGGCCCTTAGTGTGGGTAGGGAAGTTTATGTATTGTTTAAGGCTGAAGCTATCAAGGCAGGATAGAAGGTCCTTGGTAAGGGGATGGTCGCAGTTATCCACGTGGACGTTAAAGTCACCCAGCAATATTATATTAGGGGAGACAGTAGCTAGATTGGTCAGCAGATCGGCAAAGTCACTGATAAAAACAGAATTAAATTTTGGGGGGCGGTAGATGACAGCTATTACAGTTGGGGTAGGTCCTGAAAGTTGACAAACAACAGATTCAAAGGAGCTGTACGTAGGGGCGGACAGCGGCGAGACTTTCCAGTTCTCGCGATAGATTATCGCGAGGCCACCACCACGACCGGACTCGCGAGGTTGGCAGGTGTAAACAAACCCCGGGGGGGGTGGAGTCGTTGAGTTGCGAAAAGTCATTGGGCTGTTGCCATGTCTCAGTCAAGCAGAAAAAGTCAAACTTACGGTCTGTTAGGAGATCCTGGATGAGATGTCCTTTGCTCGTAAGCGAACGGATGTTAAGCAGGCCGAAGTTGACAGAAATACTGCCGGACTGGATGAGAGTGTTAGCCGACCTAGGCAGGTCAGTCAGAGCATTGTGGTCAATGGACCTGCAAGGGTTCCGTTGAGAGCGACCAGAGGTGGACCAGAAGGACTGAATTGGTTTGGAATTATCCTGATGGAAATACCGACGGGAGCCTCGATGTACGTACTTTCGACGGGGGGAGGAAAGCAATGTCTGTGTGGAAATGAAGAGCAGCCAACGGCGGAGCGGCTAAAGAGAAGCGGAGCCGGAGGAGCTCATCAGCTGTATATTGATGAAGTCCAGTGCCGAGTCGGTAGATCGATGACATAAGGATCCAGACCCACACTGAAAGTACATAGATCCTGAAAGGCCACATCATGGACAGGAACAGCCGGGTAGGGACACCGGTGGGCCTTAGAAACAGGAGTAAGACAGAAGTCCAGTAGCGTTAACGTTAGCGATAGTGGTGAGTGGCGGCCGGTGAGTAGCGGCAGCCAGTCGCGCCAGCGTTCACTCAACCGGTGATGCCACACTTCCTCAGATGTGGTTTTCCTGTATTAATTCTCACATTATTTTGCCAGTGAGGTGTGATTATAGGGCAGGACCTCAAGTGTTGAGAGATGCTTGAAGACAGGAAGTGACTAAAATGCTGCGTCGGCTGCAATTCTTTCCTCCTGTTCCTACTGTAGCACTGTGTTTAATGACAGCGTTGCTTGCTCTAAATGCATTAAGGTCATGTCCCTGGTATTGACTTTTTAAATTAAATTTACAGAACTAAATGAACTCAGTAGTAGACTGACACATGATGCTTGTTTTGAGACAGAGCCAGCTGGCTACAGAGGACAAGAGGAAACATAAACTGTGCCAAAACGAAGGACAGAAACTAAAGAGATGTATGTGCTCTTATTTATTTAGGCCGTATGTTTCTGAACAGCTTGAAGTAATGGGTTCAAAAACCAAACTAAGCAATGTTAACATTTTTCCTTAAGGGGTTTCCAAGAATCCATTAGACGTTTACTTTCATCGCTGTCAAACTCTGAGCTAGTTTTACTTGTGGCAAGCATGTGTTGAATAGTAGAACACAAGCTAGAAGGATTTGTTCCATCAAGGGGGCCGGGGACAGAGCTGAGCAGTTGTTTGGGCTCTCTCAGGCATACATGTATTATGCCGTGTCTTCTGGGTATGATGTTACATTATTTACCTCTATCTAATTTTTATGTGTGTGTGTGTGTGTGTGTGTGTGTGTGTGTGTGTGTGTGTGTGTGTGTGTGTGTGTGTGTGTGTGTGTGTGTGTGTGTGTGTGTGTGTGTATTTGTCCAGGTTTTATGAATGTGTATACAGAATTTTATACATTCTGTTAATGTGTTTAAGCATGTAAACATGAGTCATGCTTAGGGCTCTAAATAAAGCTTTTATTACATTCTATAGGCATTTCTTTCACTTTAATGCTCTGAGTATATGATTTCACTGTGTCCCATGTGTGTTCATCAGTCAGCAACGGCATTGTTGTTGCTTATATCTTGTGTTTTAACCACCTGATTACTGATTGCTATAGAACAGTGGTTAAACTTAAAGTAACTCAGTTGATAAAGAAACAGCAGAGTGGATGAGACATTCAGAAATCCAGGGCCCTGGATCTAGTCCTGGACCAGAGTTTTTAAACTGCAAATTACAAGTAAGGATACCGAGTAGGAACAGATTAATACTTCTTTGTAAGATTAAAAAAAATGACAAAATTACATTCACAGAAACAAATAACCTAATCACACACACAGTATGGGATATAAGAGTTCCATATATACGCATTATGGTGAATCTGGTGTGAGATTTTCAAAGAAAACCTTGAGAACAAACACAAAATTATTTTAAAGTATTTGTTTTGTTAGCATCTATAAACTGGGTTAAGAATCAGAACACATCATAACTTGTTGCTCTTCCACTCAGGTCCTATCAGGAAATACCCGGCTGACCTAAGAGTCAAGTTCCCTGACACCACTGCTTTGGTGGGGCAGAATGTCACCCTGGAGTGCTTTGCTTTGGGGAAGTAAGTAAGAGAGAATATGGGTAAACAAAAAATGCTAGATTGTAGAATTTCACACTAGCCAGCTATGTAGAGGTAATCCGCAATAAAAACGACTCTTAAAGGAAAGTTTAAGTGAATATGAACTCAGTTTCAGAGGCTGTTCTGCTCCGTTTACAATGAAATCAGATCCAAACATATCATTCTGTGAGCTCTCAAAGTTCTACAGCTGCTGACAAATGCTCATGAAGTCACATGATTTACAACCCATGTTTCAGAATGATAAGTATAGTGGAGCATGCAACAAGCGTTACAACTTATGCCTGCTCGTGCATTATTTTCCCCTGTGTGCCCTTTTCAGTCCTGTCCCTGAGATCCGCTGGAAGAAGATAGACGGACATCTGCCGTCAAACCACGAGGTGCATATGACGGGGACTCAACTGCATCTGTACAACGTGCAATTTGAAGACGGTGGCACCTATAAGTGTGAGGCGATAAACTCGAAAGGAAAGGACTACCACACCGCTCGCGTGTCTGTGGAAGGTAATTTGAAATTTTCTTGTCTTAACTTATACTGTAGTTTTCCAAAGTCTTTATCAGTTGTATTAAATCTCTCCTAGGTGTGCTTTATGGGATAAACTCGTCAGCACTGCTATTATTAGCACTGTCACCAGACAGGGTAAATCTTAAGATTTTCCTCAAACCCCTTATCTAAATGTTCTCACTTGCAGCTTTTCCAGAGTGGGTGGAGCACATCCGTAGCACTGAAATAGACCTCAGGAGCGACTACACCATGTCCTGCAAAGCCAGTGGCAAGCCTAATCCACACATCCGCTGGCTGAAAAATGGAGAACCGGTATTATTCAGACTCATAGATTGTTATTGTCTTGTAACTGTGAATGCAAATGAGCTATGACTCTAAAATGCTCAGAGCCCTCTCGGTGGCTGTCTAGATCTCGTCTCTGTTCGGTATGCAGCCAAGGGATGTTACAGGAGCACAGCAGAGACAGGAAGCTGGCACTGTGGGTAGACATGGTGTCAGGAGAGTTCAATAAAAAGCACCTTTTGTTTTTGAGCAGGTGCCAGCATGTGTTGTGTAATGCTCCATAGAAGCAACTGTCATCAGGCTCGAAAATGCTCTAGAGAGCAGCCAGTGACAGAAACGTGGGGGAGGTTGCTGGATGTATCATTATGCATTAATGAAATCCTCTGCCAGGCAGCTGAACTGCAGTAGCCATCATGTCAGCCATCATCACTTTAATTATGGCCATTTGCTTTGTAACAGAACTCAAACATTATGGGAAAAGATGCTTTATTTTGTTTTACTTTGCACTCCACAGGTTGACAGGAAAGAGATGAGATTCAGCAGCTTGACATTTGATGATTCAGGGATGTACCAGTGCATAGCAGAAAATCGTCACGGAGTCATTTATGCCAGCGCAGAGTTGCGTGTCTTTGGTGAGTCAAACAACTATCACAACACCCACGGCTGTGTCACGTTTCACGCTAACTAATAGATGCTTATTATGACATGGTGACTGTGCTTAGCCAGAATATGTATGTGTATGTATATATATATATATATATATATATATCGTTAGCTTCATAGCATAAGTGCCTAAGTCATTGACTTAGTCAAATGACTTAGGCAATTATGCTATGAAGCTAACGATATATATGTATATATATATATATATATATATATATGCGTGCGTTCCTGTGTTTAATCTGTGCTCTACCATGTTTGAGATGAATAACCGACACTGTCACTCCTCAGACTGTGCTCCCACATTTGAACACAACCCAGTGAAAAGAGTGCTGGCAGCCAAAAATGGCCGGGTGGTGATTGAGTGTCGACCCAGAGCGGCCCCAAAGCCCGCCTTCTCCTGGAGCAAAGACACTGAGCTGCTTTCCAACTCTACCAGGTGAACAGTCTCTTTCTGTTTGCCTCGAATCTGTGAATATTTTATACATTTGTATTCATTCACAAAGGCTGGTTTACCAGAGAGTTCCTTTGTTGTTTTAATTCCAATATTCATCAACCATAAACTGTTTTCAGTGACTGCCTGACACATCCGGGTTACATTTATCCATGGGGAAGTATTTGGGAATAAAATGTCATTTGGTGCTGACTTAGTTGTGAAAAATGTACACTGGCTTGATTTTGGGGATCTAAATAATCTCTAGATCTTCTAAACCGACTAAATACTGTCCACAGAAAAATTCTTTCGTCTTGTTGTTTGTCAGCTTTGCCATCACCAGTGGCTAACATTAAGCTCATTCTCAAGATTAGTGTGGCCGGCCTGGTGTGTAAAACCCTGTGTTGTGCTCCTCACTGGCAAAACAAGCCTAATCTGTAAGCTCTGAGACCCCCAACAACTTTTCTCCCACCCTAAATACTTCAGAGTGGGACTCACTTGAAGGAGGAGCAGGAGGGAAGTTATTGTGGAACATATGCATCCTAATACTCTGGGTGGGGGCAGAGTGGCAAGGCTGGCAGGCTGTCTCTCATGCACTTATATGAAAAAAAAAATGAATCAAACACTGCTGCCTTGCTGTTAGTACAAGCTTCCAAAAGTTCTCCTCCTTTCTTTTTCCCTTGGCAAACTCAATATCCATTAAGGAACTGACACATATTCTGAGTACTTTCATATTTTTTTAATAGTCCACATATCCCTGGACTACACACTGGGCTACTGACCTTCATATTGTGCTAATAATTTTACACTGCATAATGCTTTCTCCTGAGTGTGTGAACTATTACTTCTGGTTTCTCCACAGGGTGTTCATCTGGGAGGATGGAAGCCTGGAGATCCTCAATGTGACACGAGCAGACGAAGGCAGATACACCTGCTTTGCAGAGAATGACCGGGGCAAGGCCAATAGCACCGGCGACCTGTTGGTTATGGGCAAGTTCCAGCTGAAGAACAATGTTTAATGCTTCTCTTTGTATCCCTGATGTTTCCAGGACAGCTGTGACTTGCTTTGACTGATGTCAACCTTAGCTGGCAATCATTCCTGCCACTCTCAGTCCCACCAAGCAGTAGCGACCTCCAAATGTCTGCTATCGTTGAGTTATGGCCCTCTTTGCAGGCTGATAGCAAGCTTTCGTGGGACATTCAGTCGTTACCCAAGGGCAATGACACGAGGTTGCTTCTTTAGATTCAGCTTAGCCCCCACACGTTTCAGTGAAAAAGAAGAAGAATAAACTGGGATTGTCTGATAGAATTAAGAAAAAAAAATCCCCAGAGACTGATATGAGCTTTGTTTTCCTTGTTGTTTGTTTTCTTTAGATATGCAGTCAGAGCTGTCAAGCTTTTTATTCTGTGTTTTTACACTTAGCTCGGTTGGTATGGATGTGCAGCTCTTTTCTGCCCTCTTCTGGCTATTTTTGATATTTCAGAGTTCTCGCTTTTTTTTTTTTACACCCCAATCAAATACTCTACAGTTGATCATCTTTGAACTGTTTAAGTCTATTTTTTTATATAAGGAATCTGCTCTTTCTTTGATTTTCATTTAATCAAATTACCCACGAGTTAAATAACTGACTCTTTTTTATAATCCCTGAGACCTGTTTATCTTCCTGTTTTTCCCCACAGACTCTACGAAGATCACCTTGGCACCATCTAATACTGACGTTAAACTGGGAGAGAATACCTCGATGCAGTGCGCAGCATCACACGATCAGTCTCTAGATATCACCTTCATCTGGTCCCTAGATGGCCGAGTCATTGACCTGCACATAGACAGCCAACATTACGAACGCACCACAGTGAGACATCATGTTGTTCCATTTATTGTTTTTGAATAACCCAGGTTTGGCCACAATTGAAAACTGAAAAAAATCCCCTTGACCTAGAGTTCACGCACATCCTAAGCATATCTGAGGTCAGGTTGATGCAATACGTGGAATACCTGGTATGGAAAAGTACAGTCGGATATAAATGAACATGACTCTAAAATTCATTTCACATACCTTCCTAGGCGGGAATAGCGCACAGTATATCCGTTTAATGGCAATTTCTGCTAACATCTGTTACTGTTGACATGACCCGCTCTCTCTCTCTGCCTCTTAAAGGCACTAACCATAAGCTAGTGGTTAGCTTTTCTCATTTGTCACTCCGCCTGCTAGGCAAACACTATTATGACTGTGATTGATGACATCCTGATTTTTGCATGCAGGGATGATTTTCCCCTCGTAAAAACAGGGTTCAGTTCCATTTGATACTGTTTGTGTGGCATTAGCAAGACTGCTAGTTTGATGTATTTTTAAAGTTGAATCTCATATTCAGTCAGAACGTTGACTGTTCAGTGTGCTGAGCTCGACATTTGTGAATGCGAAAAGAGGCTTTGTTTAACTCCCTGCCCAATTCACCTCGATTGCTTCAGTTACTAGACTGATACTAATATGCCATTTATCCATATTTTATGATGTTTGTCAGGCTGATGCATAGTGTATACTTCTTCTAAACTTAAGCATTGTCTCTTGTGTTGTTTTGATCAGAATGGAAGCTCGAATGGCGAGCTGCTCATCAAGAATGTTCAGCTGAAACATGCGGGACAGTACACCTGCACCGCACAGACCCCTGTGGACAATATCACTGCTTCTGCCCACCTGGTTGTAAGGGGTGAGTCAAGAGTCATGTATGTAAAATGTCTCAAAGCATTCAGCTAACTAAACAAACACATAATGTATAGTATCTATGAAAGACAGATTTGTTTTGTTATTTCACATGATATTTATGTAATTTTTCTGCACAATTCTCACAGTCTTAGTGTGTGTGGGCCTCCGTTGGCAAACAGTCACATACTCCCATGCACTAATCAGGATTAAGTTACATTACAACATGTTACCTAAAGTCAAATGGCAGCTGGTGCATTTTTATGCACTGTCAATCACATCTGACAAAATAAGCCTGCAGGGCCCTGTCGAAAAAGATTAGCTCATGTTTTTGAGTCTTAAACTCCTATGTTTAATGGTTGTTGCTCATTTATGTATGTTTAATATTACAGGAAAAATTAGCATCCAAATATTTTGCTGCCTTGATCATGCAGACATTGTCAAAATAAAGCAGAAGCTTAAATGACAAAAAACCACACAATTCAAACAAAAGTAGAAAAAAACCCTGGTTCCTTCTGCTAAATTTCAATGTTCCCAGGCTCTTGTTGTTAGACCTTTAACATGCAGGTAAAAAGTGCACATATGTTAAAAGAACGAGGCTCAAAGACAGTACAAGTACTGCATTTTGTGCAGCGCATGTTTAAAGAGAAGTAAATCTCTCCCGAGCAACCAGACCGTAGAACTTTTTTTGCCAGATAATCTGTCAAACCCAAGACTGCATGCTAACAAAAGTGAGGGAGAAAATGTTTGAAAAAGCCGATGAAGGAAATGCCTTGTGTCCTCAAGCATAAGACAGAACACTTAAGCTTCTACTGGTTCCACCCTGAAAAGGTCAGACTAACTTAGTCAGATACCAAGTGGCATTAGCATTTCTGCTATGGGACAAGTATAAATGCTGGTGGCTTGCCTCAAGATGGCATTGCTTGGCTGCACGGTGGCACACTGCTGGTCATATTTATCCGAAACAAATTGCTATGTCCACCCAGTCCCAAGTAAGATGAATTGTTTTATAGGAAAGTTTGTGCTTGTTGCTATGGTTGCACAGACAAAGTAAAAATTTGACCTAAAAAGCAATGTTTTTAGTACAGTGCCAGCTCTGACCTGTTTATATTCCAAGCGTAATGCCTCGGGATGAGTATATAATGAATCAGTGATATCAATCTCTCAGCACGGTATTTCAATGAGGACAGCTGCTGATTTCTAAACTTGCTCTTCCAACCTCATATAGATGTAAACATACACAAAGCAAACACTGTCACTTTTTCGGAGGTCTCTGTGTCTTCTTTACTGTATTTCAGATTGTGGATGATTCATCGCACTTTGTTTTCACCTTCTTCTTCTTCTTGATGACTGAGAACTTGTCTTGCAGTGCTTTCCTCAGCGCTTGAAACAGGCTCCAGTGCTGGAGGACAAAGGATCTTTTTAGATAGGAATTCTAGCAGTGAATTGCTTGCCAGTGATCCCTGGTGTGTCTTGGGTGTGCTGCTGCTGCTGTTGCTTTCAGAGCAGGTGTTGACAGATGGCCAGGTGAACGCACAGCGGCTGATTGTGACGTTTCCCAGAGTGTAACCAAAGCACAGGTCCGGGGCTGCTCCTAATGGAGTGCCAAATGCCAGCAGCCTGGGGCGCAACGAGGGAGAGATGACAGACAGCCATTTATCATGGCAGATGAGGAAGCAGATCTGCTTGAGGAGAGTGTCCAAGCTCAAAACACAGCTCTGCACCTGTAGCCTGTTATTAGCAGGGATTAAAGATAGGCTGCGGAGCTGTTTTCATGTGAATGTATGCGTGCGTGTAAACAGAGTAATGTTAGGAGTCTTGGAGCAATGTTGAAGTGTTGCTGTGAACGAGGAAAACTATTTACAGACTTTGTTAAACTCTGGATTGTACTCAAGGACTCCTCCATATGGGCTCCAAACTGTAAAAAGCTAAAGTGCAGTGTTTTATTCCTTACATTAGATTGTAACAACTAAGCCTTCTCTCCTGACTCTTGGAGGCGAGGGTAAGCTTAAGGCCTGTCCGGCTTTTGGCTCTCTAATCGCCTTAGTTCTCTCGGCTCACATTCATGATTTGGAAAAAAGTAAATTCTGGCTGATTTCTGATGCTGTGGGTTGGGAGTCTAACCCTGACACAGTCTGGGTTTTCTATTAAGCCATTTTTTTAAGTTCCAAAGGAAGAATCAAGAGGAGCATTAGGACCAAGAGAAACACTGGATTGTACAGCTTTTGCTTAAGCTTTAGTTCATGTATGTCAATGGGCTTCTAAGCTCTAATGCCTTAATCCATCAGTCTTTGCTGATGTCTTTTAAATAAAACTCTTAAAAAAAGGGAAATGTAACGGCTTTGATGTGCAGTATTTCATATGCACCTAACATTAGACATCTTGAAAGTTTGTAAAGTTTTTAAACAGCTCAGGGTCTAAACTGAGTTTCTTTCCAGTTTGCATGTAGGAGACTTATTGACCGCTTGAGGAAAAAGTCAAAGTGAGCATTTGTAGGGATTCCTGCAGCCACATTTATGTTTGCCTCCCTTCTAACAATAATTTAAGCCTTCTTGTTATTCTTCTCTTTGCCCAGGTCCTCCTGGTGCTCCAGGTGGGGTGCGAATAATAGAAAAAACAGACAAAAGTGTAACGTTGCAGTGGAGCCGTGGTGCAGACAACCACAGTCCGATCTCCAAATATATCATCCAGTACAAGGACCAGTTCTCAAACGATGTCTGGAAGAATGCCACTACATGTAAGAGCTCGAGCGTGCTTGTTGGTAAAATAAACACTGCTACCGTAATGCTGAGCTGGATCTGGTGTTGTAATATTTGTGGTCATGCCACACAATGATACTATAGGCCTACAAGGTGGTTAATGTCTCTTACAGATGGCTTAAATATACTTTAGTTATGCTTCGGTGAATTAAAACATAGGATGGGTTCCCAAAATAGAACTGCACGTTTGTTTTAAGGATACAACCGGCATATAATATTCAACCGTAGAGAGCAATAGCACTAAAATGAACTTGTCTTTCTATAGTTCCTGTTAATGTAGAGGGGAACGCCGAGATGACCACAGTGGTGGACTTGATTCCCTGGACAGACTATGAGTTCAGGGTCATTGCTACTAACACTCTGGGAACAGGAGACCCAAGCAACCCATCGCCTATTGTTAAAACGCTGGAAGCAGGTAAGATTGTTTTTTGACTTTGGACATCTAAATATAAGAAGGAATAAAGAATCGGAGCAACTTAATAGGTCAAGAAGTGGAAGGGAAAAAAAGAGATGTGGTACTACAGTCCAGCTTTCCGTTCTGTTATTTATTCATCATCATTCTATTATTGCACTGTTTACTTACGTTAAGTATCACTGGAGAAATGAGTCAGCATAAATCCCATCATGCCGCGCTTTCTAGTGCAGAAAACTCACCACACAAACCTCCACAAATGAGCACTTTGGTGAAACTGTATACTGAAATTCAATTATAAAATGGGAATCACAGACTTACAGTAACCTCTCTTGAAAAAATAATCACAAGTTGAAAGTGAGCTACTAGACTCAAGGCAAACAGAAGAACTTGTCCCTCTCTCTGGCTCCCTGAATGGCAACGTTCCCACGTGGACATTTAGGTGTTGCGTTTGGCACAGGAGAAGACACTGATACCGCATTTGAAGAGGAAGGATGTTAGAGCAACATTGGCAGGGCTAGGTTACAGCCTGTGTGGTTTGGCTTTGTTTGCGTGGATTCATAGCAATGTGGGCTCAGAGTTTTGCTGTTGCCGTCTCATTGTAGTTCCTGTGGTGGCGCCCTCAGATGTTGGCGGGGGTGGAGGGGCTAGCAGAGAACTGACCATCACATGGACGGTAGGTTGGGACTTTCCACTGGGTAAAGTGGGAAGATGGGTTACATGTTTATATATGAAAACTTGCTAAAAGATGTTTAGTTTTTAGTTCAATTTGTAATAGTCACACTGACATTTAGATTTACATTTAAAAGTGAGTGGGAAGCCATGTGGTCAGTGTTTCAGAAATCCAACAAATTATTAAAATGAGTTTGAAAAAGGGCACAGAAAGACCAGATAATGCAGATGTCTGCTCAGGATTTCAGTTATTCAGGTCCTCGTAGTCTTAAATGCTTCAGCTGAATCTTTTTTAGGCTCTTAAAGATGTGTCACTTCTTCAAATTAAGCCCAAGAAAAGATCCAAAGATTTTATTGTGTTGTTTATTATTCACCACATGTGCAGCACATACAGGAGAGCTTATTGTTTCTTTCTCACTGTAGTATAAAAGAAGAAATAAGAAAAGATAAAAGGACACTCCAGGGCATCTATAAAAAGCGGCAGTAGTGCAAATACAGTAACAGAGATGTACGGCGATATATAATATAGATATAAATATATAACTACAGCAACTTCTGAGATGTACATGGACAGTAGTGCAAATTCGAAAAAAGGTCAATTACACTTAAGATAAGTAATGCAGAATTTTTAAACTGGTAATTAATAAAGCACAATGATAGGTTTTCAATTGCTTTGTTAATCAGAACAACGAGCGTACCACAGATCATGCAGTAGAGAAGACGGGAATGATAAAACGATCGCTATCGTGAACAAAAAAACAACTCAGCGACTGAACTAATTCATGGTGTGTTGCTTCTCTGCTGCAGCCGTTGATAAATTAGCTATGGCTAAATTGTATTTTTCTTGGCTGCAGCATGACCGTTCAATTCCAGAGCAGCTGTAGGACGAGATGATATGTTTATCTTGCAGTGCATGTGCGATGACAAAGACACGGTGTCCACAAAGGAAATGAGGTGTGATGATAGAGAAGGATGAGCCAATTGTGTCGTTGCTGTATATAAAACAGGTGCCTTACACAGTGCAGTCACTGTATTAAATTCTATTTAAATATCATCTGATTTGTGAAATTTGATTTTTTTTAAGTTAGGCTATTTTTTACTTTGCTATAAAAGCTGGTCAAGAGTGACATGTGTTAAATAAAACATTTGCCAAATGCCATTTCTCAATTTATTATTCATTTTGTCAACAGCCTGTGAAGCCAGAGTACTACTATGGGCCTAATTTTGGCTACATTGTGGCCTTCAAGCCCCAAGATGAGCAAGAGTGGAAACGGGTGGCAGTAGCCGATCCCCAGGCCAGGCGTTACGTCCACAAAGCCTCTGACATCCCACCTTTGACAGAGTTTCAAGTCAAAGTCAAAGCGTTTAACGTCCAGGGAGAAGGACCCTACAGCCTAACAGCCATCATCTATTCTGCACAAGACGGTGAGCGGTTAAGAGATTCAGCCCTCTCATCTGTAACAGGGAAAAATGTGCTAAAGTGATCTCAAAACAGCATCGCAGATCAACCTGGTTCTGTTTTATTAGTGTCAGAGAATGAGGGATTGCTCAGTCCTGCTAGTCAGTGCGCCACTGTGAAGTAGGATCCTTTTAATATTAGCTCTCATGTATAATAATGAGAAATATTAATACCCCTTGAAAGTGAACCCATCGTCCCCCCTTCTCTTCTCGGGTTCCTTGTTGGGGGATTATTATGATCTACGTAGCATGAACCAGAAAGCTGATAACTCACCCAAAGATGCAAAGCATTTAGCAAGTTATTAGCTTCCACTGACAAGCAGTTGAGATAACCACTAGAAACTCAAGCATGATGGGTGACAGAGATGCTCCTGCTGCCATGGTAACACAATCAGGAAACGGTTGCCTGGTGGGGGTGTATGATTTTTACGGTTACGCCTTCAAAGTGAGCCGTCGCCGGGCAAATCTGTGACCATAGTTGCGTGCAGGCTGGTTGCGCATGCATACAAACCATCTTCCTCAGAGTTTGCCTCTGTTTACAACGTGGCGACAGCATGGCAGTTTAGCATTTTAGGACAGTTTCCTGGCAAGAAAAGACTACACACAGGGTTTAAATGTTCCATAAGTCGTGGAATAGTGTCTGATGGCGGATCAAGAGAAATGCCACTGAGAGAACAAAAAGCAAAAGAAGCCAATAGATACGTATGAAGAAATATAAGCTAATGTTTAGTATAGTAAGTCTGTGTATGTTAAACTAAATATTTAAAAATTTTGGATTGCTTTGTGTTTGATTAAAAAAAGAAAACAATGAATGTAATTTTTTGACATCCTTAAAACATGGGTCTTGTAGTGAATATAAATCTGTTCTCTGGGTTTCTTTTTAGCTCCATCTGAAGCTCCTGCAGTTGTTGAAGCCAGAGCTCTCTCTGCCAAAGCTGCCACTGTGTCCTGGATGCCCCTCTCATATAATAATTTAGATGGATACCAGGTCAGTAGAAACTTTTATGAGGTTTGATCACAGTAGTAGTCATCACTTTAGCTGATTCAAACACCTCCATTTGTGACTGCAAACTTACTTTAAGCACCTCTAAGGAAAACCACAATCAATTTAACTCCATAAAAGCAAACATCCATACAAACATATTGCTTTAAATATAAAGACGTGCTTTTCTCCAGCATTTCTCAAAAACTGTTAAACTGATACTTACATTTAATAAGGTTTTCACTTGTACAGAGCGCTTTGAAACCAAGATGGTATCCTTGCAGTCTCACCCATGCGTCTTTGTTTCCCAGGTGAAGTACTGGGAATCTGGTCAAAGTGAAGGGCAGGCCGAGACGATTGCCGTGTCTAGCAGGGAGAACCACACTAAACTAGAAAACCTGAGACCTTACACAGAGTACATTATTGAGGTTCGAGGCTACAACTCTGCAGGATATGGGCCACCCAGCCACCACTTCCGGGTCCTAACCAAGAAACCCCGTATGTTGCTCTTTACAGTAGTTTATCATTAACTAACAGAGAAGTGCTTGGAAAACAGTTCAGTGTTGTCTGTAAGAACAGTGCATTCTGCACACAAGATTTGAGCCATTTAAAAATAAACATATTCATGATTGCTTTGTTTTAACTTCACCAGCACCAGACCGAGCCCCCAAAATAATAGCTAAAAAAGTGAAGGGCCAGTCAATAAATATTGCCTGGGAACAAGTGGAACCGATGGCTAATGAGTCCTCAATAGAAGGGTACCGAGTGAGTTTCATCTTTTCATCATTCTTGTTTCATCTCTTAAATAAAAAAAATAGCTGCTGAGACCCTTTTCGTTATTTATTAATATGCATTAAACATATGTGCATACGCAGGTACTATACAGGCCAGAGGGCCAAACCACAGGCACTCTGTACAACACCTACAAGCGAAACATTGATCTTCCCCTACCTCCAAATGGGAACTATGTGGTGGAGGTCCGGGCACACACAGAAGGAGGAGATGGGGCTACGACCACAGTCCAGATCACAGGTAATAAAGTGATTTTGAGTTGATTTAAGATCCCTAGTTTCCTAAGTTGGCTTTTGTGTTTAATTCTGTCAACATGGTGTCTGATTGTGCTTAAATGGAAGAACGTATGTGGCTTAAAATACCTGAAAGAACAAATTTAGAAGAGATAAACATTCCTTCAAATTCCTTTTGAATTGTTATCTTTTAAGATTAAATTACTCTTATTCCATGAAACTAATCACCCATGAAAATTCTATTCCATCACCACCCAGGTTTAGTTTCACTCACAGGAAAAAAATAAGACTTAAGTAATTTGATGACATTTAAAATCCATATTCCTGTGGGGAAAGACACACACTTCATTCCTGACCTGCCAGTTTCTGGTGGGATTACAGGTTCAGAGTATGCAGTAGGTTATCATTTGTCACAGCTAGAGGGTTCCCATGGGCCAGAGCAGAGCTGTCACTTCTGGTTATATACTTTAGATTGGAAAGCTAAGATGGCCCGTTACTAAAGCCTTGATAGCCCGCTGACTGGATCCTCTCTCTGGCTGATGGACTGACGGGGCAGGCCGACTGCATAGAAGAGCTTAAGCTTCTGTAATTGATCTTGATGAGAAGAGGAAACCCCTCCTGTGGTTTTCCTTATCCCTTATCATTCAGTCCAGACCCCACCTGACAGCGTGATTTCACAGACCGGGAAATTTCAGCCGTGAGGGATTTTAAGTGCAGGGCACTGACAAATAGAAGGGCATTTAAGGCATTATCCACACAGATGGGGTATATCACACTTCACACTCCAAACATGGTCTTGAGTTTGATGGTTGAGGATTGGTGGGGAGTACAGTATTTCAGTATTTCCAGATGTTGATAACAACAATAATAATAACGTTCCTGTTCCATCTTCTATGTTTGCAAGTTACCAAAGTGTTGCAGTGGCTTATGAAAGCAAATACTAAGACAAAGACAAAATATATAAAAATATAATTAAAAGCATACTGGTAGGTGTCATTAAGATTACTTACAGTTTATGGACAATGAACAGTTTGATCACCTAGCAGGTTGAAACTGATTTTGCAAACACAACAGTGACACTCAGTGTCTTGGCACGGTTAGGGGTGATGTGCAGTCTCATTGTTGTTGTTGTAGGTTCCAGCTATTGATGAAGGTATACCTACATTTCTCCTTCTCTGTCAGGTGGGGGTGTCTCGGCCGCCCAGTCTCTCAGCGTACTCTCCCTGCTCTTTGTGGCTCTCCTCTGCCTGAACCTCTGAATGTAGCGCCATCTTTGTCTTCACTTCCTGTGAAGGAGACTCCTGCAAGGACTTTAAGCCTCTTTCCACAATCTTTCAGTTCCGCCCTGTAATCTGGGATGCCATGTTCTGGCTCTTTCCTCTGGAATACGTTTGTGGAAACGGACACAGAAATGGAAAAATTGGAAAAAGGACAAAGACATTCCTTATTTATCCACAAAAATGGCCTCTTTGGAGGAGAGTCAAAGGAGTTCTGTCAACTTTAAAAATATGCCTTATATAAATGACTGCACTTATCCTTCACAGCAACTTGTTTTAAAACGTTCTGGAAGTGCAAATGCTGCACTTTTGATAGGCTGGCTGTTTGGTCATTTTAAATCACAACGCTGTTCTTTCTTATTATAAAGATGCTGTATGTTTGGTCTGTGACGTTCTGGAAAATTCTTCCTACAGTGCATTCCATAATATAAGGTAAACAAGTAACTGTGAAGGGTAAGTGTATGAGTTTATAAAAAAATATCTTCATGTGTTTCATGGCTTGCTGTTCGGTGGATTTTTTTTTCTTAAATTAAGCACACCCTCTGTTAACGAGATACAGTCAAATCAAATCTCAACCGCCTGCATCCTTTCAGACGCAGGTAGAGAAATGAGCAGATGATGCCATGCTGAAAAGTAATCAGTAATTGATATTGTTTTACTGTCTAGTATAACAAGGTTTTTTAAAGAGAAGTGGATTGGTTTAACCATGCAATTGCTGCTTACCTCCAAACCGTAACATAAGCTTTACTAATACCTGTGCGCATGTTGATGAAGAGACGATTGAAATGGCTCAGAGTGTTCTGATTCTGGCACATTTATATCCAAATACAGAATCCATTGGAACCAACCCACAGCAGCAGGAAGTGCCAACAACGTCTAAAGGAAGTTTAAAATGTAAAACTGCGGCGAACAGTGTGTGACTGTGATGAAGGCTTTGCAGAAACATTTAGATTGATGTTCAACCGAGACTGAAAGACATCGCCCGTGATCTAAACTAAATCTACTTTGTTTTGACTGTATCATTAGGACCTCAGTGGTACCACCTGGTGCTTTGTAAACGAATGTTGGCATTTTATTTAATGTGATCAGTTTCATTTAATATCTCTCATTTATGGCTTTGAGTGTGAGTCCCTATTAACAGTGAGAGTGAATGGTAGCGACGCTCATGCCCTCCTATAATTGTGCAATGTCTGAATTACCTGTGGCTACTTTATATTTTCTAACAGGATCATTGCATTAGCACCTGTTTTCATTCTCTAAAAATCAGAAGGTAAGCAAAGCCATCCGAGTCAGCTGTAAGAGCTCATCCAAAGCTCACGATGTTATTCTGAATACATTTTTGTCTTTTTATTAACATATGATCAGAGATATATAAACATTGTCATTTTTTTTGTTTTTTAATATTATATTTGTATGTCTCCGCCCAGCTCTGGTTGGACAGTTTCAGAGTTTATTTCTCTCAACTGGAGGAGCAAACGGTACATTTTGAGTTCCTCTGATTTCTCTCTTGTGTGACTGACGTTGGTCATGCTTCTTACATTGTGACGATATCAATGTCCACCACAAAGTGCTTTTTCCTGACTTTTCTTCATGCCACAAAACATAAAAAAAAGAGTTGCCAAATGCATGAATGCCTTGAACTTTGACATTTTTGGAAGAAGCAGCGGCTCAAAATTATAACATGCATGAGATTGGAGAGCAAGTGGTACATTACTTTGCAACACTTCCACATCATAGCGACTTCTCGGCCTCTCGGCTTCATGTGAAACACATTCCATACCTGAGTGGCATCCCTTTACATCAGAGAAGGAGTAGATCCTAGACTAATATGTTCGTTAGCTGCTAAGCGAGAGAGAAAATCTTAAACTGACTAAAGGAATCTCACTCATTTGAGTTCAGAAGTGGTCCCGCAGTCTGGTACATGCAATGGCTGCGATTTGATAGTATCATTGGTGGCTGTGGCAGCATGTTTGGCTGCCTCCTGGAATTCAGTGCTTCGTTGGACATGAATGGCATATATGAGGGATGAAACTGAAACCTCTCATTGGCTGGACAAGAAACAATAAAAGTGTAGTTAACTATACATTCATATACTGTTCTGCTCTTTTCTTTGTCATTCTTGCAGCAGCTGCTCAGTGAATGCTCATCAACATGCCCCAAAAATGACTTGTACTGCTTTTCAGTTGATTATTTGAAATGATTTACTATTACAGGTCCATAACATGGCATCAAAAAAAGTGTCGTTTTTCAAGTAAAAGTACCACGGATAAATACAAACTCTTTATTTATAGGACAGGCATTTCACAAGGAGGATAGCAGACTTTCAGCTCTAAAATGCTCTATAAAGTAAGAGAATCAAAAGCATCATCTGTCATGTATAGGCATGTTCTTGTCAGTTTCTGTGTGTGTCCCCCTTTTATCTAGAGGAAAAAAAAGCTTTTCTTTACAAAAGAGGGTACCAAATATATCAGAGATAGTGTTTCATTCTGGCCTCCATTACAGATAAGGCCTGTTCCACTTTTTCAAGGAGAAACAGCTGTTGGAGTTGTGTGTCCTATCAGGTATTGAGCAGATGAAAAGTAAATTGTTATCATTTCTTTTCTTGGATTAGGTCGAATTCTTTTTGGGGTTTTGGCCATCTTGCTGTTTCACCCAGGGTTCTTAACAGTTTTTTACCCCTGTGAAATCAGAGAGAGAGAGAACAAAAGACAGAGATAACCTTTTTTTCTGCCATGATTTAATGGCTTATCAGTCCAAGCATATGGCCTCTGTGACAGGTGGCCGTGTAACACTTTCCACAAAACACACATACAGCAATTGTTAAAGTCTGGTGCTGTGCTCTAGAGGAGTCCTACTGCTCTTCTAGATCACAGCAGGAATCATTTAAATGTAGCAGCACTTTTTTAAAACAGATTTACACAACAAAGTGCTACTATTTCATTTGCTGAAATGGTGGTGGGAAAAAAAATAAAACGTGCATTTCTGGAGAAAGGTGTGCAGTCCCTGGACAGATTGCACTTTTGCCTTTGTAAATCTACGCAGTTCTTTCACAGCTCGGAAAACACAAAACACACTTTAAAGCGGTGCAACAGCTGACTAGAAACAGAATGCATTGCAGGGAGATCTGAAATGTGATGCTGTGTGAGATGGCTGCTGCATGCCATGCTGCATGGACTAATGTAGTTGTCTATAAACTGCATTGCCAGTGCATCGCACCCCTGAGACTATTTTCACTATTGTAGAACTACTGTAGTGTACTAATAAGCAAAGAAAATTTATAGTGGAGGAGGAGCAAACTGATAACTGCAATCATCATTTGGACTGCCTAATTGAAAAGCTGGAGGGAGAGTTAATTGTTTCAGACTATGCGGGATATTGAGCGACCTCTGTTGGAAAAGGTTAGTAACACATGAAATCACATTACAATTAAGAGAAGTTGCACAAAACTGAGAGAAAATACGCAAAATAAAATACCAACATGATGAGGCTCACTTATATATGACAGGATAACGAATTGACAAATCAAATAATCAAATAAGATTAAATAACTATTGCGCATCATACATAACTGGTATTAAATTCATTATATCGACTGTGAAGAGAAAAAGTTACAGAGATATCGACCCTGTCCAGAAACAGCAGGAAGTCAGGAGGTTGAAGTTTGCTGTTCACATTTGTCATGTGCTGAAAAAAGTGGCGCAGCCCATCAGCTCAGCGAGAGCAACCCAGATCGCTCAAACTTTTCAGTGCGCGCACGCCTTCATGTGTCCAGACTTGTAAATTGAAATAACTTCGTCCGAGCTCGTTGTTCCGCGTACAAAAGTTGCCCAGGCAAACTATGTGCGCTGATTGCCCGAGTGCTGGTGTGGAGAAGGACCCAGAGAGCCAAGTTTTAACCCCAGGCGGGATGGAGTCGCAAACAAAGCCACATCGCGGTGAAGGTGTTTGTCAGAGAGGATGCGGTCTCCTGCTGTCCGGTCTGGACGTAAGTAAAGGGGAGCACTGCTGTGTGGAGGCGCTCCGCACTGTCGCCGATGCTTTGGAGGAGAGAAGCGTAACTTTGGAACACGAAGCCCGGATAGCGAGGCTCAGGTGGAACAGGAGGGAGCAGTGCCTTTTAGCCCAGGTGTCAACTCTGCAGAACCAGGCTCAACTCGACGCACTCAAGTACCAAAGGAGGCTTAACCAGTACTTGGTGCACATCCGCAGTATTGCAGAACAGTTAGCTGGTTACTGCAAGGTGAGAGGTGATTTCTCTAAGGCTATTTTGTGTAAAAAATGTCATTTATCAGTTGAGAAACACACAACACTGTGGGACTTTTTTTTGTTGTTAAATGTGTGTTTGTGTTGTTTTATTTGACTGAATCAGAGTGACTCCAGCCTAGCTGCTGACATGGAGAGCAAGGTATCAGATAATGAGGAAATGGCACAGGGTCAAACCAAAGCACACCAGGTAAGAGAAGCACACTGCCCATAACAGCTTCTCAATCAATGTCATATTCAGGCTTTAAGCCCTTCTGCTGACATGGCCAGTAAATGTGGCTGATTCATTAAAAAAAAAGGGAAAAAAAAAAGCTTCACAGCATATAGTGCTTATCCAACGTGCCCAGAGGCAACAGTGCACGTGCTTTTTGAATTATTAAATGTTAAATATCTGGTAGTATCCACTAAGACACTTCTGGTGTTGTTGAGAAAGGATGTGTTTCCTCCTGCTGTCTTTCACCTGCTGCTTCTGCTCAGCTTTAACCCCACAGCAAGTTCATTCTGTGAGTAAATGTTGACTGTGGGATAGCAGTCTGTCTGAAGAATGCTTAAACAGTAGCAGGTATTCTCTCATCACACTTCCTGCTTATTTGTCATGTTTGTGTAGTGGTGTAGTGTGTACTTTAATTTTGTGTAAGTTTATTTACAAAGGCATTGACTTGATCACTTTCATGCACATTTCAGCCAATCATAGCATCCTCTGTATCTTTTAACCTACAGAGAGTAAAACAAATGTAGGCCAGTGTCGAAACTTATCAAAAGAATCACCGAATGACATTTATATTGAGTTGCAAGTGCACTTATTAATGCATTTACAAGCCATTATATATTAATGTCTATCTCCTAAATAAACGGACTTCCATTTTCCAAGCCGCAAGGTTCAATCTTCAAGTATCTCTTCAGATCTCAAATAAGTCGATCAGTCTGCAGCGAAAAGACTGGAAAGGCTGGAATTTCAATGTTTTGACATTTCCCTTAAAATGAGGTTTGGTTAATTTTCTGGAAGAACGACTGATGGCTTTTTAGAAAAACTAAAAAGCCCACTCTCACTTCTGTCGTCAGCAGTTTGGATTAAATGTTAAATGCCTGTTTTTGTAATGTGTTTTCTCCAGCCTGGGTGTCGTTTTTGTGTAATTGCTCACAACCGTGTCAGTATATAATTGATGAGCTAAACTGCGTGGACACGTTTTGTAACTGCTTCTGCGACTTTGCTGCTACAGAGGTTTATTAAGCCCGTTGCTTCCAAATCTAACATTAAGCTCTTGTTTTTGGTAAGCTCACAAGGTAACCTGAAAGTTTGTGTTATGGCCAGGGACTGTGTTGTGTTTGGGCTGCTGGTGGAGGTGGATGGGTTTAATCGTGGTAATGGTCACGTAAAGTATCTCTCTAATTGCCTGCAGCATGCTCAGAGTGCAACAGACTCACTTTTGATTAATGTGGAAAACTCTCCTCTGCCAGCCCCTGGCAGCAACACAGCATCTATTTTAAGCTCTGTCGTTCTTGTTTTTGTTTAAATACTCCTTTCTAATATGTCTTTTAATATATATTTTTTTTAACAGGTTGTTTGCTTCTTTTTCTTTCCAAATGGATTTTCCAATACTTTGGAGTGCTGGGTTGCTGTTCATAAAACATGGTTTTCAATTTTAGAGGAAATCCACTTTGCTGGAAAAGCGATGGGTCTTCTGTCTGTGTGGACAATGCAGCTGGGCGACTAGTAAACATCCCAGCAGAAGTTATGGCTCGTCAAAGACCTCTTTGTGTGGTTGGAAAGCAGGCCTAATGACACTTTATTGAGCCCCTTTAGTTATGCCTGTCACGTTTTCCATCCTAGAATTGCACACATGTAGTGCTAAAATGGAAAATGTGTTGCAAGTTACTGAAGCAGTGGTTCTCTCATTTCAGACAAAGGAGGTAAAACAAAGCCCTTCTCATTATGAGTCTGGGTAAAAGAAATATGTTTGAAATACATCTTTTATCCTTGATGGGTACATATAGCGTGGCCTGCAAAACTAAGACTAATCAAGATGCGTCTTTTTTCCATTTTTTTTTAAAATTTATAACACTAACTTACATTTTGTTTAATATTTTACTGCTTTACTGACAGGATAAATAAACAGGTATGGGCTGCACAAGTCTGTATGACCCATGTTATCTAAGCATGGTCTGACAATGCTCCAAAAAGCTTATTGAGATATAAAGAATGCTTTTCTTATTTTGGCGATAGTATAATATTGCCAAAAGTGCTCACCAGTCTAAATCATTGAATCCAGATGGTCCAATCACTTCCATAGCCATAGGTGTATAACGTATTCCATAGTCAACTGTTACTGGTATTACAGTATATTTATTTGTATTATGTCAAAGTGGAACGAATAAAGTGATAGTGGATGCTGAGGTGCATCTTGCACAGAGGTCACCAACTTTCTGCAGACTAAATTGGTACATAACTCAGAACTTCATGTGGCCTTCAGATTAGCTCAAGAAGAGAGCATAGAGAGCTTCATGGAATGAGTTTCTCTGGCCAAGCAGCTCCATCACAGCCTTACATCACCGAGTACAATGCAAAGGGCTGGATGTGGTGTAAAGCATGCCGCCACTGGACTCTATAGCAGCGAGACATGTTCTCTGTAGTGACGAATCACACTTGTCTAACTGACCAAGTCTGGTTTGGTAGTTGCCAGGGTAACGCTACTCGTCTGACTGCACTGGGTTAAGTGTAAAGTTTGGTGGAGGGAGGATTATGGTGTGGAGTTTGAGTTGAGTTGAGCTCTGCAATTTAGTGAAAGGAACTCTTAATGCTTTAGCACCAAGACATTTTTTGGACATTTCATGCTCCCAACTTTGTGGTGACAGTTTGGGGTTGGCCCCTTCCTGTTCCAACATGACTGCACACCAGTGCTCAAAGAAAGGTGCATAAAGACATGGATGAGCAATATTGGTGTGGAAGAACTTGACAGGCCTGCACAGAGTCCTAACCTCAATACGATAAAAAAACCTTTGGGATGAATTAGAGCGAAGACTGCGAGCCAGGCCTTCTTGTCCAACATCAGTGACATCTTTTTAAACCCTATGGAATAAGGATGGCATGTCACTTTCTTGTTAAGTTTGTTATTTCTCAATTGTTTCACTTAAATTAAAAGTTAGTATTTTGAGTAGTTGATTCAGATTTTCAGATGGCGTTGTAATTGGAAACTTTCTCTGTTCTTATCTAAACCTCAAGTAAATGTAACTGGTGATAACTAATGCAAGATTAAATCCTGGTTTCACTTCATTATAATGTGGAAAGCGAAGCCTAGATTGCAGCTTTTATGAAAATAATCTTTCAGTAATGAGGGAGACTTTTGTAATGTAAAATACTCAGATGCCAGTTTTTCTTGGTCAGTGATCCTGATCATTCCTGCAGACAAGAGCTTGCCGATTTGTTCAGTATTGTATTTGAAAGAAACAAAGGAAGAAAGAGGAGAGAAAAAACATTTGTGAGGTGGCACTGGATGGCGGTTGCATTTTTCCATGCAACTCTGAGATGAACTGATCTATTCCAACTGATTGTGTGCTCACTGGCCTAACACTGAATCCAGTCGGTGACTTTGAGTCAGGTTGACAGTTTTGCTATGTTGAACAGGGATAATGGAAGTAAGGCACGACACTGAAACGGCAGCAGGATTAGTCAGCATTACAAAAACACAGCAACATTCATTTCCCCATGAAATTTGCCCCATGCTTGTGTAAAGCCAGATAAACATACAAATGAAACCACAGCTGAGGTACAGTAAAACAGTCCCACCATTCCTCCTGTCTCAAACCAGGACCCTCAGATCTACACTTTTGACCAATACTGTGCCCGTGACATTTCAGGGAAGGCTTTTTTTCTTTTTCTTGAAGTCCTTTTAAACTGGTTAAGAGTGGGAGTGCAGTGGCCTCAAGAGATCCGGCTAATTCTCCTTTTTGTTTATACTAAGAGAAAAGGGCAAAAAGAGCAAAAGAATGGAGAGTACACAACTTGAGTATCAGTGTCATCAAAATCCCGTCTTGCGTGACAGCAGGGAGACGAAAGCAGTTCAGTCTGTTTGCTTGCATAACAAAAGATGATAAGATTGCTTCACAATAAGAGAAAAATCTACTTTCATGTCAGTTTAACTTTAATTTTTTTGTGTCTATTTTGCATTCCCAAATAAGGTGCTAAATGAGTGAATGCCTTTTTTCCTTGGAAGTAAAACTGCTGGCTGGGTTGAACGAAAAACTACCTGAGAAATATAGAAAAAACACTTTTTTGTATGTCGCAATGGCAGACGTCTGATGGTGACATTGGTTGGGCCAACAGTTTTACCCATGTTTTTACTGCATGTCTAGACAGTTTTATAATCTCCTTGTGCTCCAATTCCCAAAAGACTTTGCCCAAACAGGAAAAACTGGCGGAAAATGCCTTTATTCAGAGAAAATAGCTTACTTATTGGTTTATAACTTCTTCACTTAAAGGTGGCAGATTTAGAAAACTTGGGCTTGGCTGATACAGATATTGAGTCAATCAATCTTTTCAAGTACTGCATAGAAGTAGTGGAAATGTAGGACGCCATGTTTTGTATGCTTCAGCCCTCTTGAGTTTTTTTTCTTTCCCCGTACCTGTTCTGCTCTGTTTGGTATGCCATGTACCCAGAATTTATACCACTTAAAGTGTTTGTTCTTCTGCTGTGAGAAAGAGGGACCGCCCTGTTCACCATTTCCTATTTCCTGTCCAATTTGACAGACACACACCAACTTTTGTGCTAAACAAAATATTGTTTTGGATTAATTTCAAATTTTCTGCTTGTAGATATTTGACATAGATAAGCGCTTAGTTCTTGCTTACTGTCGTAGTCTGACTTCTCTGCATATTTATATGAAATTCTGTTAATTGATGGAATTTGCTGTGTTTTCTTAGGTGTTGGTTTGGCAACTGAGATGTTTTTCCAAAACTGTGAGGCAGATATTGAGATTAGAATATTCCAGATTCCAAGGGTGTGTATGTAGACCCAACCAAAAACTGTGAGTGTAAAACATTTTGTGTGTGCTTGTGTGCATAGTTTATTTTAGCTGTCTGGGTCTGTTGTTTTAAGCAGGAGGTGTGAAAAAGAAAACCTTCTGCTAAAGACCACCACGCTGCTAAGAAGGGGCACTATGGGTAGCTTGTGCCTACCTGCTGAAAGGGGCCCTTTTTAAATGTCGGTGAGATGTTGGAGAGCCTGGTCTGTGGGTGCAGCTGTTTTATTTTTACACCTTAATGTCCTTTTTGATTATGAAGCCTTGATGAAAGTTATGATGGTCAGTTTTCTGTTGGCATTTTATTTATACTTGACCTCAGCTGTCAGATTGTGGTAGGCAAATCAGCAAAACAACAGTGAGGATGAAGAAGGATGCTTTTTAACATCTTAGTAAAATATCTGAGAAAGGCTATTTATTTTAGTAAAATATTTAAATATTAGCGGCTGTTTAGAAAATTAAAAGAATAAATTAAAGCCCCCAAAGTAATCAGGAATGAAAAACATGTTGTTGTTTTTTATTTAAACTTTTTTTGAGGGACTGAGGTTTTTGCCTATCAGGTGTGCAGATTTCATATGGCAGCTCTTTCCTGTACTGTAGCTTTGCTCTCAGCTGTACCACAGGAAGCACACAGTGACTGGAGTGATTGATCATTTCATTCATCCTGAAGGGAGAGCACTTGGCTTTGCTCACACTTTAATGACTGTAAACCGTAGGCTGTATAAGTTCAGGATGCAGCAGCCAACATCTGGAAAAGAGCCTTGTGTCAAAGAGACTGTAAACTAGGAAGCTGAAAAGAAACTGATGAAATTTCCAGGTCGCTTCCCACTGGGGTGTTTGAAAAATGACTTTCATGCACCAGTGCTTACTTACAGTCATTACATGTGCAAACAAACACGTGCAGTACAAATACACATCCTGGTTTTGACACACTCAGATCTACATATCTGTGCCTCCTACTTCACTTGCCATTGATGCCACGAAACCCTTTGTACACAACAGCTCTCGTGCAACCAAGCAGTCGAGAAAATTGCTCGACGTGAAGCTGATTCAACCACTGAGCATCTGTGGTCAAATCCTAATTCGGTCGCCCCCTCTGTTCCCATCTTTAACATCACTGGGGGGTTTGGTTAGTCAGTTACCTGATGCCTTTTGAACTCACACAGAACCACTGATTTCCTGGAGACTTGATAAACATGTGGCTTAACCACATGTAACTGCAGCTGTTATAGGGAGACTACACTGAAAGCTTTGAGTCAGCATCGTGCTTTTGTGTGCACAAACAGCTGTGTGTGTGTACATACACATACTCGCTGCAGTGGTCACTCTTGCATCATGGTTCTCTGCAAAGGTTGTAAGGAGAGTGTAATGAGGTAATGTTGTGGTTATACCTGGGGGCAAAATTGGAGCCTACCACTGCTGAATTCATTACAGATGAACCCAGTGTTTGAAAGGCCTCTGTGGATTGTCCTCGACCGTGCATTATGGCTTTTATAAGACAAGATCACAGCATCACCTCTGGCCTTTCACTGGACATGCATCATATTCTCAAAGCCTCCTGCAGACTTTGTGCTGCACATTGATGCGCAAACTGAATTAAGACTGCCTCTGCTTTTGTCAGCAGGAGGATTAAGGCTTAATTACATCTGGGCAGAGGCTTCATAGTCAGAGAACCAACAGTACAAGGGAAGTGCGGTACATTAGGAAGGTGTTGAGGAATGGGATATAAGCTTGTGTAATATGCCAGGTGCGTTCGGGGTATTAGCAAACACTGGCATGGCACTGTGCGCCTGCCAAGATGAGGGATTAAAACAAAACTACCCTTTGGAGTCCCGGCTTTCATTCCATTTTGAAGGCCAACACTCGCCTGTGTCGGATACAAAAACAGTGAAACGTTTTGTTTTAAAGCTGCACACACATCAGCATATTAGATTTTTTTTTCTTTTAGATATGCACACACATACACATAAGCTCAACAACGCAGATGACACACAAACTAACACACACGGGCACAGACAGACAGATCTCAAAGAAATTGTGATTGTTTATCATCATCAGTCTTTTGTAATAGGAAAAAGAGTACAGCATCAAGTCAGTGAAACGTCTGCTGCTTTGGTGTAAATGAACTTAACTACAGGTGCACTAGAACGGCAACAATGAGACTACCCCCCCAAAACAAGAATGGTTATATAGTTACAATTTTTCCCTCCTCATCTTTTCTGGATGTTTTTTCACTAGTTTTGCAATTAGCTAGGGTCAGTGTCACTACTCCCAATGCCTGGATCCTGCAGAGATTGCAGAGGTACTTCAACTCCTCCAGGATGACAAATCAATATATGCCATTGCTAAGGTTTGCTGTGTCTCCCAGCACAGTCTCAAGAGCATGGAGGAAATTCCAGGAGACAGGCAGTTACTCTAAGAGGGTCTTAACCCATCACCAGGATTTGTATCTGCTCCTTTTTGCATGGAGGAACAGGACGAACACTGCCAGAGCAGTCCTGTTACATCGTTCAGCATGACTGGTTTGGTGGTGGGTCAGCGATGGTCTGTGGAGGCATATCAATGGAAGGACACACAGACCTCTACAGCCTAGCCAGTGGCACCATATCCGCCATTAGGCATGTAGATGAAATCCTTGGACCCATTGTCAGACCCTATGCTGGTGCAGTGAGTCCTGGGTTCCTTCTGGTGTACAACAATATCAGCCTGATATGATTAGAGTGTGCAGGCAGTTCCTGGAGGATAGAGGAACTGATACCATTGATCTGTATCCAGTAGAACAGCTGTAGGACGTTATATCTCAATCCATCAGTTGCTGCAATGGAAACTTGGCAAACTGGACTAGCCTGCCACATCATTTTTTTCACTTTTACCCTTACATCAGGTCGGCTAATATAATGGATGCCCTTCCTGAAAATGATGTTACTGTATAAAAAGCAGATAACATCACTAACATTGTGAATCTCATTATTCCTGGCATTATAACAAACAAGAACATCAAAAGCTCTTAAAATATAAAAAAATGGGTTCAAGGAAAATGAAAATAAACATGATCTTTCCTGCTGTACTGCTATAAAACAGACTCATTATTTAAGTCATTAAAACTAAAAGCACCTGCTGTCTGGTGGAGCGTTCTATCATTGTAGCTCTACCTTTTAAAAAACATTTTTTTTAACCAAAATAATTGGACGGCTAGCTGAGTCCCAATCTCATGTTCAGCAAGACGGCAAAACAGAACCACTCCTTTAAATGCTCCTATTGTCTGTTTGTGACCATAAAGACGTTTTACTTAAATAGCTTTTGTTTGACCTCTGAGCAGCCAAAATAACAATCACAGCTCATTATTGTGTACCTCACAAAAAACCCAATGCTACTCTTCCAGAAATCTTACCCCGTAAAAAGATGGATTTGTTCGATCTTTTCCAGCTTAAGAACTTGGTTTATCACATTTTTACAGAAAATAAGACTTTAAACAGTTACAATAGAGAAGGTTTGCAGAGAACACCAGTCTAAAGTCTTTTCTGATTACAGTGAGTGAGTAGCTTCTTTCAGTAATAGCCAGAAATTGGTGTTTGCTCGCTGTAGCGCGACCTCTTAGGAACTAGTTAGTGACAGGCTTAGCGTGTTACTTTTTGCAGCCAGATAGAGCAGTCTAATTCTATTCCAATCATTGCCTTCATGTTGCTGCTGAAACAGAGGGAGGTTTTTAATTAGCTAAATGGACTTGGAGAGAAATTGACTATAAATATTCATTATGATTGCTGTTGTCCCGCAGATAAAGCAGGAGTTTTAATCCTGATAGTTTCACCATCTAGAAAGCAGAGTGATTCTTTCAAGCAGATCTTTTTCAGTGTTCTTTTTTTCACAAAAAGATAATTGAAATCATGAGCGTTATGTAGTCATTTCATAGCCAATGACTACATCATCGGTGCAGTTATAGTTATTATAGATCATCATGTGGGCTCATTGAGTTCCACTTGTGGAAGATTTCATTTTAGATCCTAATTTAAGACTTTTGTACAGTTGATCAAGTGGGGCCGCATTCCATAAGATGACTTCTTATGTTCATATTTATATTGTTTGGCAAAATGTTAGCATTTATATCAAAAGGGATATTACAACAAATATCACAAGTGTTTATACGTAAGAACAAATGAGAGTGGGGGGTTTGACATGTGTGTACGATTTAAAATTTGCAGGGTGTGCTCACAGAGCAGCCCACATACGTCAGTGTTTCTTTGCTTCATTTCCTGCTAATTGATCTCCACCGTGTAGGGAAGGAGGCTGATACCAATCTGCATGTGCGTGTGTGTTTGTGTAACTGCTGCCGATAGTGAGCCAGATATATTCGACCACAGTACAAAACTGGTGGTGCTGAGTCAACATGTTGAGGTCACAGCACTGGTGTTGGTACCAGACCTCCATCTGGTTGTGCTAACAAAGAGGCACGCTTATCACTCACTACATCTGATAGTATCTCGGGGCTCCAGATTGGAGTTGGCTTCGCCGCCGGTTGTCCGCATTGAGAACATATTGTTTGTGTACGTCATGCGTTTCTCATTATCAGGGGCCCTTGATTGGCAGATTAAGCAAAAGCATGCACCGTGTTGGACAAGTCGACAGCTGAATGCAGTGTAGGAAGCGTAACAGCATGATCTAACCAGCAGATGGCAGGAAGCACACACGTGTACGCTGTGTCTCATGGTTATTGGCAAACCCGCACAGATGTTGGTAGTGCTCCCGATTTGCAGTTTTTAATCTCATTAAGATAGATTGCTTCATGTGAATGATTGATGTTTGGCTGCACATGTGACAGCTGTGTGTGTCTGATTCGCACAGCTCTTCCTCGCCAAGTGCTGTCATCAGCAACAGTCAAAAGTCATTATAAATAATACTCTGAAATTCTTCTAAATTATGCATACACTTTAGACATGTTTAAAAAATGTACTGTTTTTAATCTTGAACTGTGTCTGTGCATACGTGCTATGCAGAAGATCTCCATCTCTCCAGTACTTGAAAGGATTTGGTGCTGCTGTGCTCACTTTCTCTCTCTCTCTCAATTCTAATCTTTCTCCCAGTATGACTCATCTAAGCTGTGGACTCTGCTTCTCTTCTGTGCATTCGTATCAAGTGGATCATATGGCCCCTCACGTAACTGCACGCTACCTTGCCTTTTGTGTTACATATCTCACAGGGTGGGTGTAGACACAGAAGTGGAATAGGATCTCTGCATAAACATGTGGTATAGACAGCTGAACGAAACACTTTTGAGGTTTAGATTTTGACTTGTTTAACAACTTTTACTGCCTACAGTGACACGCCGGAGGGACCCGAGGACAGACTCGCTTGTTGTTCTCCCCATTAGCTTGAACCAGTTGTTGATTAAGTTTCAATAGAGTCTCACTAGTTAGTTTCCTCCCACTAGCCTCCTAATGAATGCCGGGGATGATTTGGCTACGATTGTCTTCCCTCATCACTGCAAATGACTGTTGAATACTGCTGCATTGTAAAATCAATAGCCTTGGACTATCAGAGCCCTGAACAGTCACAGATTACTGATGAGGGTGATTTGAGGTGTTTAGCTGTGAATGTGAGTGTGTTTTGGCTGCATATGTGTGTAGACGGAGGGAAATGCAGAACGACAAAGAAGGCGCGCGCGTGTGTGAGAAGAGAAAAGAAACAAAAGAAAAGATGAAAACCAAGAAATATTGATCGTATCTATTTTTGTTCACACGCCTGATTGTTTCCTTTGAGATAATGCCTTGGAAGTAGACAAAATCTCCATCTATACAAATGACAGAAATTTCCTCTTCCCAACAGAGGGAGGGCTAAAATCGATGTCAGCTAGCAATCGGTGGCTAATCAAAGTGAATAGTTGGCCCCCTGTTGCAGACAGCAGCTTTAGTCCTTATTGTTTTTAAGCCTGTTTAATTGGCTCTGGGTTCCACATGCTGACAACGAATGGTGAGACAATGTTTTTGTTCATTTTAAGAGAATTTATTAAGCGTTTGTTTCTCATCCTCATCCAGTAGCGTACTGAGCGATTGTGTAATTTGGTATTCTCTTTGTCTTGACTCAGCTGCCTTTGGACGGGCAACTTGCTGTTCTTTGCTGCGGCGCAGGCAGTGTGATTCATCATTTTGGTACTGTGGTCTTGGAATTTTTATTCCATTTTCAGCCTCTTTTTTTGTGTGCTTTACATAGCTACATTATTGCAAAGGTCTTTCCATCTTATCAATGTGTATGTTTGTACACAACCAAAGGCCATAAATCAAAGCTGCATTTGCACTCTGCATAATGTATCTCATGTTTCAATGAGGAAATGCGGGTGATCTTATGAATAATACAAGCTGCTCACTCTTCGATGCCAATACAGATAATAATAAAGCAGGCTTCTATCAAATGTGGGCCAACCATGAGTGCCACAGAGCCGGGTACATTAGCTGTGGACGGCTGGTGATAAATCAGGCATTCACAGAGAGGATTGCCTGGCACAGGGAGCTCCCTTCAGAGGCCTCCCGGAGCTGTGCCATACGGTGAGGCAAGGCATTCAGAATCCCCTCCTTACCCGGTACCACAGGTCTCCAGGGTAGCTTTTAATCGCCACAAATGGGCGGCAATAACAACTGGCTATATTTTACGTTCTGTCCGATAGTTACGGCCTCCTGTAGCTTTTACGACAAGGAGATGTCAGGTTCCTGCCATAATTGGCTCTTCTATGGGGATTTTATGACTATGTTTACTTTGTGAGGATGACTATGGGATGCAGTGCTGTCTTAAGGGCCCGCTGGGTTTGGCTGGTTGATGTACTTTCCATTTGTTGCTACGTACAGTGAGGGTGTCTAATGGTCAGACACTGTATTGTCTCCTGATTGATGTATGTAAGGCTGAGGCCAGGGTGGTTGGAGTTATCTGAGCCCAACTCTGACCATCTTACTTTACATCCTTAGAGTCAGGGAGCAGGGAGCAGGGAGACCTGCTGCTGTCACTGTGCTGATGGATGGCTGCGATCTGGGCCAATCTGGGTCTATTCTCATACATTTCCATCCAGCCATAAGTGCTGGGGGAGGGTTTTTGCTCAATTCATTGGATTAAAGCAGCGAGCGAAGTGTAAGTAACCTCTTTAGTTGTCTTTAACCAGGCAAACTTGTAGTTTATCCTCCCAGTACGTTTCTGTCACAATGCAAGGCTCCTACAACCCACAGCAAAGCACCCTCACATCTCCTGGTGTGTTGTAATAATTCTTACACTCGGGGCTGACCTGCTGTGCATGGAAGCACGATGTTCTCATCAACAGATGAGAACCCATTAAACGTAATCTCCTCGTGTGGAGAAAATTGCAATGCATCTCTCAGCCCAATGAGGCATGGCAGAATTATCTTTGTCTCCTGTTTTTGCCTTCCTTGTTTGATGTTAAAGTATGATGAGGTGATAAGAGGATATCCTCAAATGCAGACCGCACCACGACCCCCGCACATTAAGTCTCAAAAGTGAGCCAAGTCATTATCTTGCATTTCCTTTAATCTTACCTCTTGTCAGTGGCAGCATTTGAGCCCAAAATGAGGGCTCAGCGTTGGTCACACGGAACAACTAAAATCGAATTATCTGCAGTGTGAGCGAATGCACTGAATGACTTATTTGCTTTGCAGCTAATGTCATGATGGTGGTTGGGGCAGGTTTGTGGCATGTTATTAACTAACGTGTTACTCATGTCGAAGTACTTGGAAATCATTTCAGAAAAAAAATGTTCAAAATGCTGCCTTGAAGCTTTAGTCGTAGAACAACTAATGCTTTGTCAGTCTGCATATCTGAAAATGTATTTTCATAGATTTGCAATATTCCAGTTCAGTCTGCATGCAGAAGATAGTGATTCAAAATACCCAGTGTAGTGTTGCTTTGCTGAGGATGCTCTAGGAGCTGACTTATGTGAACTTAGTGTAAACAAGCAATAAGAGCATACCAGCAGGAAAAGTGAAGGACTATCAAACGCAGCTTTTGAAGACATAATATTATGCAATTAGATATGTAATTTAATTATGGCTTCAATGGTTTAATGTTGAGAAAACACATTTGTCCCCCTATATATTTCTGCAGCATCTCTGCTTTTTGTTATACTCCTTGAGAAGGAACAGTGTTGCGATTTTTCTTATTTACACCAAGGTTTATACTGTCAGGCCTTACTGTCAGTGTGAGCAGGTTAGAAAGAAAATTGCATCCTATTGTGAAAAACCCAACAGTATAGAAATCTGTACCAGTTACCAGTTTAAAAAAAAACCCCAAACAAAACACAATGATCCTGCTGTCACAGGTTACACACCGTGCAGCTTTCTAAGCTTTGGTGGTTCCACAGTCTACGAGGAGCACCTGTGAGAGCAGCAGCTGGTCACTTTGGAAGCAGATCATATGTCAGTACATGAGGAGAGGATTGCCATTAGTCACTTTTCAATCACTGCTCTGCTTTCTTAATGGGCTATAATGTACTTGCTCGGTCAGGTAAGAGCCACCTATCATATCACTGTGGTGCTGTTTTTTTTTTTTATTGATGCCGAATTCTTGCAAATATAAGAATAAAGTAAATGTGAGAACCAGATATTTTTGGAGAACTCTGGTCTACATAAAGTCTGTTGTCTGTCTGTCACTGTATCTTGTCAGCATGAGGTAGCTTTAACATTTCTCATTTATATCCTTATTTTCATTAATATAATAATGTCTCATAACATTATTATCTATTTGTAGCTATTTGTGCAGTCACAAGGTCAGTCTCAAAGACAAACAGTTGTTTTTTCATGGTTGAACCTTATTATTTATTTATTTACTGTTGGTGACCACTTTTACTGATGAGCTGGTTCAGTGCCCATTCGAGGAACCTTCCTTTTTCCTTCCATTTGTTCACATTTTTGCTTTTTTGCTTCAGTGAGCCTTCACCAAACATGGCTCTGCACTTCCCTCTGATGTGTAGTATTGTAGTGCTTTGGTAACCGCACAGTCCCACAACATCGCATTCATTATTTATAGTGATAAATATCCATGACATTGAAGGAAACGTGTGTGTGTGTGTGTGTGTGTGTGTGTGTGTGTGTGTGTGTGTGTGTGTGTGTGTGTGTGTGTGTGTGTGTGTGTGTGTGTGTGTAACAGAATGCTCTTGGCTTGTCAACAAGAGCAGACAGCACATTGTTCTACAAGTGGTTGTAGGAGTCTGTGTGTTCGTGCACGTGTGTTTGTGCGTGCCGTAATGAAAGTGTAAAAATGAGCCGCAGCACTCTAACAGCAGTCGCCCTTTTGTCTTCTCAGCTCCCTGCACCCGCTTCCTGCATGACACCATCAGACTGACACACTCCTTTGTGCTTTATAGCACACAGCTGGCTATCAGTGACATGTGCATGTATTTACCCTTGTGCATGTCTGATTGTGTCTGCGTGTGGCCACATGCTGTGCTGTGCCACTGCTGCACCTGTTTCATGTTTCTTATCATGCTCATCATTTCACAAAGCCTTACAGGCCTTAGCACGTGAGACATAAACACACACTCACCCACCTCGATGAATAATTAAGAAGGTGCCATGTAGATAAGAGGCCAGTGTACCTCAGAGCGCCAAACACGCTCGGATTAAACGCTTTTTGTTTCCTCCGCCATGTGTTTGACTTCTCGTCTGCAAGTTCTGTCAACGTACACACACACACACACACACACACACACACACACACACACACACATAATTTGACATGAGTAACTGCGAAAGGTTGAATTTAAGGGGCCTGTTCACTCATGTTATATAGTGTTTGGGTTTATTTGTCCAAGTTTTGAGAAATCAGCCTCTTTGATGTTTTACCCCTCCCACCCAAATCTATTCTAGGGCAATAAGACTTTTTTGGATTCTCAGCATAAAAAGAAGATATCTAAAAAATTCAGTAGTAACACCTCTTGCGTCTGTGCAATCCAAACATCTAGCTGCTGTCAACAGTTTTCACTTCCTGTCAAACTCCTTGGAAAACAAGCTAGTACTAAAGTTTTCATGATTTTGTGTTAGCTTTGGGTAAACCCACCCTCTTTTTTCCTTTGTCTTTTTTTTAGTTAAAGCACCTAATAAAATGATTCCCCTAATCCCATACCATAAAATGCGTAATTACAATAATAAATGCAAAGCTGCTGTGCCGAGGCCAAAAAACATTTCAGAGGAATTATCAGTGTGTTTGCATTTCTAGGTCTAGCATGTCGTCAGTGTGTAATTGAGGATGCTGTTATCATGGCAGTCAGAGCACTGAGAGCCATTAACAGGCCAGTCTTTAATGACATTCTGTATTATGGATGCCTTGTGCGTACAGTTTCATCAGAGGTCATAAACACTGGCCAAGTCAGCAAACTCCACTCATTAAGAGACATTTAAATGTAATTATTTATTGATGCCTCTTTTGATCTATTGTCCCGGCTGCAGTGATGTAAGTTTTTATTTTTCATGTCATGAGGCCTGGTTGCTGAGATTGCCCAGGTTAACAGCTGTATTAACTAATGCAATTAATGTGGTCTTAAAAAGGATGAAGGGAGAAGAAATAAAAATGGCGAAGGCATGCTTTAATAAGCGTTCCAACAAGTCTCGCATGCAAAACCCTTCAGTGGGAATTTTCCATATTTTGGAAAAGGTTTTGTTCAGTTCAGTTCATTTTTATTTCAAACATTTCAAACATGTGCCTTCACAATCATTAAAAAAATATCATTCCATTATTTGTTTGAAAAGGAGTAGGCTGAAGTATTTACTTATTTGTCCCTACCCCCTCAAGTTTTACCTCTCATTCATTTATTTATTTATTTTTTGTCTTTGTTCAATTTAGACAAACCCAAATATGGTGAGAGGTGAGACTTCAGTACTTTCTAGAAAGTGTGTTGTGGGGGAACTAATGAAAGGACTTAAAAAATCAACACACATTTGATTAGATTTTTAACAAATAGCTAATTTCATGGACCATGTAAAGTTTTATTGGCCATTTTATGGGATGCGTTCATGGAGTGCCAACACAGTTCGCCTGTTTGACATTTCCTGCAGCCAGGATGATAAAGCTGTTGAACCGACACGTTTTATGAAAGACGTTTTTGCTCACTTACGATTTTATTAGACTACAAAAAGCCACAGACCTGCTCGTGTAGCCGCAAAGGGCCGTGAACCAGCTGAGGAAGAGTCATTAAGAGTTCAAGCGCTATCAAGGGAATAAATTAGACCGCTTTCTGAGAAGCGCTCTGATTCCCACAGAACTGTCACACTTGTTTTAATGCCAAAGTCCTACCCTGTCAATGGTATTATATGTGGACTAAGACATTCTTGCTGAGAGCGACATGTCTTTAGTAAAATCATATTTATCTGGTGTCAGTAGTTGTTGGTGTAAAGTTTTTATTATCTTTTTTTTTTTCCCATCTGTGGCTATTTAGACATAAGCCAACACAGTCCAACGACAAGAGCGAGGGTGCTGCTGCATTAATTCTTCAGTGTGATTATGGACACCCCCTCTTCAGCCTTGCTAACACACAAATCAGTGAGCATTCTTCAGCGTTTGGCTGTAGGATGTTTTCATTCCTGTTTAGCCAGTTCCATTGATTAAAGGAGCGGTGTAGTGTTGCAGCACTGAATGATCTGCAGTGCTTTGTACTATAAAGTATACACAGTTATGCCTTTATAGGCCCTATTTGAACCTTTATATAATATTTATTTAATATAATTTTCTAGCAGATTTTCATAAAAAAATTTATCCCCATTTATTTAGCTGAATCTACAAAAATACCAAAGATAACACAGTATAACGTATAGAGTAGTATTTTTACGCCAACTACATGTTTTTCTACATTTAACATATTTTGGCATGGTCTCTTTGAAAATTTAGCAAAGCTGGATAAGTGGAGGACAAAATAAAATGCTATCTACAGCAGATGAAGCATATCTGAAAGGGCTGTCCTTAAGAAATAGGAAATAAACACGCAAAGCTCTGACACTGGACCTGAGAGACTCATGTGGCCCTTCAGTTGATCCATCTACTATTCAGTGAAGCTTCATCTGAATTGGCCTCAGTGGAAGGGTGGCTGTCGAGAAGCTGTTCTTAAGGAAGAGAAATGGGGAGAAAAGGCTGAGGTATACCAAATTACAAAAGAACTGGACTGAAAATCAGCAGCAACAAATGTGATTGGAGTGATCAATCCACATTTGAAATTTCAACATTGTTGAAGTAGTGTGGGATCATCAGGACAGGGAACGGAACAAAAAAAAACATTCAAAAAGCCTGGAGAACTATTCCTGATGACTACTTAGTCGTGTAATGACAAGAAAGCCTCCTAAGAGAGCTCAGGCTGTATGGAAGATTAAAAATGGTCATACCAAATATTGACTTTCAAGATCATTAGAAGTGTGTATCTTTTGCCTTTTATACTGTATTTCTATGTATTCTTGCACACGCTTCAATAAATCATTGCAGCTATTTCTTATTTTCCTTCTAATATATAAAGAAATGAGGGGTGACCCAAGACTTGGATTTGACCTTTAACCAGCAGTGTAGAAATGCACCAAGATGGATAGTAACTTGAGGGACACATTAAAACTCCTTCTTCTCCTAACTTAGCTCTTAAAATATCCATTCATCCACAAGCGAGCAGCATTTCCCAATTAAAATTATTAGAATTTAATTTCTTTGGACCATGAATATCTGTTAAAAAACAAACAAAAACCCCCAACAAAAAACAACAACAACAAAAAAAAAATCCACCCAAAAACTGACAAGATATTTTGGTCTGCACCAAAGTGTTGGATCATTCAGTTATGTTGAGAACCACACACATGTCTAAATGCAACATGAATAAGCACAAGACAAAGATAAGTGTTTATGTTAGCGTCAGCAGAGCATTCCCGCTGTTTGTGAAGGTGCTGGGGGACCAGATCAACTGAGACCAAACAGTGAAGGCCTGCTGGATCGAAAATTAGATAAGGGCCTTCGGGATGCCTGGCTCTACATTCTTAGATGTGTGACTACACTGTTATCAGAAAAACAAGCACAGGTAATCAGAAACACAGTAGGGGAGGCAGCACCTCAGTGTGTATAAATGCTCACTGGTGGAATATTTTAAGCAAAATGCATTTTTCTCATAAATGATGGTTGGGGTTGCATGAAGAGTGTTTAGAATTATTGTTACTCCTTGAGAGGATTTGGACAGAGAGGCATCTCTGATTTTATATATCATACACTCCCCCACCTCCACTTTGTGATAGTGTATATATCATAATGGCCAGCAGCAGTAGCAAGTCTGTTTTTAGACAGCTCAATATATCCGTGTTATCTCTATCAAGGTTAAATAAGCAATCAAATCAATCAAAAAGCAATCTATCAAAGAAAAAAAAATGGGGGGGGGGGGGGAACCTAAGCCTGATTGGAGAGCTGCAATTTTTCAAACGAGCATCACATTCACAGGCTATATATTGCACAAACAATTTCTTATCTGACATTAACCCTTTACAGCCGATCGGAGCGGGCACGCTCTGTTTTGCGTAACTATTTTTAAATCCCGGTAGCTCTGCAACCACGTAAGCTAGCGCAATAATTTTTTTTGCATATGAAACTGGAGGAGTTGTACTTACATCTTATGCCATCAGCTTGTCCTAGGTCACAGTTTCCTTCCACATATAGCTTTGCAAAAACTGCATAAAAATCACTTGCAGCAACAAAAACATGATATTCCAGAAACACGCTTCGCCGATCCATCAGCTGTTTGTAACACTTCCTACGTCCATCAGCGCGAACTATCACATGACCGCATGACCTGCCCGAAACCGGAAGTGACGTCATTTTGCGGAAATGTAGTTTTTTACGATCGGGGCCTTATGAGCTTGTGTTTTACTTGTTATGTGTTTTAAAAAGTTATGTTTGACTTTATGACTTTCTGTGTCGTTTCTGGGATGCTTAGGACTCATATTGCACTGCTGGAAATAGTTTATTTTGATGCATATGCTGTTATTTTGCAAATTTGCACTATAATATTTATTTTCGTTTTTCCTGCAGTATATAAAAATTGGTGTATTTCAAAAATAAAACTATGAAGACACTCAAAATAAATTTCCTGTGGTGGGAAACTAGTTTGTGTAACTTTTTTGTATTTACAGTTTTGAGGGATAAGCCTCTTAAATTTCTCTAACTAGAAATATATGTTAAAAAAACAAAAACGATTTTCAATTTTTTTGTAGTTTATTGCACTTTTTTGCAATTTATGTAATTATTATGCACCTAATGCAGACATATTATTAAAGTTTGGGCTATAATGGTTGTATTGATGTATAGCAACTTGAAATGCTCCCAAAAATGGCTCCACAGCATGTAAAAATATAATATAAGCTCTGGCGAACTTGGTTCTATGGTAGGTCTTAAAGGGTTAAGCATGAATAGATGTGGGGCTGGGGCTCTTGTCGAGGATCAGGAGGGGTCTAACTGATTATAGGTGGATCTAGAGGGATTGGTCTGCCTTAGTAGATAAAAGAGGTTGGCAATACAGAGACAGGCTCCATTCATCAGACGCAGAGGTGGCACGTCAGCCACTTTTGTACAGCACTGCAGGCTGACGGATGGCTCTGCTGCTGACATAAAGACATCTGAGGGGCTGTCATTATCAACGTGGTTCTGTAGCCAACAGGAGAGGACAGTGGCTAATCAAAATCAATGGTAGCAGGTAGCCAGAGTGAAACCGAGGAAGCAGACACTGAAATTAACCTTGACACGGCAGCAAGTTAGTCGAAAGTTTGCAGCCAGAGTTTGTCTAAAACAGTAAATTTCATTAGCAGCCTATCAAAGCAAGAAATCAAGACCGGAAGCTCATTCTGGGGATTTATTTTTTTGCGTGTGTGCACAATGTTGTACATTTAGCTCCGCAGAAGTTAAATAATGGAAAACACTAAGGATGTTATGTTTGAATTCTTTTTAATTAGGCTTTCAGTGGAAGCGAGTGCCCATTTGCCATCTGTGGATTTGGTGGATCATTACCTTACTGTTGCCAGGTTTTGTCATAAGTCTGAATAGAGACATAGCTGTTCAGAATTCTTCACATGGGATAGTCTTAATGCTCTGTCTAATTGAGATGGATATGTTTTTAATGACTGGGATTCATTTGGTTGTTGGCTGAAGTGATGGTGTGCAGGGACAGAGAAAAAGAGAGCGGAGAGCATGCCGCGCTAATAAGGATACTGTGGCCAAAGGTTACTGTTGAAGCTCATATTTGTATTTCACTTGATTTCTGTGGCTGAGTCAGAGACCATTTCTTCTTCTTTTTAATGGGGTAGCAGTAATTGCATGTCTAATGGAGGTTCACTCTATTGCCTGTTAGCTTGGCAGCAGTGGCTTGCTGCTCATTTATAAAGCGAAGGGAGGGCAGGGGTGTTCATAGTTAGAAAGTCATGACATTAGCAGCAATTTTAACTGTATACTGCTTAATAGAGGGCTAACACTACTTGTTATTGACAGCTTTGGATGCCCAAGAGTATTGCTCCCGCTTATTTAGGGACATGCACATAGCTCCAATTGAGGATTAGAAGATAAACATAATTAATCCTTGATGGTTCAATAATTTGCAGGATCTGTGTTGACAGTATCTCGCCCGGTCCGAGGCTTCAAATATCTACCGAGTGTGAGCTGTTGTATGATCAATGTGCTGTTTAGAGCCAGCTGGAAAAACCACCACAAAATGGGTTTGATTTTTTTTGAGGGATGCCATAATTGTGACCTGCAGAGAAATGGTGAACACACAACACATGGCTGTGCTCTGACCGATAGACCGGCACATCAAGTGTGTGACAGTGCCTCATGTACCACAAGAGATATGAGAGTGTGACGGCTGCAGATCATTAGGATCCCACAGCTGGGAGAATAGCCTTCAGTCAAACATTTATCTCTTGTCGTAGGCACCACAGTCGAAAAGTCTTTGTTCGCCCTTAGTGCACCTGATGGAAGCCATTCCTTTTCCGTGTCCTCTAAAATCCATGTAAGGAACGACTCTGTCAACCTTTCTTCATCTCTCACTGTGTAGAAGAGAAATACACTTTCACCTTGGCTAGTTTCAAAATGATCTAATTTCTCTTAAAAACATTACACCCTAGCCTCATCGGAGATGCGCATATCCTGTCACTTTACTCCCCGGCCGTCACATCTTTCTCCTCTTTCTCACAAACGACCAGTCAATTAGCCGTCTTATCTGGAGTCTGGGGCTTAACCTGAGCTAGTGAGGAGACGAAAGTTGGCCATCATTTCACCAGACCTTGTTTCAAATGGTGTCACATCTTCCACACCCGACCCTGCAAGCTGATAGAAGCGTTACTAAGAAACATCAGAATTAATTTAAGACGGGACTGTTTCATTTTAAAGCCCTTGGAGAAATAATGGTTGACTTCAGTGAATATGTCATTGGGCTTCCCTTTATTCTTATGGATGGAAGCAATGTTGTGAAGGTCTATAATAAGGATAACTAGTTACTTAGTTCAACTATGCAAGATTAGTGCATTTTGTTTAAATGCTTCTTTTAAATTACTTTGAAATATGTTATTTAAGGACAAAAGGCAGTTTACTTAAATTGTTACTTATTCTAAGTACAGCGCTTTATTATTCATTATGTTGGGCAAAACTCCATCCATTTACATCCATGCGCCAGTACGTGGTCAGTGTTTGTGAAGCTGTCAAACAGTCACTCATTTCATAGGTTGGGATAATACCGTGATGAAAGATGAGCTCACCACACAGCAGGTTGTCTACTAATCTAAAGGTTGTTGGTTCAATCCATGGATGTTCCACTCTGCAGGCCAAAGAATTCTTGTGCAAAAACCAGCCCATAACTGATGATGGACACATTGGGGAATAAAAAAATGAAAATAAAGTTCTCAACATTGAGACGTTCCCATCCTCTGTAATGTTATTTAAATAATCTCTTTATACGCATCCACAGTCCACTCTTGCTCATTAAGTCATTAAATTTGGAATCTCATTTTCATGAGTGGGCTTGTTTGGAGGGTGGGCATCATTACATATAAATTGGATTGCTGTGGGTTGCCAAGGAAGAGACCTATCTTTGGGGTTACCAGGCAGGGGAAGCAGTGTGTTGATGATGATGGTGATGGGAGGATGAGCAGAAGGGTTAGAAGATATGGAGTTGATTACTTTGGGTTGCCATGGCGGAGGAGACTAATACAGCAATATCTAGCTGGTTCTTTCACTTGGCTGCAGTAGGAATGGGAGAATGATGAGTATCTAAAAATGAAGATTAGATTGGTTTCATTCTCTAGCTGTGCAAAACCATCTTCTAGCATGTGATGGCAGTTAACAAGGAAGTCTTTTGCTTGTTTAGGTTTTCCTCTCTATTGACCCTCTAGTTAGCTTGTTGTACAAATATTCATCTATCTGGCTAAATGACATTCTCTCCCAGTTTTCTCATTTTCTTCTTTGGTGATTTCTTCCCTGTTCCTACCCTCCTCAAACGCTTAAGTTCTTGCTGTTTTCCCCCTTGACGCCCGTCGCCTCTGCCTCTTCATGTTTACCTACGGTGCTGTTCCCTCTGATTGTCTCTCCCAACAGTTGATGAGAGTGTTGATTGGTTAAAGGTGGTCTCTGAGGTGGGGTCAGCAGGGCTGGCAATGAGCCATCCTGCCTCACTGTGTCACAGCAGCCTGCAATCAGGCGAGCAGGATGAGACGGTGCCTGTGTAGACGCTCACCACTGTTAAGGGCCCACAGACACATGTGGTGCTTGAACACACAGAAAAGTGGGATTGAGTAAGAAGGAGGAAACAAGGAGGGAAAAGAGTCAGACACAATAAGGGAAGCAGAAAAATAAACAAGTGCATGATAGGACTGGAAAATAGTCAGCCACTGGAAGAAAGCAAAGAAACATAACAAGAAATGGGGAGTGGAGTGCAATAACATGAAATATTTGCCCATCTTCTGAATAATATCCAACCTCATCGATGTCCTGTGAGATAATAGCTGGCAGACAGGCACAACAAAATACAGATCATAGGGTCTCTCGTCTGCAGCTGTGTAATTAAGCAATATCACTGACAGACATGTATATAATAATATTACCGATGCCATCAAAGGCTGAGGCTTCATTTCCCTGACACTCAAAGGAAGAGAAACACACATCAGTCATCCCTTTGATTTCCTCTCCACCTCCTCTGATTGACTGCAATCCTATCGCCAGAAGGAAAAGTGAGAGATAGAGCTCTTTATTATTATTCCTTTTAGTCCCGGGGGGGATTAACATAAAAAAAACCACAGGATTATCTTTCGGGGTTTTCTTAATTGAAGTTAATCAGAAGCAGTGTTTCTGCGTGTCACAGTTGTTGCCGGGGTGGGTTGGTCTTTGTTCTTCTCAAACACCTTTAAGATTCTTAATGAACCATTCTGACACTGTGACATGGGACCTCTCCTCTAGATCGGTGGTGACAGTTAATTACAGTCGGAGGGAGGGAAGTGTCTGGGAGACGGTGGCGCTACACTGGCATCGACCTGATCTGATAACTCGTCTCCAAAAGAATACGAATTCTGTAGCGATGTGGGTGTGCTTGTGTTCCTCTTTTTGATGAACTGAAATAGTTCAAAGAGAATATGAGAATATATGTGTACATAGAGTAACGTCCTGTGGCGGCACCTCTCTCTCACTGCATGCTTTCTTGAGCAAATTCAAATATTTCAAGGGGAGATAAGTTAGTTGTTTTATGCAGAGCAAACAATATAGAGATTAGGTTCTTTAACTGAAAATCTTTTGACGATTTATGTTTTTGTTTTGTTTTTTTGCTGAAATGTTAGCCGACGTTGAGGTGGAGTGGGGTCATGAAGCCTGATAAATTTAAGTTGGCAGCCTTTGGTCGCAGAATGTAGGGTCTGATTTGGCCCATGGCTGTTTGGCAAAGATGCGTTAGAAACTGCAGTGAGGTTGGTGTAATAATAAGTGAGGAATTTGGTTGTTGTAGTCAAGCTGACTGTGAACTTGCAGATCCCAGACTTGTCTCTTCAAGTTGTCATTAACCACAGTATTAATAACCAATATTAACAATAAGGGACCAGACTTTGGTGCTTTGCTTTCAGTTAGAGCGTTCATATTGTGCAGTATGAGGTTGAAAGTAGAACATTTGGGTTTTGCAGAAACAAATATCAAACTGCATGCTGTTAGTTAATAACACTCAAAGTGAAAATGATGTATGATTGTAGTGCTTTACTGCTATTATGGATCTTGCATATTTGCTTTGAGGTTTTGTTTTTAATATATTCATACAGTGCCCTGTGCTGTAAACCGTGTGTGTGTGTGTGTGTGTGTGTGTGTGTGTGTGTGTGTGTGTGTGTGTGTGTTTTTCTTTGATATAGATGTGTGCCCCCTTTGGTCTAAGATGAAATCTCCTCTCTCTTCCTGCACGTGGCTCCTATATCTCTTCTCCCAAGTTCTTTATTCTTCAAGGATCCCAGTGGAAGTTCTGGGACCTTACAGAATTCCCTGAGCTGTATTCCACAAGGCAAAGTCACAGAATTTAAATAGATTATCTAGAGAAGTCAGATATAGCAGATAATTTAATTTTATAGAAGTATAGCATACTGTGCAAATTTTATTCAGGGCTTCCTTCAAACTACTGATAAGGTGCCATTGATCCATGTTTGCAATGCTGTAAAAAGTATAGGACTTTTTTTCTTTTGCATTTTTGTTATTCTGTGCACAGAATTCTTGCACAACTTCACTCACTTTAGGTAGTAAAGATGGGAGAGGCAGTCGGTAAAGAGAGTATTACATTATTTGCACCTCGTCTATGTTAAGCTTGTGGCTTGTAACGCCATGAGCTAAACATAAATTATATTTTCAGCCAGTATTAAATTATTGTGTTAAGTGTTGTGAATGCAATTACTTGTTTTGTGCGCAGATTAAAAGGAAGGCGATGACCTTCAGGAATGAATACAACATTAGTTGCAGAATACCACATCCACATTCATGGATGTTAATTGTGAATGTATCCTTCATTTAATTGATTCTTTGGCAAAAAAGACTATTAAACTTAAATTCATCATTATTTTTTTCTTGCATCTCAATACTCAGCACATGGACTGTGCATTAAAATCCAACTTACAGTTGGTAAAACGTTTATAAATCTACATTCGATACACAGTTGGACGTCTGGCTGCCTGTAAGAATAAATGAAAAGATTAATGAATTTATTAATTCATGCATTTAATAACATAGTGCTGAGTCAAACACTTTTCCTTTTACTTGTCATAGGTTTGCTATACAATTGAGTTAAGATTCATTTACTAAACATACAGTTTATTCAGTGCATGCTGTTAAAAACTGAGCTGTGTGCTTAATAAACTGTGGATGCCATGTTTTATTACAGTGGGTTAGAGCTGCAGGTCAGCAAATAGACCTAATGGTGCAAAAA